>NW_025333873.1:7500000-8125000 GCF_019186645.2 Phyllostomus hastatus | reverse complement strand
GCCCTGGTGACCAGGGGTTGCAGATAGCATTCCTGGAAAAGTGTCTCCGAGACAGGGATTCGTATTCCCAAGACTGGTTAGGCAGTTCTCTTGGGATCCCCGTAGGAGGGAAGGGAAGGAGGCAGGATTGGGAACACGGCCCAGCTGAGCCACAGTGCAGCCTCATTGGAAAGCTCAGTGTGGGCTCGGGGACTGGCCTTCAAGTTCCCACAGGGACCAGGCGTCGGAGGGGAACCTCCAGGGAAGGAGGGTCTCAGTGGGGGTGGCTCCCTGCACGCGAGGAAACCCTGCGGGATGCTGACAGCCAGGGTCTCTGCCAGCAGCACCCCCAGCGGTGGGAGGGATACGTCCGCCGCTCCTGGCGGCCTGTCACGGCGCATGACACAGCGAGGGAACACAGTAGGGCTCCTAGGAGGAGTGGGTTCGGCGAAGGTGATGGGTTCTGTCTTGTACACGCTGGGTTTGAGGCGTCTAAGGGGTAGAAGGTGGGGCATCCGGTGGGCTGCGGGTGTATAGGCCCGAGCCCTGGAGGAAGGTCAAGGACAGAGATACAGCTTTAGCAAAAGCATAAAGGTGGAGTGGAAGTCGGAGGAACGGACGGGGCAGTGAGCTGATTCGTTTGGCAGCTGGTCCTCAAGAGGGCCCTCGAAAGAGGGGACACTTGGAAAAGACCCGCAGAAACCAGTGGGTTCGGGAATCCCCAACTCGGCTGGAACTCTGGAGTTGAGTGAGAGCCCTGGTCCCACGCAACCTGATGGAGCTCTGGGTGGCTCACATGCCCATTGAGGGGAAATGCTGACTGCACGGTGAGACATAGTGCTGGCCAGGACACGGGGGTGCTCACAGTGGGTGGCCTCTCCGTGAACTCCCTCCACGTCCCACATTCTCCCTCCACGTCCCACATTCTCCCTCCGCGCCCCACATTCTCCCTCCGCCAGCTCCCTCTGCCAGTCCTTTGCTCTGGGGCTTCTCTGTCTCCCTCTCCTCTGCTCTCTCCCTCCCTCGTTCTCCTCTGTCCTGTTCCCTCTCCGCCACTCCCTCTGTGCCCACTAGAGGGCAGCAGCTTACAGTCTAGCCCCCAGCGTCCACTGTCAGCTTTTGCCTGTGCTCTGCCCCTAGTGGCCGGGGTGGGAGAGGACGAGTTGAGGGGGGCAGGCACCAAGATTACCACAGGCTCTTGGGGCTCTTCATCCAAGAGTCAGGCCTGTACTGGTAAAGCTCCTGTGTGGGGGAGACGCCATGTTCAGTGGAGAGGACGGGAATTGCTGCTTCTTGGCCCTGCTTTGCCAAAGCGGCCGGCTGTACCTGCCTTGAACAGGTGGGGACACTGAGGCCCTGAGAAGGGCCAGGACCTACCCAAGGTCTCTGAACGGACAATCCCTTTCCTCTGCTTGCTCACGGGACGGGAGGTCCCCAGAGCCGTCTGCAGCTGGGGCTGGATCTTGTTCCCACCATTTGTGTCCCAGCGCAGTCTAGAAAGGATGGTTCCGGCAAACAACAGGTGTCAGCGTTGTCCAGAGCGTCAAAGGCCCAGTGCGGGTCCCCGGGCTGCTCCATCCCACCTCACCGGGAAGCCCCACCAGGGCCCGGCTGCCTGAGTATGTGCGTTTCCACTGACTTTTTTTGTAACAAAACTAGCAAAGGTTCTGTAATGCAAGGTTTTAAAAGAATAAGGGAGGATCAATAAAAAAGGTAAACACTATATTTTGAAAGGAACATTATTCATAGATTAATGCAAGTATTAAATTAAATATATAAGTATAATTTCAGGTATATATGCATATACATAGATCTGAAACTAGGGAACTAATGGAACTCTTCGCTAGAGAGTAATGGCTACCACTGAAGGAAAGCTTATTACACGCCATACACCATTCCAGCTTTTTCTGAATGGGCTGTTACTTCATTCTCAGAGCAACCCTGTCTGGTGGGTGTTGTAATGGACAGAGGCGTGGGGTGATGTTCGGAGACCTGGTCCCGGCTTGCCCAGCAACGCAAGACCAGAGCTGGGACTTGAACTCCGGCCGTCCACTCCGGACCCCGACAGGCTCCTGCCCACCTGCCCCTTCCTGCGAGGTGACAAGCTCTGTCCTGTACCATTTCTTAAACTTGAATCTTTATTATATTTTCTCCGTTACCCGGTAGCCCCCTTCTACCCCCTCCCCTGTGCTGAGCACCATTTGTATCCTCTTGTTTGACCATCTCGGTTCTTCTTCAGAGTGGGGCTCATGCGTTTCATTGGAGCCCCAAGAAGACGGGGACTTCAGGGCCTGGCTGACGAAGCCATTGCAGAGGTTCAGAGGTGGCCCCATGTGTGCCATGGCTCAGCAGTCGCCTGGCTGGCACAGAGCACTCATGCACTTGTCGGCATGCACACACTGCTCTGGAGTTGGGCGACAAGGGTTTCTGCTAGCACCCCTCTTCCCTCGGCCCTTCCTGGGCCGCACTGGCAAACAGCTTCTGCAAATGCTTGTCCTGGCATCTGGGCTGGGCAGCGGCTGGCAGGCCAGTGAACACCAGGGCCTCTCTAAATGCCATGCCCTGGCTCTCGGGCGCTCCCATCTTTAACTCCTGCAGGAAGCCCAGAGGATCCAGGAGCCAGAGCATCTGCTTCCGCCCAGGGGCACACAGCAACTACTGAAGTCCTGAGATGGAGCGAAGTCAGGAGAGAGATGGTGGTGAGGGGGTGGCGGAGCAGGAGACAGGTGGTGGGGGCTGAGGCTGAGGAGGGAGCTGGGCCTGCGGAGCTGTGTGTCCTTGATCACTGGCTCTCTGATCCACTTTGGCATCTTCAGTCACCCCAGGGGCTCTCTGTCTACACGGGCAGCCCTGGGGCCAGTATTGTGGTCTGGGCAGTCTGTGGCCTCCTGGCCACTCTGGGTGCCCTGTGCTTTGCTGAGCTGAGCTGGGGGCCCTGGTCCCCAAATCCAGGAGGGGGGTATGCTTGCATCTTGCACACTTTGGCTCCTTGCCAGCCTTCCCGGACGTGTACACATCTGTGCTGGTGGGCCCTCTGGCTGCTGTCACTGCTGTCCCTGAGCTTTGCCCAGAATGCAGTGGCCCTCTTTTACCCTGGCTGCTCCCCACTGCCCCAGGCAGCACTCAAGGGTATGACCGTCACTTGTATCCTGCTGCCAATGCTGGTCAACTGCTGGAGCTCACAGCTGGCCACCACACTGACAAACATGGGCCCAGTCGCCAAAGTGTCCTTCCTGCTGGTCACCATGGGGGTGGCGTGGGCCAGGGCCAAGGCCACATGAAGCACTTCTGTCCACCTTCCACAACACGGCGCAGCAGACCGGGAGCATCGTCACAGCCTCTCACCAGGGCCTGCAGTCCTTTGATGGCTGGAACAGCCTCAGCTACGTGGTGGAGGAGCTCAAGAACCCACAGGGGAGGCCATGGCAAGGCTTTGGGGGCGGAGCCTCTGAGCATCAGCGGCTTCGGTTCTCGTCGTCTGAGCTGAGACCGTGGGAAATTGGCTGGAAGCAAGGGCTCCCTTTCTGTACTCTTGGGACTGAATGCCAGCCACTGTCTGCTGTGATTAGTTTAAAGAATTACATAAATAATGACTTCTCCGGTCAGCAGAGAACTTCATGGTATCGCCCCCGTGGCCTCATTTTGCTGCCTGGTGAGGTACGCTTTATCACCCCATTTTTCACATGGGAAAACTGAGGTTTAGAGAGGAGAAGTAAGTGATTGTGATTTTGAGGTCATACCTCTAGCTAGAGGCTGTGCTTGATGGCTCAGTTTGATATCTCCTGGCTCCTCCTTTCTGCAGCGTTGTAGTAGACACTTAGTTCACCAGTGCCAAAGCACGGGGACCACGACAGCAGTGTGGTTTGGGGCAGAAGGGGCCAGGCCTGCCTGGCTCATCCACCTGTGAACCTGGGGCTGGCTAGTCATTGCCCTGGTGGGGGATGGGTCTGCAGTGCCCCTTGGAAAGCACTGGGAACATTTGGACTTTTTGGTCACGAGAGATATTAACTTCTTGCTATAAATATATTTGCTTAGGAAGCTATTTGTTTTCTTGTTCCCCTGAAGGAGTTTTAAATTCTTACAGGATGAGAACTGCCAGTCTTTTCCTCTCTGGCCCCTGGGTTGGCTTAAGGCCTCTGGCTCAGCTCTGAGCAAGGACTCCCTGGAGGGGGACTGGGGAGATGTGAGAAGACGGGATTGGAGGCTGAAGTCCAACAGCAGACAGAGACAGGAGTCCTGGGACCTACTTTATATTCTTGCATGTAATTCCTTGGGCCTCATAGTTCTTTGCCTATGAAAAGGGATCGTAATAACCTCACAGGGCCTGGGGGTCTCCAGCGGCACCGTCACCGTAGACGGTGGCTAGGGCTCCGAGTGCCGCAAACAGTCGTGGTTTTAGGCGAACGGTTAGTGGGTGCTCAGGCTGGCTCTGGGGTGGTAGGATGGGGACCCCAGGGCAGGAGCACTGGCTCACTCTTTTCACAGGAGCTAGACCCCACTCTTTCTGAATCCACCCAGGCCGGGGGCTCAGAGCTGGTCCAGGGGAAGAGCAAGGGGCCCGAAGATGAGTGAGAAGCTCCCGTGCCACCCAGCAGGGGTCGGTGAGCTTTTCCTATGAGGTTGGGGACTTAAGTATTTTAGGCTTTGCAACAGCTACAGTCTCTGCCACCTGCACTCGACGCTTGTAGCATGCAAACAGCCGAAAGTAAACAAGCGAGCGTGGCTGCATCCCAATACAATTTATTCACAGAAACAAGCAGCGGACTGGCTTTGGCCCCTGGGACCGAGTCTGCTGACCCCAGCAGTTTTCAGAGCACTTGTGACAAGCATGGTTTCGAAGCAGAAATGGGACCTTCCCTCTGAATGCCGGGCACGTGAGGCCCCGGCTCGAACTCTGCCCTCGGAAGCACACGTTAGGCGGCTCTTTGGTGTGTTCTGTGAAGAAACTGCAGAGCCTGGGCCAGACCGGGGCCAGCCTTCTTCTGCCCACGTGCCTGCGGCTCAAGTGAAACATTGAGGTTCTGGAGAATGAAACCAGAAACCTCCCTGTTCCTGCGGCGTCTTTGCCAGAAACCTGCCCCTGGCGCACACCCATGGGGCTCCGCGGCTGTCACAGCTCATTCTCGGGTGGGTGGGTTGCCCCAGACGAGTCAAGTTCACAAGCGCTCCAGGTCCCTTCCCTCTGACAGCATGGGGCTGGGTCATGCGCGGTGAGTGCTCGCCAGCTGAGGGCACCCCACTGGGAGGCTCCCAAGTGGGGGAACCCAGGCCCCTGCCTCCCTGGGCCCGGGCAGAGCCACATTCTCAGGACTGGGGTCATGAGGGACTAGTTGCTATTTGGCCATTTTTTTTTTTTTGCCCTCAGATTATCAGGTTTTAGAATTACAAGGGAGATGAGAGGCCCCTTCTCCTATGAGAATTCATTGTTGTCTTATCTGTGTCACTTTCACAAGTTTCCATGTGACCTGCTAGGTCAGGTGACCTACCATCCTGGTTGCTCAGGACGGAGGGGTCCCCGGGGATGCTGGGCCTTCAGTGCCAACATTGGAAAGTCTCGGGCAAACTGGGACAAATTGGTCACCCTCTCTGGCCCCTGCCTTTAGGATAGGAGGGGGCAGCACGCAGGCCTGGATGCCATAAAGCAGATGTGCTTTGTTGGGGCTCTGTCTCCACTTGCTGCTGGAGCCCAGAACAGGGAGACCCCTGCGAGGCAGAGCAGTCTAGTGGGCTTCCTGGAAGAGGAGGACGGATACAGCCCTATAGAAGCAGTAGGAACCTGAGTCCAGAGACCAGGAAGAACGGAGCGCTTGTGTCTTAAGGAAACATAAGCGGGGTGTGAGGACAGGCCTTGTTGTCCTCAGTGACCCCCAGCTTTCCTCCCACGCCCACCTCCAACGTTTCCTGCAGGCAGACCTCGCCCCTGGCAGAAAGCTCTGGAAGTTACCGTTTATATTACATTGAAGAACGGGAGATATGCTATGCAGGAGGAGCTGCTTCTCGGGGGCAGGGTCCTGCCTGGTGGAGGGGGAGGAGGTCAGCCCGGGGCTGTGCAGCCCGCACAGGGACAGCTCAGCGCCACGTCTGCGCGAGACCCCCCTGCACCCTGGTCAAGAGTGACTGCTTCTGGTTTTGTTCCACGTTACCTTGTGTCAGTGACACATTCTGGTGTGCTGTCTGGTCCTGAGGGAAGGTCCTGGGCTCAGCAGGGCTTGCCCGCCATGATGATCCCAGGTAAACCAGAAGACAACAGGGGGAAGGTGGGGGTGCTGCAGACATGCTTGTCTTACTTTGAAGCGTGTTCCTGCTTTGGAATCGAAACATGTCTCTCCAGGGCATTCCAGCCGAGATGGAGGTGTCGGTAGAAACCCTTCGTTTCCTCGCACAACCAAAAGGAGGATAACAACCAACCTAAAATCAATAAACAACCAAAAGTGCCAGAAAATCAAACTGCATGGAACTCCGACAACCAAGGAATTAAAGAAAAAAATCAACCAGAAGAACCAGACCGGTAAGGTGGAAAAGCTCGCAGGCTGACTCAGAAAACCCACAGCGGGCCCTGGGGGCGGGGCTGGCTGCTGGGCGGCCGTGGGCTGTGCGGGCAGGGCTGGCTTAAGGGGAAACTGAGGCTCAGGGCTGCCAGTGGGCTCCTGGGGTTGCCGTGGTGGGAGAAACTCCCAGTCTCACGGGAGGGTCTGATGGAGAGTGGGCTAGAGCTGAGCAGGCGAGCTGCACTTACCCCTCTCTGGCCCGTTCCCGACAGGCAGCGCCGAAGAAGCGCAGCCAGGAGGGCTGCCCTGCCTGGGTGACGACTGAAACCCCACCCCCTTACAACCTGTCAGGAGCGCTGAGCACAGAAATGGGGCCCAAGTGAAAGAACAGTGCAAAGCCTCAGAGAGAGAACTGAGCAAGGAGGAGATCGCCAACCTATCTGATGGAGAATTTAAAGCCCTGGTAATCAAAATGCTCAGAGATCTGACTGAGCTTGGTTGAAAAATGGAAAAACAAATGAAGGATACCCAAAGTGAAATAAAGCAAATATTCAGTGACAGGAAGGAAACCAGGAGTCAAAGCAACAATTTGGATCAGAAGGAAAAAATAAACATCCGCCCAGAACAAAATGAAGAAACAAGAATTCAAAAAAGTGAAGAGAATCTTACAAACCTCTGAAACAACCTGAGACGTTCCAATATCCGAATTATAGGGGTACCAGAAGGAGAAAAACAATAACAAGAAATTAAAAACTTATTTGAACAAATAATGAAGGAAAACATCCCCAATTTGGTGAAGGAAATAGACCTTTAGGAAGTCCAGGAAGCCCAGAGAGTCCCAAAGAAGTTGGGCCCAGAGAGGAACACACCAAGGCACATCATCATTAAGTTACCCAAGATTAAAGATAAAGAGAGAATCCTAAAAGAAGAGAAAAAGAGACACTTACCTACAGAGTAGTGCCTACAAGACTATCAGCTGATTTCTCAAAAGAAACCTTGCAGGCTAGAAGGGGCTGACAAGAAGTATTTGAAGTCATGAAAGGCAAGGACCTATATCCAAGATTACTCTATCCAGCAAAGCTATCATTTAGAATGGAAGGGCAGATAAAGTGCTTCCCAGATAAGGTCAAGTTAAAGGGCTTTATTATCACCAAGCCCTTATTATATGAAATGTTAAAGGGACTTATCTAAGGAAAAAAGATAAAAAATATGAACAGTAAAATGACAACAAACTCACAACTATCAACAAATGAACCTAAAAGACAAGAAACACAATGAAAACAAAAACTAAGCAAACATTCCTCAATGTTTATTGAATGCTCGCTCAATACATTATTGGTGACTGTGGGTCAGCCAGGTGCCGAGGCCCCAGCAAGGCAAACTGGTCCCAGTGCCCACGGCCGTCCCCACGTCTGGGGCCGAGACGGTGGGCTGCTGTGCTGTCCAGTTGTCGCGTTAGAGCCTCGTTTGAAGCTGGTGTAACGGGCAGATCCTTCAACCAAGACACAAGCGGGCCGTCTGGGTGCAGAGGGAGTTCTCAGTAATTCTTCAGGCATCACATGTCTCTTCTTTTGTTGTCGTATGCATAATGGATCTTCTGGGCCAGGAGACGCAGGGCTCCACGTCACGTGACTGTCTTCAGAACATTAAGTAACAGACACGGTTTTTCTCCCCTTTTTCCCGTGAGAAAGGATAAATCATTCTGTGGTGAGAATAAAATCAGCTCCATGGTGACTGCAGGGAGTCCTGAGCCTGGGACTGGGGAGCGTGACTGAGAGCGTCCCAGCGCAGTGTGAGGACACTAGGGATTCATTTCGTCTCAGCGAGGACCCAGCGTCTCCGGTGGTGGCCGCTTCAACAGGTGGCCTGGTCTGGACCCTGTCTCTGAGTTAGGTGGAGTTTTATCAGGCCTATCAGCCACTCGGTGGCCCACACCGGGAGAGCAGGGGCCAGGGTACCGGGTGCTCAGTGCCCACCCATCTTCAGCTGTAAGGTGGGGGGATCCGCTGGACCCTGAGGAGAGCACGGGGCTCCTTGAGATCCCACCAGACTCTCTTTTTTGGGAAACACAGGCATTTCTCCCTCCCTTTGACTGCTGTCCCCCTCTGCTTAGCCTGGGCAGTCGGAGGCTCAGCCAGGAGCCACGCGGTGACTGCACCGCGCGGTGCCCCTTTGTGCCTGACGGTGACGGGGCCGACGTTGGCCCTCCAGTGCATCCTTGTTGTGCTCTGTGTCCCAGCCTTGCCCTCTGTCCTTGTCTGCGTGGATCAGGGGATCTGGAGGAGGCCGCCAGGCCCTGAGTGAGCTTGTACCTCTGCCCCAGGTTTGCACCTCATGGGCCAGCCTGTGGCAGGGCCTGGTAGTGAGCGGCTCAAGTTTGCCTTTCAGGTTCCTTGTCTGGGTCGTCTATGGAACTACCAGCAGCTGCCTCCCGCGCTTGGGGATGAGCAAGAATCTTCCCCGCCCTCCAAGGTAGGTTCGGGGCGATCACTGGGCTTTTTCAACCCTAGGCTGTTGCGTGAGGCCGGTCGTTGGACCACAGCCTCTTTCCAGACGCAGAGGGAGAAGGTAAGGGCTGGCCACTGTCATCTCTGGCAGGGAGTCCTGTGTTTCTTCCTGTGGGGTGAGGGACACCTGAATCACAAGGCATTGACTCTGCCTGCTGGGACCCATTTGTCCTCTGGTGGGCCCCATGGAAGGATGACAGGACACAAATGCAGGAGGAGGCACGCACATACGTTGGGGTCACAGGGCACAGAGAGGATCGGGCTGGCCCCAAAGCTTCTCTCCCTGGAGGAGCCCTCTGTCCCAGTAGGTGGCTCCCCTGGCCAGGCAGGTATCATGATCATGGCAGGGACTGGCAGGGAGGAGCTGGTGGCGGGTGGAAGCAGCAGGAAGGCAGGTTGGAGGGACAACCTGGGCAGCATATATCACCTCCCATGCACTTCTTCGTCATCCAGGTCTCCACCCAGTGCAGGTCCCCGTGCGTTGCCGGTCCCCACCATCGTCCCTGCTCCATGCTTCTCTCTACCTGGTGCTGGCACCCGTCCTTGACCATCCCCAGACGGAGCGCCTCTACATCTTCCTGTTCCTGCTCAGCGGGCTCCTGCTCCATTTCCTCTCTGTCTCCTTCCAGCGCTGGGCCAGGTGCTTGCACACAGCCACCCTGCGTCTCCAGCTGCTCCTGGAAGTCGCTCCGGCCCCTACAAATGTCGACGAAAGGGCTGGACAGGTCTGCTCTGCCCACTTTGCTGCAGGCAACACTGTCCTCTCACAAGTGGTCTGGCCGGCTTCTCTGTAGGCTGACTATGCATAATTCTAACCAGCTCCTGGAGTGCCGTGACACAGCCGTTGTGGCGTTTTGGGTTACTCACCCAGCACCGTGTCCCCCTCCCTGTCCCCCGTGTCTTCCCTGAGCACTGCTCCTTCAGCCCAGGTGACTGTCACGGCCGCACTGAGTGGAGGAGTACGCAGCATCTTTAGAGCTGGTTCCCATGAGAGGCGATTAGATCAGCCCATTGCCAGAGCCGGGTGATCTGGTCAGAGACGAGAAGGCAGAGAAACACTTAGAAGGTGAGACAAGAACTGGGTGGAAAGAGCCACTCGGCAAAGAGGAGCACCCGGCCTCACTCTCACTTCTCAGTGGGCACAGGCGTGTCCCCCAGGCCCTGGGGGCTGTGGGAGGAACCAAGGAGGCTGGGCAGCCCTGACTGACTGTCTTTGTGTGGCGGTCCTGCTGCGGGAGCCCCGTCTCTGCCTCAGACTCATCGATCCTGGCGCCACTCACGACTGTTAATCATCACGGCCCAGGGAGTGGCCTCTTGAGTGTGAGCCTCAAACAGGGAGAGATTCCACCCCGTCTCTATGGGCAACCCGTTCATTCTAAAGTCAGTGTCACCCTGCTTCCTGCTCCCACATTGGGGACATCACCCCTGCTGGCTGTTCTGGGAGGATGGTGGGGCCTGACTGGGTGGGCCAGAGTCACTGGGTTCAGATACTGGGATCCTCCAAGGGAGGACCTGAGGCTTGAGTCCAGCTGCAGCTCTGGGGAGGAGAGTGGTGCCCTGGAGGGTGGGTGTGGGTCCCTGTGCTGAAGGAACCAAGGATGAGGGCAGCTCCCCAGGGGACTGGGGGTGGGGCAGATCTAAGTGGCGCGAATGGATCTGAGACTCCCAGCCAGGGAGGGCTGGCCTGGTCTTCCTGGCTGTGGGTGAGGCGGCCACATCAGCCATGGCTCTCAGGGGTTGAGCCTGGGTGACTTGGTGAACGTGTTGCAGTTTGTGGGAGGAGGGGAGGAGGGGAAAAGGGGAGGAGGGGCAGGTGTGGAGGGAAGTGAGGGAATTCACTGTGTTCGGCTGGAAAGGCTGTGGGACTCTCCCGTGGAGATAATCAGGCGGGCCTGTGTATCTGAGCTCAAACACCACGTCAAGGCTGGAGACGCCTGCCTAGGAGCGACAGTGGAAACAGGAGCCTTGGAAGTGCTGAAGACATAAAGTGTTGATGCCATGAATAAGCTGTTCAAGGGGGTGACCAACCACATGGAAATCTACCAGGCCTGTTTGGAAACTGTCCCCACCGCACCACATACACGCGTACGCTCTCTTCCTGCCCACGGTCACAACACTCACGGCCAGGCGGCAGGCTTCTGACCCTGCCACACGGGGGAGCTCTTTAAGAACTGTCCTCTTAAAATAGGGGTGGGGCTTGGTCCAGGCTGGCCCCACAGTGCTCAGAGGACGGCCAGCTCCTGTGGTGTCTGGGATGCCTTCACCACCACCTATTGCTAGAGCCACCTCCTCTCCTTACTCACCACGCTCAGAGTCCTGGTCCCGGGTCCAGCCTGGGTCATGTTGCAACAAACCATCAGTGCATGGACAGCTGTGGGGGTGTTTGGGTGCTTTGTTTCCCTGTCTTGCACCCCTGGGCCCAGGTCCCCTGGGGCTGGCTCCTGCTCCCAGCTGCCTCTTTCTGATACTAAGTGAGGGACACAAGGGCCATCTAAACACCTGACCTTGCCTGTTGTCCCCTGGGTACCTTTCCAATGCTGCCTGCCCATTGGATTACTGGGTCCTCCCATCCCCAGCCTTTCAGCTCCTGCTCTTGTCAACTGCTTTCTTGGGGACGCCCTCCTCTGAGGATGGAGAAAGCTGGCATTGTCCCCTGATGCGTCCAGGTGGATGGGCTCTTGCTGGGGAGAAGCTGGCAGGACACCCCGAGCAAACAAGAATGCCTGCCGGTCTGCTTCCGGTGCCTCCCATTGGCAAAACCTACCAGGAACCAGCCGACAAGGAATGCGTGGAACTTGCTGAGCTCCAGCAGCAGCAAGCGAAGTGTGGGTCAGTGGCTGAGACACAGCAGCCTGAGGACTAGCTTGCACAGCGCTCTTTCCTAGCTTGGCAAACTTTCACCTGTCCTCTCTTTGCGTCTTAGCCCAGATGAGGCTTCCTCCAGGCAGCTTCCTCCTGCCGAGATTTCCCACGAACCCTGGTTCCACTTCTAACCAGCATGAACCAGCTTGCCGTGAAGTGAAATCTTTATGGGTCTGCCTCCCTCCCTGGGTGCTGAGCTTCCGGAGGAGAGAAACATTGTCTAGCAACTTGGGAAATTCTCAGGGCACACCCCATAGCTCAGGAAGGCTTCGCTGAACTGCAGCCCCCGGACGTGTAAGCGCGCCCTGGGGGAAGCTGGGTGGGGAGTGCGTGAGGAGCAGTGCTTTCACTCCGGGCTCGCTCTCACACAGGGGCTCCTAGGGGCTGCCCAGCTGGTTTTTCTGAGGCAACAATGATGATTAGCATGTACCGAACACCTGGCTGGGGCCAGGCGGTATTCTCCACACTCCACGTGTATCGACTCAGGGAGTCTTTACAAACATAGAAACTGAGGCACAGAGAGGTTAAGCAACTTGCCTCCTGGCACACAGGGAGAAAGTGGTAGCAGCAGAATTTGAATTCAGGCAGTCTGAGTTCCAGAGCCCAGGCCCTCGGACATTGTTTTGCCCAAGGACAATGGGAATTAGGAAAATGTGGCCAACTTCGGCTGATGTCAGTGGTAATGACAATACTCACATCAAACAATACCTCCGTTGTGACACCTGCCCATCATGTTACCCCACTCTGGGAATAACACCTCTTTTCTTCTGGGGAACTGAGCCTTCCAGTTTTCCAAATATGTAGTTCTAGAAAAGGCAGCAAAGCATAGAACCTCATAGTGGTGGGTGAACAAATGACCCAAGTGGGACCAATGAGAACCTTCTCTGGTGCTAACAGATGAGGGCAGCCCCTCTTGGCAGGCGGAGCTGGCGAGTGCTCCGGGCTAAGGGGAGAAGCCAGACCCACAGAGACAGGAACCGCCTGCCAGCGAGCTACGGGGTGACAGAGGAAAGCACCTTCTCTCCCTGTCCTGGGTCTCAATATGCGGAGCCAGTAAATTCCTCTTCAGTCTTACCTGGTTCATGTCTGGCTGCTCACGCTTGTGACTGAAGTAGCAACTTAAGAGTTCACAAAACCCTGTCCTAGGAAATTGATTTCTATACTAGCCTGAGGAGGCAGGCAGGGTCAGTATCACACTGTTGTCTCTCAGAAAGGAAACTGAGGCTTGGAGCAGCTACGTGACGTGCCAAGCAGCCAGTGAGTGGCTGGTGAAGCAGCCAGTGGCTTCCCTTGGGCCAGGGTTGTCTATTTGCCACCTGTGCTCCCACGGGGCCCCGTGGAGGGGGTCTCACTGCATGCCGCCCTCAGTGCTTGTCTCTCGCTATCTCAGAGCTTGGGGCTCAGGAATCCACCCACCCAGCACCTCGCCCACTCCTGGGCACCTTGCTGCCTTGCAGGGAAGCTCCTCCTCTTGCCTAACCAGATTTAGGGGTTTCTTTCTGGTCTGGGCCCCAGCACTAGGAGGCAACTGGGGGTAGCTGTCTCTGGCCTGGGGGCTGGAAAACTGGAGGCACCTCTGGGTTGGGAGCTTGGTGATCCAGTTTAGAATTGCCTAACGCCAGCTACTGTTCTCGATGCAGGTTTAGAATCTTTTTAAGGGTGGCAACGAGAACCGGGGTGGGGGAGGAAACTTCCTGTTTACTGCCAGTGTCAGGGAGACAACCTTCTGTGGTTACTTCGGCCACGACATCTCCCACCCTCCCCTCGGGCTGACTCACACCCCGGCCCACCCAGGGTTAGAAGGCTGTGTTCCATCCCACCCAGGTTTGCTCCTCCGCGTGGCCGGGCCAGGAAGCCACGTGTGATGACAGCAGCCGGCCTGATGCCCACTCACACGCCCATGACTTCGGTGGCACACGCCTGTCTCACAAAGAAAGAAGCGAGGGTTGCCGAATTCAGTAAAAACTAAAATAAAAGAGAGGGTGCCTAGTGAAGTTTGAACTTCAGATACACAACAAATCCGTTTTCGTGTAACTATGTGCTATGTTTCACCCGCGAACCCTTCAAGACGCTCAAGGCCAGGGAGGTGGGGGCCCGAGTGGCCGCCGCGGTGGGCAGGGAGGGCCCGAGGGCCAGGGGCACCGACGTGGCAGGGCTGGAGCAGACGGTGTCTCGGGTCCAGGGGAGAGCAAATTCGCCCTCCCTCCACCTTTCTGTTCCGTGCAGACCCTCCGCAGATTGGATGATGCTGCACTGGGGAGGGGGTCTTCCTCGCTCAGCCCACAGGTCTCTTCTGGAAACACCCTCAAAGGCACACCCAGAAATAACACTTGCCGTCTATCTGGGCATCCATTAGTCCAGTTAGCTGACACACAAAATGAGCCTTCACAGCCCCCTTCCCCCAGCAAGTTCTACTCCTCTCTACTGCACGCACCCTGTTTCTGAAAGACTTGACTGCCTTGCCAGAGGCACCCAGTGTTCTTCTGTCGGGTTTACCTCACACCGTGGAGCATCTTTGAACAAGTCTGGTCACCTCTCTGTGCCTCAGTTTCCTCATCTGTAAGACAAGGAGGGTAAGCCTTGCTCCACAAAGAAGTTGTAAGGACAGAATAAGACAGTGTTTAGCGTGTGTCACTAATACACTCTTTCACTTTAAACTCTAAAAAGAAAAAAAGACAAAGGAAGAAAATAAAGTGGTTAGCAGATGCCCAAGGACTTGAGCACCCGGCAGGACTTTGTTACATTACATGCTGATGCCCCTCCAGTGGCCACCAGAGGCCCAGGAAAGGCTGGCCGGGCTGTGCTGGCCCCTCTACTGGACCACGGGAGAGTGCCCTGCAGCAGGCCCTGGCTGCAGCCACAGCCCCTCTGTCCCTCGGGCTGTGTGACCCGCTGGACTCTGCCGTGGTGGCAGTGTCAGTGGTGGGATGAGATGCCGCACAGAGTGTGCGGCCAGTCCTGGTGGGAGAAATGCAACGCAGACCCCTGGCATCCCAGAGCGAGGCCGTGCCTTCTGGCGTAGGGAACTGAATGTCTTCTGGAAAACCACCTCTGGCGCACGTCTGGGCCCTAGGACAGACAGGGCCTCTGAGCAGGGGGCACCGAGAGACCACGTGGCGGGAGCTACCCACCAGGAACCGGGTGCGGTCAGAACAGCCGGCAACCATCCAGAGTGAGATGGGCGGGGTGCGTCGCAGAGGCCAGAGGGCAGAGGCCAGAGGGCACAGCCCGCAGGAAGCCCAGAGGCCCCGTGGCGCCCACCACAGTCGCACCTGTGCCCCTTCCCCCCACTCGTGGCTGCAGGCAGGATCTGAAGTGACCTGCTGACCAGAGAGGAAAAAGCCCAGCTGTCTTTATGGCTAGGTTTCCTTGGTTACAGGGGAACCTCTAAACAACCACCTCACAACAACAACCCGGCTGACAGCATGATGCAAGTTCCTTGTCCTTCCTTCACTTCCTCATTTATATGTGACTTTCACCCATTCATTCCCTCCGTTCTCTCCCCCAGCACCTGGGCTTTTCTGACCTGGGCTCCCTCCGACAGGACCTGACACCCCTGTCTTCCCTCATACGGCATCCTTGCCAACGGCATTTACAAATGCTTTATCCTTTTCTCTTGTGAGAAAACAAAAGGCAAACTTTCTCAGGCACAAGAAAAGGAAAAATCTGGATCGCAGCTGCACTTCCCTCTATGTCTATTGCCCATCTCTCTGCCTCTCTTCTCAGCCAAACTCCTTAAAAGCATTGGTACCGGCTGCCTCAGTTTCTCACCTGCCAGTATCCTCAGCCATCTCTCCCAGTGAGACCTCCCTGCCTGCAGCTGTCTCCAGTGGCCCTCGCCTCCCACGTCTCTGTCGGGCCCCTGGGCTGACGCAGGCCACCTGACGCTGCGTCTGTGATAGGCTCCTAGCACATCTCCGAGGAACAATTTTTGTTCCTTGGGCCCACCCTTACGTAGCCACCAGCACAATCTTTGAAGAGCATAAATCTCGGTGTTTCACGTGCTGTATGAGTCAGCTGGGCCTTCCATAACAAAATGCAACAGACTGGGTGGTCCGAGCAACAGAAACTCATTTTCTCACAGCCCCGGAGGCTGGAGGCTCAAGGTCAAGTAGTTGGTGCATCTGGTTTCTGGTGAGAACTTTCTTTTGGGCTTGTAGCTGGTGGCCTCTGGCGCTGTTGCCACATGGCTTTTCCCCTTTGTCAGCGCTCTCCTGGTGTCTCTGCCTTGTCTTATGAGGACACCAGTGCAGGTCAGACCCAAGCCCCAAGCCCGTCACGAGATCTGCACGGTCCGCCTCTGGCCTGTTCTCCAGCCGCACTTGGTCAACCCCCCTTCCTTCTGTTTTCTGGTTCTCAGTTCCTCAGACAGCAGGCTTCTTCCCTTTCTAGGAACTTGGTACCTGCTGTTTCTTCTGCTCGAAATATTTCTCACCCACCTCCCGCACTGTGCTAGCCTGTGTAATGCCTGTTTCTTCCTCAAAAATTAACTCACAAGTCTTCTTTAAGGAAGTTTTCCCTAACGCGGACACCCAGTCAGGGCCCTCACTTACACGTTCTCTCCGAATGCCTTTCTTCTCCTGTGGCACGTACACCGCTGTAATTAAATCTTTAACTGTATAATTAATTGTTTTGTGCCTCTTTCCAGAGACTGAAAGCTCCAAGACTCTTTCGTTCACTGCTGTATCTTCAGCAGCTAGCACAAAGCACTGTTCACACAGGTGTGTAAAAACATAGTTATTTAAAGAGCTAATTCACAAAGGTCAAAGGCAGATTCCTCATTGGACTTTCAGGTGAAGAGAAGGACCAGCAATCATCAATAATTTAAAAACTCTATCCCTCCATGAGCCTCTTTCTTGCCAGGAGAATGATACCATCTTGACCTATTTTGGAAATTGCACAGAAGACTCTAGTTAAAATCTCAATGATGAGTGCTAAATTTTTTTTTGTATGTAACTTATCACTTTATTTTTTTTTCTCTTTTTTTTGGGGGGGGGTAGTATTTTTTTCCATTACCATTTAGTTTCCTTATACTCCCCTCCCCCCAGAGTGTTAAATTTCCACCTCTGACCAAAGTGCTCCACTGTGGGGGTTGTTTTCAAGGGTGGCTGAAGCAATCTGTCCCATGCTTCTTTGCCGTGTCCCGTGACTTTGCTGCTGCTCCTGAAAATAGGGAGTGCCAGCTTGTCCTGCCCTTGAATCTGGGCTGGTTTTGTGACTTGCTTTGGTCAAAGGAGCTGGGCAGAAAGCGATGCTATGTGAGTTCCAGGCCTTGCCTGCAGGAGTTTTTTATAGCATCTGCTTCCTCTCTCTTAGAAAGCGTCCCCAACACCACCATAGAAGGAAGGTGCGTTAGTCTCTTGGAGGGTGACAGACCAAGCGGAGGGGGCTCAAGGTGACCCAGTTGACAGCCGGCACCGAGTTCCAGACATGTGAGCAGAACCTTCTCGTGCCTCTCCACCCAGCCAAACCTCCAGCTGAAACTAACTGGGTCACAAAGCCCCGGAGAGAACAGCAAAGGAACCCACAGAAGTGGGAGAATAATAACTCTGTGCTGACCCGGTGGGTTGTGATGCAGGGACCGCTCAGGGGAGCATCATGCCTCCTGATTTCCACACAATAATCCCATTCCTCTAAACAATTGTGCGCTCCGTCCTGACTCTCTCGCTGTCACGCTCAGTATGAATCACCGGAACACTCCAGAATGCTGCTATTTCCATAAATCCAAAAGAGAAAACAGACCAGAGAAGCAATTCACGGCAGGGTCTATACGTGTGACTTCAGCTGAGTCTGGGTGTAAGGGCGTTGTTGGGGACCGGATTCTTGGGAAGGTGGCCGCATTCACTCACCTAGGACATGGGACTCCCAAGGGGAAAGATAGGAGCACATCTCATATGCCCTCGGCTGCGGTTTCTAAACTTGAAATGCAACCCAGGATTTATGTCACGTTTCAAGTTTCCTCCCACGACACAGGCACGTCTCCCAGGAAGTCTCCCGAGTGCCCGCTGGTCCAGCCAGTCGCTGCATTAATCAGTGCAGCATCGTCTATATCCGAAAAAACATGGAAATAACCCAAGTGCCCCCCAGCAGGAGAATGGATAAGTATTCACAAAGTGGAACACTACACAGGTTAAAATGAGGGAACAAGAGCTACATTAGCATAGCTAAAAATCAGAAAACATCGTTGAGTAAAAACAGCAAGCTGTAGAGGTTATGTAAAGTATATGATCAGTGTAAAAATTTGAGGTATGCAAAACACCACCACATACTCTTTACAACACACTCATATATAGTAAATATACACATAAATATGCACATGGGGATAATAACCAGCTGATTGAAGGGAGGGAGGGTGAGGACAAGGATAGGGCAGGGGTTTGCAGGAGTTTCATCTCTACCGAAATGATTTGAAATAAATATGGGAAATTCCAAGACTGGCAAAGCTGGGTGGCAGATATTACTCTCTACATGTTTCTTGTGCTTCAATCATTGTATGATTAAAAAATATAGAGGTCCCATTTCTTCAACACTGCCTTGCAGCCAACCCTTCTGCACTTGGGGTAGAGCCACACAACACAAAGCAGTCGGTGGCATACTTAGTTTCACTTCATGACAATGGAGTGACAACTTTTAAGTCAGAGTTTCAGAGGGAAAGGAACGAAGTTGCCTCTAGGGGGTGCTGTTTCCCCAGTGTGAGCTCAAGAAATGATTATGGATGGAGCAAATGATTTGGGGAGGACTCCTTGACCCAACTGCACTTTGCCAGAGCTGTGGGCAGGTCTCAGGGGTGATCTCACCATTGCCCTACTCACACGGCTGATTGCGTTTTCCTTAAAGCATGGCAGCCAGGTTCCAGGAAGAAGCATTCCAAGAGGGCCAGCTCCATTGTGCAAGTACTTTGCAAGCTGCAGCTTGCATCATCCTTACTAGTGACTCTTGGCTTAAGCTAGTTACAAAGCCAAACTCGGGCTCATCATGGGGGGGGTCCACACAGGAGCTGAATATGTGGAGGGGGGCATGCAGTTTGATGAGGGTCACCAAAGTAGTCATATGCCACTCAGTTCAAATCTTCTCTGACCCCTCCCCTCTGCATACCCAACATTGCACTTAACCACACTCGACTGAAACAGCCAGTTGAATTGTTATGATGGTTAATACTGTATTGCCATTTACAGGTGTGACCTGGAGCTCCTCTGAGGACAGGGACTCCTTGTAATTTCACCCTGTAACCTGCTGCTGGCACAAGGCACGTGTGCCTCATGAACAGCTGAATGACAAGAGCGGTTATCATGTCCTTCATGTCTGCCAAGTTCGAGCCCTGTCCCTACCTCATTTAGATGTAGGTGGCTTAATAGTTGTTTGAGGCCAAGCGTACTGAGTCCCTGAGTTCCTTAAAGCATGGCAGCTAGGCTCTACTGAAGTCCTGGTGCACAGGAGCTGCGTAACACGCTAGTGGAACAAACGAATGAGTAAACTTTCTAGGCAGTATACCAAGGTTTCCAAGGTATACATGCAGCAACTTCTTACGGAGACCGAGCTGTGCAGACGTTGTACAGCTCCACATTCCAGAGTTCTCCCTTCTGATGGCGGAGCCTTGAGAAGAAGAGTTTCTTTAGCTGAGCTGTGTTCCACTGACCTGGGCAGCAGGACAGAAGCGGAGGCCTGGGATGCTGGGGTAAAGTGTATCCACCACAGCCTCCCCACAAAAGTTTCCTGCTCCCCAGATTCGCTGGTTTGGAGAGGTGGCTTCTAATATAGACTCCTTCTTGTCCTATAAATAGCCACAGACACATCTTGGGTGGTAACACATGGGAGTGTGGAAACCCACCGCAAATTCAACTCCTCCCCTATTGCAAAATCCTGACATCATAATAGAACAGAAGAGGTGACTCATCTTTGAATAAATACTTTGATTAGATCATTTGCTTTGCTTTCAAGACTGAAAAAGGGAAGAGAAAAAGACTTGGTGTGATTGCCCTCCGGGCTGACCTAAGGAGGTAGCATCCTTCACCCCATGAACGCCAACCCCCTCTCAGCTGCGAGAATAACTTATTCTTACTTAAGACCACAATTCCCTAGGTTCCATCCTTTGGAATATTTCATCTTTTGGAACTCAGTGCAACCAACGCAAGTATAAGATCTTGAATAAAAAAATTAATTATGGATATTTGCTCCATAAAAATATTTTTTTCCACTTTATAAAAAAATTAACTAATTTCTTGCAGGTGAGCCCCCTTGATTTGTTAAAAATGAAATCCACCCAGGCCACATGCGGCCTGCTCTGCCCGTGTCTTCTCTGCACAGCACCACACTTCGTCCGGAAGTTCTGACCTTCTCTGGCTGATCTGCGGCATGTTCTCTGCTTCCCCGCAGTTCCCATTGCCGCCTAATGTCTTCCAGTTACGTTACCTGTGAGCCCCCCGCAGACATTTCGGTTTCTAAGCACTGAGTTCTCCCTCCCGTTTTACAGGTGGGGAAACTGAGACCTAGGGAAGAGGATGTGCCCAAGGCTGTACAGCTAGGCACTGGAAAACCTAAAATGCAGGCCTCCAGCCTCCTGGCACAAGGCTCGCTCTCTCTTCTGCTTCCTGCAGCGACACACCACATGACTGTAGTTTTGGCTCAACTGGCAAACGTATGCACAATTTCTGCATTTGCCACAGAAGCAGCAAGCAGTTGCCGGGGTGAATGTTGTAACAACTTCGCTTCTCTAACGGCAAGTTCTTGCACCCTTCCTCCTCCTCCCTCTCGGCCCGCCCACTCCCCAGGCCAGACGACCTGCTGTCGCCAGGTAAAGCTTATGTGGAAGGAGGAACATTTTTCTGCTTCTGCTGGTTGCTACTTCTCCTTTCCCCTCCGATGCCTCCTGACAAAAACCACACAGTAAATGTCCCAGGAGGTGCAAACGGGCATCTGTTCTTCTGGGGAGATCCTACTTGTTCCCCAAGGCCCTGCTCCAGGGGGACCTCCTGTGTGAAGCCGGCTCCACACCCTCTGCCTGCCTCTTAGTGATAACACCCCCCACAGGGCGTGTGCGTGTCCCTCTATGTTGGTCCTAAGCCTTATTTACCTTCTTTTACTTTATTGTTTTTAAATTTTAGGAAAGCTTTCCCTTTTGCGGTTGACGTTCAATGTTATATTAGTTTCAGGTGGACAGTGCAGTGGTTAGATGGTTACGTAGCTAATGAGCTGACTCCTTGATAGCGACCCTACCTTTTCTTTTGTGCCATTACCTCCCCTTCCTCACTCTGAAAATCCCTGTTTACTGAATTGAACTGAGAAGGCTGGGGTTGACAGGAGAGTTCCAAAAAACAGTGGACAAGCTCCACTTTTCTATCAAAATCAGATGAGTTTTAGATTTTGACTCTCTTTTTTGGAGAGGAAAGTAAGTCGTCATGCAACCAGGCCTGGGCAGGCTCTGCTGTTTAAGAAAGCCTGTGTGTAAGGTTTGTCATCGTCTAACCACCATGCTGTACACCTGACACTAATGTAAAATAATACTGAACGTCAACTGTAACTGGAAAATAAAGTTAAGAAAGAAAGCACCGCCTCCTGCTGGGACGAGAGGGGAGGGGCAGGCTGGGGAGGGGGCTGCCGCGCTGGGGCACAGTTGGAAAGCACTGGCGGGGCTCTGTCTGGAAAGCAGTGACGGGAGGTGGGGCGAGGAGGCTCCAGACTGTCCCAGCCACAGTGTGCATCTGAGTGTCTGCACCCCTCTGAAACCCAGCACTGAGTTTAGGACAAGAAAGGAAATCATACCAGTGGGAAGGACGAGGGTTCTGTAACTGAACGGAAGACGGAGCTTTGGCTGCCTGTCGCCACAGAAGTCACACTTGTGAGGCCGATGCTGGTGCAAGACGAACGAGGTTCTGTTCAGGAGCTGCCTGATCCAGGAGAATGGCGACTCCCGCCTCAAAGCCCCTCTCCTCTTCCTGCTGTGGAAAAAGTCCGAATGTCTTCAGCAAGGCCAAGACAAAAGCCAGTGTCTCGAGTTCCTGCTCCATTAAGTATGGTCTTTTGGAGCCCTAAGGTGTCTGCTAAGTGGTCGTAGTCCCCATCCAGGTAGCCTCGCTTGCTCCTGGCTGCTGCCTAGTTCAGACTCCCTCCTGGAGCCTGCGTATGGAGGCCACGTGGCTGTGGACCATGTGACTGCTAGGGCTGCAGGGTCACTCGATCCTGGGAGAGCGCACTTGAACCCACCAGTGAGTGCATCACCAGGTGGGTAAGAGGGAGCGAAAGGCTCCCTCCTGGAGGTCATGGGCCACGTGCCCTTAACAGCGTGGTTGTTTAGGCCACGTGGCCCGTAAAGGGAACAGCTGAGGACACCATGTGAGTGTGGGTCTCGCCGAGCCAGCTTCTTTGTTCCCCTGGGGTTATATTAGCATGGGCGGGACATGGACCAGGTGTCTTCTCAAAATGACCAATCAACCTCCCAAACTGTCATGCACTTCGGGTGGGTCTATCTCCCAATCAATCCCTTCTTTTCTCAGGCTAGACCGACAGCCCTCTGGTCCAGAACCTCTGCTAGCACCATTTAACTTCTATGGCACATGTGCCTGCCTTCCTCTGATCCCACCCCCAATTTGGTACCGGAGGGGCAGAGAAGGGATTTTGTTCTATCCAATTATCTTGCTAGCTTTTTACACATTCAGTGTATGAACCTCCCCCTGTCGTCCACTGACCAATGGGGGAGACTCCCTGGCGCCCAGACTGACTGGCTGGTTTATGGGAACAGTTCCAGGGGCTTCATAAAGATGCCTCCCGAGAGGATGCTGAGGGAGGAGGTAGCCAGTGAACCACATGAACATGCAGACATTTAGAGCAGTGCTGCCCAGTAGAAATAAAACACGAACTACATGTGTAACAAAATGTTCTAGTTGTCACATCAAAAACCACAATAACATCAAATTAACTTGAATTCTCTACCCAAATACATCCAACCTATTAACTCTCAGATATTTAAATATATACCCCCTATACCCAAAATATTATCAGGTCAACCTGTAATTAATAAATAAATTATTTGCGAACTTTTAAACATGTTTTTTCATTTACATTTTCACATTCTTGCGTTTATTTTATAGTGACAGCACATCTCAGTTTGGACACAAAATTTGCATAGAAAATACTCAATCTGTATTCATTCATTTATTTATTTATTTACTTTTTCGGGCTTGCTTTGAACACTCTAATTTTTCCAAAGTAAACGCTTTGGGCCCATCAATCTGTGTTTAGATTTCATAAACTTTCTAGTAGGAAAAAGCAGATTCATATACCCAAGTTGTTTCAAAACATGTATAAAAGCTGCCCCCTAACTGAATCAAGTATTATTTTTTACATATGGTTTAGTGATCCATATCAGTATTAATTATTTCTTCTGGGCTGTATTGAGACACAATTGACATGTGACAGTGTATGAGTTTAGGGGGTACACTGTGTTGATTTGATACACCTATCTATTGCACAATGATTACCACCATAGCTAACATCTTCATCACACCACATAAGTTTCTTTTTTGTGATGCCAACATTTAAGATGTACTTTCTGAGCAACTTTAAGTATACAATACAGCATTATTAACCGCGATCCCCATGCCACGCATGCCTTTCCTAAGAATTCATTCATCTTATACCTGGAAGTTCATACTCCTTGACTGACATCGCCCCATCTCCCTCACCTTGCACATCAGCTCTTAAATCCAATTTTAAAGTAATTAAAATTATTTTCACATAAAAAACTCAGTTCCTCAGTGGCACCAGCAGCAGCATTTCAAATGCTCCACAGCCCCCCCTGCAGCTGGTTACTGGAGGGGACAGTGCAGTCTGAGGGCCACCAGGAGCTGTCCGGGTGCCCACTGCCCGCTCCCCGGGCAGACGGGGGTCTGATCAGGGCTCAGTGGCCACATTTCGAAGTCTCACAGCCTGGCTACAGAGCTTCTCCCGGGCGCCCAGGCACCTCTTAGGCCTGGGCTACCCTGCGTCACCATCTCAGGGTGGGTGAGGGATGTTTTACTTGCAGTTGCTCATAGCTGGAGACCCTGGGAAGCAGCTTGATTGCTTCGTTAGGTAACTCGTGGCCGAATGGGCCCCGAACAGACCAGGTGGGACCATGTCGGTTTTCCCATGAGAAGTAATATGGCTGGTTCTAGAAGAGCCTGTCCCTTTTTAAAATTCGTACTGAGATGGACGTTGAAAATTTTTCTAGAGTCTTCAAGTCACTCCTTCCTTAAATTAGAAAAAATAAAAAAAAACAATTGGCTGGAAGGAATGGCTCTCAGTAAATCCTTGTTTGCAAAAAAATTATTATTACTTCAAATTATACCAGAATATCCAGTAATGGAGCTCTTAAAACTGAAAAAAAAAAGCAGATTTTTGTGGTTAAAGTTGTTTTCAATTTATGTATAATTAAAGAAAAATAAAGTCCATTTTTATCTGAACTATCTATAGCCTTTATTTCTTCTACTCTCTTTTATAACTTACTACTTAACTAGGAATTTATTTTTAAAGTGCTTGTGAAGTTAAATGTGTATAAGTATATATGTGAAGAATTTCTAAAGAATTTTAGAAAACGTCCTTTAGGGTTTTGCATTCTATGAAATACCTCAAAATAAAAATATCCATTAAAATGCATGCTTTTTGGTTAGATAAGGTTTTTTAATAATCATATGTATGCACTCTTTTTTAAGGGAAGAACCATGTAACGATTGCCACAAGGTGGCGCTAAAATCTAATGGACATTCCAGCCTCTGATTTTTCTCTGGGAGGAGTTGAGGGAAGATTTAGGGATCTGTAGGAGACACTGGGCAAAAATAAAGGCCAGATACATTATGATGAAGATTGGAGACAGATTAACATTCTTCTTTTGTCTGAAGGATAACCTCCGTCTCTCACTGGTGCAGGTATCTGTCATACTGTGAATCTGTGCTGATAAAGTTAATTATTAAAATGATTTGTTCTCATAGACAATCAATTTTATCCTTGCTCTTCAGTGGGAGTGTACCAGGCAGGGCGGGGACGGGCCCATCACCTAGTATGGAAAAGTTTGGCCTGTGAGTGGAGCAATCTTTGAAGTAGCCAGTCTCCTCAGGGCCTGCGTCGGACAGAAGCATCCTGAACAAAAAGAGAGAGAGAGAATACCATGAAAAGAAGTTGCTGCAGAACACAGATTTTTCCGTTTGTTTGCTTTGGCATATTCACTGAATATTTTTAGAAATTATTTTGATACGGAAATTCAAGCTTGGAACACCTCATATGATATGTCTGAGAATCAGAAACCAAGTGACTTAAATCATTCTTCCTGATTCTTTGTAATTCAGGTTTAAAAAAAATACATGGCACAAACTTTTAATTGTTTGATTTCTTAAAATATTTGAAGCTTAAGAACATGGCCAAGATTTCCAACCTAAGTTAGGACCAAGGAAAGCAGTGTTAATAATACACCTATAAAAGGTTTTGACTAAAAAAAGAAAAATTCAGATAAGAGTTTTCTAATAGGTCAAAAACCAAAAAAAAAAGAAAGAAGAAAGAAAGAAAAAGAAAAGAAAGGAGGAGGAGGAGGGGGGAGAAAAGAAAACATTTCCAGAATGGAGCCCTAATGAAACCAAGGGTCTTTATGACTTTGATTACATTTAGCTTTAAATCCTGGCGCTAGAAATCATAGTGCGGTCTCTCTATCTGTGCCCTTCAGAGACCTAGGCCTTTCCCGGGATAATCAGCAACCCACAAGGCAGCAGAAGACAGTAGCTGAACCTAATGGTCACAGTTCTGGGCTTCTGGCAGGCTAAAGATAACATCTTGACCTAAGTTATGTTTCAGCTCCAGAGCCCTAAGGGAAAGGCTCCGTGGTTCATTTTTCCATGAAACCAGACAGAGGGACAGATGATTTAATGGATTTCCGAACTGTCCTGAAGACCTGAAGAAATGATTTATTATCCCTACCTCACCTCTAACCAATCAGCTCCCAGCATGACCTCGAACCCCCTAACCCACAGTGTCTTATGATCTTGTCCTACATAATCAATCTGTAACCTACATGCCATCGGGGATCAGGCCTTTTTTTTTTTTTTTAAGCATTACCTTCCCATTCTCCTGGGTGGTGCCATTCATAATAAAATAGCCAATCTTTCTTCACCACAGTGTTTGGCTTTGCTAGTGCCAGGTGGACAAACTGTTTGTTTGATAATACTAAACCAATGATCAAAATAACTTACTTTCTCCCATGGGATCCCACTGTGGAAAAATTATTTACTTGTTGACAGTTCAGTCCCTTAGATCTGAAAAACAAAAGCAAAACAAGACAAAAAAAGCTGGGCATTGTGTGAGGCTAATCCACTGTGAAGGAAGCAGTTTGGTGCTTTGAATGTGCTGTTCTCTATAGGATGGGCCCTGGGGGTGAGAGGCATAATGTCTCGTTTGACCTGATTTTCTATCTGTGGTGTCCATGCAGAGACCTAGATCTGTATGAATCCAGAAGAAAACATCAGGGCTCAGCTGCAGCTGGTTGCATGGGTTTGCTTGGATGGCTGCTAAAGCAGAGTCTGGAGTTTGAGGTAGGAGACCCCCAGAAAGTTCCAACTGAGTTTCTGAACATGTAGGTAAATTATCCAGCCATTTACAGATTCTTACAGTGTCAGGCATTGTGCTAGATCTTCAAGATGGTGAGATAAGAAAGAATCCTGGCTTTCCAACATCTTCAGTGTTAGAGAGGCAGGCAGAAATATGAAGCAACATCTTGATGTGGTGGGTCTCTCCTTTGCTGAAAAACGGATATGCATTGCCCTGCCTCTAAACCGATGTAGACCAACTTGCTCAGCTGATGCTCCAGACCTCCACCATGGGCCCCGAGCTGTGTTTCAACTCTCTCCATCAAGGGCAGCCACACAAAGCTAGTCCCTGTTCCTAGAGTTTGTTTGACCCTTCACACCTCTGCTTTTGTTCATGCTGTTCCTCCTTCCTGGAAGGCCAGCGCTGCTGCCCCTCCCCACTTCCTACCTGTTCTGTCCTTTGAAATCCCTCAGTTTAGTTCTTCCGGATGCGATGTGGGTGTCATCTCCTGCAGGATCTGTGGGATGGATGAACTGTGGGTGTGAGACAGGAGACTAGGGACCCTGCACCCAAGGTGCCACCAGGGCTAATTTGTTATGTCCCCACCCTCTAGTTTCTTCCCCAGCCTCTTGTTGCCTAATGGGGGGGGGGGGGATGCGGTGGAGGGGTTAAATTTTATTGAACGGTCTTCTTCAGACGACCAGGTTCCGAAGTAATCATGCAAACCAGGGTCCATGTTGTCTTGTCTTCTTTTGTCTCTGCTTGGTAACTTCCTCCAAGTGGACATAAAGTTCTGCAACCAGCTTCACCCTTCTCTTTTCACTGTTCCTTTTTTCCCTAATTTTCATCTAGAGACCCAGGCTGGGGAGGGGAAGGCGGTAGGTGGTCGGACTTGGAGGAGCCGTGAGGCTTTGCCCTGGTCCAGCCAGCTCACAGTGACTCGGGTATCGGGGGGTCCAAACCTGGGCTGCCCCAGGGAATAACGGGGTGAGGGGGATAGGGTGACCGACTAGATCACGGAGGAGCCGCTTTTAAAATGAAAAAACAAAAACAAAACCCCCCAAACTTTGCTAGGAAACAAATGTGTGTGTGCGTTTATTTAAAAACAAAACCTCGTTAAAGAAGCCTCCCAGTCCCCCCAGAGGTCTGACCACCCGCGGGGAGTTTGCAAGGAAGAGGGGCATTTTGAGTGGGAGGAAGTCGTCTACACCCTACAAAGTGCCACCTTTTTGAGCACCGCTCTCCCAAGCCCCGCGGAATCCAGGCAGCCAGTTCCAGGGCTCCGGCACAGCGCATAAAAGCCGCGGTTAAGAAGGGAACCCTGACGCCCCCAAAGCCCCGCAGCGCCAACCCGAGCGCAGACTCCTTAGCCACCGCCTCTCCCAGCCCGGCGGCCTGGGCCGTCAATCAAGTTCGTTCGGCCCCGCCTCTGGGCTGCAGCGAACGGCCAATCAGAGCCGAGATCCGCAGGGATGAGCTCAGTCGGCTCGCTTCCCATTGGGCGGCTATATTAAGAAAGTGGCCGAACTCTTTAAATAGCGGGCGCTAGGGCCGCAGCCTCCGTCTGCCACCGCAGTCTGGCCTGAGTCCTGAGCTTTCCATCCCTCCTGGTAAGGCCTAGAGAGGCCCGGTAGGAAGCTAGGCCTGGTCCGCTGCTTGAACTACGGTTTGCGCATAAAGGCGCCGATCCCAGGTCCGGGGCGAGAAGAGCGGCCGCCGCCCGGGAGCAGAGCAGAGAAGCACTGTGCGCCCTATGCCCCCGCGCCCCCACCGCCCCCGCCGCGGCAGCCGGAGTGCACGGAGAGGACGCGCCACCGCCGGGTCTGGGTGCAGCTAGCGACTCTTGCCTCCAGCGCGCAGCCCGAGGTGAGCAGTGAGCGGCGAGCGGGACGGCAGCGAGGCGTTCGCGGGCCCCCTCCTGCTGCCCGGGCCCGGCGCTCTCATGGCGGCCATCCGCAAGAAGCTGGTGGTGGTGGGCGATGGCGCGTGCGGCAAGACGTGCCTGCTGATCGTGTTCAGTAAAGACGAGTTCCCCGAGGTGTACGTGCCCACTGTCTTCGAGAACTATGTGGCCGATATCGAGGTGGACGGCAAGCAGGTAGAGCTGGCGCTGTGGGATACGGCGGGTCAGGAGGACTACGACCGCCTGCGGCCGCTCTCCTACCCGGACACCGACGTGATTCTCATGTGCTTCTCGGTGGACAGTCCTGATTCGCTGGAGAACATCCCCGAGAAGTGGGTGCCCGAGGTGAAGCACTTCTGCCCCAACGTGCCCATCATCCTGGTGGCCAACAAGAAAGACCTGCGCAGTGACGAGCACGTCCGCACAGAGCTGGCCCGCATGAAGCAGGAACCCGTGCGCACTGATGACGGCCGCGCCATGGCCATGCGTATCCAAGCCTACGACTACCTCGAGTGCTCGGCCAAAACCAAGGAGGGCGTGCGCGAGGTCTTCGAGACAGCCACGCGCGCCGCGCTGCAGAAGCGCTACGGCTCCCAGAACGGCTGCATCAACTGCTGCAAGGTGCTATGAGGACCGCGCCCACCCTCCTGCCCTGCCGGCGTGGCCCCGCCTCCCGGGCCGGTCTTCCCAAGGACCGCACGGGACTGCCTGAAGTCTGCCTTCCTGCCCGGCAGCCGTGGCCTGGCGGCTGTTGTTCTGGCACCGGGAATCGGCGTGGGAGGCACCGGGCGCCCCCTTTCCAGTGTCTGTGTGCGTCCGGCTGTGTTGCACAGGCCCAGGCGCCCCACTGAGTGCCAAGGGTCCCCTGAGCACCCTTTTCTGAAGAGCCAAGCCTCTTCAGAGTGTGTGGCTGTGTGTAGGTTCTGGCTACCCCCTCCCACCTCGTCTTATCCCCCCCACCGCCCACCCCCCCGCCTCTGGTCCCCGGAGAGGAGTTTGGCGCGGGGTGCTGCCGCGCCCCATGAGATGTTCGCTCATAACCAGCGAGCTCCTGCTATCTCTTGTCTGTAACATAGACCACGGGAACTGCGGGAGGGGGTGGGGCTGGGGAGGGTGGGGTGTTATATAAATATAGATTTAATTTTATTTTCGGAGGTAGGATGGTGTTATTTAATGGTGGTGGTGGGTGGAGTGACAGGGCATAGAACAGCCCTAGCCCAGCCTGGGTCAGGCGCCCATCCAAGCATGAACAGGACTTGGTCGTCTTTCCAACCCCTGGGGAAGGCAGTCGCCACTGACTTGGGGCTGAGAGGACACAGCTTCTGAATTCACAGCTTCTGAATTCACGTCTCCTGCACGCCAGCCTCCAGCAAACCCCTCACCAGCTGTGGGAAGGAAGAGGGAGAGTGTGCTGCGGATCATTTTTGCCATAAGCGAACTTTGTGCCTGTCCTACAAGTGAAAATTGTTCAGTCCAAGAAACTGATGTTATTTGATTTATTTAAAGGCTAAAACTTGTTGGGTTTTTTTTTTTTTTGAAAGAATTCTTTGCACAATTGTTTCATTGTTTGACACTTAATGCACTTGTCATTTGCATAAGACAGTAGCATTCTGACCACACTTGTACGCTGTAACCTCATCTACTTCTGATGTTTTAAAGGAAAATGATGATGACTTTTAAAATACGAGAGGAGAAAAAACCACTAATTTTTTTTAAAGTGGCAACACTGTTTTGCGATTTTATTTGTGCAGGTATGCGCACTATTTTAATAAAGGGCAGTAACAAGTTTTGGGGCCTCTTTAAACCTCCCTCCCCCCTTTTTTTTTCACAAGGCAGTCTTTAAAGCTATGTGAAATTTTCTCTGCATCTCCGTACAGAGAACGAACTTGCCCCTAGACTCCTTCCTCTCCCTCCCTTCCCCACCCAGTGGTACTTCTACTAAATTGTTGTCTTGGTTGTTTTTTATTTTTTAAATAAACTGACAAATGACAAAGTGGTGAGCTTATGATGTTTACATAAAAGTTCTATAAGCTGTGTATACAGTTTTTTATGTAAAATATTAAAAAATTATGATGATGACATTTATAAAATGACTCCTGTGGTTTAATAGTGTGTAAAAATACCCTAGTGAATTGGGGGCAGGAGAAGAATTCTGCAAGGCGAGGTCTTCCCACTGACTTCATTTCCCTGATAGTATGTGCAGTGAGTGAGGAGGAAATTACTTCGGGGGTGTGCTGGGGTTGGGTGGCCACGGGAGACCAGGTTGCTCTGGTCCCAGTCCCAGAGGGAGGCCGAGTGGGTTACCCAGGCACCCAGTGTCAGAACTTCTGACCTCTTGTGTACTGTCTATACATCTTAAAAACAACGGGTCTCGTGAGAGGCCTTGCTCCCTATTCCTTGAAACTTGGAGTTGTCATTTGCGCATTTCCAATGTAGATGACGTTTTCCCACTAATCACTGGTGGGGGGCCAGGCTGTCTGTCTAGAAGGTCGGTTACTGGGTTTCCTTCAGCTGCTCAAGGGGTCACCATGGAACTGTAGGTTGTTACCGTGGGGCTGGAGTTCCTGGGTTCCGCCCAAATCGGGAGCTGACTTCTGTCACTGACCTTTCATCTGAAGGTGTGTCTACAAAGAACCTAGAGTACTTTAGCTGAAGCGCCGAGAATGGCCATGTGATGGGCAGCACACTGCAGGTCTTGGGCGGCTGTTACTTCAAGCTGGAGCAGCCACATTTTGAGAGTTAACCCCCGTGAGCTCTAATCTCAGACACTCAGCGGGCTGCAGGGGCCTCAGCACCAGACGAGGCAGGTTTATACTTGGAGACCACGTGAAAATCCTGTGCAGGCGTGATGGCTCAGACCTGCCAGCTCTCAGCAGCTTCTGGAAAAGGCAGTGTGACAGTGCCAACCTCTCCCAGCTCCCTGAGAAGTGTGGTTTTTGTTTTAGGAATCAGCACTTTCCGGGTTTCCAGCGCGTAGCGGCTCCCTCTCCTCCCCTCTCCCCACACCCTGGGCAGAGACAGACATGATCCTTTTTGAAGTTTGTGTTATAACTTGAGGCTTCTGTTTCCCTGTCTCTCCGTAGACATCCAGAACTTCTGTTGAGCCAGGCAAACCTGATTGCTGGTGACCTTTCACCCACTTAAAACACAGAGGGGGTGGGGGTGGGGTGGGGTGGGGTGGGGGAGTGGGACAAGGCCTCCTCTGCTGCCTGGCCCACGTTGGCCAAAAGAGGGGGAAACTGGGCTTCTCCAGGAACAGAGCAGGGAGGCCCCCTCCCTCACCTTCCACCTCTCAGCTTCTGTCTCTTTCTTCATTTTAAAGACAGAACTTCCCATGGAAAAACAAAATGTTGACTTGCAGATTTTACAGCTAGCAAATCCTTCCGTACCAGGGAGTGCAGGGCCCTGGAGAAGAGCTCAGACTTGGGCTCAATGCCCAGGACTTGGCTTTGCAGCCAGCCAAGACCCAGCAGATCCAGCCCCCTGAAAGGGCCTTTTCTGGTTTTTCTGCCTGCTCCAAGGTGCCTGGTACCTATAGCTAGCTGTCTTTTTGGGGGCGGTGGGGGCGGGGTGGTGGTGGTAGACGACCACTCAGAGGACGCCTGGCAGCCTGAGTTGTGCTTGTTTTAAAATGCATGGCATTTGATAATCCTGCCGGAACACACTCTTCTTGCTGCATTAGGATCCAACTGGAAAATATAAAGACGAATTGCTGTAGGCTGGAAAATCAATTAGGAAAAAGAGGTAAAAACATCTGGTGTTACTTTTCGGGTACGAAAATTCATTTTGCACATTTAAAATAAATGTGCTGATTTCATTTAATTGCCTGTTGAACTGTTTCATGGAGAATAGCAGGGAGTTTCATTGATCCTGGGCATTTTATAGCAAAGGGCATTGGCTTGGGTTCTCATTTAATCTTAATTTTAAATCAACCTGGCTTGTATTTCCAAGATCTTTTTTTTCACATGTGGTTCAGTGTACTTAAAATGGTGGCTTTCAAACTTAGCCCTGCATCAGAGTCACATGGGGGACTTGAGACGCAGATGGCCGGGCCTAGCCCCCACAGCTTCTCATCGGTAGGTAGGTCTGGGACAGGGTCTGAAAATCTGAGTTTTCAACAAGGTCCTAAGGGGTGCCGATGCGGCCGGTCCTGGAACCACACTTCGAGCAACACTGGCTTAGTGTATGGCAAGGTCCTTGTCAATGCACAGAGGCAGGAGGCCATGTGGTCCATAGTAGCTCAAGGTCCTCACATCTGGGGAGGTGGGGGGGCGCACCCCGCAGTCCTGACTTCCTTAACCCCGGGGAGTCAGACAGCTTCCCCACAAGGACCAACCCCACAGAACCCGTATCTTCTCCCGAATTCTTGGGCAGGGGGTCTCATGTCTTCTAGAGATTTAGTTCTGCTACTCCCCGGTGCAGAATGCAACAGCTCTCCGTGCTGCACTCAGCGTGGGCACGCACTCCGTCAGCTCTGCTGAGACGAGGCATCATCCAAAAGCAAGTACCGTGTTTTTTGGACTATAAAACGCACCCCCCCCCCATTTGGGAGAAATAATGGTTGTTAATACTGCTGTTGAGTTCTGTTTACATTCACGTTGGTGAAATATTATGTTACTTATGTTATTAAATATTTTATCACATTGTTTGCTTCAAAATTTCCCCCCCTATTTTCCTCCTCTAAAACCTAGGTGCGTTTTATGGTCCAAAAATACAGGTAAGTCGCAGTCCTTGGGCAGGGAAGGGAGACATCGACTACTCGAGTACTCGAATGAAAGCAGTAGACCCAGGGCACGGCAGGAGCAGGGGGGGTGGGGAGGGCATCATGGAGGAGGAGACATTTGACCTGGGTCTTGAAGCAGAAGCAGGTGACGTGTGGAGCGAAAACAGAGCTCTGGGGAATAGAGACCCTTGGGTGAGAACTACCCTCTACTTTTGGCCCCTTGGTATGCATTTCTCCAGTCAAGAAAAACAGTGTTATCCAGCCAAGCCAAACACAGCCTCTGCCCTGCTCTTCCTGTCCACACACTGGCCAGGAGAGCAGGTTGGTGATGATGGTGCCATTGTTTTCTCTGTGCCTTCCAGGCGGACACAAGGGCTAGCTTTGTGATAACCATGTTCTGGGAAATAGGACGCTTGGGCTCAAGAAGGCTGTGGCACCACAAAGGGACATTGTACTCCAGCCCGCTGGGAGATGGCCCCTTACCCCTGACTCTGTCCCTCTTCCGGCTGCAGGGAGAACCTGGGCACTCAGAATGCTCCCCCGACTTTCTGGCCTCAGGCGTAAGAGCCTGGAGGACCCCAGTTCACGCCTTCCTATTCTTTCTCACAGTTAACGAATGTTTGCTGTTGCCTAAAGGACTTTGTGCCTAGCATTAGACCAGAGCTTGGGACCCATGGGACAAATAGGGAGGCATTGTCCCTCCCTTCACAGAGATTTCAGTCTAGTAGTATGTCTGGACAAGTAATAATAAGGATGATAATAGCTGATGTTTATTGATGTGCTTTAGGCATTATTCTAAGCCATTTATCTGTATCACTTTATTTAACTCTGTTTTACTTACCCATTGTTGCATAGCAAATTATCTCCAAAACGAGTGGCTTAGAACAACATTTATTACCTCCCAGTTTCTGTGTGCCAGGAACCCATGCAGAGCTTCACTGGGTTTTCTGGCTCAGGGTCTCTCTTCAACCTGTAGCCAATGTGTTGGCTGGGGCTGGACTTAGCTCAAGGCTCGCCTGGGGAAGGTTGTGCTTCCCAGCCCACTCACGGGGCTGTGGCAAGGTTCCCTTCTCACTGGCTGACGCCACCTTTGGCTCGTCGCCATGTGGTCCCTCCACAGGGCAGTCACAACACGGAAGCTGGCTTTAGCAGAGCGAGCGAGAGATAAGAGCGAGAGCGATAGTGAGAGAGAGGCGGGGTGGGGGGTGGGGGTGGGCGGGGAGCAAGACAGAAGTCAAAGTCTGTTATATTCTATTTTGGAAATGACATCACAGCCCTTTTGCTGTCTTCTGTTGATTAAAAGGAAGTAACTGGGTCCAGTTCATTCGCAGATAGAAGGGCATTACCCAAGGTCACACGTGTCGGACAGTGGGATCATTGGTACACTGATAGAGATGGGTTATAATTCCAGTTTTGGGGGGGTGACCCCCCCTTGTATAGAATGAGTGTAAGGTACCTTTGAAACACTGTCCTCATGCTCCTTGCCTTTCTTCTCACACCACGGCCTTCTGTGTCCTTTCTTTACGGAGTTAGATGATCTTGTCAGGTCACGGGGAAAGACTTCAATCCCTATGGCTGAAGACAAGTCTCCCCCAAAGGGAGGAGACATTCAGATCAGCCTTCTTTGGAAGAAGCAAGTTCTGAGATGGGAACTGTGGTCTTAGAATGTGAACCTTAGGCAACAGGTATAGAAGGCTTCTTCTCCTCTCTAAGGACCCGCTGTAGGTGAGTTTGATGTATTTCTGGGCCGTAATAGGGTGTAGGGAGGGCAGGAGAGTGCTGCTCTGATTGGGTGGCCAGTGTAGGCAGAGATCCAATGAGGACCATCCAAGCCAGTGGGCAATAGGAGAAACTACATCCAATGACCGATTGTAAGTATACTCAGTGGGTAATTAATTCCCTTCTCTTCTTTTGGGGCCTTCAGTAAAGCCCTGCTAAATAAGTGTTCTAGCTTGGCTTTAGCTCTGCTGTGGAGATTTAAAGGAGGCATGTCATCCATGTCTGGGTAGGTGGGAAAGAGAAACAGCACTTCTAAGGTTTTCATCCTGATGGGTTCAGCGGGGATCAGGGCCATCTGGGATAACAGTCGTGGTAGGGCTGTTCGACCCTACCCTTCCTCTTTACGGGGAGATTGGTTTCCTCCTTGCCAGCCCCACGTCAGGATGCCTACAGGGCATTGCCCAGCACAGAGTTGGATGGGCCTGTGGGTCACCGAGCAAAGGCGGTGCTGTCAGGGTGCGGGTGACGGCAGGAGCCTTGGAGAGGGGATGAGATGACCTGGGAAGAGTATGTGGCATGAGAGGAGACTGCAAGTTAGATTGTGAGCTGCACCATGAGCCTACAGGCCACATCTGCTCCGTTGCTGCTGGGTCCCTAATGCCCAGTGCAGTGCTGGGCACATACTAGGACCTCAGTAAGTAGTAGTAGTAGAATGAATGAATGAATGAAAGAGATGGCAGAAACTTCAAGAGGACCAACTTCTAAGAAAGCAAAAAGAGTGAGCAAGGTGAGGAACAGCTGCTGTGGGGAGTGAGAAGATGGTGGGTTGAAGAACCACTGGGCTGTCAGGAAGGTCCAACAGTCTTGGATACTGGGAAAGAATAAAGCAGGCGACACGAGTTATGTGGAACACAGCAATGACAAGTAACCAACTGTTTTCACTGCAGAGGCCGAGTCCCGGGCAGCAAGATTGCTCAACCCAGCAGCGCTATCATTGGGAATGGAAGGACAGGCAGGCAAAGAGCTTCCCAGACAAGAAAAGAGCAGAGTTCATCACCACCAAACCAGTATTATATGAAATGTCACAGGGTCCTGTTTAAGAAGAAGACAAACAAATGTGAACAATAAAATGGCAGTAAGTACATATCTAGCAACACTGGATTGTAAACATCCCCAGTAAACAAATAAGCAGAACATAGATAGATGCAGAGAATGTTTTGATGGTCGCCAGACGGGAGTGGGGTCAGGGCAGAAAAGATGAGGGATTAAGAAGTACGAATTGGTAGTTGTAGAACAGTCCTGGGGATGTAACGTATAGCCCAGGGAATAGAGTAGCCAGAGAACGTATATGCACGACCCATGGACATGGACAGTGGTGTGGGAATTGCCAGAGGCAGTGGTGGTTGGGTAGAGGTGGGCAAAGGGGGAAAAACTGGGACAATTGTAAGAGCACAAACAATAAAATATAATAATAATAATAATAAAAGAAGGTCCTCTAGGAAGGCCAGGCTTTAGGTGTGATAACACCGAACGAGAGAAGACCTTCTTTAGACCCCACCCCTGGCAGAAATCGCCATGTGATTGGCCCAACAAGGTCCCTGGGGAGATGCTGCGGGTGATCTGGGGATGAGCAGGCACAGGGAGCATGTTTCCAGGGCTGCAGGCCACCCTCCGAAGGACCACGTGGGTGGCTGGACGTGCTCAGCCACTGTCACTGCGGGCTGAGCTTGGCGTGTGAGCGGCAGGAAGCCAGGCGGTTCTGGATTCTGGCTTGGGAGCTCGGCCCCTGGCTGGGCCCTGTTTTCCATTTCAGAAATGACGGCCTGGAAGTGCAAGTCTAAGGGCTGTGGAATCAGGCCCCCGGCTTTTATGACTCTGTGTGACCTCTGTCCTCTGGCTGTCATTGGAGCTATTTCTCTTCCCCCTTCAGTCCTGAAAAGGGAAGAAACCAGTGTGACCAGAAGCCCATTTCCCATCACTTTGTTAATGATTGATTCCGTATTCTTTCAGAGCGTGTTCGGCCTCTGGATAAACAACTGAACCCTTCTGGAGGCACCTAAAAGGAATGCAGGAATGCATTTGCCATTAAATGGTAGGAAGATTATAAATGGGACTCTGACAGAATAAAAAATGTTATTTATATAAGTGCTTAAAAAGAAGTCACTTGTAAAGTATACACTCTTCAGTGAAGGCCAAATATGGGAAAGTGGGATATCTGGTCACACAACCAGGCTGACTCTGTAAATGGGAAGATTCGTTCATCCATCCCTGATCCTCTAGGTGGCTAAGAATTTTCTCCAAGGAAGTCCAGAGTTATAGCCCAAATGGAGACCCGGACTACACGCACAAGATAACCGCGGCATAAATGAGCCAACCTGGGCTCTCTGAAGGTGTGTTTAGATGTTCCAGGGGAGGGTCACAAACTGTACAGTTGTAAGAACGAACAGAGGGGAACCGGAGTGAAAGCACAAACAACTCAAAGGGAAGAAGAGCAATCACGGGGCTAGAAAGCCGTGAGTTTTCTGGCAGGCTGACCTGCGCTGATCTCCTTCCATGTCAGAGTGACAAGCTGGTGGGCAGCCTCACCTGTGAACCAGGGGGATTCAGAAGTCCCAGCACCATCACGCGTGGGGTGCAGAGGGGGCCTCAGAACCAACCTCAGCTGGGGCCATAGACCCACCCTGGGCAGGCACAACCCTCTTACCCTCAGCTGGGGGACGAAAGAGGTTGCGGCTCATGGAGTTTGTGGGACCTCCAGGCACAGGGGTAGGAGGGTAGCAGCGAGGGTGTGTCTCCCCCTCTGTCTTAGCACCTGTCCCACTCTGTCATCCATCTCCTTCAGCAGCGTGACAGGTAGTGCCTTTGGTGGGAAAACCAAGGACTGCAGGCAGAGGCCCCGGCTCTGTTTATCGCAATCTGCGCATTCATGTGCCAATCACTTTTACCCTCTCCTGCCTCAGGTTCTTTATTCGTAGAATGGAAATCATTTTGAAGATGAAACAAAATCAAACCAAGCACTCGGCACACACCCAGCTCATCTGAAGTCCTCAATAAACCTTGATTACCTTCCCTCTAGTGGATTCATCTCAGTAACTTCAGTGCAAAGTTCAAGTGGAACGCATTTTGTTGAGTAAGTAATTTGAGTGTACAATAATAGCAACTCTTTTGTTTATTCAACTGTAAGCTCCTTATGGCATTACATCATACTCATTTCTGCAACCCCAGCATCTAATGCAGGGTCTGGTACATAGTAGGTGCTTAGTTACTACCAAGCTACTGAATAATAGCTCAAGTTCAGAGGGTCCTGGATAAACTGGAGATCCTCAGGGTAGCACGGGATGAATTGGCACTCAGGGAAGAAGTGCCCACCCCTTGGGTCCCAGAAACCGTGGTGGCAGAAATTGAGCCCCCAGAGTCCTAAGGAGAAGGTACTGGGGCCTAGGGAGCAGCAGGATCACTTCCTAGGAGCACGGTGTTCCTGGGTCCTCAGCAGGGGCTGGACGGGCTCTATAGTTGACCCAAAAACACACGAGAGGAGCAAGGCAGCCAGCGTACAGAGCCAGGGAGAGCCTGCCCAGCCTCACCTCGCCGACATGGCCACCACGGATGTAAGGAGAGCTGGTAGCTTCTCCAGGGGAAGTGATTGCCAGGAAAAATGCTGCCAACTCCTATGTGATCAGGAAACACGTTCTAGTTAGACCCAGCCTTTAGTCCTGTGTGTGCACGACCCAGGACTCAGCTGCTGCATTTGCAACTGGAGAAAGCAAGTCTCTGCCTATGACGCAGCTCAGCAAAGCCATCAGACCCTGCCGTGGAAAGGGAAAACAAAGAATGGAGGAGACTTGATCATCCGACCACAGCGCCTCCGAGAACAAGAGTTCGGTGCTCCATTTCTGCAGGAGTTTACCAAGCTCACGGCAAGTGAGCTGGGCAAACTGGTTCTCCTGGCACAGAGGGAGGAGCCAGGTTTAATTAGACTGCAGGGTTAGACTGGAGGAGGGCCCTTTGTTCGGGGTTGGCTCTAATATATATTTTTTTACTTGTTAAATAAGAACGAAGATTGTATCATCAGGGGCTGAAGCACAGGGCAGGGGTACAACATGGACATTCTCATTCAAGAGTAACTCCCTCTGTGTTCATCCTCTGCCCACTTCAGCGTTTCGGAAAGCTGACCTGAATGTCCATTCCTGGTAATGCTCGACCGTGACGGGGCGTGGGGCAATGTCCAGGGGAGGTCTGGCTGATGAATGGAGACTTGGCTCTTCCCGTCTCATCTTGGCAGGTTTTCTCCGCGTGACTTGGAGATAGATGTCTAAATGGACTCAACCGTGCCAAATCCCAGGTTCTGAGGAGTCCGGGCCAACCTTGGGGGTGGTCTGCGGCCTGAGGAGCTCCAGGCCTGGGGAGGCGGTGCGCCGGCGGTCAGTGGTGGAAGGCGAGGCTAGGGACGGTCACTCGTCTTGCCTTGTTTGAAAGCAAAAAGTCTGATTTCAGAGCCTGGGCTGCAAACAGGCATCTGTGATGGATCCCTGAGCTGGCTTTCGGACTTATCTTCTCCAGACTACACTAAGATTTCTCAGGCTCCTCTTGGGAGACAAGGCCAAGAGTTAGAATGCCATCTGAGTTCAAGGAGGCAGGCTTGCACTGAACCTAAACTTGCTTCCTGAAGCGCAGGGGACTGACTGCTGGTGGTCCAGCTAGAGGCTCAACGGGTCAGGGCCCCCAGGAATGGGTTCAGGCCCTGGTGAAGACCATTTCTGGGCTCCTTCTCAAGAACAGACAGGCTACAGATCTCCATGTGGTGTTTGATCCATCTCCTAGCTGGACCCCTGGGCCCTGGTAATCAGTGTGGTTGCCCCATCATCGTCAGCCCTGCAGCGGCCTGCCTGTGTGCATGTGTGGCTGGGGGCTGGTGCTCATGAGCAGGAGGCAGGTTTGGGGAGGGAGCCGGAGGATGGACTCGGGAATCAGGGCCGGGGGCATTTGCGAGCCCTTCCGGGAGGGCGGGCTGGGCTTCCTCTTTTGGGAAGACCTTCTGCATCTTCTTACACACAGTCATCATGCCTCCAGGAGACGGAGCCCATCTCGGTCTAGCTCGTCGTCCGGGGCCTCTGCTGCTCTGCGCCCAGAGCTGGTGGCAGGAGGGAGCGTGAAGCCATGCCCTCGTTCACCAGCTGCCTGAAAGGAAGGTCTGGGTCCCCTGCCGTGCCCTCCTGTCCCCCCACGTCTCTCACCTCATCCTGGCTTCACCAGCCTTTCACAACAACGTCGCCTGGAAAGCATCAGGCCCCAAGGCTGCTGGGCCAGCCCCACACATGTGGGTTGTACACCTACTGTGTGCCAGGTCCGAGTGAGCCCCTGCTGGGGGAGATAGCCGAGCACCCAGCTAACCCCCCCACCCCCATCCCTGGGTGCTGCCTGTGCAAACGCTTCCTTCAGCCTCTGGGTATTTCAGTAAACAGAATAGGGGCCAGGCTGCCCTAATGAGAATCCCCCAATATTTGTCTCTTGGAAATAAACACACGTGTACAGGGCAAGAGTCTTTCCATTTTGTGCGGCTATGGCTGCTTCTCTGGGACTTTGGGGCCTAGGCAGGTGTTGCTCTGCAGGCCTTGGGGTAAATATCACTTCCTGTGGAAAGTCTTTTCTCAAGACCCCGTGGGACAGCCCTCCTAGGTGCTCTCGGGCACCTTGCCTTACCCTCATCCCAGCGCTTGCCCATCGTATTCCAAAAGCCAGCCACCGGATCTTGAGCCCCTGAGGTGCAAGACTGTGCTCAGCATGCTGGCTGGGACCGGAAGGTGTGTGTTGAGCATCTGATGACCCAGTGAGTTGATTGGTCAAGTCTGTGTGGGGCCCCAAGGGCAGAACCCACAGGATAAGTTCAAGAGGCAGATTTTGGCTTGAAAGGAGGAAGACTACTATAGCAATCAGAGCAGTCGGAAGAGTCACGAGTCAAAGGTCAAGAGCTCCCTGTCATTGAACAGAGTCACGGCACAGCTGGTTGAGCTCAGTCTAAAATGTTGTGGAGGGAACTCACGCATCAGATGGGCAGTGCTCTAGAGAGGCGAGCCCCGCTGAGGGTGTCCCCAGGTGCTGGGGAGCGGGAGGGAAGCGGAGGAGAGGGGGCCTGCAGCCAGCTGGGGTGTGCTCCAAGAGACAGGCCTGGGGTTGATTTCCACAGCTCTTCAGAGCAGAGCCCAAATGTCAAAACACATGATTCCTTCTTTCACTGCCATTCTCGTTCCTCTTCATTGTAGTCGTTACTCCATTATGTGGCTTGCATCTAAAATGGCATCTCCTGGAGTACCAGGACCTGCCTTGTAATTCTCTCTGGTGTCCTTTCTTTTTTATTCTTGGACCTGTCTTATCATCATTTGTCTCCCAGGTATCCAGAGCTGAGCCTGACTCCTTTGAACGATGGTCTCAATGAGGACCTTCCGTGTAAGACAGAGAGCTCATGGGCCTGCTCTGGAGGCAAAAGTAACACACGAGAAAAGAAAAAGAAATCAAGGGACCATTTACTATTGAACTGTATGGCTTTCTGGGACAAAGGTTGATGCATGAAGGCGCTACCTCGGAGTCTGCTGGCCGGCAACACGGCTCTGAAAGGTTTGTGGGGAGTCCTGAGGCAAGGTGCTTCCTCCCTGCTGGACTGGAAGCACCAGGAGGGCACAGCCTTTGTTCACCGCTAACTGCCTGGTGCAAAGTAAGTGCTCAGTTAATATTTGTGGAATGGAGGTGCTTTGGTTGTTGAAGTTTACTTTCCTGAAGCGGATAGAAGTAGTGTTGATGAGTAGCTTGTCCTCAAAGGACCCACACAGACTTGCCCAAGCCCCAGAGACGGGGCCGGACTCATGGGCACGAGACTGGTGCAGATGAATGAACCTGGCTCTCAGGAGGCCCCTGCACATAGTTTAACACGGTGCTATGGCCAGTTTGAAATTCTTGATATTTGAACAGGGATCTCACGTTTTCATTGTGCACTGGGCCCCCCATTCTTATATTTATTTATTTCTGAGGAGGTTTTCTCACGCACAGAGCGGAGGGAACCCAGTCCTTCTTGGCCACCGCTTTCCTGCCAGCTGCCAGGATGTTGCCCAGCTCTTCTCTCCTCTTCTTGGTGAGGATGTGTGCCCCACCTTGTGTCCATGAACTTAAAGGCCTGCTTGTCCTTGGAGACCTTGAGCAGCTCCATGGCATGCTGCTCATAGGGGTCAAAGTCACCCACGTCTCGGGTCACACCCTGCATGAGTTTGGTGTGTTTGGTGAGGTGCCATGGCCACAGGGTGCTACAGAGCCGTGGCTGCTGCTCTTCAGTGGCTGCCTGGGCCCGCAGAAGTTATGTAGCCAATTCTGCCCACCGACATGGATTCTGTTAACTACAGCATAGGCCAGCAGGAGCCAGGAAGAATCTTTGGCTCTGGGCACCCACCTGACAAGCTGGCTTGTTCTGTGGCTCTGGCAGCCACACAGGTGCTGCCCCCCTTTCTCACCTGGCCGGAATCTGCAGCTGCTCCTGTTGCTCAGTTCTGTCTGATTTGAAGTGACCTCAGGGAGTGGCGGTGCAGCCAGAGCCGGTGACCTCACACTTCTTGCGGCCGCCAGCATGCTGTCACCGGCACGGGGATGGCTCTCTCCCTGCGAGTCGGACAGTTTTATGGCACACTTTGTCAACAGCGGCCTCACCAGTATGCTTCTTACAGGAAGTTCCCACCCCACCCTTTCAAGGAATTTGGGCCATCCAGCCGGCTTGGTTGGAGGACATTAAACTGCACCCCAGAGTAGCCTTTGCCGACGTCAACCATTTTCCATTCTTTAGGGCCGAATCTGGGAAATGTTCTAGCTGAGCATGAGTTTAGGAACAAAGTTTATGGAGCACTGTCTCAGGGTGGGGGTGATTTTTCTCCCCCTCTCTTCCAAGGACTGATCTTAGCGGGCCGGGCCTTCCTGCAGTGCCCAAAGCCCTGTTCGTTTCTCTTGGGGAGACCACTAGGGCACGTTAGGGCACCTGGTGGCAGAGGCTCACGGGGAGAGAGCTTTTCCATCCCAAGGATCTGTGCCCGATGTATGCCCGGCTGGGTGGGCTGGCCACTGGCAGAGTCACATTTAGTCCTAAGAAAAGCCACCTCCCTCTGCCCCGGTACACAAGACAGGCAGGGAGGCTGGGCTTTGGGAAAGGGGTGCTGAAGGCACACCCATGACGTCTAGCTCCTGCGGCTTGCTGCGTCTCGCTGCTCTGGATGGAGCCCGAGATGGAACCAGCAGGGCTCACAGTCTCCTTGAAAGGCTGCTCTTGCGAGTCTCCAGGTTTAGTCAGGCTGCTCAACCAGCAGCCGCACACGGGCGTCCCCGGCTCTGCTCTTCCGTGAGCTCTCCTGGCTGAGGTCGGGGCTCACGAGCAGGACGGGGACATACCAGATTTTCAGAGGTGGCCGAGGGTAGTTCTTAAACTTTGCAACTGCTTCTTGAAAAACAAAAAATAGAAATTCAAGTTCATGAGCAGAAAACAAAGGTTGATTATGCCCTGGCTGCGTAGCTCAGTTAGAGCATCACCCCAATATGCCAAGGTTGTGGGTTTGATTCCCGTGGGTCGGGGCACATACAAAAATCAGCCAGGGAATACTTAAATGAGTGGGACAACAAAATCAATGTCTTTCTCTCTCTCTGTCCCTCCTTCTCTCTCTAAAATCAATCAATCAATAAAAAGAAAGAAAACGAAGATTGTGAAGGTAGATTTTTACAACTTCAAAGTTGATGTCATTATCAGAATTAGGATTTTTTGTTCTGTGAGACACTACTGTTTTTAAGTTTTGCACACTGCCGGAAGTAGGAAGGGGACCAGAGGTCACCCAATCCAATGCCTCATTGTAAAGATGGAAAACTGAGGTCCGTGGAGGCTGGGGGGCCGCCCGAGGTCACCGAGCTCACGAGGAGCAGAAATAAGGAACACAGAGCACGTTCCCCTGCCCCCAGGCTTCTGTTCTCTCTCAACAAAAAGTTCTTAAGATGTTGCAGTTGTTAACTGAACATTCACAGTTAGAGATCCGAGGAGTAACTGGAACAGGGCGCGATGCGTTTTCGGTAGTGGGCGGTGTAATCTCAGGAGGTTTTACGAGTGTTTGTTCTTTCATCATTCCTTTATCGTCAACTCTTTATGAAGCAACTGCCTTGTGCCGGGCCCTGTGCTCAGTCCTAGGAATACTAGGAGGAATCGTGTGGTTCATGAACCAAAAGGCAACTTTTACTAGGAGTACATGTGCGCGTGCTCACGCGCGCGCGCGTGTGTGTGTGTGTGTGTGTGTGTGTGTGTGTGAGACCTCGGCTAGAAGCCCCCTCCGTGTAATCTCATACAAGAGATCCCTGTGCCTTAGCTTCATCATCTCCAGTTAGGAAACCTGCTTCGAGAGCTCTTGGGCAGTGACGTTGAGATCAGAGGAGTTAGCAATGCCTGTGTCCCGTCAGGGAGAGGTGTCTTTCTCTGCCTTAAGCCAGAGCTGGAGGCAGCCACACCGGCTCTGAGCACGCCATCTCAGTGGCTGAGAGGTGTCTGTGCACGTGATCTGACACGACCAAGGTGTGGTCACTCACACCCCCACCCTCCGCCATGCAGAGCCAGCCCTAAGAGCACAGAATGTCATTTCTGGATCAGAGGTTCCTTCTGTCAGATGAGGAAACTGAGATCCAGATCATCCTAACCACGTGCTTCATTAGCTAATTAGTTAATCCAGAGAGCTTGTAGACTCCTTAAATGATTCAATCTTTTAATTTATTCAGGAACTAAAAAAACGGGAAGGAGCTTCCCTTAGGAACGACTTTCTCTGAAATGCCACTACGCTTCAAATGACGTCTTGGAGAGGCATCAAGACGGCTGTGGTCTCCTGTAGTTCCTTCAAAGAATCCCAGGAAGTCTCAGCTCTTATGGAAGTCAAGTGTGATGGCCCCAGATGCCACTTGCTCCTTCTGACAAACGCCTAAGACACCCCAGCTGGGGCTGGGGCAGGTGTTAGGCAAGCCCCCACCCTCCTACTTCCAGCCCAAGGGGTCCCCAGGAGCTTGCAGGGTGGCGGGAAGGATCAACTGTGTGTTCAAAGCCCAGGGCCCCACCACAAGATGTTTTGGTTTAAGCATGGGATTACTGTTCTCCCTTCAAAGCCCAGCGATGAAAGCTGCTCAGGAATGCCCTGCAGGGGCAGGAGGCTTTGATGCTGGGGAAGGCCGGGGCCCTCTCCCCTCCCTCCCCCTATAAGTAACTCAGCGCATCCATGGACTCAGAACCAGGGCTTCTTGTGTGGGAGAGGCCTCCAAGACGGCTGAGTCCAGCGTCCCACTGATGGTCTCTTTCCAGAGTGTTCTGAACCTGCTTGTACTTCTTGAGAGAGAGAGGGGGAGGGGGGACAGGATGCACGTTCCTGAAAAAGAGCACCATTTGCAACTCCAGACAGGGCTGCATGCTCCTGGGGAAAGGCTGACGTCCTGTAACATCTACCTGGGGCTCCCAGCCCTGCAGCCTGGGGGCTCACCCTGCTCTCTGCTGCCCTGGGGAGGAGTGAGTCTGATGTCTGCTGTGCTCCAGGCCACTCACCCACGGGTCAGTGCTTGGCCATCCCTCCCAGACGTGGCTGTGGAGCTTAGGACCTCCTGAAAGGGTGAGATCCAGAAGTGCTGGGAAACCCAGAGCCCAAAACTCCAGTTGCAGACTGACCCTAGCAGAGCTAAATGGGGCAGTTCCCACCCCCCCACCCCCCCCACCCCCAGCCTCAGAGACTGCTCAGCGATGTGGAACGTGGGAGCCACAGTGTTTGGGATTCCCTTCCAGTTGCCTTGGAAACTCCACCAGGTGTGCCTCCTCTCTCCCTGGGGTTCGCTTACCCACCCCAGGGCCAGGCTCTATTCTGTTCTTCTCTGAGTCCTTCTGTCTCAACGTAAGTTCTGGCTGGAGGCAGAGAGTCTTCCAGATGTTTCGGGAGTAGGTCTCCTGAACTCTAGCTGCGGATCAGGGCCCCCCGGCTCACTCAGCACTGTGTCCTGGGAATGTGCCCAGTCAGGGCTGCTGGTCACAGCTGCCTGTGGTCTCGGGAGCAGTGGGAGTCGGCGGAGATCTGTGGGCTGCGGTGGGGTTCCCAACTCCAGGGTCATGGCAGGCTCCACAGTTAACACTCGCCATCAGGCTTGTGTCTGGGTAAGAGGCCAAGGCTGGGCTGGGATGCAGGGGAGCCGGGGGTACCTCTGGGGGCGGAGTGTGACCCTGACACCCCCCGAGGTGACCCTGGAGGACTGGGCGGTGCTTGTCTGGAGTGTTCCTTAATGAGCTCACCCAGGCACACGGCTCTTCCCTTTCACCTACTCAGCAACATTTATATTCAGCAGAGTAATCCTGGCGAAAATGATTCTTTCATTGCCTCCTAACTGGATGAGCAAAACCCCCAGGGGTTATTTGGACAAGAGTATAAATGATCTCAGGAATGTGACCTGACCTGGTAAGCACAGGGGAAACTAAGAAAAGCTTGGGGATTAAGGGGCGGGCACTAGGGGCGGGTGGAGGACTCTAATGGGTCCTGTCTGTTAGGCCGTGTGTGGGCCGCCCTCTCAGAGCAGGAGGAACAAAGCGGCACTCACCTGCTGTGCAGGGGCTGGGGAAGCCGGGCAGGCTGTGCGCGACAAGGAACATGTTGTTTATACTTCCCTTCAACACAGAGCAACGAGTCTGGGAATTACTGTTTGCCCTTGGGGGGCGTGTGTGTGTGTGTGTGTGTGTGTTTGAGCTGATCATTATTCACTGGACGACCTGAGAGAACGAGGAGGCTGTGTGCCCCCTACACTGGTGGGGAGACCTAGGAAAGACCCGAATGTAGTGTCCCAAAGCCCAACGTAAATTACCTGGCTGATCAGCAGCCCACCTGGAATGATCCTGCCAGGCCAGCGATGGTATTGGACTAGAACCACACTAAATAATTCAGACTGGGGAAACACTGCCAAGGAGTCTGGTGTCTCCCAGATCACCTACCTGGATCGGAGACTGGAGGGGCAGATCACTGGGGTCTGACCATGTGGGTCTGCTCAGGGGCACGGCTTGGGGTCCCCCTCCAACAGGGCAGGAGAGCCCCCTGCAGACTTGCTTTTGGGGGAAGTTGCAGATCTGAGCAGTGGCAGGTCTGTTTAGCCCGGGGTGTGTGTGTGAAGACAAAAAGCCCCTCTGAGCTCAGCCTCTGCCTCACTCGGGGAGAGGACCCTTCCCCCAGCTGGGGGCCTGTTTAGTGGTAACTGTCCTCCCTTGATCCGAGCCACGCAGCCCCAGGCGGCCGTCCAGGCTGCCGTCCCCACGCCTATTTCCTGAGGAGCAGAGATGCTGGCCGCTCTGTACACGGGCCCTGCCCAGGAGCTGGGTGTCTGCAGACCTCCCACAGGCCGGTCAGGGCGAGAGCAGGGCGAGCCCACCGTCCAGCCTGGAGAGTCGGCTGCCAGGGCTCCCCGAGGGTTTGGTTTCCCCATTTGCAGCTCCAGCTCCTGGAACCCCGAGACCCTCCACGCATTTTTGCTGAATGGACAGATCGAATAATACATAACCAGCCAACCTCTCTGCCGCGGTAAGCAGAGCCAGACGAGACATCGCAGACTTTCTTGGGTGACGTCTCAAATTGCAGGGCCCTGAAATAACCATCATTAGCAAACCCCGGGGAAGAACATTAATTACGTCGCCATGCACCACTCCAGTTATAACCCGGCCTTCTCATTTTGACTTAAAATCTGTTGTGTTTGCTGGGAAACAAACACCGTATTGAGAAAACATTTTTATGTTCGATCTTGTAATTCTTTTTCGAGCTCTTGATGCGTTCACCCGTGACTGTGGCATTTGATCTCTGCCACAGTCTCGGGTGGCAGGAAGGGTGGGTCTGCTTTGTGCTCCCCGGTTCACCACGGAGCACCTTGGGGCTGACTGTGTTCCCGGGTCCCCACAGCTGAGAGGGGGCTGCCCCGAGACGCCAGGCCGGAGGCCTTCCTACAGCCCCGCGCCGGGAAGCAGGGTCATCGGGAGTGTGTAATTTTCCTTTTGTTCCACCAAATGAGAGGTGGCACTAAATCTGGTCCTTATGGAAATGCTGTTATAAGCCAGATGCGGGCCCCGCACAGCTCTGCAATTACCAGGGAGAGGGTGTAATTTGGGGAACTCGGCCTGGGTGGGCTTTATTCGGGAAATCACCCTGTGATTAACTCTGCTATTATCAGACGGGGAGATAGATGATGTGTGGGAACCAGAGGCAGCGGTCTGACTCTGTCCCTGGCTCAGAGTGAGGCTGCCCTCGGAAGCCCCTGCTTCTGTGTCTAAGGCCGCTCTCCCCGAGCTCAGGGTGAAAGCCGCCAGGGGAAACCCCAGGCATCGCGGCCCCGCGGTGACCCTTGGCCCCCAGGGTCCTGCTGATGGCCACGCCCCTTCGTCCGTCTGCAGGGTCTGGGCAGTGTTCCAGCCCACGGGAGCAGGGGCTGAACCTGACACTGTGCTTCTGTTGCCAGCAGGGAGCTGCCACTGGGGGATGGATATTCTTCTCAAGAGCCAACCCTCACGGACTCCAAATGGGAATCTCACTCGCAGCCTTGGTCAGTGGCTGTTTTACCTCCGGTTTTCACCAAAATGCTCTCACCTGTTCTCTCCCAGTTTTCTCATCTGTAAGACAGGTGTTCGAGCAGCTGCTGTGTGTGATACTCCATCCACGGGGGGCCATGGAGTTCGGCACGCAGCGAGCTCCTGCTCTGGGTGCCCCTTTATCTGACTTATTCTTCAAACCACTCTCTGTGTAGACATCACACTCCCATTGTATGGGCGGAAAAACTGACGCACGGCAGGATTGTCACCGGCAGGAAAGGAAAAGGGAACCGCCCTGGTGTCGATGGTGGGAAGCTGCCCTTCCATTCACAGCTCACCTGTGCTTCTCTCCTGTTGGACCTCAGAGGATGCCAGGTCACACGAGGACACCCCGAGACCGAGCAAGGCCACGTCATCATATGGTCTCAGCATAGACAAAAATGTCACTGAGCCACCCACAAAATACTGCCCATCACCCTTAGCCAAAGTGAGCGCCTACAGGTTCCTTATAGGGAGGGTCACAGCCCTCCTTATAGAAAGATTTATTGAGACACCTGATCATAGGCTCGCCCCCGCTTTCTAACAACACCCCATAAAACGAACTGCCAATTCCTTACAGCCCCCTCAGGCCACCCCGCCAAACCCACATTCCATCACCGGTTGTTTCTGATACCCTCTTACTGAGACACCCCAGGTGTGAGGTCTCCCTCGCTTCAATGAGTAATCAGCTTGACTTGTTCAGCTGCAGGTGTGAGCCGCGTGGTCTTGCTGGAGGGCGCTGACCTTGTCCAGGGTCCCACGGTTGGTGAAAGATGAACAGTGGGTTCGAACTGAGGAATCAGGCTTTTCTGGTTCCAGAGCTCATGTGCTCCCACGCAGGGCCTCCTGTGGAGGAGAGCCGTGAGAACCAGTAACGTCAGCACAGTCAAGTGCGGTGAGTCCTCACGGGAAGGACCGTCAGAGCTCACAGCGGCCTTGACTGTGGTGTTACACTCTGAGCTTGCCATATGCTCGGAAATCATCCCAGCTAGCTGGGTGGCTTTCTACTTGCTGTTTGAAAGAGGAAACGGTGAACTCAGACACCCCTAATCTGTCGTGTGGTCTCACCCCTTGGGCAGGCCAGTTGGCATGGGGACGCCCACCCCCTGGCCCAGCCTCTTGGTGCCTGGCACACGGAGGCAGCTGGGTTCTGTTGGCAAGGACAGCTGAAAGCATTTTCCCAGTATTGTCCTTTGTCCCTGATGATGTCTCTGCAGCAATGTCCTTGATCCCAGCAGGCCAGTGGCCTGAGCTTTAAGGAGATGACTAGCCATTTTCACAGCCCCCTGGAGCCCAGCGGTCCATGCACCCAATGGCTCTTGACCTGGACTTTAGCACAGTTCCCGCCTGAGAGCACCTTGCACCAACACCAGGGAGCCATGCCGGCCTCCGCAGCTGCTAAGACAATGCCAGTCATTGGGATCGCCTGTTACCAGCACCCTTTCTAGTGGTGGTCCTGTGCCAGGACATTTTTTATACTTCTTTGATCCTCCTGAAAACCCTGCCAGGTGGATATTATTGTTCCCTGTTTATAGATGGATAAACTGAGGCTCAGAAAGTTGGATTTGAATCTGAGCTGAGAGACTGTAAGCGGCAGAGCCAAGACGTAGATCCAGATCTGTCTCCCAGACTCCCAGCTTTTTCCTCCTTCCTGGTCTCTGAACATCTGGCCTGCACAGACCGTGCGAGATGGTAGCGGGCACCGCGCTGCGCCCACCGAGTCCCCCAGTGGGGACAGGACGGCTTAGCACCTTGTTGCTGGAACCGCTGCTGCCAGAGGCAGGGGCGGGGCGGGACAGTAGGCTCTAGACACTCACCTGTTTAAAAGAAGTTCTCTGCCACAAAGGTTTGCTGAATATATGTTTATCAGGAAAGCCTAGAGATAGATAAACCTTTCTTTAAAAAAAATTTCCAGATCAGAGGGCCTGCCAGTCTGAGTTCTTTTTTTAAACAAGAATTCTCTAACTCTTTTTAAAAGATTTTTAAAAAGATTTTATTTCTTTATCTCTGGAGAGGGAAGGGAGGGAGAAAGAGAGAGAGAGAGAAACATCAATGTGCGGTTGCTGGGGGCCGTGGCCTGCAACCCAGGCATGTGCCCTGACTGGGAATCAAACCTGCGATGCTTTGGTTCTCAGCCCGAGCTCAATCCACTGAGCTACGCCAGCCAGGGCCCAGTTTGTTTTTAAGGTAAATAAAGAATATTCACCTTTACAGTCTAACCCTAAAGCACAATAAATCATTTACAATGTCTTCACTAGAGCCAACTGCGTGGTAGGGAAGATACTATTACCCGATGCTACAAAGCGGTCGTCGGTGGAGTTCCGGGTGCCAGCCCCTGGGCTAGGGCTTTGGGAGACAGAGATGGGTAAAATCACTTCTGCATTTTAAGGAGCTCACTGTCCTGGAGGGGAGGGTGACATCAGCCCCGTCATTATAAAAAAATATGATGGTTTTGAGGTCCAGAATTTGGTTTAAAATTTTAAGTGAAAAAAAGTAGACACGTATTTCTGTACTAATTCAATGAAAATTATGAAATAGCCAATAAAAACTATTACAAAAAGGCGTACGCTTTGGGAGTTTGCTAATCTTCCCCACGAGGTCCAAGCGGCCTTGGCTGTCCCTTCATGGGCTGGAGGCGCCCAGAACCTTCACGAGGAAGCGTGCTGAGGACTGTTTGCGTGTGAACATGGTTCATGGGTTCAGCCCCTGCAGGCCACCTGCCAACGTCTTAAGAGTTATTGCCATAAATATTGGTTGTATCTCCTACCCCCCAAATCTGTAATTTTCCTTTTCCATTGCCATTGGCTCCTGGATAGAGTTCATGCCCTCTTCTCCTATTATTCCCCAGAAAGCCTTCCTTTGTGGTCCAATTGGTCCACTCACTAGACCCCAAACTCAGGGGACCTTCTCAGTGTCCTGGTCTCCTTGCCTTTGCTCCAGCTTGTCCCCTCCCTTGGCATGCCTTCTCCACTTCCCTTGACTAGTCTAATAGCGCCCATCTTTCAGGCCAGCCAAAATGTCATCTCCTCTATGAGGTCTTCCCTGAAAACTCCAACCCAGAGTGACCTCTCACCTCTGATTGGTCTTGAATTGTCCTTTGGCAGGACAATGAAGCACCACGATCCTGTGGTGACCCTTCATCATGGCCTTGACCTGCCATTTTCATGTGTTCTCTTACTCATTTTCCCGGGAAAACATGTCCTCCTAATAAGACCTTGAACTAACCTGGAAGATGCTGGGCTTGGGGTCCTGAGAAGGGTCCCTCAGGCCCGTGGGGGAGCATCTTGGCCAACCTGGAAACGAGAATCTGTTCTCTTCATCTCTGTGAAGTTTTGGCACATTCGGCTCCTTCAAATATTGAACAGAACCAAGCCAGCTACTTTGGGAGAAGGAGGTAGCATTTTTCACTGTTGAGAATACGTTGATCCAACTTCCGTTTTCTTTTTAAGGAAAGCAACATGTCAAAAGGAAAAAAAAAGATCCTCTCTGTGACTCTGGCTTGGTTCTCCGGGAACAGCGAGCATAACCTGGCCTCAGTCCCAAAGGAGGGAAGAAAATGCTTTTCAGAATGCGAATGGCCTTACCAATTTGAGATCTGTGTGTGGCATGGGTCCTAATGCGTGTGTGTCTAAATGTCTGGTCAGACCGTTCTTGAACCTCTCATAAGTGGAAACCAGACCTTTCCTGAGTGGAAACCAGACCTGGCACCAGAACTCTGCCAGGAACCCGCCAGGCCAGCCCTTTGTGGTCCAGGGCAGGAAGCAGCCCCACGTGGAAGGGACTTCTAAGGGACACTCGGACTCATTGTCTTTAAAAGGCAGATACAGAACCCACAGGAGTCCCCCCTGCTCTTCCTGGCTCCCAAGGCCAAGGGTATGCCCTGGAGGAGAGGGATCCCCGACACACTCCGCCAGGCTCAGAGGGCTCTGAATTGAACTGCTCCTTGGCTTTTGCAGCTTCAGCAAAAGCAGAAGCCACAACACTCCCTGTCCCAACAGGCCCCAGAGGCCCGGTCTCCAGCCCCTTCTGAAAGTCCCCCTGCCCGTCTGAGCACCCAGCCCAGACCTCGAACAACGTCCATCCTCTTCCGGGGCTGCTTGGCCTCCCCTGCTTGGCCCCTCACCTTCCTAAGATGACAAAGAGGAAACAGAAGTGCCTATCAGGTTGAAGTGTGTCTGTCGGCACTTTGTCTTGAGAGCCCTTAACCTTGGGGTGGGAGGGCTTGGACTTGTGAGGGGGTGCAGGTTCAGCGAGCAGGGAGGGATGCCCGAGCCTTGCTGTCGAAGACATCCCCAGCCCCAGCTGGCCGTGGAAACTTGGACTTCATGTAGGAGAGAGGGGTTCCCCAGGGTTTGCCTCAGGTTGAGGAACCCACCAATTCTGCTCCTGCCCCTGCCTCTCCCTGGGTCTCGGAATACGGGCATATAGTAGGGGCAGCCAGAGAGGAGGTGGGTGGCTATTCTGAGCAAACGCTCCAGGGGCCAGGCTAGGCACCCACACATGTGTGATCTTATCCAGCCACTGTGACAGCTCAGCAAGGAGCAGGCATGCACTCTTTCGTAGCAGAGGGAGCTCGGCTCTGTGAGATAAGTGCCTGGGGGAGGCCAGGGATTGCTCCTGCTCGCTGTGACTGTGTCCGAGCAGCATCTGCGTGGACCACGCTACCCCTCTCGACAGCAAAAAGGAAGCTGTGGGTGTCACTTACAAAGACAGGCTCTTAGGACGTATGGAACTGGCTGGAAGTGTACCAGGGAGTCATTGGCGTGGCCGGGGTCAGGAGGGGGGTTGCTCTGGAGATGGCCCTGTATCTGGACTTGTTCTGTCCTGCCCCAGCCCTGGTGTCACCTCTGATTCTTTGCATCCACCAGGCAAGAACAAGCAGAGGGCCTGGCACTCGGGTGAGGGGCCCAGGCTGGAGACGTGCGTTTGGGAAGAGAGACCCACAAGCTGATACGGGGCCTGTTGTAGACAGAGGGTCTGTCTCCCCAAATTCCAATGGCATTGGAAGTGGGGCATTTGGGAGAGGTCTGAGGGCAGGCCCCACGGTGGGATGAGTGTCCTCACAGGACCAGGAAGAGACTGGGACTAGCTGTCTTGCTACCCGGTGGGCACATAGCCAGGAGGTGGCTCTCTGCAAGCCAGGAAGAGAGCTCTCACCAGAACCCCACCACGCCGGCTGCTGCTGCCAGGCTTTCGTCCTCCAGAGCTGTGAGCTACGCTTGTCTCTGGCTATGGCCAGCCACGCTGTGGTATTTGGCTGTAGCAGCCTGACTACCTAGGGCGTGGCTCTGCCGTCGGAATTCTGGGGCCACTGAGCGGGCAGGGGAGGGTAGCTGTGAAGCAGACTGGGCTGGCGATGGCGATCAGAGTGCACCCAGACTCTCGTCTGGGGGTTGCCAGCCAGCCAGCCATCCTCCCGCCGCCCGGCCTGGCAGAGGCAGGTAGCTTCCTCAGACAGCCTGCCTTGGAGGAAACAGTGACTTCTGGGCCAGACGTGCACTTTAGCTCTCACTGTGTAATTAAGGCAGGAACCGGCAGTGAGCAGCCGGCCCGTGGCTGCCCTGGCACTCGTGCTCTGCCTGCGGTGATGTCTGGCCTGTGTCTGGCCACGAAGCCGCTTAGCGGACCTCAGGTCCCGTCCCTCCCCTCCCCAGGGGCTGCGTGCTTCACTCCCAGGGAAGCTGGGCTGAGGGGGAGAGGACTGAGTCTCCTGTGAGCACACGGCAATCAGACCCGCCCTCGGGCCCTCGCCCGGGAGCCTTCCTCCAGCGTTCTGCTGATGAGGCCAGGCTGCCCTTCCTGCACGGCTGAGTTTCTGGCTGATTGGTCCTTCCATGCCAGAGACCAGGGCTTCCCGACTACAGCAGGTCTGGCCCCAGGAGTGCTGACACCAAGTGGCACCAGAGTGCTGACTTGGTTTCCAACGTGGGGTCGCGGAAGGAAGCAGTCTGGACGGGGTCATCAGTGGCGAGTGTGGAGGAGTCCCACAGCCTGTCGTGGAGGCCACGAAGGGATTCTGTACAGTTTCCCCCCACCCCCAGGAGGCCCTTGTTCTCTGAGACATCTGTTTTAAGGGGCTCAGTGGAACTGATTTCCAACTCCGCTCGTCTCTGCATCTAGAAGATGCTTTCTTGTAGGAAATGAGAGACACTTAAGAATTCACGCGTGTGGGCAGGGGGCTGTGGCCCCCAGGAGGCAGCCTCTCTGAGCCCTGCAGCAGGCCCAGCCTTCCCCACAAGCACCCACTGCTGGTCCGAGGGGGCAGGGAGCAGCCCCAGGGGGAGGTGTCCAGCCCCGCAGAGAGGAGCGTTTGCCTGCGTGACAGGGACGAGCTAGGTCGATCCGACAGCCTGCTCCCCAGAGCTGCCCGGGGAAGTGTTGACAGATGAAGCTATATTTTAAAATGCTCCACTCAGCTTTTTATCCGTCAGACACGGTGTCCCACCAGGACGATCCCAATGACCCCTCACCCTGTGTGTTGTGCGGCTAGGGAGCCTGAGGCCGGGAGCGGCCAAGCGTTCTGCCTGGGGTCTCGCATCAGGGTAGGAGCTCCCTGGCCCTGAGATCCCTGGGTGGGAGGCAGGGCTTGTGCTGCTGAGGCCAGGCTGTTTGCTGCGAGGGACACTCCTCCATGCTCAAAAGGCCGCCTCTCGGGAGGGAGTCCTGCTGGTCCCGCTCTCTGTGCTCATGGGCCAGGGGCCTGCGGTTGCTGCTCAAAGCCAGACTCGGTTTGCTCAGGGCCTGAGCCCGACACCTGCTCCAGGCACGGAAGTGGCAAGGATCTTGCCAGTCCCTGTGCATCGCCCCCAGTGTGCATGATGGGCCCCACACGACCTGGAGCCCAGGCGCCCTGCAGAGCACTCTCGCTGACGTGTGGAAGGGGCAGCATGAGTGGGGGATGGTGGGCAAGCGGGCTCGGTTCCTGCTCGGCCACAGCCTGTCCCATACGTAGCCTGGGGTGCGTCTGGAGGCCTGCAGGCTTCCGTTCTCTCCCTCTCTCCCTAAGACCCCCAGGCAACAGCAGTCCTAGCAAACCAACAGAGCGCAGCCCTTTTTACTGTTTTCTCTGTGAACCGACTTGTAGGCCAAGGGGGAACCCACTTAGTGCACCCCCTTGTCTCTTTTGAATTCCTCCCTAATCTGTCTGTTAAAACACAACCTCAAGCAGGATTGTCACTAAATGGGTTTTAAGCAAGGGCATTAGCTTGTGTGATCCATTCTCTCTCGGGGCAGATATGCAATTTATCTTTCAGCAAAGCACACGGTGTGACTCCACACTCCAGCCTAGGAACAATGGCCATCAGCCCCATCTGCGCCCATGAGAAGGAAGAAGCCCTCCGTGTCAGTGCCAGGGGCTGTGACCCCATTAGGGGCTTCTCCAGGGGAGCTCCCATAATGGTGACACATTCACTATTGATGAAATGAGTTGGAGTTGGAGAGGCAGGAAGGGGAACGAAGCACACAGTGTGGACCCGCAATGAGCAGACCTGGGCCAGGGGTGAACCCCCCTTTTCATGGAGATTGGTGTGCAGGTGAGCTTAACCTCCTTCTTCTCCCTCACTGGCAACCCCCTAGTCTCCTTCCAGATTGCTGCAAGGGGGAGGGTGCCCCAGCACCCAGCACAGGGTGCTCACTGCCCTGTGCTGAGCTGAGTGCGGGTGCGGGGCTGTCTGAAGGGGGCGGGCGTACAGAGGTACATTCCTATGGTTGGCACGGGGTTGGCCCCGATGCACTTGGCCTTGCAGCCGCAGCCACCCTGCTCTGCAACCACCGAATCGAAGGCCTGAACCAGACTATGGATACGGAATTGAATGTATCCTTTTTTCTTTCCAGAGGAGATGGGTGTAATGGCCCTTCCTCAGCCTGACTGGCAGAAGGCTGATTCCCGCCCTGGACTTGCTTGAATGTTCTCAGCCCCAGCCTCTCAGCCCGGCCAGGCCTAGTCAGGTCGGCCGCACCCTGTGAGCTCAGGCTGCTCCTGCCAGCCCAGGGCATCACCCGCTGCACCCTGCTCTGCCCTGGCCCTGCCGCCAGAGTTCCAGCACCCAGGGACCTGTGCGGCTTCCAGTGGGGTGGTTCTAGGAGCTGAATGATGAGTAAACCTTCCCAGAAGCACAGAACCTCTGGAATAGAACCACTTAGCAATTTAATGCATTCTGATGTTGACATAAGAAGTGTCCAAACCTGCAAGAATTTTAATGAGTTTATTTGAGCCAAACTGATGGCAATTGCTGGGAAGCAAAATCTCAACGGATTGAGACAATGCTCCAGAGAATGGCAGTCTCGTGCCTTATTTTATACCTTCCAGTCTAAGGAGGAGGCGTAAGGAGGTTACAAGAAATCCACTGGTGAGAGGTTAGGGAGGTGGGAGAAAGCAAAGGGGGAGGGGAATGTCTGGGATTGGATAAAAAGCAAAACAGATAGACACATACCTCCTACACAGGTGGACACAGGGCAGTTCCCAGTCAGCAGTGAGCACCACACAACAACACACAGCGAGGGGCTCTGCGGTCTCTGCTCCCGTGGCGACTGTGCCCTGAGGGGTCTGGGAGAAGGAAATTAGCCTGACATTCCCAAGGCGTGTAATCTTAGATGCAAAAAGACAACAGACGGGCTCCGTGAAGGCAGAGACTGACCTCTGTCAGGGAAGATGCCGGCCTAGGATGGGACTGTCCGCCCTGACCCGCTTGTAGTTAGCGAGCGTCAGCTCCGGCCCGTCGTACGTGGCTGCTCTGGGTCTCTGAGTCCGTGAGGCCGCCATGCAGGCCTCCCCTGAGCTTGTCAGGTTTAGTATGTGGCCCCGTTTGTTTTTGTTTTTGTCCACACCAAGAACCACAGAGTCATAGAAAAATAGAACCTCAAGTCTGGAAAGATTTTTGAAGTACTGCACCTTCTGCCAGTCCAGCAGCCTTGTCTACCTTCTTTCGGTCTCGCCTCATTGGCTGTCTCCTTGAAAGGGAGCTTGTCCCCGTGGGAGACGTGCCCAGGGCTTCCCCTCTCCTCCCTGGATCTGTGGAGACCACACTCTCTGCAGTACCCGTGCAGTTAGGAAGGGCTGAGTGGCATTTGTGGCCCAAGTAACGGGTGTCCCTTCTAAGTGGAGGCAGTGAAATAGCCCTATGTCACTCTCTGGTGTCCCACACCTTTGTGTTGAGATGGCAAAGCCACAGATCAATGATACCCGAGTCACCAAGACATTGCACAATGGACAGTGTTCTGGAGAGAGGCCTGAGCTGCAGCAGCCTTTATGTGAGCAAGAGGTAAACACGTTGAAATTTGCGGCCATTGGTCACCACAGCATCATGAGGCCCGTTCTGGCCGTGATATTGTGATTTATAGTAAGAACTACCGATTATGTCTGCGTCCCAGTCCCTGTGCCTGGCAGGGCTCATAAATCCCTTGGACCGCCCTAAGTGGTAGCAGCTAACAAGGTGTCTTTTGTTATGCTGAGGACCTGTCACCCAAAGGATGGGAACTAGTTACCAGAGGAGCCGAACTTGTGATGATAGAGTTGGGACATTCAGTCCCACCTCTCGACCTCGGGGCGGGGAGAGATGCTGGTCGTCTTTGATCACCGATGACCAATGCTTTCACCAATCATGCCCGTGTAATAAAGCCTCCATAAAACCCCCAAAGGAGGGGGAGGGGCCTGGACAGCTTTCAGGTGGGTGAACACGTGGAGACGCAGGGGGAGCAGAGGCTGCGCCTGCAGACAGAGCTCCTCCCCACAAGCCACGAAGAGACACGGAGGAGCCTTCAACGCACGTTACCTAGTGAAAGGCGCCGGTCTGAAACGCCTGTGTATTGTGCGGTTCCAGCTCTGCAACATCGGTGACGGGCGAAACTGCAGAGGCAGTCCCGGGATCCGGGGTCGCCAGGTGTCAGAGGGGAGGGAGGGTTGGCCAGGCAGAGCACAGAGGGTGTTCAGGGCAGTGAACACACTGCGTACGGTGCTGTTGACAGTGGAACTGTGTCGCCAGACATCTGCCAAAACTCGTACGACACACAGCACGACAGGGAATGAACCCTAACATAGCCGTGGGGTGGGCAGGATAATGCTGTGTGGTCATCGACTGTAGCAGGCGTGCCCCTCTGGTGGGGGTGCCGACGGTCAGGGGGCTGCCCCTGTGTGGGGCCGTGGGTACCTGCCTTTCAAATGTGTTATGACCTTAAAGCTTCTCTTAAAAAATATCTTTAAAAAAAAAGAGCATGCCTCATAGCCCCCTCAGGAGGGTGATAATCCGGGGACCGGGTGGGGGGTGGGGGTGCCCTGGTTATTCCTATAAAGACACAGCTTGGCAAGCCTGCACCTGCCCTTGATCGCGATGACTTCCTCTGTGCTCACGGGGGCCCATTCTGACTTCTGGGAAGACTCGTGCTTTCCTGATTTTTGCAAACACAGGCAGGCCAGCTCATGCTTGGCTGTGCTGCAGACAGCGCAGGCTCTGGCTTCCGGGGGGGGGCTGCTCGGCCAGGTCCTCAGCTTCTCCGTCCCGAATCCATGCACTCACTGCACTTCAAGGCGCTGCCCTCTGTGTCATGCACCTGGCGGGGGCTCCTGGAGACGAGACAGCTGGAGCTGGGACTGGGATTCTGTAACCGCTGGGCACCACCTCTGAGGCAGCCCGGCAGGCCGGGTGCCCTGTGGGGCCGCACCAGGGACAGCCTGTCAGTACGGGACTTCTGATCTTCAGGATGGAAGGCTCCAAGGCTGACTTGGGGGTGTCTTGCCCTGTCCTCGGAAGAGGGCTGACTCTACCAGGAGTCTGTGAGGCTGTGGCCCAGCTCTGAAGTCCTGGAAACCAGGCACGCTGCAGGGGGACCTGTCCACATGCCAGGTGCTTGCTCAGGACTCGGAGAGAAACAGGCAGCTCCAGCCTGAGTCTTCTCCAGGGTCGGTCCCGCTGCGTACGCCTCCCCGTCTGGGTCCCTGCTGTGCTCAGTGACGTGCTGATTCCAGGCTCTGTGTGCCCAGCTCCAGCTTCGTCCGGAGTCACACACATTCCTCCTCCTCCTCCGTCCATGTAAAAGTTTTTATTAGGAAGATGATTAAACATGCAGAAAAATGGATACACTAGTATAATGAATCCCTTGTAGCCATCACCTAGATCGAACAGTTATTAATATTTTGCTATAGTGGCTTCATCTACATTTTTGCCTAAGGATTTGGAAGCAAACTGCTGGTACACAGTTTACACGAAACACTTCAGTCTGCATCGCTGCAAGTAAGAAGAGTTTTCTACGTAACCATAATACCATTGTTGTAGCCATCAAAATGCACCATTCCTTAATATTGCCTAACATCAGGTCTGTGTTCAGATTTCTGCAAATGTCACAGACATGTCTTTTATGGTTGGTTTATTTAAACGAGAATCCAAGCCAGGTTCCCACGTTGCATTAGGTCATTGTATCTTCCATCTGTTTTTAAAGTAGGTCTGTGCTGCCCTTCCCACGGCAAAGGCGGGTTGAAGAAACCAGGGCAGTCGCCCAGGTCATAGCCAGTGTGTTCCCGAGCCGGCGCCAGGTGAGACCCTGCGCCCCCTGGGCTGTGGGGGTCCCTGCAGGCAACACACGGGAGAGGTTCAGGGGCACTTCTGGCCCTGAATGGTTTCTTCTTTAAAACCCAGAACCCCAGAGACGCTGTCCCTCCGTGGGAAGCCGCTGTGGCATACAGCAGGGGCCAGGGAAGACGGCCCGGAACAAGAATAAAGGCTTTGAGACTCTTGTGGTCGTACCAGGGCTGGCAGGCAGAGAACACGCAGTGCCTCTGGGAAGAAACTTTGACAATGAAGTTCAATGACTCAAAGGCCTCTCAGGGCCACGACTCTGGTACCTCTGATCCCTCCGTGAGGGCGGGGCCTGGTGGAACCCTGGCAGCCTCCCACCCACACGGGGTTTCCTTTGAAGGGTGCTGGTCCCTGCCTTGGGCTCTCTGAAGGTCCCCTCCCTGGGAACAGCTTCTCGTCCGCCTGCCATTGTGTAGCAGCTGCTGGGGCAGCAGCTGTGACACTGTCCAGGCCCTCCCCGGCTCCCCAGGGGGCTGCATCTCCCGCCTCGCCCCGTGTGCCCCTTCCTTGCCTCACTCTCTAAACCGCTCCCAGGCCTGTGGCTCTGCACACGCATGTTCACGGCAAACAGCACGTCCCAAATGGGTCTGGCCACTCGCACTCCCAGGGAGAGGCCGGGCATGGCCTAGGGAAGCAAGGGTGCCAATTTTTCCCCTTTTAGATGGAAAAGTTAATTTAAAAGTTCTAACCTCCCATGTTGTCGAGGGTGTGGGAAAACAGTCTCTCGTTTTCTTGGCAGAGCACAAATTAATCGGGCGGCCTTTAGGGAAATAAATTGGCCACATCTTTCAACATTAAAAATGGACATGTCTTTTCATCTCTTCTTCCACTCAACAGCTACTGACTCCCACTTAGTGGGGAGACAATTCTAGTCAAGTGTCGGGGATACGGCAATGAATCAGACAGATACGGCAATGAATCAGACAGATACGGCATCTGCTTCCATGAAGCTTGTGTTTTAGTGGGAAAAGCAGATAATAAACAAAGCGCAGAAAGGGTAAGTCACTTGCCCAAGTTCACACAGCATGTAGAGTTCAAATGTGACATGCGACTCCATATTCTGACTCAAGAGTCTGTGTTCTTACACATCACCCTGTGTTAACATGATAGGCCCCAAGACTCCAATCTTCTATTTCGAGAGAGGAGTCCTGAAAATACCCCAGGGGCATTTTGGCATTCACTGGAGCAAGAACAACTGGTAATTCCTATCTCCAGCCCCCTCCTTTGGTTGAGGAACTAGTTGCTCACTGAGCCAGGGTGGGCAGAATAATCCCTTTACTGTCCAGCCACTGCCCACGGCGACACGCTGCCCCGCGGCAGGCCTGGCAGGCAGCGGCGTCGGCAGGATGAGGGCATCCACTCTACATTGGCAGCAGGGTGCTGGTGGGGGGCGGCGTTCGGGGAGCAGACTACAGGGAGCTCTTCTCTCCCCCTCCCTTCCCATTCTTGCTGCCTCATTAGGATGAAAAGAAAAAGCAATTCCAAGGAAATGTAGCAGAAGTGTCCCTCCAGCTCTGCGCACGTCCTGGCAGAAGGACCACGCCACCCCATGCTCTGGGCCTGCTGCCCCCCCCAGGAGACAGACCACCAGGGGCCAGGGCACCGAGCGCTGCTCTGGGGTCCCCGTGAAGCCCCAGAGACACACGAGGTGTGGGGCTGGGACGCAGGCTGCTGCCAGGCGGCTCCGTGGATTTGGTGGCTTCACTGGAAACTCTTCAGAAGCTTGGCACAGGCACATGCCTCCTCGGTGACAGCTCACACTTCAGAAAGCATCAAATTGCTCTGAAATGTGATAATGGCTTCTGTCAGTGTCTGCATACAGGACGATGCTTTCTGCAGCAAGAATCTCAGTCTTGGCCTTCTGGGGCTGTTCGGGCCTCCAGACCAGCGGTCCCCCGCTCCCTGGAGCAAGGGCAGGTGGTAGAGAGGGCCTAAGAGGACCAGGCAATGGGGTGGGGAAGAGGTCATAGGCACAGCTACCTCTCCACACTCCGTTTGTGGGGTGGGGGCGGGGGAGGATTCTGGGACATTCCTCAGCCAGGCAGCAGGCGCAGCTGTGACCAGCAGCAGCTGCAGGGCCCCAGAACGGGCTTGAGTGTAGCCTCTCCCTCCTTAGGCCTGGCTGACAGCCTCCTGCTCCCATCTACATCGCTGGCTACGGGTGGTGGGGCCAGGGCTCTCACCGCCCCCTGCAGAGCGGCTTGGGCAGGCGCAGAGGGGGAGGGAGGGTGGGTGCCCATGGAAGTGAAGGACAATGAGGGCAGAAGTACAGAGGTGGCGTCGTGCCTGGCGTTGGCGGGGAACAAAAGGAGGCCACGTTCACGGTTCTGATGCATCTGTGACTTGCGCTGACTCCTGCCCGGAGCCCAGGAGCCGGGACGGGGCGTGCGTGCAGGGAGCTGTGGGAACAGAGAGCGGGGCCTGCACAGGAAGGGGCGGGAGGGCCAGGACGGGGTCGGGAGGCCGGCCTGCCTGCAGGGAGGAGGGGAGCTGGGTGGGGCGCACACTGAGGCTGGGCAGCGATCCAGGCCCATCAGGTCCATCTGCCCCCCAGGTCAGCAAGACCAGGCCTGGCGGCCTGATGCGGCCGCCGTGGCTGATTCCCCTGAGATCAGGCTGCCTCAGCTGTAAAATGGGCATGACCATCCTACCCCCGGAGTTTTAGTCAGAGCAGATGAAATAGGAGCTTGACTTATGTCCATCAGGGACCTTGTTGGCACCTTCTCTCCTCCCGTGCCTCTCGTTAAGGCCACTGTGAGTTGTTGGCAGCAGCTGGAATTGCTAGTGGGCGGTTCCCCCGTCTCCTGAGATCCCACTCCTGCCCTGGAGTGGCCACAGGCTTTTGGGCTTGAATTTCGTGAGAGCCTGAGGAGTGGGAGGGCTGGGCCGGATGGTTCAGGCTCCACCCACTTTGCCCCGAGAAGACCCACGTGCCAGAACAGGGCGTCTGTCCGCTGGAAGCTAGGGGAGCGGTCTCAGCTGGATGCTCACCCACCAGCTCACTCTCCCGCCCACAACCAGGGCGTGAGAGCCCGGGGTCAGTGAGAGTCGATGCCACGGAAGAGGGTCCCCACCTTCCACAGGGAGGGAAGGGCACTGGCGGGAAGGCAGATGCCAAAGGCTGGGACCCAGACCACTGGGACTGTCCTGATTCACATCAGCTAATTGCTCTGAGGTGGGTTTCCTATAACTACCTCTTACATGGTATGTGACGGCATATAGCGTACACCAGCATACAGTACGTATCAGTGTATGCTATGGACTAGCATTACAGTGTGTGCACCAGTATATAGTACATACCAGTATATCCTATACAATAGTGTGCAGTACATAACAAACTTTTAGGAAAAAAATATAGGCTAAATTTCTGGGATCTCAGGCTAGGCAAAGAGTTCTTAAACCTGACAACAAAAGCCTGATCCATACAAAGAAACATTGATAAGGTGGACCTCATCAAAATTTAAAAACTTTTGCTTGACAAAAGACCCTATTATGAAGGTGAAAAGATAAATTGAAAACTGGGAGAAAAATATTTGCAAATGACGTAGCCAATGAAAGACTAATACTTAGACTCCATAAAGAACTCTTAAAATTCAATAGTAAAACACACGCATACAATCCAACTAGAAAACGGGTAGGAGACATGAAGAGACATTTCAGAAAAGAGTATTTGGAGGAAAGAATACATCCAGGAAAAGATGTTCCTCACCATTGGCCATCAGAAATGCGAATGGAAAGAAAAACCCCGCAATGAGATATCTCCACGTGTCGGTCAGAATGGCTAAAATGACAAATAGTGACGACGTGGTCACGCGGCTCTAACGGGGTCTCTGGGAGCCCAGCCAGAGCTGTTCTGAAGCCAGGACTGGGAGGGCTCCCCAGCCCGGACCCTCCCCTGTCCAGAGGAGCTGCCTCTGCGGGCTGGGCAGCTGCGGGGGCCTCCCGGCCCCGCCACCCTCAGTGCGGGGCCGGCCGGGGTCAGCCTGCCCTCAGTCCGGCTGGAAGCCAGGCTCCCAGCGTGGCCTCTCTGGACACCTCAGGACAAGCTGCCTCTACAATGACTTTATTTGGAACTCCCAGCCCGGTAACAGTCCAGGGTTTCATGGGGACCGAGTGACTGACTACCTTCCTTTTTTTCGCCTTAATTTCCACTCAGGCTACTTACAAAATAAAGCGTCCAATTTTAAACAGACAAATAAACGTTTTAAAATAATCTTTAATGCCTCTTAATCCCTGCATCTGTTCCCACATTCTCTCCTTACCCTTCCCAGCTGATGACCCTCCAAATGATCTCCATATCTACGCACAACCCATGAACTGAACTAAGGTGGGGGGATTGCTGGAGGAAAGGGGGTACCAGGTAGAGGGGCACAAAGGGGAGAAATTGGGACAACTGTAATAGCATAGTCAATAAAACATATTAAAAAGTAATCTTTTAAACTATTTTCAATTCAGTCAAAGAGTGGCTTGTCTGTGCATCAGGCCTATGCTAAACACTTTCTGTGCACGAAGTCACTGAGCTTCTCCAACCACTCTGTGAGTGGGTAGGTTCCTCTCTTTGTACAAAAGGAGAAGCGGCTTCAGAGAGGTTGAGTAAATCGCCTGAGGTCACACAGCTAGTAAGTAGCAGAATCAAGACCGGAACCCAGTTGTACCTCATTTCACAGTCTCCACTCCATACTGCCTCCAGACAAAGCAGAGTAAGTGCCCATATCACTGCTATTCACTCCGGCAAGGCTTATTGCTGGGACATGCCAGCCCACGTTTCAGCAGTAAACATGTTACTCCATTGGTCAGAGCTCAGTTGCCTGGGCCCTACCTAACTGCAAAGGAGGGTGGAAAATGGGAACCCGCTGTGCGCCCAGGACACAGGAATTGGTTAACACAGAACAGCGTCTCAGCCAAATCCAGCTCTGGGGATATTTGTTTCTTCACTGGAATGTACACCCCAAAGCAGTGCCGGGATGGCGTGATCAGGGCGCCAACCAACCAGTCTTTGCAGGACGCCATGAACAGGAAGGCTGCTCCTTTGTCTTGGTGGAGCCAGGGCAAGGCACCACGCTTCCTGCAGAAACTGAGAGAATGTATTTTTAGTCCCTTTTGTCCTGCATCCTTTCTTGTCCTTATGAAGAGATGCTTTGCTGGCCAGGCTGGGCTGGAGGCTGGGCTGGAGGCTGGGCTGGAGGCTGGGCAGGAGGCTGGGCAGGAGGCTGGATAGGAGAGGAAGAAGCCTCCGCTGCCCCGTCCTGCCTGGGCTCTGGGCTCACGCAGGCTGACCAGGGACCACTCCTCATTCACTGCCTCCTCCCACCACTGAGCTCCTTGCTCAACTTTGCCAGGCAGCGTGGGTGAGTAGCCTGGACCAGCTGGGCACTGACACCTGTCTCACTGGGCACCAGCTGCCCTTTCGTGCCCACCCTGCCAGCCAAGGGCATGCAGAGGCCTCAGCAGCCCACGCAGAGGCTCCCCGAGCTCTGCACTGCTGCCTCCCCTGCCTCTCCCTTTCCGACCAGGCAAGTCAGCTTACTGCACAGACAACTCAACTCTCAGAGACATCAGGCATTTGCACTGATTCAACGGAGCAGTCACTGTGTCTTGTGGCAGGAAATGCGGGAAGCAGGATGTGGCCCCAGCTTCCACGGTTCCGCCTTTCAAAGGCAGGTAGGAGCTGGCCCAGATCATGCCTGCCTCCCTGCCTGGTTGTATTCCAGAAACAACGGCCTGTCTTTGAGGATCATCAGGTTCATGTATTCTGTTAGGCGTGCTGTGCACAGAGCCGGGAGCTGGGAACCCCAGCTGCAGGGCTGGCTCAGTTGCGGACTCGTGGTGACTCTGGACAAACCCTTTGGGAGCTCTGTGCCTCAGTTTCCTCACCCATGAAATGGGCATAGCTAGTACCTGGTCTTCCCACCTTGCAAGGTTGTTGTTGTGGACAGTTCTGGGGGGAGATACTAACAAGCAGCCACCACATACGGATAGAAGACCTGAGGCACGCCTGTCCTCGGGGCGGGCTGTCGGGTGGGTGGCCGGGGCATCAGACCCACCCCTTTGTCTTACCTTCAGCTCCCGAGGCCCATGAGGCAGCACCCTCATTTTCTTTGGCCGCCTGGGGAGGCTGGGGCGGCCACACGACAGGCTCTGCACGGTGTGTGCCGGAGGCCTGGGAGGGCTTGTACTCTCCAGGGCAGGAAACAACAACGGAGCAGATGGAGTTCACCTGGCACCTTCTTCCTTCCTGTTTCTTTCTGCCTCGAATTCTGAAGAGATGCCAGGAGCTAGGGTGGCACCCAGGACCATGAAGAGCCTTAGGGCCTGTTCTAATCAAGTGTGACCTCATCTTAATTACATCTGCAAAGAGCCTGTTCTACAGAAGGTCACATTCTGGAGTTCCAGGTACACAGGAATTTGGGGAGGATGCTACGTAATCTATTTCCACCTCCCTTCCCCAAACCTGGCCATTTGGAAAGTTCTGTCAGTCTTACCTCCTAAACGCCTCCTTCACCCGGCCCTCCTCACCACAGCGACTCAGCCATGCTACCCCAAACTCCCGTCATCTCTGACCTGCCCCCTGCCACAGCCTTCTCCACAGCCCCTGGCTCTAGGGCTGTGATGCACTCTGCTCCAGGCTCCGCCCCCCCGCCCCCCATATCTTGTTAGGAGTGCTGATAGCAAGCAGCCCTGAGAGCGCTGCAGCTAGAATCCCACTGGGCATGGTCCCCAGTGACAACAAGGTTGTGGAGGCAGGACCGCACTTCCCTGGGACATCGAGGCCAATGTCCCAGATGCATTGTACACTTGACCGCCTCTTCAGAGTGGACATAGATCTGGGTTGAGCGGGAGAGGTAATGTGGGAAGGTGTCTCGTCTGCCTGGAGTCCTGGTGAAGGAGCTGAGAAGACACATATCCTCCAGGGGCAGGGGCGGTCCCCAGATGGAGGCTTCCCCTTCACAAAGCGGACTGGATGTCCGGGCTCCCCGGAGCTGCTTCTGTGCTCTGCTGGTGGCAAAGGGCCTGGAAACCTGATGGTGGGACAAGGCTTTAGAGAGGCAAAGAGCGCTAACCAGCCACGGTGATTCCAAGACAGGCCAGCTGGTGAGTCAGGGGGAGGCTGTGCAGCCGGGCAGGCTGCTGTGTGCACGGGCTGGTCCAGGCCGGCAGGTGTTGGCGGAGGGCCTGCCATCTGCTTGGCACTGCAGGTCTGTGGGCTCCTTGCAGGCAGAGCAGGGGGAGGGCCGGTGTGTCTCTGCAGAGGAATGAGGAGGTGGCGGCGGTGAGGGGGGAGGATCTGAACCCCGGGTAGGCAACGCGTCAGAGAGCCGAGAGTGTGTCCGCGCTACACCTGCAGCCACGGAGAGTCCTCACGGGTGGCTGATACGCACAGCGGTGCTGCAGCTCCCAGGCCACGGGGACCTAAGTGAACCTCCTGGATGGGCACAGGCCCTGCTCCTCAGTTGTCAGGGTGCTCCTGCCTGGAGGTGGGGGACTGCCAGTAATGACTGGGGGGTGGGGGCTGGCAACCCCAGGGAGACTGACTCTAAAAGTAGACCAACAAGCTTGAGGTTCTCGGGGTCTCTGCCTTCCCCACCTTCCTCCCATCACCCTTGGACAAAGGGCTCACGGAGGGACCCGGGGGTTATTCTTAGAAAGCCGGTCGTGTTGAGCAGAATTTCTATTTTAGAGGAAAACACTTTCACAAGGGATCTTTCAAAATTTTCCATTTGGTAACCTATTTAAGGAAATATCAGACAGTCCCTTCAACCACAGCTCGGGCGAGGAGGCCACTTCACACCGCACCCACGCCCCGCCCCAGCTGGTCGGAATGTTCTGTACAGTTGTACTGGCTTCTCAGAAGTTCGTCCTGGCATGATCGAATGCCGTGGGCCAGCCCCACTCGTCCGGGGGTCCCACCCTCTGCTCACTGCCTGCCCTCGGGCCAGGGCAGAACCAGCAGCAAGTGCCTGCTAGAGATGCCAGGAAGGGCTGGGCGCCCCCTGCGGGGGCTCCCAGGAGGACTGCACCTCTAGGGCCCGCTGACCTGGGACCCACGCCCAGTCCTCTGGCGTCAGACCCCACGTGCCTATCTGCGCGCAGCATGCCTCTTGAGGATGAGTGAATGAATGAGAGGGAACGTGAGAAGGAACAGTCTAGGAACTTAACTTGGTTAAGTCTTTACCCCATCTCCATCCCCCAGACTCAACTCTGAGATGCCAGAAGGAAAAGAAGAAAGGGGAAGAAAAATGTCACATTTCAAGTGGTTCCCACAATGACTCATTTCAGAAGAGGGGGCTCTTCCTTTCTACAAACGGAGTCAGTACCATCTTTCATGAAAACCAGCTTTTCTTTCCCCTTCAGCTGCAGCCCTGATCCACCCTTCCTGGTTCCGCGCAGAATCAGAGAAGGGAGCCAACAACCAGCTCTCCCCACGGGCCTGGCGGGCACAGCAGGGCAAAGCCAGAGAGGGAGGCAAAGAAGCTGGAGGGACCCTCTTCTTTCTCCAGGAGGGGGCGCTACCATTGATAAGCCCACCCCCTCTGGATCCCAGGTTCTCTTCCGACCCAACAGGGCCAAACACCAAGCAGGGGGCTCTAGAGCTCACTCATTGTCTTGGACGCCCAAAGGGACCCCAGCGCCCTGGAGAGACATTTGGGTCTTCCCTCCAGACCCCCACAGGGGTGGGTCAGTGGACAGCGTAGGCGACAGCTTATGGGGTAGTTTATTCCCATGTCTCAGTGATTGTTTCTCGGGGTGGGGGGCGTGAAGAAACTCACATGTCTGCACTCTGCCGTCCCCCCAGTGGTCTAACAGGCTTTGGGGTACAGTTAGAGTGTGTGCACGCTTGGAGCGCTTACCTCGGACTGGAAAACTAAACCCACTTGGGTCCATTTATTTCTCTCATCACCTTTAACAGTCTCACAGGATGAGAGCTACGTGGCCCCAAGGGGGGCCCTTCAGTCCACCCATCCACCCACTGAGCACCCTCCGCCGAAGTTCGCCTGTGTTTGGAAATGCAAAGACAGTTTCCCAAAGGGCAAGAAGATGCTGTTCTCTGCGAAGGGGCGTTGGAGCCCACAAGCTTGGTCTGCTTGGGGCCTGGCAATGAACTCAACATCGCTGGGGCACAGGGGCCCGGTGGGGTGGCAGGGCCTAGAGTGGTCAAGGGCAGACCGTGCAAGGTCTTGTAAGCTACATGGCGGAGTCCAGATGTTCCCCTGCTGGGGTGCATGGGAGCTTTTGATATAAGGGGGAAATAAGCTCCTGAGAACCATGTTTTACAAGAAATCGTAAATCGTTCACCTGGGCATACATCTGCAATGTTCCCTTTTCTCCAAGGACTTAAAATGTTTCTCAGATCGTAAGCTGGTCTGTGATTGTCCAGCTGAGAAAGGATGCCTTACCAATGCCCCCTGGGGAGAGATGCCCCTCTGGCCTGTGTCTCTGGCCGGGCCTGGCATGATGGGCCATTCAAGCGTATGCCACAGAGGAGGGGCCTGGCCCGAACCCCTCTGCTGGCAGCCGTAGCTAAGTACAGGCCTGGCAAAGAGGGCCCCCAGGATAATGTCACATGTCCGTAGGCCCCAGGGGAGCAGCACTTGTCCCCATTCTTGGGCCCTTGAGTTGGGTCGGCTAATGAGCTGGGTGGAGCGTGGACTTGGCCAGGACAGATGATGCAGAAGAAGAGAGGAGAGGAGGACAGTGGCTCTGGACATCAGGGTGGGCACCGAGGTACCGTCCTTCTTCTCCCAGACTCACCTTCTGTGCGCCAAGACCCTGGGAGCTTGCCCAGGAGGGGCTCAGGGCCCCGGAAGAAAGCGCTTCCATTGCCGTGGCGGTGGGCTCGCATCCGCCGTTGGCCCACACAACTGCTACTGCGTGTCAGTGCAGAGGCTAAGGCTGATGCCAGCTCCTGCCTCTGGGGCCTAGCTCAGCGCTGGTGGTAAAGAAGGCACCTGGTGAAAGTTTGCCAGTTGCGTGGATGGAGACAGGCTCCCTTTTCCTCTGCCTGAGTCCCCGCTCACAGAGACCCCTTGGGCCACAGGACACAGCTCTGGACCCTCTGTGTTTGCAGGGCTTTGTGCCTGTGAATCAGCGCGTGGCCAAGAGCCACGTCTACCCTCCCTCCCCGCCCACGTTCCTACCGTGGCGTCCACTCACTCCCATTTGTTTTCTCCCCTTTTTCCTGCTGCCAGAACTTTTCCATGTTTCACCAGGAGGGAGGCACTCCTGTCCTTTCCGCTCCCTGCCCCTTCCACCAATTTCCTTTTTAGATGATGCATTTCTTCCTCGATGAGCTTCCTGAAGACTCAGCCAGGGCCCCACCAAGGCCTGCCCCTACTCCCCAGGGATCAGCAGCACCAGGCTCCCCAGGCCCTGGAGCCTAGTTGGTCTCATCCCACCCAAGACGGAAGCCCAGGCCCAGGCCTTCCCTCCTCGGAGTTCAGAGCCACGCCCTCCTGAGTCACCGTGAGCAGCAGCTGCGCTGACAAGAACACTTTCCTATGAACCTGGCAGGTGCCTTGCCAGGCAGCACAGGGAATCTGAGTGGCAGGGACTGGAAAGATCAAAGCCGATCTGTCTTTTGGGGGTGGGGGAGGGGAGATCAGGTTTCAAAGACTGGCGAGGGAAAGGAATGAACCTGTCTTTATCTGGCTGCACCAGTCCTTTCATTCTGGGCCAGGGGTCCCCTCCTTTCTTTCCCTTTCTGTAGGGCCTGCTTCCCCAGACGCAGAGTGTCGTTTTCTTACCCCGGGGGAGTTCACCTCTGAGTGGGATATGGTTCCTGTTCTGCAGAGAGGAGACAAGGCTTGATGAGGCCGCATGTGGTAGAGCCCACCCCACAGCCGCCGCCAGCAGCCCCCCACAGTGATGCTGCTTCTCGTACAAGGTGACGCCGAGTTTGATTTCCCCTGTTGCCAGTGGAATAACTCAAGGCCAAGTCTGATCCTAATCTCGCCTCCCTGGAGCACTGGTTGGCTGTTCACTCCACTTTGGGATGCTGTTCACCCTCCGGCCCAGGGGCCCACGGTCTCCGGGACAGTCCTGAGGAGCATGAGAGGTCATTGAGGAACAAGCCGACAGCGCTCAGTGTGCGAGCGTTCTGAGTTCCAATCCTGGCTCGGCCTCGGAAGTAGCTGGGTGAACCTCGGGCAAATGTCTTCACTTCTCTGAGTCTGTTCCTCCTCCTCCTCGCCATCATTGTCCTTTATGCCATTTCCTGTGCACTGTGGGCCAAGCAAGTGTTATCTTCGGTAACCCTCACAACCATGCTATAAGTAGATAGAATTCTTATTGTAAAGGCAAAGAAAGGAGGTTCAGGACGATGACTAAACTTGCGCAGGATCGGGCTTCGCCAGGAAGCAGTGCGGACGGGGTCCCACCTGGCTATGTCTGGTTCCAAGGACTGCACGGCCAAGGCTGAACGGCGGCCCCAGCAGACACGCCCACTGTAAGCTTCAGGGCCCGTGCACGGGATTCGTTTAGCAAAAGGGCCTTTGCAGGTGTCACTAAGTTATGGGTCTTGAGCTGACATTGTCCTGGGTTGTCCGGATGGGTTCTAAATCCAAAGACAAGTGTCCTTGGAGGAGATGGGAGGGGAGGGGACACAGAGGACAAGAGACAGCCACATGAGGGTGGAGGCCAGCTTGGAGTGACACAGCCACAAGCCACGGAGCTCCTGGAGCCACCGGGAGCCAAGGGACGCAGGAGAGGAGTGTCCCCTAGACCCCCCAAAGGGAGGGCCGCCCTTGCGCACCTTGGTTTCTGACGTCAGCTTCTAGAACTACGAGAGAATAAACTTCTGTTTGAGGTCACTGGGTGCGTGGTCCTTTGTTGCCGCAGCCCAGGATGTTGATGCACCGGGCAGGGCATACAGCTCTATTTTATTGTTGTAAAATGGCCATGGAAAACCTACTCGCTGGAGCAAACAGCAGTGGAAAAGTTTATATGGACTTTTAGGTCCTCCCAGGCTAGCTGTACTCGCTTGACAGCAGCCCTGGTTAGCACATCCAAGTGGCCTGGTGCCACCTCCCTCGGGAAGCCTCTCTCTGCAGGGACAGAGCGATTCCCACAGACGGGGGCAGGGGAGGTTAGGGGAAAGCAGGAGGGATCAGCTCAGGCCAAGTGCTCTCTGCTCCTGGCAGTGGCCCTGCCTCGATGCTGCCCGTGGCTCAGGCCGCTTCTGGTTTGAGAACCCCTCTCCATGGCGTGGTGGTGGGGTGGAGGAGAGAGCGCAGGGCCACCTGGGGCTGGGGGCAGGGAAGCACCAGCAAGACCAGAGCTCACAGGCTATGAAGGAATCTGACTGAGTCACTCAAAAACATCTCCTGATTGCCTGTATAATCAAGTTCAAACTCTTCAGCCAGGAATTCAGGACTGGGATCTGGCCCCAGGCTGTTGCCAGATTCCAGGCCCCTGGGGATCCCGGATGCTGACCCAGCTACCCCAGGCCTGGTACTGTGGCCGAGATGACGGCCTGTGTATCCTCAACCCCACCTCCCCCACTTACCCAGTTGGCCTGAGTAGCCTGTCTCCGCCTGCCACGCCAACACAAGCTGGCCTGACACAGCTTCCCTGGGGGCTCCTCTGCTCCTGCGGGACAGGCAGGGACATCCTGCTCACGGCCCTCCTGCCCAGGAGCTCCTCAAAGGCAGTGCCTGGTCCTGCTCCGTAGCTGCCTGGGCTCAGCACACAGTCAGGGCTCAGTCACTGCTCGTGGACGTGAACTGGGCTGAATGAACTTGAGGGTGCTCCTCCCCAGACGGAGAGTGATTCCTCTCCTTGAAGGTTTAGGCTGCTCCTGTATTAGCAGCTTCTGTGCTCCCTACTGAGTCACAGAGAGCTTCTTGCCCTCTGGCGTCATCTAGCTCAGCGCACCAGGTCCTGCTTTTCGGAGGGCACTGTGGGCCGGCTGGTCTGTGTACAGTTCCAGCGGGCACCATTCACTGAGACCCCGATGTGAGTGGCGCCCCCTGGAGGTGTGCGTTGTAGTCGCCCTGTCCCCAGGTGCGATCTGTCTCCGGACGCTGGGCCCAGCTCAGGGACTTCAGACTCTGCTCTTTTCCTCTGTGTTTGTATCTTGCCAAGCACCTCGAGATCTGGCCAGGACCTCCTCCTGGGGCTGCAGAATCTCCCTGCAGGTGCAACCAGCCCCCCACGGCAGCACCCTCAAGGGGACACCTCGCTCTCTGTTCCCCTCTCTAATCATAGAACTAGACGTGCCCTGAACCAGGTCACCCACCTGCTGACCACGCTCTGTGCCTTCTGCCTTATGAAGTGACAAACAATGTGTGGTCCTAACTGGGGCACTTTTAGAGGAACAAGGATCCCTGTGGTTTTCTTATTCCAGGACAGCAGGGCTGAACCACAACTGTCCCTGACAAACCGAGATTCCATCCCAGGCTGCCTGACACCACACCTGTGATGTTTCTCTACTTGGTGGACAGAGCAGACATGCAGGTGTGGTCATTTTGGTGGGCAGAAGGGAAAGGCAGGGCCAAAGGTCTTTGGGGGAGGGGTCCTGGGGCCCTGTGAGGGGACTCTGGCCTTTGATTTCTGTGTGTTCATCCCAGCTGGGCCGGGAGAGCCGGCACAGAGAGGCTTGAGCCAGAGGTCAGGGGCCTGGCATTTAGTCCTGGGTCCATGTATGTGGAGCCAGTCGCTTCCTGTCCTGGGCCTCGGTCCACCCCTTGTGCCAGCTGGGCACAACCCTTCCCTTCCTGCCTCATGGAGCCTTGAGAAGCCTTGGGCGAGGAGCGGGGAGAGGGCCTCTGTGCCCTGCAAGATACAGTCCCTCTTGCTTTTGGTGTCTGGGCCAGGTGTTCTCCCTGAGCGTCTGCTGCGGGGACAGTGAGATGCAGGGACTCTTCCAGGCACTCGCCAACACACCTGCCAAGTATTTCCTCTGGGGAACTACCCCTGAGCACACCTCTGTAGGGAGTTAAAAAAATCGTCTAGAACACGTCTTCCTCAAAGCATTCTGGATGCAATGGAATAACACAGGCGCTGGCATCCGTCCAACGGCAAGAGTGCAAGTCATTGAGAAGCTTCCGTGAGTGAGGAGGGGGAGGCAAGTGTGGAGACGGTCGTGGGGCCGCAGTCGGCAGGGGAAGGAAGCTAGCAGACCTGCCTCGCCTTGCGCTGGCACGTGGGCCTGGGTGGGGGGCAGTCCCAGGCTCCCAGAGGGCCGGTCAAGTGGGCCAGGGCAGGTGAAGGGCTGGGGGAGGCCTGAGGTCAGCGACACATGTTTATTTTCTGATAATTTTAGCTGCCCAGGGAGGAGGCTCAATCTATCTGAGGCCATTGTCTCTGGTTTCAATGGGCCCCCAAGGGAGGCTGGCGGTGGGACAGGAAGGCCCACGGAGGTGGGGAGGGCTCGGGCGGTTGACAATGGGCAGCTGGCTGCCTCGTCCCCAGGAAGGAGCAGCCCCAGATCTGAGGGCGGGGAGGACAATCACATCCCGAGGAGGCCCGGGAGGTCACCTTCTGGTCTGGAAGGCCAAGGGATGGATCCCGGGAACGGAAACGTGGGAAACACAGCCAGACTTAGCAGAAAGCCCAGCTGGAGTCAATTGTGAGCCCGTCCACTTGGGGACTTTCCACAGGACAAAACAAATGTTCTCCACATAGAACACGGGGGTCAAGGGGCCACAGGACTCGAAGAGCATTCTGTTTTCCCGCTGCCCCAAGCCTCTCTGTGTGACCTTGGACGGGTCCGAGGTGCCTGTTCCGGCCCCTGATTCCTTGGTGGGGGGTGCGTGCAGGGCTGAGGACTTGGTGGGATTGGGGGCTCTTGGCGGATGTGTCACCAGGCACCTGTTCCCGCGGGCACGGTCTGCCAGGACCTTCGTCTGTCGACATGAAGCTGTTCTGACCTACCAGGACACGTCTTCCTCCAAGCATGTGGAGGCAATGGAATAACACAGGCGCTGGGATCGGTCCAACGGCAAGAATGCAAGTCACTGAGAAGCTTCTGTGAGTGAGGAGGCTTCGGCCGCCCTCCGTCCTCTGCTCCTCGATGTCCATCTCAGCTCAGTTTCACTGCGGCGCTCGGGCAGGCGGGCTACCCAGCGTCGCCCCTCTTTTCATAGGAAGGGTGGTGGGACCACCCGCAGGAAGCCGCCACAGGGCACACCCGGCCCTGTGTCTCCCCATGGACAACCCAAACACGCTGCCGGGGATGCCTGCCGGGGCCAGGCCCTGGGGCGCACACGGTCGGAGGACACGGCCAGTCGGCGGCACAGGTGGGGTCCGGGTGCTGGGCTGCCTGCGTTCACCGACTGTTCTCTTTCCTGGAGAAACACGTTGGGAGACACTTAGGGGCTGACCCTGGTCCTTGGGGACTCCCCAGTGTCCCTCAGACCTGTAACGAGGACGGTCAGGGCATCTGCTCAACCAAGTGGAGAGGTTTCTATGATTCCATGTTATGGTAAGACAGGACCATGCAATTGCTAATGCACGGTGTTCAGCGAGGAAAACCCAACTCTGTTGCCTGCTTGCTGTGTGACCTCAGGTCAGTCACTTAACCTTTCCGAGGTTTGTTTTGCTCATTTGGTAAAAAATTTCTACTTCCTGTAGTTGCTTTGATAAACACATGAGATATAGTTATAAAAAATAGCTCTGGCTGGGTAGCTCAGTTGGTTGGAGCGTCGTCCTCTGCACCAAAAGATTATAGGTTTGATTCCCAGTCAGGGCACATACCTAGGTTGCAGGTTCAATCCCTGGTAGGGGCAGGTACAGGAGGCAACTGATCGATGTTTCTCTCTCACATCACTGATGTCTCTTTCTCTCTCTCTCTCCCTTCCACTCTCTCTAAAATCAATAATAAAAAATATCCCTGGGTGAGGATTAAAAAAAATAATTGAAATAGGCACACAGTTTTCAAAAGAGTTAGCTCTTAATCTAAAAATATCTTCCCCCCCTTATTGGGACAAGTGTAGCTTGAATTATATATATCTGCACACATTGAAACTATATCAGCATGTGCGGGTGACTCAGCCCTTCTGTCTGCTGGAAGAGAACAAACCCCTGACCCATTTCATGTGGTTGCTTTGAAGGATGACTAATGAGTGTGCTCATAGAAACCTCTGCTAAATGTCAAACCCTTAAAGACATTCGGGGAGCGTAGGCTTCCTCCAAGGTTGCACAGCCAGCTGGGGACAGAGGAAGGAGAACTTAAAGCTGCCATGTGAGCGCGTGTGTCATTCATTCCAAAACTGCAGAAGAGAGAACCAGTGCACGAGAGCCTGACTTCTGATCTGTATGGAAGCCCCGGGCTGCGAGGTTGGAATTGGCATCGTAGGCACATTAGAGTGTGGAGAACTGGCTGGCCTGCGGCTCCTCTGGACCCTTCCCAGGAGCTCTGAGACACTGAGACAGGAAAGCAAGAGTCCTCTTTACAGGAACGTGGTGACAGGGCTTGGGGATCAAGGCCAGGCCCCTGGGATTTGGGTGTGGGATCTTTTAGGGAGGGAAGCCCTCCCCACGCCCGAGCAGGTATGGAGCTTTGGATGGACAGAAGAGCCACCCTCAGCAAGGATGGCATCCAGTGACATGTGCCTGGTGAGGACAGAGGCTCCAGACCTTCGAGGGGCTGCCTGCACAGCCCCCCAACCCAGCGCATCCCCTCTTGTCCTGAAAAGACTGCCGGAATTGGAATTGGCCCATGTTGCCCGGAAACAGAGCCCGGGCCAGTCCGCATCCTGAGTGTTTTCACTTCATATTATTTTGTATCCCTGTTTTCCTCTACCCCGGATAAAATAACAGTTAACATGCTCATTGAGGGCTTATTATGCAGCGGGCACAGTTCCAAGGACTCCTCACGTGCATCGGCTCACTGAACAGCTCAATGACGGCTCCGGAGGGGCTTTATCAGCCCGTCTTCTGGCTGAGGAAACTAGGTGCTGGAGTAACACGTGAGGGCGCCGAGGACCCGGACCTGGCTGGGCCTCGGCTGCGTCTCGAAAATGTCGTCTGTGCCTAGCAGGCACTCACTCCATCTCAGATGCTGTTCTAAGGCGTTAATTGACTTAATCCTCCTAATAGCCCTGTGAAGCAGGTATTATCCTCACTATCCCTGCAGTACTCACGTGGGAACCGAGGCACCAAAGCAATTTGCCCACAGCCGCTCCGCAGAGAGAATCTGCGTGTGTAACCGCCACACCCTGCTCCCGGGTGGGGCGGGGCTGCCTCTTCCCTGCCCCTCCTAGCTCTGCTGGGATGGCCCAGGCCACGGCCTGAGCACTGTTTGCATTTCTGACACCCCCCCCATGGAACAAGATCCAGAGACTCTGATAGCTGCACACCCACCCCGCACCCCTGTCCATGGACCCCGCCCGGGTCCAGGGCTCAGACTGTGACTCTGGCCTTGCCTGGGGGAGACCACAGGCTGCGAAGGTTGAGCCGATCCTGGACTTTTCCGAGGTCACACAGCTGCCTTGGTCCCCCCTCTGCCCGAAGCCGAGGACCCAGTGTCACTCGGGGTAATGCTTCTGCGGTCAGGGCGGGACGGGATGCACCTGGGTTCTGTCGGGACTCGGCCAGCACATCAGGGCCTTGACCCCTCCTCTGGAAAATGACAGGGCGGGGAGAACAGATCTCCACCTGACAGTATTCTCCACTGCTTCCAACCCGTTTTCCATGGAACAGGACGTTGTGTAAACCCGAGGTTTTGTAGTTAAATCAGTTTGAGAAACATTGCAAACCGGGTCCACTCTTAGGGATCCCCAGTGCGTGCGAATGCGTGTGAGCGCATGCTCGAAGTCCCCCTCTGAAGGCCCCTCTGCGGCCTGACCTAAACCAGCGTCTCCTGTATTGACGTAACCAGGGAGCCCTGTTTATAAATACAACATCTTATAAATGCATCATTAAGGCTTCCGCAGAGGGCCTGCACGGCAGTTCCCTCGGCGAGCCCCACCTCCTCTGGCGTCAGACTGGCGCTGCGCCCCTCTGCGGCAGAGGAGGGAAGGGTGAGCTCTGCCCTCCAGCGGTGGAAGTCCCAGCGGGGGCCTGGGGCCCCACAGCCTGGCCTGAGAGCCGGAGGGACTCTGGGGAGAAGCCCCGGATGCTTCTATCCAGGCATCGAGGAGGGGGAGGAGGTGGCCTGGGAGTCAGGCTTGAGGGCCCCGTGGAGCTGGCTAGACCAGGAGGTGGTGTCTTGGTCTGCCAGTCGGAGGGTGGTGTGGCGGAGGAGAGGAATGGGCCCAATGTCTCCTCTGCGGTCGCAAGCACCCTGACCTTGAGCCTGAACTACAAAATCCACTGAGCCGAGCAAAGCCTTCCAGTTAAATGAGCTCAGGCTCCTCAGCAGACAAATGATCGGCCATCTGCTGTGACTTGATTCACCCCCCCCCACGTATGTAGCTCGCTGACGCAGTCCTCCTAACCACACGCAGCTCTGTGCTTAAGAAAAGTCCCATTGAATACAGGGTCCAGCACAAATAACGCCCCTTTATTACAACTAAATCTTTCATGACACAGTCATGAGTGTGTAATTCAGTAATGTAACAATACCACACTCAAGCACACCATGTGACAGTTTAGGTGAAACGTTCACACTAAAACTATACATTATTCCATCCGTATATTACCCTACGGACCGCACTCCAGCAGGCGTTACCTCTGCCGGACCCTGCGTGTTTTCTCCGCCCCTTTGCATCCCAGGGACACTTCCGTGCTTCCTGAGGGACAGAACTGTCCCACCCACGAATCTAGCGCTGACCAGGGCAGAAGCTGAGGGGCTGGGTCTTGTTCCTTCCTCCTTTCAGGTTTTCAATCAACAGGCACTTGCTGAGCACTTCGGGATTCATCCACTTTGCTTTTTTTTTCAATCAACACACATTTTCTGAGTACTTCCTCCCTCTCTGGTGTTGCGCTAGGTGCCAAGGACCCAGAGTGGCGTCAAACATGTCCTTTCCCTAGAAGAAGCCCAAACTGGTGGACCTCAGAAAGGCAACGCCCTTGGACAAGAGTGTGACGGTGACGCTTCCCCGTGTCATGAATAGAGCACACGTGAGGAAGGTGAGCATGCAGTCTCATGTGTGAGGTACGGGACCCAACCAGGGAACAAGCCTCCTGGACACTCCTGGGAGAGATCCCCAGAGCAGGCCAGGCCCGGGGACTGCTCGGCGGAGGACGCAGAGACACATGGTCGGGAGTGAAAGGCAGGCCAGGCAGCGGGGACAACCTGGGCAAAGGCTGGACCATGCAGGGCCCAGGTCATGAAGCATCTCTTAAGCCACGTTAAGGTATCTGAACTTTATCTGGAGGGCTTTTAGCAGGAAGAAGACTTGAAAACATCTATGTTCCTGGGAAGGTCTCCCTGGCTGTGGGAGGAGTGGAGGAGCTGGCAGGACAGTAGCTGCTGGAATGAGCAGAGGCTCCCACCCGGCCCAGACCCAGCACAGCCAGAGATGGGGACATTCCCGGGGACCAGGCGAGCCTGTGGGTGTGGGGGAAGCCTCTGAGGCAGGCCAGGGGCCAGCTGCGCTGTGGAAGCCCCCCACCCACGTCACAAGCACAGCCCTGCACCCACCTGGAGCTGTGCCAGGCGGTGGGGACAGAGAAGGCACAGTTCCTGCGACACAGTACCAACAAAGACGCGGGAGCCCTTGCGGCCTCTCCCAGGGGCCTGTTGCTGCACAAAGGCAGGCAGTTTCTGCTCTGGGACGGTCCTGTCCCAGCGTTCAGGCAATTAATTATTTCTTATCTCACGAGTGAGGGCCCATGTGGAAATCACTCCCATCCTTCTGCTCAGATTTTATGTCGCTGTTTATTCTGAACAGGAAAAGAGCAGAAAATAGAACTGTTTTCAGAATGGATGCCAATTGGAGGGTTTTTTGTTTTTTGTTTCTTGGTGATTTCTGAGTGGTGCAAACAGGGATGGGGGTGCAAGGGCCCTGTCTCTGGGGCTGTGGAGGCAGGAGTGGGCAGCCTGCAGGGGGTGTCTTCTGGGAGTGACATCCCTCACTCGTCCAGGGGGGCATCTGAGAGACCAGGAGAGCGGGGGCCCCAGCATCTGCCGACGCTGGACTGTCTCAAGGTTATTCCTTTTGTGCAGAGAGGTGCCGGTCACCTGGGTGTGGAGCCTGCAGCCTCCTGCAGGGCTGGAGTGAGAGAACGAGGGGGCGCAGAGCCACCCCTGCCCGGCTGGCTGTGGTGTCCTGAAGGCAACCCTGGGCTGAGAGCAGGGCCTCCAGGCTCTGGCCCCAGGCCTGCCTATTTGTGGGAGGCTGAGTTAATTATGCTATGTTCTGGCCTCAGTTCCCTCATCTGTAAAACGGGTTTTCTACCCTCAGCAAATGCCCCAGGAAAGAGAAGAACACAGCTCTTGGATGCCCAGACACCCAGCGAAAACTCCTGGGAGTACCCCCTGCAGCAGATGGGCTGAAAGTCAGGTTAGGGACAGCAAGGGGGGTGCATGCATTTGTGGGGGTGGGGGTGTCTCTGTGTCACAATCTTGCTGCAGTTCACTCCTCCCCACAAGCTGCAGGGAAATGGCTCATAATAGGCCTTGCTTGACATCCTCAGAGTTTCAGGGGAGGGTCCTTGGAGCCTCAGACCTGGGATGGGGCTGCAGGTCCTGCAGGGCAGGAGGTGGGGATGCACTCAGGACTGTCCGGCATCAGGTAGAAATGCAGCCCCTCTGTGTCCTCGGGCCTGCTCATCTGGCTGAGCTTTCATTTCTTCATTTATATGAGGGGAACCCCCCCAAACCAGGAATGTATTTATAAAAATTGTGTCACCTTCAAAGTACTCTCCATTTGACGCAATACAGCTATCAAGACATTTTTCCACCACTCAGAACAGTTTTTGAACGTGTCACTTTTGATGTATTTTAGTGCTTCTGCCTTTTTTCTTTTTTTTCACCTCTTCCACACCAGCAAAATGTTTCTCTTTGAGAACTTTTTTCATCCGGGGATATAAAAAAAAGTTGCTTGGGGTGACATCAGGTGAACAGGGAGGGTGGGGCACAGGGGTCCTGCCGGTTTTGGTCAAAACCTGCTAAACCCCCTGGTTGGCATAGCTCAGTGGATTGAGCGCGGGCTGCAAACCAAAGTGTCGAAAGTTTGATTCCCAGTCAGAGCACATGCCTGGGTTGCAGGCCATGACCCCCAGCAACTGCACATTGATGTTTTCTCCTCTCTCTCTTTCTCCCTCTCTTCCCTCTCTAAAAATAAATAAATAAAATCTAAAAAAACAAACAAACAAACCTGCTGAACCCTTGGCACAGTGTGGACAGGTGCATTTGTGAATCACCCATCATGAAATGGGCAAATGCATGAAAGAGTCTTCAGGGGAAAAAAAAAAAATCACTGGAGCCAAACGCAGCCTCTCACAACAACACCAGCTGGCACACTGGTACAGATGGGTTCCTAGAACACTCACCCAGCGGGGGAAGCCTGTACTACAAGGAGCCTGCCCTCCAGAAGATAACTGCAGGTTTTTTGCGTTCCCCCCTCGTGTGTCGGGTAATAGCGCTGCCTAGCACCTGGGGGGAGATAAGTGAGAGGGCTGAGGGGGCACACTGATAGTGTTCACCACCATGTCCCCAGTGCCCAGGTGGCCTCGAATTAATGTTTGTTGAGTGAAGAATGCAAGTGAAGTACACAGGACAGTGACAGGCACAGACTCAGAAACAAGCGGAGCTGCCGCCTGTGCGCTCCATGCCCTGCCCCCAGCGCCCTCAGTGGCGGCTACTGACTCTGATGTTTTGCACACTTGGGGGTCCGTGCTCACCGGCCCTTTACCAAAGAGGGAGGTCCGCACCCAAGTGACCACGCCTACACTGTTTGTTCCACCAGGTGCTGAGGAGTGTTGTGAAAGCTGAGTCTCCTCAAAGGAAGTGCCTGGACCTCAGCCCGAGTCACCCACTTCTGCCCTGCCCTGCCCTGCCCTGCCCTGCCCTGCATTGCCCTCCTGGCCAGGGTGGGGCCGACTCAGTGCTGCTCGATCTGGCCTTGTCCACTCTCCATCCTGCTGGCTCTGAGGCTGTGGCTGCCCCTTCTGGCTTGGGGCAGGAGCTCCCTTGTGAGATGCAGATGGAGGAAAGAGCATTGGAGGAGGCCAGAAATCGGGAGGGATGGCCGCGCCCGGGGATGTGATTAACCTGGGCTGTTGGGGTGGGAGTTTTGCAGGTGAGGAAGCCGGGAAACTGGGCGGCCAGCTGTCCCGGTTTCTGGGTCTGAGCCACTTTCCAGGATGCAGGACCCTCGGTGCTGACACTGGGATTGCCCTGGGCAAACTGCAAAGAGTCAGCCAGGGTGCTGGGGAAGCTGACCTGGGTCCCGACAGAGACAGGCTTTGAAGACACCGGTGAGGAGTTCTGGTTCTGAGGAGCCTGTTACAGCAGGACGCTTTCTGGGAGAGGGAGGGAAGAAAGCATCTTCTGTAAACCAAGCCTGCTTGGATCTCCGCGCTGACGGGAATATCTGTCTCTGCTTTACGCACGAGGAAACGGAGTGTCAGAGACGTTAGTTCACTTGCCCCAGGTCACAAAGCAGACAGACAGTCGGTGATTCTAACGCCTGTGCACACGCAGCCGCAGGGCCACTGTCTCTGCGGGGGGAGCTCTGGCCGGCTGGGGGGTGCAGACTGTGGTCCTACAGCCGGGGCCGCCTGCGATCTCTCTGAGGGTGGGCCTCGGAGGCTCCCGGGAGACAGGCCTGCACTGCCTCTCGGCTTCCCTGCCTGTGGCACAGACAGGCACGGAGCAGCCCCCGGCCGGCTGGGCCTCCCCAGTTCTGTGCCCCCCTCATCTGTCCCAGCGTCAGGCCAGGGCAGGCCTCTGTGAGCCGTGTCGAACGCGTGACAGGCCCATGACTGACAGGGGCCCTGAGGGGCTCTCTCCTGGAGGCAAGAAACAGAATTGTGGGCAGGCCACCGGGTGCAGAGGAGGCGCCCTGGGGTTTTGGGGTGGGAGTGAACAGGTAGCATGGCCCCTGCCCCAGCGATCAGCGATAGGTCCAGCCCTCCCCCTGCCCCACCAAGCCCAAAGTGCTCAGGACGGGGTGGCCCTCCTCCCTGGCGGCCAGGCCCAGAAGCAGTAAAGGGCTGAGCCAAGAAGCTCTCCTCTAGAACCGGACGTGGGTGCGCCGGGGAGGAGCTGGCAACGGGAGGAAAGCCAGCTGGGCAGGTGCAGCCTGGGCTTGATGGCCTGGCAGCAGGCGCGGCGGGCAGCCAGCGTGTCCGGTCAGAGGGCTCTTGTGTCTGGACAGGTGGCCAGAGCCGGGTGACAGGAGTCTGGCCCCAGGCAACCGGGCCCTGAGTGCCTGGCCTACAGCAGAAAGCGGGCGGTCTGCGTGGCGCCGGTCCTTGGCACACACACCTAGCCTTAGCCCGTCCTGCGTTCGGCTGGCCCTTGGCTGTGGCGTCACACCAGGGGGCCAGCCCGCTGCGGGCGGGGGTCCCGGAGTCAGGACCACGGAGCTGCAATGTGGGTCACACAGGGCTGGAGCTGCTGCGCAGTGGGAGCCTCTGTGGGGGAGGGGTGCTCTGCCGAGGACCCCACTGCGGCCCCCAGAAGAGAAAAGCTAGCGTCGGCTGCTTGGGCCTCGGCCAGGGGGCTCTCGGTGTAGGTGTGGAAGGAGGCGGCTCAGGCCTCAGTTGGGGGTAGAAAGCCAAAGCAGGGCCCTTTCCAGAGAGGAGGGGCCAGTGGGGTGCCTGGGTCCTCTCCAGCTCTTAGCAAGCTCAACATTTGCCAAGGATCAAGGACGGGTGGCCACCAGGGGTGTCATGAGAGAGACCCCCCCCCCAACGGGCCTTTCTGTGCAGCTCTGGGGAATAGGACCAGCTCTGGCCAGGAGCCTCCAGGCACCGTTCCTGGGCACAAGGAGGCTGGGGCGGGGGCGCCTCTGAGCCTCCTAAGAGGAGCTCGGGAGCGGGGGATGGGGAGTTGCAGCTTCGTGGCTACAGAGCGTGTGTTCCAAGTGACGGACACCGTTGGGAACAGCGGTGACAGGCACGCCGCCTGGTGAACATCGTCGATGCCACTGAAGCACACTCTCGGCTAACACGGCAAACTCCACGCTGCACGTGCAAGTGTTTTAGCACAAGCATGAAGAGAAACATAAAACCTTGTCAAGGTCATGGCAGACAAACAAGGGCTGAGAAACTGTCGCAGATGGCAGGAGACGAGGAAGCATGACAACCAAATGTGCTGTGGTGACCTGGACTTGATCCTGGAGCAGAGGAAAGGCCACCTCCTGTCCGTTAAGGAAGAGCTGGTGCGGCCTGAATGCAGTTTGCAGGTTAGCTAACGCCGTGGCCCCAGCGCCGACTTCTGAGCTGTGACAAATGCCCCACGGTTATGTAAGGTGTCTGCATCAGAGGGAGCTGAGTGCTGGGCGGACGGGAACTCTCTGTACCGTCTCTGCCACTCGTCTGTGAAGCTAAAATTATTCTAAAATATACAGTTAAAAAAAAAAAGAACAAAACCAAAGCGGGACCTGGGGTGCCTGGGAGAGCTGGGGCCTGGGCTGCCCCTGGGCCTCTGGGGCTGCCCGGGAGCGGCCGTGGGGGAGGGGCCAGGCCACCTCTCAGCAGCCGGGGGATGGGTGCCAACTCTGTGCAGGGGCGTGGGAGCGGGAAGGGGAGGCAGGTGAGAGGTGACAGGTGGGAGGGCTCCCAGCGCCTGAGCCTGGTAGCAGCTTATCTGAGAGCTTTGCTGGTGTTCTCCTGTCCCCCTCCCTCTTTGCACATCTTGGTTTCCGTCTCTACCATGGCTTCCCCCACAGTTCCTGTCCACCGACACCGTGGGCCGGGGCACAGGGACATCCGTGTCCCGAGCAAGGTGTGCTTTCCCGTCACAGGGTGGTCATACAGCCGAGCCTGGCCACACACTCTGAGGTCAGGCTGCCGGCGAGGTCCACAGAGCAGGATTCCTGTCCCCAGTCTGTCCCCAGACGACAAACAAGAAATGACATTTATCGAGCATCTACTGCACACTGGGCCCAGTGCCAGACATTTTACAGGCAGTTCTCCCCGATCTCTCCCCACAGACTGCGAGAGGAGCGTGGTTGTCCCTGTCTGCCAAGCAGACTCCGGCTGAGAAAGGTCGGGAACGGCCCCCACCTGTGTCAGAACCCGGCTCAAACTCGTGTGTCTGTCGGAGCCCAGGTTCTGTCTTTCCTGCTGCAGGACGGGACACAGGGTGGGACCTACCCAGCCCTCCAGGCCTGGGGCAATGTCCAGGCTGCGGCAAGTTCTGAGCTGCCAGGAGCGTCAGGTGCAGGGCAGAGGGCACGCCTGGTGATGTCATTCTCCAGAAGGGGGCAGGGCTTTGTTTGAGAGGTCAGGGTTCCTATGGATGGAGGGGCAGGGCAGCGGGGAGGAGTCAGAGTTAGTCACGTTGCGGGGTGCTGTTTGGAACTGGGGAAGCCACAGCCCCTGGGGTTCTGGCAGGGCCTTAAGTGGAGCCCAGGCCCCCTTGGAATGCCTGCCCCTCACCCAGGCCCCACCCCCCAGGGTTTCCTCGGTCACTGTTTTGGAGGGAGCACACACATCCCAGAAGAGGCCCTGGATTTGGATACTGGACATTTCCCCCACTCCCCTTCTATCCCGCCATCCTCTGGGCCTTGCTTCCATGTCTCCACCTGCCTTCCCCTCCGCAGACGCCCCTGTGCACAGATCGGGGGACTGCTCCCATGTGACCTTGCCTTGTCCCCCCCCCACCTTGCCCCTGCCATCCCCACACCTACAGCCCCAGGAGTGGTCTTCTTGGGGGGAACTGTGCCTGCCAGCTCTGTGCGTCCCCAGAGAGCCCAGGTGGTCTTCTTGTCCTCCGGTCTCTGTCACAATGGTCGAAGAGCTCAGGGCTCAGCAGATAAAGAGCAGGGCTGGATGCAAGCTTCCCCGGGCATCCTGGGTGGAGGCAGACCAGCCACGTGTGGGAGCTCCCTGCTGGAGCCTGGGCCCCGCCCACCTCGCTGCTCCGGCTACAGCCTCTACTATGAGCCCCACTTCCCCAAGCCAGAGGTCAGGGAGGAGGACGGTGACCCTGGAACATTCCGTAACCACAGGCTGTGGATGCTGGCTGTGATTGTGCAAAAAAAGGCCAGTGAGTTTCCAGAAAACACAGTGATCTAGAAAGCCCGGCCACCCCCTCCACAGTTATTCTTAGAAATCCCAGAACACCATCAACTAGCCCGCCCTTGGAAAGAGGACTGCAACAGAACACAGGGGGTGGGCGGGGAGTGGCTCTCCAAGAGACCCCCCAGCCCCCACTGCCCCGCCCACTCCCTGTCTGCAACCAGAGCGGCCTGGGGGAGCCTTGAGGAGGCAGGCTGGAGGGCCAGGCGGCAGGGTCGGGTCTGTGGCAGAGCACACAATTGACCCAGGCCATGCTCCCTGCCACTTGGCTGCCTTTGTGGCTCAGGCCCTTTGTTGATGAGCACACCTGCCATTTGCTTGCCTTTCCTTTCAAGTCATTTTTTCCAGGGTTCTCCTGCAGGGGCCTCTCTGGAGGCTAAAGGCACCATGGTTCAAAGCCCCTAACCCTTAATTCCTTGCCTGTGGCCTTGTGGAAGTGTGGGCCAGACCACAGCCACCCTTGCTTGTTCACTCAGCACCTGCTTGGGGGGGGTCAGGGGTGGCTGCAGGGACAGGGAGCCTCAGCCTCTGTGTGCGGCCCCCTCAAAAGCCCAAGCTGCAAAGTCGGGTGTACAAATCATTCTGCTGCAGCACGTGCGGAAAGGGCCTGAGAAGGGGGCAACCCGAGGGTTATATGATCTGAAGAGAGAAGTTTGGCACAGCTAAGCTGGGCATGCTTCCTGGAGGAGGGGGCATTTGCTTGAGGCTTGCAGGACTTATTTATTTGTTTAGAATCCTATGTATCGGAAGGGGAGCAAGGCTGAGCGAAGCCCCAGATAAAGGGAACCAGCCGCTGAGGTGACAAGGGGCGAGGCCCAGACTGTGTCCAGCGGACCTGGTCCGTCATTCTGAGGACAGGCCGCGTGACTCTGAGGAGTGTCCTTCCTCCCACTGGAAGAGCAGGAAGATGTGAGGATACCATGACATGACAGGTGAGAAGAACACCTGGCTACAGGGGATCTGAGGGCCCCGCTGCCGTCACGCTCACCGCTGCCCGGATGTGCTAATGATGGGGCAGAAACTCCTGGCTGCCTCCAGGCAGATCGAGATAGTCCCTTCTCACTACTTTGACATCAGATCTCTCTGCACAGCGTGGGCTCTGAAGCACGGCCCTAGGAGGAGATGAGTATCTCCACTCTATCAGAGCCAGGGCCCCTTCGTTGGAGCAGGTGGCCAGGGCTGTCCGTGTGTCAGGGAACCCTGCCATCAGTCCAGGTCCGGCATTTGTGTCCCAGGCCCAAGCCATAGGGAAAGCAGGCTGAGGCCTGCGCCCAGTGTACACAGCGCATCAGAGGGGGCTGGCGCTGGGCTCCCGCCTAAGGTCACTGTCACTCCAGTCCACCTTCCAACAAGAGATTCCTTCCATTGTCGTGGTGGCTGGAGGCAACCTCCAGCCCACGTTCCTCCCATCAGGAGGAATAATTTACATTCAGAAAAGCAATGCCTGATTACGCTCTTCTCTCCTGAGATGATTGTTCCGTGGGGGCCCTCTGCACCCCAAAGTGGCCCAGGGCCAGGTTTCTAGGGTGCAGTGCAGAAGCCTTTTGCTGTCCTTGAAAACCAGGCCAACATTTTACTTCAGCCCACAAGTAGCAGAAGAGCAAACGGCAGCATGCGTGAGTTAATGACCGTGTGATCTCGAGACAGTGGTTGGCGGGGAAGGTCTCTGTCCTGACTGGCCCAGGCACAGTGGTTGGAGAGGGGTGGGGAGATCTGAGGGAGAGGGTGCTGACAGTGGAAATCTCGAGTCCTCAGGCTGACAGAGGGCCGTGGCATGGGGGGTGGGCTCTGCCACCTGAGGTTTAGGGACGGAAACCAGAAGAGTCAGCAGTATTCATGCTGCCTGTCACTACCAGAACCAGTCAGTAGAGACAGGGATTGAATCTTTACTTTACCAGGATGCTTTATTCGGATACCAGCGATCTGGGAAGATGGCAGGTTATATACCCCAAAAACCATCTTAACACCGCATCTCAAGCCGACTTTTTTATAAGGAGAAAATAAGGGTAAGTAAGGGGTTTGGAAAAAGGTTAACCAGATAAGGGTTATACTCCAACAGGATTTCACTAGAATTTCTTTATCCACTGATCCACAATTCTTTATCTGCTTCAAGGAAGTTCCCTTTCTGGAACACAATGGCTCAGATAAGATGGCTTGCGGAGCTCCTGGGGCACCAGGGTTGAGTGGGTTGTCCACCTCCTGGAGTCACGTAGGTCGTGCATTCCAGTTCCCGGAATTACAGCGTTCCACCTGCATTAATCATTCAAGCCTATCACCTATAACTAAAGCGAAAATCTTTACCTCTGGAGTTCACCTACCAGAAGCAGAATGCTGCACAGGATTTCACCATGATGGCCGTCCCCTGGGGCAGTGACAGTGCTCTACAGAGCACATCGACTTGAGCCCCCCTGTGTGAGTGGGGAAACTGAGGCCCAGGGAGAGGCCGTGCTTGCTGAGTTTCCCCAGGGAGTCAGGGATGACCCTATGAAGGGAAGCCAGGAGCATCATGTCAAGCCCACCGTGGGCTGCAGGTGTGGTCGAGAGACGGGGTGGAGGTGGAAGGATGGGGGAAGAAGCTGTGGGAGGGAGCCCAGCCCAGGACACAGGCCCGACAGGGGCCGGGAGTGGGGTCCGGGGGCCTGGGGCCTGAGCAGGGGGGAGCTTAGAAAACCTCTGGCTGGATTAGCGGTGGCCGGGGGGGCTAGGGAGGGGGTGGGGCGGGAGGGAAGTGGCTGTGGCTGTAAGAGGGCACCACGAGACACCCTCGTGGTGGCAGAAACATTCTGTATCCTGACGACCTCTGTGCCACTATCTCAAGATCCTGGTTGCGATATTTGCACTATGGTTTTATCCACAGGATCCCTGAGTATTACTGCATGTGCATCTACAATGATCTCAAGATTAAAAGTCTCTTTTAAGAAAGAAAGGGGAAAAAAAGACTTGTGCTCTGGGTATGCAGAAGGGTCTGAGGGGCAGAGGGGCTGGTCGGGGCGGGGGGGTGAGTGCAGAGCAGAGTGGAAAAGGTGTGCCCCGCATCTCCCCAGGCACCCAGCCCGCCTGGGGACAGAGAGTCCTGGGCTCTCGGCCAGTGCGGGGCGGTCTGTGAGCATGGTGACTCCTGGGCCCAACAGAGGGAGCATCAAAGAGCGAGGAGGTTGGAGAGAGGACGCTGCCGGAGGAAGGTGAGGAAACACTGAAGGCCCTTCATGAGTAGGGCGACCGGGTGGTTGGCAGGGCTGGTGTCTGCTCCATGGCCCAGTGTGGGAAAGCAGTCACTACAATCAGAAAGGGAGGTGCCAGCCATGCTGAGGACAGCACTCTGGGTCACCTCTAAACCAACAGCTATTTCTGTTTCCTCAGGAAGGGTTTAGACTAGATGCCGGGTGGGTTTGGACGCAGGACATGCCACCGAAGGGTGTTCAGCCAGACTCGGGGCTATGCTGCCTGGAGCCTGGGGAGGGGCAGGCACTCTCCCAGCAGGAGCTGGAGGAGACACCCCTTCTGGGGCATGGAGCTGGTGTCCTGCTGTTGGGCAGAGGTGCAAAGGCCACCGGGAATGAGAAGGTATCTTTAGACTGAAGAACGAAGCAAGCGACTCCATACAACACAACAGAACTTGTTGTAGGGTATGCTACTCACAGAAAGATTGGGCCAGAGTGGACAGGAGACCCAGCCGTTTTTCGCAAATTATTCTCTGCTCCTAGACCCCTCCTACGGCACTGTTTTATAGAACTCAGATGATTCACACGACAGAGAAACGAAGAATGCAGTAGCGCCCGGGGCCATATCGTCTCGTGTTCTTGTGCTGGATGATTGCTTATAATCAATACCATTGCCAGTTTATTTATCTCGGTTGTCACACCACATGGCTGTTGCTAACGAAGTGCTCGTGGCTGCATTTTAAGGAACAGAGATCACCATCTGACTATAAAGCTTTGATACAGTTGCTAAGGGCAGTAAAGTAGGGCAGAGGTCACAGCATGGAACTTAAACACAAAAATGAAATCCAGGACACAAAGATGAAGTTGGTTTTGTTCACATCGACGTCTACAGAGGCTAGTGACACAGGAAACAGAAAGGCGGCTTTAGTAGCGGGTGAGGTTGACTCTGGCACATGGACCGATGGGCCCAGAGCTCTGTTCCAAGGCACAAGGCCTGTGGCTTGCAAGTGACAATTCATAAGCCCCCAGACAGAGCCCCATATTGAGGTTCCCTTCTGCCTCCCCAACCTGGCTTCCCTGGGCGCCCCTGTTTGCCTGCGATGCCCCCCCACATCTCCAGGCCTCAGCCTCGGCTCCTCGTCGGCTCCCCACTGTGTCTGACGCTCGGAACTCTGAGCACCTCCTCTGCACAGACCCCGTGCTGGCCCTGGGCACACCGACATAAACCAGACTCGGTCCACCCGTGAGGGGCCACAGTCTAGCAGGAGAGACAGATTCGTAATTAAGGCAGGTTCTCAAAGAGGGTCGGGCAGGCATGCCCCACAGGTGGCATCTCTGCCTCTGGGTCTGCCAGTGACAGGGACACGTTCCAGCCCAGTCAGGGGAGCCCAGCATTGAGAATCTGTTCCCCGAGGTTGTTGAGGGCGCCTGCCTTGGATTCTGGTGCTGCTGGAGGGGCCCTTTTGTCCTCGGGGGCAGGGAGGCTGATGAAGCTGATGACCCTTGTCCCTAGAGCCTGCCCAACGCTCTGAAGCCAGGTCCGCAAGTTTGCCATCACCCTTGCTGGGACCCGCCTCGTGCTCGAGGTCGAGGCAGACCCAGGGGTGGGGGCAGTAGGGGATGAGGTGCAGAGACCCGCACGCTGCCCTGCAGGGCTCCTGGCCGAGCTGGTGCCATGTGGACTCATTTCACGAATCCAGAGACAACTAGACAGTGTGTGGGTGTGTGTGTGGGGGGGCAGCCCACTGGGGCTGCAGGCTGGTGGGAATGTCGACATGGGGGAGTTCTTTTCACAGGAGAAGGTTTGACCCAAGCTTCCCGTAGTCCGGGGATGTGTCTGGAGAAGGGAAGGTACTGTGGAAGGAGAAGGAGGGCTGGGCGAATGGGTTGAGGTGGGTGCCTGGCGTCTCAGGGCAGCCAGGAGACTCCCACTTAACTACCCTGATGGAGTGTCTTCAGGGAGGCGGCATCACCTCCGATTCATGGAGGATGACAGTGAGGCCAGAGAAGATAAGGGGTCCACCCAGACGCTCAGAGCCAGTAGCCAGAAGAGATCAGCTTCTCGGCTGAACTAGACCCGGGGCAGCTCCTGAGGGCTGGAACGGAAGGAGGGAGCTTTCTGGAAGGGCCTGGGAAGATGGTTGGGGTGACAGCCAGGGACCAGGGACGGACTGTGGAAAATGCCGCGCAAGGTAGACCAGGGCAGTCCCACCGTGGTGTCGGGTAAGGGCTCCACTTTTTACATGTGACCGAAAAGGTCTGCTCCCTCAGGAGCTCTCCCTTTTGCTACTGGCCTGGGCTTTGCTTCTGGAGGAATTTTCAAGAGCAGCCTGTAGAAGCACGGGCCCAGGCCTGGCTCCAGCCCTTCTGAACTGGGGGGCCTGGAGCAGATCACTTCAGCTCTCCAATCCTCAGTTTCTTCCTTGTAGCAAGATCTAATAATACATCGCCAGCTGCTGCCAGGATTAGCGGTACTGTATGCAAAGCACTGGACATATGATCACGCACAGTAATGAGCAGCTATTAATATCACGTCAGCTGCCGGCTGCAGCAGCCGCCTCCTCAGTGGTCCCTGCTTCCACCACCCCGTCACCTCTGAATGGATCGCTCCAACCTCTGCTAAAGCTGCCGGACAGACAGAGATCAATCTCCCTAGGATCTGAGACAGGGCCCTCCGGGCTGGGAGCTGCCCTGAACATTAAGGAAACGGAGGGGCTTCCCCGGTCCTGCGTGCATGCGGTTCGCACAGCCTCGGAGAGGCGGTGCGGATGGAGACAGCTGGTCCCGCAGCGTTCCCTCTCACAGGAGCTATTAGCCGTGTCATGCATCCATTTGTAATGAAATGGAAGTGTTTTGATTTCTCTGGGAAGCCGGATTTTCTCCCAAATCCTCGCTGCTTTCATCCTTGGACATGAAACAGCCCATTCTAATCTCAGATGGAGGGGGCGGCGGTTCTGAGGCGCCCATGAAATCTGATCGCCACCTCGGCTCCTGGGCGGCAGCTTTGATCGCTGGGAGGGAGCGCGGCGCCCCCGGCTCGGTGCTAATAGCCCCATGCATTATTGAAGAGCCGTGGTTCCGTGCAGACACATTCAGGGGGAGATCCAGATTGCAGGCTGGGCTGCCAGCTGCTTCTCTCACTCCTGGGCGAGGGAGCTCTGCAAACCGGCAGAGTGCCTGAGCATAGGCACCTGACCCAGCCGTCTGGGCAGCGCCCCCACCCTCACCGCAGGCCGGTCGGAGGGCAGCTGCCATCGGACAAGCAAACAAGGTGAAAGAACCACTTTCCAGTCCTGTCACTCGCTGGCTCCCCTGACCCAAATGTCTGAAGAATGACCAGCTGCCCCGGGAGCACCGCTGGGAGCTGCGCACGGGAGGCCTCGGCTGACCAGGGGCTGGGCTGTGGCCTGTGTTCTCATCCCCTGCTGAGTAGGACACTGATACCAAGGCTTTGGGGCCACTGGGTCAAGGCAGAAGTTGGGACTCAATTTCCCCCGAAATTCGCTAGGAATGCTAGGAGCGGGTGGGTGGGCTGCCTGTGCTCATCCTCACTGACTGCGTGAGCTGGCTAACCCAGCCAAACCCTCTTTGCTTCAACGTCACTAGGCACCGAGGACAGAACAGTGAGCAAGGACAGATGGGAGGCCTGGCTGTGGCAGGCGGCCTTCGGGGTGGCCCCATGCCTCCTTGTGGCAGTGACCCCCGCCTCCTTGTGGTCATGTACTTAACGTAGCCCCTTCCCACACGGAGGAAGGCTGACCTGTGAGACCAATAAAGTATCGTGGGGGTGATGTCTGCAGCGAGGCTAGGGGACACATCGTGGCTCCTGCCTCATCCTCTCGGACCTCTCGTTCTCGGAAGGAAGCTACCGCCACGTCACGAGGACTCCAAAGCAGCCTGCGGAGAGGCCCAGAGCCCTCTGACGGTGGATCTTCCAGCCTTCTGATGCCCGTGGCCCTGGCTGACACCTGACTACCGGTGTCCTGAAGAGACCTTGACCCCGAATCACCCAGTGAAGCTGCCCTCGGATTTCTGACCAACAGAAACCGTGAGATAACATGTGTTTGTTGATTGAAGCAGCTACGTTCTAGAAAACAGTAAACACCTAATACATGAGTCTTGAGTGAAGATCACAGTCTGGTGGAAAACTCGACAGTTGGTCAGAGAGTTACAACAGCAGCTAGAAAACTACGAATATGAAAGTTGCTGCAAACGCCTCCATTAGAAAGAAGGGGCTGGCCGGAGAAGTCGGGGGAGGGGTGGCAGCTGCTCTGAGGCTGCTGGCTGAGTCAGCTAAAGCAGGTGCGGAAGGAGGCAGGGAGGAGCACTCCAGGTAGACAGGCAGCTTGAGCCGAGGACCCGGGTCCGGTGGGAGCCAGAGGCACAGACAAACATCAGGGGGGCCAGGGGTTGAGGCGGCACGAGGGAGAGAGGTACCCAGGTGGGCCTAGGAGGGTCGCAGGGGCCTCCTGCCACTGAAGGACATCCACTGGGCCCAGGTGCCGGGGGTGGGGCCGGGGTCTTACTCAGACGAGCGGCGTGCTCAGACCTACACTTCAGCTTTGGTTTTTCAGTTCGTGTGGGACTTGGTTGGGGGGATGAGGGTGGACGGGGCGTGTGGCAGGAGCCCAGAGAGGGGTGGAGTGTGCAGAACCAGGAGGTTTCACTGACGTGGGGAGGGGTGGACAGATGGGGGGAGAATCATGAGGTGGAAGTGAGGGTCCTTGGTGACACAGTGGGCCATGGTGGGGGCGGGGAGGGGCCCAGGAGGAGTCCTCAGTCTCCCCCACAGCCGTGGGTGGTCGGGGGCTGAACCGGTCTGAGAGAGCCAGGAAAACGCACCTGACGGGGCCGGGACTGTCAGCCAGACAGGCTGTCCAGGGCGCATGTGCCCGGCCACCTCGAGGACATGCCGTGTCTGCGTCTGCCCACCCCCTGCACTGGGCGTGGCCCTGCCCTGACAGAGCGCACAGTCCAGGGGGCGGGCAGACGACACCCACGGAGGAAGCAGTGAGGGGCACGCGGGCCCCCTCCAAAGGGCAGGTCTGTCAGGACGAGGTCTGGAGCGGCAGTCTCTCTGGGGCCCCGAACGCGTTTCCGAGGGTCCAGGAGGTAGCGGTACTAAGACATCGTTTATCTTTTCCACGCTCATCCTTTCTGATGACACGGGGCAGCGTCCCGGAGTCCAGGTGGTGTCCTGGAGTCCCCGTGGTGGCCCGGAGTCCCGGTGGTCCTGCAGCCGGGGGCGTGCAGACGCAGACACGGTCGCCCGCCCGCCTTCCACTGGTTCAGAGAGTTGCCAGCTGTAAAGCAATGCCACTCTCCTCACCAGCTATTTTCGTTTGGGCAAATACAGTTACTTTTCATAAAAATATACAGAGTAATGTATAATAGGTTTATTATTGTTTTAAAAAATCAATATGTAATTTAACATGGCCTCTGCTTTAATTTCTCACATGGTAAATATTGATGGCTATAACCCACCTAAAACAGGTGAGGTTTTTTTTAAGATTTTATTTATTTATTTTTAGAGTGGGAAGGGAGGGAGAAAGAGAGAGAGAGAAACATCAATATGCGGTTGCTGGGGGCCGTGGCCTGCAACCCAGGCATGTGCCCTGACTGGGAATCGAACCTTCGACACTTTGGTTCACAGCCTGCGCTCAATCCACTGAACTACACCAGCCAGGACTAACAGATGAGTTTTTTAAAACTAGGGGTCAAAGACCAGAATATTCGAGAGCTGCTGATCTAGGACAAGGAGGACCCTCACCTCCTGGGTCCCTTTTGGGCCCCAGGTCCACCTGCAGCTGAGCCCTTCACCAGCTGTCACGGGGAAGGTGGCTGTGCCGGAAACATGAACTTCAGACACGGACGGCCAAGGGAATCAGTCCAGGGAATCAGCGGCCGTGAAACCATCTGCCTGCTCTGTGACAGGTATGGAAGGAGGTGTCGCCTCTTACCCGCAGGCTGACAAACGTCCTGTGGAGGGTGAGCGTTGGGAGGACCACGCCCCAGTGCATGGAAGGTGGGCCTGAGAGTGAGTCTTCTGCGTGCCGACCTGTCTTCTCTTCCTGGGGAGTTTCTGGCCCTGTCTCTCTGGGCCCTTGCGCTCACCTGTTACTAAGACCATAGCCATTGATCTTCCTAAAAACACTAGAGAGGTTGGTCCTCTTTCTCTGGGACTAAAAATCCTTCGGCTGCTCCAAATCAACTTGAGAAAGTTAAATCCCAAATCACTGTGACATCACACAAGGTGCATTGTGGTCTCGTCCCTCCCAGAATCACTCCTTCCCACCAGCCTTGCTCAGCTACCGGAAGATTCTGGAAGTTCCAGGGACTCTTGCTTGTGGGACTTGGTCTATGTGGTGTGTCTACCCTGCACCCTAGTTGTGCTGGAAATGCCTGCCTCCTTTCCTTCTCTCCCGTCCTGCAGAATTCAGCTTAGAAGCATCTCATCTGGGGGGGCCAGGAACCCCCTCCTCCCAAGGCCAGGAGAATGCGTGCTAACTGCTGCATCATCGGCTCCAGGACTGAGGTGTCACCTGGGCAAATCGGAATGTGTTGGTTGTTCACAGGCAGCGACCATTCCGATTGGTCCCTTTCTTATTCCGATTGCCGGTTGTGGGTGCCACTGTGTTTGTTAAATATTTTTAGTCACAGCTTCGAAAGGAAACACTCGGTAAATGTTTGTTGAATGAATAAACAAAGTGCTCTGGGCTCCAAAATCACAAAGTGAGTTGGCTTGAGGACTCAGCACTCTGGGACCCTGCAGGGCTGGTGACTAAGGTCCTTCTCCTTTCCCCCCAGCCTGGCATTCGAAACACCGTGCATGGCCCTGAACTCTGAGCTGCTCAAGCAACTGGTAGTTTTCTCCAAACCACACAGCAGCCAATGGTTAGAGCTGGAACTCCTTTAACGGACAGTGGTCTTCCAGAAGGCTGGCTCTGCACACGCCGTCAGAAGCAGGGAAAACCTTCGCCCCGGGAGGGAAAACAACACATCCTGTGGTTTCTTGGTCAGCAGACATCCTTGGTCCAGGGGGATCGCTCCGGAGGCCTCACCCTTTGCAACTGTAATGTAACAGCTCACATTACAGGTTAAATTCCTGCCTGAATAAATTGTAACATGCTCCAGTTACTTGAAACAATTATATACTGGAGTCCGTGTTCTTTTATAAATTGCTGGGAAGAATTGTATCCTAAATCCAATCCAACCATTGCCTCCCTGTTGAAACACCCAATAAAACCCCAGTGGCTCTGGATCAAGACCCTGTTTCTCATGGTCTGTCACAGCTACTCTCTAGAGACGCCCTGGACCGAGGAAAGGGTGTAGCAGTTGCCGGGAGTCGGCGGACCATCTGCAGTCAACACAAGAGTGCCTCCGCACAGAGCAAGTCCAGACTCCTCTCCCCGGCGATGGAGCCCCTTTGTGCTCTCCCTCCAGCGTGGTCTCTCGGGGTGCCGGGGCTGCGTGTGCCAGTACGAACACTTTCTGGGGGTGTCAGGTGCACTGCTGAAGCCTTGGCCACCAGCTAAATAACCGAACGAGCAAGTTAAACTGACAACGTTCGGACCAGAAATGACAAAACTGGCACCACAGGCTGTCTGACTGCCTGTGGTTGGTGGTTGGCAGGTGTGTCTTAGCCACCTTTTTTTCTTTCTTTTTTTTAAAAGATTTTATTTATTTATTTTTTAGAGTGGGAAGGGAGGGAAAAAGAGAGAGAGAGAAACATCAGTGTGTGGTTGCTGGGGGTCATGGCCTGCAACCCAGGCATGTGGCCTGACTGGGAATCGAACCTGTGATACTTTGGTTCGCAGCCTGCGCTCAATCCACTGAGCTACGCCAGCTGGGGCTTTAGCTGCCTTTTTCATTCACCTGACAAACGTCTGCCCACTGCCTGCTAGTGCGCTGGGCTCTCTGTGGGCGCTGGCCCCGCACATCACACACACTCACACTCACACATCATTTCTTCTTGGAAAAATGAGGAAATGCAGCCTCATAGGAATTCTGACAGCAGTGGAAGCTCTCCAACGAGGAGTGAGGGAGAAGCCTGGTTCTGCCCAGCTCCCCACAGCCGGCTAAGGCAAGCCGGGCACGTAGGACGTCCCGGAGGTCCAAATTCTGGGCCCAGCAGTGAGCGCAGAGCGTGTGTCGAGCCTCTGGAAGTGGCTCAGAGCGCATTTCTGGGCCCTCCCCCGGCTGCTCTCCGCTCCCTGCAGCCGTGGTCAGACGGTCAGGGGTCAGGCCGGGCGGGCAGCGCCACAGGCGAGCAGGCGTGCCTGCCGCCAGCTGACATCCAGCCCGGGACGCCCATCGCAAGAGGACCTGTCTGCCCAGCCAGCTCCTCCGCAGCATTCAGACAAAAAAGCCGAGGAAACAGACACCGGGATGATCGATGGGTGTGCCCGTCTTCCTCTCGCTCCTGTGGATTTTTCAATAGGAAAGGCGAGGCGTCTCTCTCGTTTTTAATTGATTTTAATGCGGCTCAGCCAGGCTAGATCGGATCTCGGCTCCCTCGTGGCCTTCGATGAGCGGTGAGAGGGGCTGCCTGCATGTTAATGAGAGAGGCTGGGGGAGCTGGCGGAGGCAGCGAGGCCACCGTGGGCCTGGGACCCCCTGGCAGGCTCCAGGGCTGAGCCGCCCCAAGGAGCCCACCCACGACTGCAGGGGTGGTGTGGGTACGGGAACAGGGTCGTTCGATTTCCAGATGATGCCAAGAAACATCAAGGCACAATTGGAATTACAACCCAGATGGCTTCTGGCTCAACCCATCGCCAGGTGTGGGACCTCAGGGTCCAGCAGACAGGTAGCCTGCCTGTCCAAACATTTACTCTCCCTGCTCCTGCCAGTCCTCTGGGCTCTGACCTCCTCGGAAAACCCTTCTCGGTGCCTTTGCAGTGTTTGACTGTGGCGTAGTCGGCCCCTCCTGTCACTGCGAATTCTCTTCTCGCTTCCTGCCTCGTCCCTCCTCCCCGCCGCCGCTTCCCCCAGACCTCGCTGGGCTCTGCCTCTCTGTGTGAGCTTGGACCGACGGCCAAGGTCCTCTGGTTCTCAGCCTGCCTCCTCCCAAATGGAAATGCCGGCACTGACCACAGGGCATTACTTGGAGGAGGCAGAGAAGATAATGTCAGCAGAACAGCCAGCAGCGCGCAGAGCAGGCAGGTCTCAGGTGTTCTTACTTGGCCCCCGCCACCTGCCTCTCCACCAAGACAGCTGAATCCAGAGATGCGAGCACAACAGGCAGAAGCAGGAGGAGGCCTGCAATGGTGTCCCACTGGGATGAACTGCTGTTCTGACTTCAGGGTGCGGCAGTGAACTGGTGGGTGCCCTGTCTGCTGTTCTTGGCTGGAAAGAGAGAAGAGGAGAGGTTCTCAAGTTGAGCTGCTGGAGAAGAAACACTCAGAGAGGATGTAAAAAACAAAACACAAAACAGGGCTGGGGCTTATGGCCCAAAGACTGGCTCAGTTGGTGTGGGATGGGCTGGGCGTTGACAGAGGTCTGGAATGTGGTAGAAGTTGGTGAGTTTAGGATGGGCTGGGGATGACCGTATTCCACAGAGCAGGGGTCCCTTCTAAGAGTTTAGCTACTTATTCTACTGCAGGGTCCTCTGTGGCCTCTTCCTGTGGTCACTACAGGGTCCCCATAAACCCAGGTGGCAGGTGGGTGGGTGGGGGAGGGGGCATCTGTCCCTCCAGGGTCCTAAGTCCCCGTCTTAAAGACAGCTGCGTTGTAAATACATGCTTGCAGTTTTCTCGTACAGACGCAAACACCCAAGGCCTGGCTTTCCAATCCGTACAAACTCTGAAACGCCCTTCCCCAATAATCCCACAGGCCTCTGCTCCTCACATATACAGGCAAACGTGGTGCGAGCTGGATTCACGGAAACACACGCATTTACAAACACATCATCAGGAACTGTGAGCGGGCTGAGGCATTCACTCCCCTACTTGCAAAGTGAGGGTTAGCCTGCCACAGTTTGTGTGTGTGTGTGTGGGGGGGAGGAGCCTCCCCTTCGCATTACTGAGTTCATTTTCTTTTATCCGCAGGTGACAATTCTTTGGGCACCTACTGTGCGCCAACCTGGCTACCGTGGGGTGGGATCCCTGCTCTTAAGGAACCTGCACCCGCACCCACCATAGAGAGACGGACACTCCACTTTCCAGCCCCTTCTCCACCCCACACCTGCACTCCTGCCTGGTCCCCCCTCCAGGCCCTTCGGCTGCCCGCGGTTCTTCCCCTGGGAGGCGTCAAACTGTATCCCGACTGTGCATGTGTGGTTGCAGCACTGGGGCACGTGTAAAATAAGGCCAGTGAGTGGTGGGAGGGGCACTGTGTGTCCTGTGTCTGCCCCACCCCTCCGCCTGGAGGAAACCAGGGTCGCTGCTTCTGTTTGCCGTCTGGCGGTTAGCACCGCGGGTCGGAATACACTCAGAACTTTCTTTCACGGCTTGGTAGCTCTGGGCAGTGCTTCCCGACTTCCTGCCCTGAAAGGCGATCGGTTTAGGGCAGCGATTTCCACCCGGCGCACCGCAGGAATTTGTGAAACGTGCCACACCTGACCTTGCAGTCGGGGCGCCCACCTCTTTCCCTTAGATTGTCAAATAAAGAAAAAAAATGACAGCAGCCAGCACCACAATAGCTGTCCAGTGCAAATGAACCAAAGTTAGACCTACTTTTTTTTGTCAGATTGGCAAAACATATATTTTGGGGGGTGCCACAGAATGTCAGTAAGTAGTTTTTGGGGAGCCCTGAGATGAAAAAGGGTAAAAGCCGCTGATTTATGAGCATATGTCTCCCCCCTCAGCTTTCCACTTCTTTCCTAGTTTTGTCAGATTGTTTCTGAGTTCTTCTTTCCGTGGTCCTTACAACGTCCAGTAATTCGTTTAAAGCTGCATGTCCCATCAGCTTTGCGCACTGTCTCTGTCCCGGCTGCTCTCTCTGTGAGGACAGGAAGAAATGGCCTCTGTCCCTCCACGTTTCTCTCCCTGGACCGCATGTGCACGCCCCCAAGAGGGGACCCTGTGAGGACGCAGTGAGAAGACCGCCGCCTGCAAGCCAGGAAGGGGGCCCCCCCGCCAGAACTTCACTGTTGCCCTGACTGCAGACGCCTAGCCTCCGGAGCCCTAAGAAATAACGCCCGCTACCTAAGCCCAGCCTATGGCATTTGCACCTGCTGCTGTCCCAGCAGCCTAAGAGAGCGTCCTGATTGGTTCTGATTGGCTGTTTCTCTGGTGAACCCGATGCCTGCAAGCCCATTTGTGGGTAGCAGGCGGTAGAACCCAGGCCCAGGTTCAGCCCCACAGTCATCCCCACCTTGCCCAGCATAGGGTCTGCTGGGGGTAGGGGGGCCGGGGCCCACCCCCCACCCCCCCCCCCCCCCCACCCCCCCCCCCCCACCCCCCACCCCCCCCACCCCACCCAGCCCAGCCAAGAGAGGGCACAGTGCAAAGAGCAGGCCAGAAGCTGTGGTCCCCCAGGTGACGGTGATGGAGTCAACGAGCAGCAGGTGGGGCACGGGCCGGCCGTGCACACCGAAACCCCCACGGGCAGTGTCCTGCGTGGGTAATGAGAATCACCTTGGCTTCTCTATGTCAACAGTGAGGCAGGCAGGGAAGATATTGTTCATACACACCCCCGTCGGACAGAGGAAGAAACAGACCCAGAAAGGGGGAGGGACTCATCTGAGGTCACGCAGCAGAAAATGCTGGAACTGAGTGAGAGCCCCTGCCTTCTGCAGGTCCCAGGGTGGCAGGGCCCCGTGGAGGTGGCCCAGGACACTATCCTTGTGTCCCTCAGCAGTGCAGCTCCCCTGGGGCTGCCGGCCGGTGGCTTCAAGAGGGGAGGCGCTGAGATGGCGACAGAAGGGGAGGGAGAGTGGAGGCTGCGGCCCATGCAGCAGGGCCTGGGGACGACACTGGGGGCTGCCGCGGCCTCTTCAGGCCCCTCGGGACGGGGCGAAGCGTGCTCGGGCTGCACTTGAGGGAGGCGGGGGCCTCAGACAGAGTAGCCAGAGGACTGCACCCTGCCCTGCCTTCCAGGCTGCTCCAAGTCTGGGCCGCACTGGCCCAGCACCCCCCGCCTGGCCACACCTGCCTGTGCTTTTGCCCAGTGGTCCCCTTCTTCTGTTACACCCCAAGGTCCTGCCCCCCACGGTGCCCCCACTGTCCTGCGCTCAGGGTTGGCCACACAGTACCCCCCTCTGCCACAGCACCGGACCCCATGAGGTGAGCACTGTGTCTGGTCAGCCCTGGTGCCCAGCACCTGGCTTGGGGCCCGCACAGAGCAGGGGCCTGACACACGAGTGCAGAGCAGATGCACAAACGGACACAAGAGCAGTGGACAATGGGCCTCGTGACACAGGGCCTGAGCACAATAGGGCCTCAACAATTTGCTGAAATCGAGCAGAAGAGGCTCTGAAGGCTGATGGTGACGTCACAGTGTCGCTGCTGGGCTGCCACCATCACACACACACACACACACCCCTGCCCTTCCAGAACACTTGGGACACTGAAGAGCTCCTGCTTTGTCCTGGCCAAATAGCCCAGCCCTGGGCACCAAGCCCCCAGCTGTCACACGCACGTTCCCGGCGCCCATGCCCGAGCCCATACACACACCCCCCTCCCCTCCCCTCCCCTCCCGTCTTCTCCCCTCCCCTCCCCTCCCCACAGCTTGGGGAGAACCATGGAACCTCGACCCTCCTGACCCCGGACAGACACTCAGCAGAACTAGGGATCTTCTCAACTTCCCACGACGATTTCAAACGATGCTGATCTTTGTCGGCTGCATTAATGAATCACAGCCCAGCAGGCGCCAACCTTCCTAAAAATATCCGAGAGCCCCCAGTGCAGGGAGAGGCTGCGAAGGCGTGCGCATCCTGAGGGAGCCGGCCTGCCCTGGCTGCCCCGACCACCACCGGCCCCCACCCCTCCTCCACAGCCCCGCCCCTGCCCGCTCTGAGCCCCAGAAGCCTGAATCGGTGGGTGCAAAGCCACCTCCAGAAGAGCCTCAGGTCACCCCCATGGTAGATGGGGAAACTGAGGCCCAGGGTGGGGGGCCCAGGTTCCCAGTGAGGAGCTCTGCAGAGCACAGCCAGCTGGGGACTGGGAGGAGGGAGACTCCTCCCTACAGGGCCCCCCCCACCACCAGCTGGGCTGGGTGCATCCCTGTAATGAGCCCTGGTCTAATGGGGCCTCCGCCACAGCACAGATTCAATGAGGAACTTCTCCAGGCCGAAAGAGTCCACCAGAGGTGGGGGGAGGGGTGTGTAGGGGAAATTGTACAAGGGCCCCCAGGCCACAGTGGAGCTGCTCCACCCCCCCCGCCCCCCCCCCCCCGTAGTAGTTCATGCTTCTCAGCAGGGGAGATGAGGAATGGCTCCCAAGGTGGAGAGTAGTAGCAGCCTCAGACTCAGTTTTGCTTCGGAAAGAACTGAGTCTGTGTCAGCAGCAGCAGCAGCACCTGGGAGCTTGTGGGAATGCAGACTGGGAGGCCCCGCCCCAGGCCAGGTGGATCGGGTTCCCCGTGGTGAGTTCCTGTGCCCAGCAGAGCCTGAGAAGCCTGGACGATGGGGCCCCTGAGCTTCCGCTCTCCCCGGGCAGGGACACGGGTGACTAGCTGCACGTGCACAGTATCATTAGTTGGCTGCGGGGGGCAGGGAGGGCTGGGACCGAATGGGAGGGACTCTGAGCCTGGCAAATCCGCAGGAAAAGCGGACACTGCCACTCAGGCTCACGGGAGGTGCGAGGTTTGCAGAAAGATTCAGCCTGGGGCCAATAAAGGGTGTGAGACATTGCCCTGCCTTCTTCCTAAGGCTGGAGCTCTCCTGCAATCTTGCGAACAGCTGCTTTCCAGTCCCAACTTGGGCTCCCCCCCAAGATGGGGAGCTCACTACCTCTCAGGCAGTCCAGTGCAGGGTGTGCAGCCATGGCTGGCGGCCTCCCTTGCATGGAGCCGACCCACCCCTGTGGCCTCAGCTGACTGGCTCTTCAGCTCTTGGTCCCCCGGGGGACCTGTCCCTCCTTTGATCCCGGACACCCCACCACTGTACTCTTTCTCTAGCTCCGGAAATAGTCTTTCCCTTTGTGTGTGGGGAGTCATTTCACGGGCTCTATTCGCTGAGCATGGCAGCGTTGAAGAGGCAACCGTGGAGGCAGAACTTCCACCACGGGGATGGGCCGAGCTGGCCTCATTTCATGCCTTCCTCTGGCCCTTAGACAAGTGGGTGCCAGGCAGCTCTGGGTAAGTCAGAGGCACAGGGAGGCGATGCTTCCACCGGCCTTTGAAGCTGCAGACCCTGCGGTGCACCCTGAGTACAGAGGTGCAGGGCACGCTGGTCTGCTCACACAGCACCAGCCCTGGCTGCAGGCAGAGGCCACAGGAACCTTGGGGAACGGAAGGAGAGTGTCCCAGTGAGTCCTGCTGGACACAGCAGGTGCCTCTGCCCCTCCTGCACCCTCTGCGGAGCCTCTAGACCAGTGTGGCTCCTGCCCTCTGGCCACCTCCAGCTGCCCACCCGCACCACACTCGCACCTTCGGGAGCTGAATTCGTCCCGTGTTCCCCCAGCTCCACCCTGAGTCATATCCCCCCCGGGGGGGGGGGTGGATTGTTATCGAGGGTCCAGGCCGCACGCTGGGGTCTCCTTGGCTTGCCCTCCCTCTCTGTTCCCCTCAGGGAGTTCTGGGAGTTCTGGGGCTAGTTCTGCTAGTCCCACTTCCTTCGTGCCTCTGTTCTCTCCTCTCCTCTCCGCCCCCTTTGCCAACGACCCAACCCGAGCCCTTGACCTTCTCCCCTGTTGTCTCCTAATAGGTCCCCTACCTCCGGTCTCTCCTACAGTCTACATCTGCACGAACAGCGGTGATCTTTCTGAAACAGAAATATGATCGCAGAACTCTGCTTGTGTAAAATCCGTCACTCTGCGCACCCCAGGCCGGTGGCACCGGACCCGGTCTCTTCGGCGGGGCCCACGAGGCTCTCGGGAAAGCACTTGGAGGGCAGGCCTGCTTGGGTCTGCAGACCTCCCTCACCCTTCTCTGCGCCTCTGTTTCCCCTCCATGCAGACTTTGCCTCTCCTTTGAAATCCGTTCCCTCCCCAAAACCCTGCTTCCCTGTCCCCCACACTGACAGTCCTTGCCTGTGTGGAGGGCCCGGTCCCCAAACCCTGCTTTGGGTCTTGCAGCGTTCTCGGCTACGGAGTGGACGCGGTTGGGTTAACCGCCCCCCCATCCAACCCCGAGGCACCGCTGCTGTGGAGCTGAGAGTGGGCGCTGCCCCAGGGTCCGCTCGCTCCTGGGGGAGGCGGACAACAGTGGGTATGGGATGTGGCTGGTTCTTCTCCAGCTTTCCAGAGTCAAACCAGTGTCCCCTGAGTCTCAGGCAGCCTGAGCGGCCATCACGGAAGACCTCAGACTGCATGGCTGAAACAACAGACATGGATCCCTCACAGTTCTGAGGGCTGCAAGGTTCGGACCAAGGTGTGGCAGGGCTGGTTTCCGGGAGATCCTTCTTCCTGGCTTGCCCACGGCCACCTTCTAGCTGTGTCCCAACCCACCAAAGAAAGTCAGTGCCAGCAAGCCCTCTGGTGTCACTTCTTATAATGACACCAGTCCCACGGGATCCGCCCCACCCCTTCCTGTGACTTCATTGAACCTTCATTACTTATAATGGTCCATGCTGAGTGCGGTCTTTCTCCCAAGTCCACTGTGTGCCCGGGTGTATCGTGTCCAGCATGGCGCACGTACGGCCTGACGTGCATCTGTTCCCAGCTGGTGGCCAATTCTCACTGCTACACTCGGTGCCGTGTGTGGGCACATCCCCAGTGTCTTGGATAGCTGAGTGTAGCGTTCACACCCAGCTGCCTCATGAGATTCTAGTGAGCTGCGAATCCGCAGAGTGGTAGCATCTGGGGGTGGGTGGAGACGGAGGCGGGGCTGGGGCCCAGGCGCGGGGTGGCAGTGCTATGCCCAGGGGAATGCACTGGCCTCAGAGCCCAGGGACACTGTTCTGGCCTCCCCCACCGCCCGAACAAGGCCAATGACTCTCTGAGGGACCTCAAGCAGGTTCTGATCCCTGTGGACCCTCTGAGCCGGGTTACTCTAGACCTGTTCTAACGCATGGACGCCACCAGCTACCTGTGGCTATTTAAACTTAAATTAAGTGAAGTTGAATAGAATTAAAACACTGCAGTGCTAATGGACAGTGCTGCTCCCCGGGCCAGAGTCACCTGGTTCTTGCTAAAATGCAGAGGGGCGGATGCCGCATCTCTAGTAAGCTCCCTAGGGCTGCGGGGCTGCTGCAGTGGCTGCTGCTGTGCTCTGAGGAGCAAAGATCTAGACAGGCGTGTCGATCTGGTTGCAGGGGTGGGGTCCTGGGGAGGGGGAGGTGGTGGCCGACTGGGGGCCTCTGAGATATGCAGGATCTCAGGCCCCACCTCAGACCTGCTGAGTCAGGGGCTCTGGAGGTTGGGCCCAGGAACATGCATATTAAATGCCCTTCGCATGGGTCCTATGCTTGGCCCCAGCAGCTGTCTGCAGCTTGGGATATGCCCGGGATGGGCAGCAGTGGGCACCACTGTCCCTCCCCCAGGCAGGCCAGCCACGCCCCAGGGGACTCTCCAGCACCCCTGCCGGGGCACAGCTAATACCAGAGGCAGCGGTCCTATTGGACGATGAATGTGGGACCTCTGACCCTGCTCCTCATGTGCACAGCAAGACCCTCTGGGGACAAGCCAAGGCCACCAGCAGACCGGAGCAGGAAGGGCTTTGTCACTCCTCTCAGAGTACAGAGGGAGACAGGGCAGCCCAGAGAGACGACCGTGCGGGAGCCACAGGGTGAGCTGGGGGCAGAGCCCCGGGCCGTGCCGGGGTGCTGGGGCTCACAGGCCAGGCTTCCCTGGAGAAGCGAAGCTGCGTCGTCTGCTGACGTGAGCGCTGTGCGCAGCTGCCCCGCCGCCACGGCCACTTGGCCCCGTGGTTACCAGGACCCTGTTGACTGATGAAGAAAGCGCATCCCGAAATCGCCCGGTTCACACAGCAAGCAGACGCGCTCTGGCTGCCCCTCTAGGATGCCGAGCCCCCAGGGCTGGGCGGGGCCTGTTTCCCGGGGACCCTCTGCAGCTCCCAGGGCACGCTCCAGAGCTCTGCCCCATCCTGGCGCTGACCAGAAGCTCGGTCCTCAGGGGGACTTCCTCTGGTGGCCAGGCCCACCCTCCCTGTGGAGTTGGAGCTGCTCCCCTCATTGCCACGTGCCCCTGACCCCTGGTGACCTCCGCCACACCTGTGGAGGCTCCGTGTCGCAGGCAGGGCCTGGCTGACCTTCCTGGCTCAGCCTCTCCACTGCCCAGGGCCTGTTGCGTGTGGAGCAGAGCAGGGTCACCCCGCAGCTCTCTGCCTTCCGCCCCCTCTGCCCAAATCCTCTCTGAGTCAAAGGGGGCCTCGTAGGCCCCCATTTCTTGGTCCAGGAAGGCAAGGTGGAACAGGCTCCCCGAAACATTCCTAAGTCCTGGCATGGGCACCCCTCCCAGGTACCCGCTCTTCTCCCCGGGGTCTGCTCACTGACCCTTACCCTGTGAGGACAGGGATTGAGTTTCTCCTGCCCCATCTGCCTCTCAGAATCTCCGACGCCAGAGAATTCACAATGCCTGGATGCCCACCTGTGCTGGAAACCACTGCCTACTGGGCATTATTAGCCCATTTCACGGGTAACAGCACTAAGAATGGAAGCATTCATGTCACTGGGAGGAGAGAGCCACCTCCTTAGTAAGTGGCAGTGCTGGGGTTCAAACCCGTGTGGGTGTCCCCTGGGTTCAGGTGCTCTCCACAGGCCAAGCCACAAGCCACTTAAGGAGCATCTTCTGGAATAAGCCACAGACCCCTCATTCCTGAGGCCAGGTGCAGCAGAGACCTGTAAAGGGCGGCAGGAGGGCACCAGCCCCCCCCACTCAGCTGGTCAGTCGGCCCAGACACTGCCGCCCCCCCCCACCCCCGCAGGAAGGCAGACAGTACTGGCAGCCGAACAAAGGGGTCCGCAGTCGCTCAGACACTTCCTCACTGCACAAAGCCCCGCCCCACCCCCCACAGACCTCAGCCAAAAGGACCCCAAAAGAATGCTCGGAATGTCTCGGGGGCTAGACAGCCTCCTGCAGACAGGAGAGGCTGGCTTTGTTCTCCGTTTGCCATGACGACTGATCCTAAGTTAGAAAGGTCACTCCCTGACCTGCGACCCTGCCCTTTCTTCCTGTCTCCAGGGGCAGCTGGGCTTCCCTCCTGGGGGCCCCGAGTGTCCCTTTCGCACCAGTGGGACTGAACCCCAAGTCTGGAGCAGCTTCAGGAAAGGAAAGAGAGGCGTGCCCATGGACAGGCACTCACACGATGGCCCCCGAAAGGTTGCACACTCTATCCTGAAGTCATGCCTGGAGCGCCCCTCCTCAGGGCGCGGAGGCTGCACGGGGGTCGAGGGGGGGGCCCGGGGGTCCTTTGCGCAGTCAGACCCTGTGGTGGCAGCAGGTCCAGTCCCCACCGTCCCTGCCCCCCAGGGCTGGGCTCGCTCAGGGCCCCTCCCTCCTGGCCATGCCTGCCGGTGCCCTCTCAGGCCTGAATTCTGATGAGGAGACAGACGACGAGCCCAAACCCAAGGGGATCACAGAAGGTGAAGCGTACATACTGGGGAGAGAGACAACAGTGGCCGGGGGCATGCGGAGAGGCTTCCAGTCCTAACTGTCCGCAGAGCAGGAAGGATGAGCCTCTTGGGGGGACAGCATTCCTGAAAGAGGACAGCAGGCACACAGCCCTGCTCGTGCAGGGCCCAGCAGGGAGGGAGGGCAGAGTCAGCCCCCCCCCCCCCCCGACCCCGCCACCGGGAGGCTCCTAGGAGCTGGGGGCAGGAGGTAATGGGGGAGGGCAGGCCTTGTGGGCCCTCGGTGCTCACTCCGGGTGAGCGGGGTGCCTCTGTGGGTCTGAGCCCAGGAGCGCTAGGGTTGGATTTGCAGGATTAACCGGGCCCTGGGCTGCTGTGCAGACTAGACCAGGGTGGGCGAGGGGGGCAGCTGGAGTGGCAGGGTCTGGCCCCAGCCAGCCCACACGCACCTCTGCCTGTCCAGTGGCAGCGTGTGCCCCAGGCCTGGAGCTCCCAGGGGCATGGTGACATCCACTCCACTCTCCGTGGCACAGGCGAGGCCCTGTGCTGGGGGACGGGACAGGACAGAGAGCCTCTTGATGGTGGGCAGACAAGCCAAGGTGGTCTCTCCCAGCTCTGGGCCCTGAGCTTGGGGCTGAGGCCTCTCTGGGGACACATCACAGCCTCCCTTCATGTGGTTCAGCACCTGTCTGCCTCGGGCACCCGGGAGGCCTTCTTGGCCACTCTGAAGCTTGGTCCTCAGTCTGGCCTGAGGCATGGGGGGCTCAGTGCCCCCCTCCAAAGCACAGGCAGGGCTGGGCCAGGGGTTGGGGGCAGGAGGGGCCCCAGGGGCCCGGGAGCTGGTGGTCAGGAGTGACGAGGCTGGTGGGGTTCTCGGTAGACTTAGACTCGGGGCTGAGCCCAGCCCAGCCTGGCCCTTGCCAAGGGACGCTGAATGAATGGACGTGAGGGGTTGGCGGGGGAGAAAGGTGACCCATGTCCACACAACCCCAGGAGCTGGAGAAACATTTTCAGCTTGGCTGTGACTCATTCTTCCTTAGCAGAAAACTTTGTTTTTTCCTTCAAAATCACAGACTTCCACCCTCAGACAATAACGTGTTCTCAGGAAGTTAACACGTTTTGTTTTTCTGTGCAAGCTGCTGGCAGGGGTGTTTGTTTCAGAAACGTGCTACGGTCTGGGGCCTGCGGGCCACGCCGCCCTGGGACCACACTGACGCCTGGACGGAGTGGCCAGATCTGCCGGCTACAAGCACAGCACACCCCGCTCAGTGCGAATCCCCGACGGACAACAAGTAACTGTTTTAGTCTGAGTGTGCCTCGTGCAACGTCCGCGGGACATACCGAGACCAAAAAACTCATTCCTTTATCTGAAGTTCCACCTTCACCTGTATTTTGCTGGGCTCCGCTTCCCCGAAGTCCACCCATCATGCCACCCTTGGCTATTAGCCTCTGGGGTCCCTGGGCCCCTCCCAGGTCTGCTCACCCGAGGGAGGGCCCACCGGCCCGGCCTGGCTCTGCCCGCACGCCTGGAGGTGGGCCGTGGGGCCCTCGAGTCAGAGGCCAGACTGGGGAACGAAGCTTTAGAAGGGCCACGAAGCCACACCCAGCGTGGCCCCTGACCCTTGCCCCAGCCCCCCTTGCCCCTCACTGCTCCTTCCTTGTATGTTCAGGAAAGGCTGTCAGGGGGTGCCAGCCCCTGCCCCTGACAGTGTCCCTCCCTGGACTTGGGACTCTCAGTCTGGTCGTGAAGGCGGAATTCTGCCCCAGCCTGGGCCCCCCTGCCCAGGGCTTTCTGGTCCCCACTTGAGGGAGACGAGCCACAAGTGGGCCCTTCGTGAGAGGGGCCGACCGGCCCCCACCCCCTCACACCCCGTGCTCTCTGCTCACAAAATCCTCCAGGACTCTCAACACGCAGAGCCTGCTCTTCCCACCCAAGCCCCTGCCTCGCGTGGCCATGTCGGGAAGGGGGGTTCCCTCCCGCCGCCCATTTCTGACTCAGACACCTGAATCTGCATGCCTGCTTCCGTCTGAAAGCATGACATCACGGCCCAGAGGAACGTGTTTTCCCGGCTCCCCAGAGTCCCGCAGCAGGTGGAACACCTCCCTCTCCTTCTGCCCCCTTTGAAGAGTCACCTCCAGGTCACTGGCCCTGAGCGCCTCGGCTCGCACATCTGGAAAGTCTCTCTGGACACCTGCTCTCAGCGTGGCCCAGCTCGGCCGCGGGCAGAGAGGGGCACAGAGAGGCTCCCCCGTTGCCTCGGGGGCTCGGGGTGGTGAGAAGGAGGTGGGCCAGCGCCTCGCTGCCTGGCCGAGATTCCAGGCTGGCCACGGAGGGCGTCTGGGGCTGCCCCGGCTGAGAGAGCAGGGTGGGCTTCTCAGAGGGGTCAGGGCCTGCACTGAGTCCCCAGGGGTTAGGAAGATTCTTCCGGGGAAGGAGAGAAGAAAGGTAACACGGTGGGCACAGGCCTGGAGGCTCGGGAGCCAGCAGCTCTGCGAGGTCGAGGGGGCGGGGGCCTGGGGGCGGGGACATGGAGGAGGCCAGGTGGGCCGCAGGGCGCACCCTGGGAAGCCTTGGAGGGCAGCTGGGGCTCGGGCTTCATTCTAAAGGGCCTCAAGGGGGCTAGGAAGGGCTGCAGAATTCGAGGAGAGGCCACCGGGAAGGTCCAGGTTCTAGGGGCTGGGCCCCTGTCTCCTTGGCCCCCTACACGACCCCAAGTGTCCCACAGCCCAGGCCTGGCAGGCAGCCAGACCTCAGTGTTTGCTAAGTCACGTTGGGTCAGAGCAAACAGGAATCTCTGCCCCTTAACAAAGAAAAAGGCAGAACTGAGGCCAGACTCCCGAGACCCCATCCTCGGGCTGCAGCCCCTTCTCCCTCTGTGTTTTCCACCTCTGGGCCCAGGTCCCCTCCCCTCCTTCGGTGCCTGAGCCCGGGGTCAGCCACGGACGCCCAGACTCCCGGAGCCGGAGGCTGCCCGGCAGCCCTGGCCTCCCGTTCCCATCTCTTCCTGCTGAACACTCCCCACATTGTTGGTCTTTGTGTCCTTTTTCCTGTGCCCGAGCTATTCCAGCTTTATTGCCCTGTTCTCTCCAGGGTCACTCGCCAAACCGGGACTGGCGCCACGGGTGAGGAAAAAACAGCGCCCCGAGCCCCCAGGGCTGAGCAGAAAAGACCGCAGACAACCCTCCCACCCCACTTCCTCCCCCACCCCCCAGACCTGGCAGCACCTTCATTCTGGCCCACAGGGACCCCCGTGATCGTGCCCTGGGCCCATGTCACCAGGGGTGTCCTTCTCTGGAGCCAGCCTGAGCGCCTTGGGGGCAGCGAACCCTGCAAAGTCCCTAAGTCCCCAGGCAAAGCCAGAAGCTAACCTTGACAGCAGCAGGTGTTGATTCATGAGCTTGAAATGGAGCCTGCCACCCCCCAAGTGCCACTCCCGGGGGGAGACTGGGACAGAACCGGAAGCACTGGGGACATGGTCCTGTCTGCAGGTCTCCTCCTCCGGCAGGCCACAGTGGCCCGTGGGGATGGGACTGCAGACTTGCCACCCCTTCGCAGGTCCCAGCGTGTCTGCTCCCTTCGCTCCTCATCTTATTTCCAAGGAGTCCAGGCTCGGAGGGGTTAATTAATATGAGGGTTGAATGAGATGGTGAAGAGAAGTACCTGCAACACAGAAGGTCCGGTGTAACTGGCCCTAATTATTTTAACCTCCGCAGGCTGCTTCTTCCTGTGTCCAGTGGGGAGCTGGACCCCGGGAACGACTCGGGCCTGTCCCACCCAGAGGCCGTGGGGCCTGCCCGGGAGTCGGGGCACGGGCAGAGGTACCCCTGCTCCAGGGCCACAGTCCTGCCCGCTGGACTTTTAACTGCTTCCTGCCACACCCCCAAGGGAGTGGAGGGGCCAGGGCAGCCTGCCCGCCACCCAGCACATCCATGACCCCACAGTTCCTGGTGTCGGCCCCCGCCGGTGGCCAGCAAAGCGTAGGGGAAGTGGTAGGCAGCATGGTGTCCCCCTGAGGATATCAGGTCTCAATATCCGGAACCTGTAAATATTACCATAGTAGGTAGGATCGTGTCCCCCCAAAGATGTCCAAGGTACATGTGACCTTATCTGGATGCCTTTACGTGAAGGATCCGAACAAGAGATGTCCCTGCACTCACGGTGGGCCCTGCCCAGCGCTGCTGTCCCTGTGAGAGAAAGGGGAGGTCCCACGCGTGCAGGGGAACCCGCGTGAAAACGGAGGTGCTGATGGGAGGATGCGGCCGCCCCGGGACACGCTGGCGCCCACCGGAGGCTGGAAGAGGGAAAGCACGGATTCTCCCCTGGGTGCCCCCGGAGCGAGCACCTGCCTGCTGTCTGTGAGCAGCCAGTGAGCAAATGCCCGATTTCAGCCCCGTGAAACAAACTTGGGACTTCTGGCCTCCAGAACTGTGAGAGAATCCATTTTTGCTGTTTAAAACCACACCAAGTGTGTGGCGACTCGCTGTAGCAGTTGTGAGAAACCAGTGCAGGCGCCGCGGGCAGAGGCCCCAGCGGGGCCCCGTCCTCTGGGACTGGCCCATACTCGGGGCTGTCCCATCAGGGCAGCTTCCTGGCGAGCCCTCGCCTGGTCCATCAGCGTCCAAGCCCCAGACAGAAAGATGGCTTTGACCCTGAGCCTCTCTCCCACAGAGTTGGGTTTGCAGCGTTAGCTGTGTAGGTGAGCATTTAGACACCCCTCTCTAACTCTAATTCCTGAAGTTAAATATGAAACTGGGTGATTGGGCCCTTCCCTGGGACCTGGGGGAGGGGAAGCCCTGCCTCAAGTGTTGCCAGCTCACACCCCTGGCTTCCTCCAGCCTTGGGGCCCGGAGCCAGGCCTTGGGATCTTAAGGGAGAGAGGCCCAGCGGGTCCGGGAACCTGTCTGACCTTCCTCATCCTCTTCCTTTCCACAGAAAAACCCCTCTTCTCGTCAACCTCTGGCTGCCCAACCCCCAGCCTTGATGTCTGGGGTCTCCCTCCGAGGTGTGCACTAGAACCCGTTTTTCCCCAGGGAGACCCCAAACTCCTGACCCGCGCAGTTCAGCACACCATTCCGCAGGTTTGGAGTCGCCCTTTCTGCAAACTGGAAACCTGCGACGCAGAGCGCCCCCGACAGGACCAGGGAAGACCAGCAGCTCTAAAGGGGCCACAGCCCCCTGGCCTTCGCTTCTGGAGGTTCCGCCACATCCGCAAGGCCCCGTAGTCAGCTCAGTAAGGAGCCAGTGGGTTTCCCCTTCCTGTTCAGCTGTTGGCTAAGGTGTTTTCTTTCTTCTGGTCTGCAAGGAGCAAAAGCAAGCCATTGGCACACACAGATAACAATTAGAAAGCCTGGATTCAGGGCCACGCCAGTCAGAGCCAGCAGCTTCATGTTCCTCAGGGGACACAGAGCTCTGTCCCTATTGGGGTGAGGGGAGCTGAGGGCTCTGCTACCCTGCGTGCTTTCAAGGGCACAGAAACTGGGCGGGAGGACCAGGGTCGCACATTAAAACATGCGGCTTCGAAGGCCATGGAGAATGCAGAGCCAGGCCCTTCCTGTGCGCGTTGCTCTCTAAAATCCACAGACACGACTGGTTCGCAGCAGGGAACACAATTGCACTGATTAACTGTGCCTCTGTTTATGCCCCCATTCTCCAGATGTCTGTGCGCCTTCCAGCGAGGCCGTCTGCCAGATGGTCGTGCTGCCACACACAACTTTTTGCTGCCAACTGTGTCTTGCGAGACTCGAGCACGACCGTCAGAATTCCATGTGCTAAATGGCCGTAATCAAAGGAGCAGCCCCTGGCTATCCAGCAGTGAGCTTCAGAAAGAGATGAGTACACGAAACCGGGGCGCGTGCATGCAGCGATTTTTCTTTCTCTGCTAAAAATGTTAGCCTGTGAACATCTTACAGTGTGGGAGGAGATGCAGTCAATTAGTTCATTGCACTTAATGACCTACAAGTGGTTTGTCTGTTGCCACTTCCCACCCCGGCAAGGGGCCCTAGTCTTGGTGAGCAGGGCTGAGCGGGCCCTGGTGAGGGAACTTGGGAGCCTCACCCTCGGGCTCCAAAGGGCCCGCCAGCAGCAGGGAGATGTGCGTGCTGCGTGGCTGGGAACACGTGTGGGAGCACGGTCAACCTGGGCCGATGGGAGGATGACGGCCCGGCCGGCCCCCTGGCTGTGGCTCAGAAGCACTCAAGGCAAGCCGTGCTGGCCTCCTGGCCGCCCCGCAGAAGAGCCTGCTGTCTGACATGGCTGATTCCGCGTTGGGAAGTTCAAGGGGACCAGGCAAGAACGTCCTTGCCGATCCTGTCCTTGGGCGGCTGCCGCTGGCCCCACTGAGCCAGACTGGAAAGCAGCCAGAGCACTGGGTCCGAGGCCCAGCCTTGGCATTGACTGACTGACCCTGGCATGCCGGGGAAGCCAGGGGGCCTCTAGGAACCGCAGTCCCCTCCTCTCTGGAGCGGGATGCTACCTTGGACCTTGTTTGGGTTTTGCCAGGATGAAAGGAGAATGTGGAGGGCGGGGGTGGTTGTTATTACTGGCACAAAAAGAGCCATTTCCCTGCTCACGAATGTGGAAAATATAAGGGTCTGGATGCCTAAGGACAAAGGCCTTCCTGAGCCGCCTCCAGTATTGTTGGATGTGTGTTTTGGTTTCTCTGGGGCTTCCAGAACAATGGGTTGGTCCTGTCGCTATTTTCAGCCCCAAAGGGTGCATTTGCTAAGGGCAAGGGGCCTGGAGGAATGTATACCGGGTCCCATCCTGCTGTCCAGAGAGGCCGGGCTCGGAGCTGGAAGCGCAGGGCCACGGCAGGGTCAGCCCCCAGCAGGGACCCAGCTCAAAGCCCCTGGGCTGAGTTTCACCCACCAGCGGCCTCCAAGTCAGGAAAGGCCGAGCAGCGCCTTCCCCTTTCAAGTTACTGTCTGGTCTCAGCGCCCCAGCTGCCGCACTCCCCGGCTCCCCAGACACACTGCTCCCACCCTGCAGGCCCTCCAAGGCAGTGAGCCCTGCTTTCGGCATCCCTGGGGCCCCACCACGGCTCCAGGTGAGGGGCAGGGGGCTGGGGAGGAAGCTTCTTCCCTCCTTTGCCCTCCAGGCTCGAGCCCTCAGCCCAGGGACTCAAAGTTCCGGTGTCATTTATCCACGAGCTTGGTGCCCCCATGGACGGGCCTAGGGCCTTCCACATGGGGCCCGGGGCCATGACACCTTGTCCCATCTGTGCCTTCCCCAGGCACACCACCCAGGGGGGCCAGGAGCCCGGAGGAATCCAGTGAAGGCGTGAGTGACTATGAGGCCCCATCCCGCTCTTGAAAAGACAACTGCAGAAAGGAATGCCCAAGAATTTCTGACAGTTTATTTGGGAGGCCCCCAAATCCATCCCATCCTCTCTTGTTTCCAGCCGGGCTCCTCTCCCTCCATCTTTGCTCATCTCTTCTCTCCACCCAGACTCTGCCTGTTCCTCCTCTCCTCCTGCCCTCGGAGAACCAGCTGGGACTTCACCTCCTCCAAGGAGCCTTGCAGGCCCAGCCCCGCCACGCAGGGGGAGTCACAGCACAGCACCCGTTTTCTGTGGTCTCCCCGCGGGCCGGGACCTCCCTGAGATGAGGGACGGGTTCTAGAGCCCCTGACACTTTCCGGCTGTGTGACCTTCTCTGCAAAGTGGGGACAGTGTTCCCTGCCACATGGCGTCACGGTGAAATGCCTGGCGCATTGCAGGGGCTGACAGTGACTGCTGCCCGAGTGTCTGCAGGGCAGGAGACCCCGAACGGGTTCCTCAGCCTGAGCCGGGGGCACGCACCACCACCCGGAGGGGTTTCCGTTCCACGACAGAAATGGAAGCTGAGCCCACTGCACAGAGTGTGCACCGCTGCTGGGGCCTTTCCTGCCTTCTGGGAAGGGGAACTTACCCTGGGAGCGAAAGTGCAGCTGAGGTTTCTGTTTCTGTTCTGTTGTAGAAGGGTTGATTTCTGAAAACCGAAAGACACCCTGTCATATCCTTTCTCTCCGTGGAAAACAATGGGGTCGGAATTCCCACTCATGAACCCTTTCCTATTGGGACACCAGGCGGGTGTTCCTGGGAATTCCCTGCACCTGTTTGCACGGGGTCCCCAGTCCCTGGACAGCCCCTTTGCCTCAGGCTTCAGCTCCAGCTGGGACCGCTCCAAAGGAAGGCCAGGTCTGGATTCGAGTGTCACGCAAATGTCCCCAAAGGCCCTGTTCTGTGGCAACACCGATGCTGGAGGACTTTGTGCTCAGAGTCCACATTTAGCCAGGCCACGGCCAGTCAGATCAGTGTCTCACACACAGCAGGGGCCCATAATTATGTGAATTAGGCTGAGGCCGGCCCTGTGGAATAATAGAGCCCGCAGGGCTGCAGAGGGGGGGCGAAATGATGGAGGCTACTTGGCCAGGGTGGGCTACAGGGTGACTGAGCGCTGGGCTGGGCCTGGAACACGGTGGCGGTCTGGGGGGCCTGTGTGAGGGGAGGAGAGACCATGGCGGGTGGGGGAAGCCTGTGGCGGAGGCCCAGGTGTGGGAAGGGGCAGGGGCTGTGCTGGAGCCACAGAGAGGCCTGTGAGCTGGGAGCTGGGGGTGTACGTTAGAGTCTAAATGGGCCAAGTGGGGCCACGTCTCGGTGGCCTTAAGTGGAGGCAGAGGGTAGGAGGGGCCTGAGGCTGTGTCTGCAAGGTGGGGTCACGTCACGAAGAAAGCTGGGCTTAGGGACTACTACTGACCTGACTGTTCCTGGGCTGGCTGGCAGGGCGAGGCTGCAGGGAGGCCACGAGGGTCCCCAGGAGAGAGGGTCTGGAGCCCTGGTGGTCGCAGTGGGGTGTGTGGATTGGCGGCCAGACTCTAACTAGGCTGCGCTGGGCTGAGAGGCTGCGGAGGCCGAGGCAGGAACAGGGACATCAGGCAGGGAAGCACGTCTGGTGCAGGAGAGGACATGAGTCTGGTGTTGGAGCCTCGAGATAATCACACACGTTTCTCACCTGTGCAAATACCTAAGTACGTGCACACCAGGCCCTAGGAGGGCGTAACGCAGTGTCCACTGCCGACTCAGGGTAAGCGGCGCTGCCTCCACGCACATTCTGGAGCTGCCCTCACACACTGTGGGCCCAGGGCCAAAATAATTTTAGGACCATAGAACTGTTAAGGAGTTGAAATTATATTCAGCCCCTTGAAGGCAACCACGAGGCTGATGTGGCCCCCGGTGAAAATGAGTTTGACATCCCTGAAAGGCCGGCAGGCCCAGCCTTCTTAGAAAGTTCCCCAACTATCTTCCAGGGCCAGCGAGATTCTTGGCCTCCCCTACCCCCACTCCAAGTGTCTTGTCCAAGACTTTATTTGAACCATATACAGTGTTCTCCCCAAGACAAGTTCTAGTCCACGGGTCTTCCCATCTCCTTGCGTTTCCTGTGGTATGTCCGTGACTCGAATACAGCTCTAACTCGGGCAGACGGGGGTCAGCAACACCTGTGCTGGCCATGCCAGCACCGCCTGAAAGATGTTCTGAGGTCCCAGCCAGACACGGCCTCTTTCTTCACACCCCTCCAGTGTGACTCGTCAACTCCCTTCACAGCTGGGTGTTTTGTGGCAGGGGTTGGCCATGAACTTGCAAAAGTGATGCAACGTGTCCTGTTTCTCATAATGATCCACCAGGCTGGGAACCTCCAGCACGGAACACTCAGCGATGCGTCATGGCCCCCTGGGGAACTCGCTGATCCCTGGCGTGGGGTACAGGAAGAAGGCTCAGGTGTAGTGCTCCCGAGTGTGTGCAGCGGTGGAGGGCGGAGGTGGGGAAGCAGCCTGCTGAGAAAGGCTCCTCTCGCCCTGCGGCTTCTCAGCTGCTGGGGCGGGTTGGATGAACGGAGTCTATGCAGTAGGCAGGCTGGGTGTGGTCAGTGTGGGAGGGGTTCCTGGGGAGGACCCCTGGGCTCCCCACAGCTTTTCCCTGAGTCCTGAGGGCCTAGACTTTCCATCCTACGGTGTCTCCCGGGCTGTCCTCTGAGCCATTGCGCCCCACAATAACCACCCACACATGAACCCCAGCACAAATGGCAATGACACCATCCTGGGCCTTGCACGGATTGGGGCGTTTCTTTCCCCTGAGGCTCTGGCAGGTGGCCCAACCCATCCCCCGCATCGGGAGGACAGGTGGGCATTCCCAAGGAACACGTTCAGGCCGTGAACCTGTGGGAGGTGAACCAGAACAGAAGCTCAACCAAGAGCACCTCCAAAGCTCGGAGAACGGAGGGAAGGGAGGGGACTCCCTTGCCTGCCAGCGCCCCGGCCCTGCGGTAGGGTACATGCAAACTCACGCGTGCCCACAACAGCTATGGCCATACCATGGTCCCATTTCATAGCGGAGGACACTGAGGTGCAGAAAGGTGAAGTCACTTGCTCAAGGCCACCCAGTTAGTGGGTGTGCGGCTGTGTGACTCTGGTGCCATGATATGGACCAACCAATGGGGGCACTTCAAGCCATGCCTGAGTTCCCAGAACTGAGATGGCCTCAGCATGGCTTTCTGTTTCTGAAACTGTTACCAAATCCAGCCAAGTGGAAAGTCCGGCCCCTGTCCCCTCCCAGGCCTCCCCACCCTGCTAAGCCAGGTCTGACGGCGGCCACCCCAGCCCTCAGCCAGGCGGCCAGTCCCGGGTCGGCTCCCCTTGGGAGCGCTCCTGAAGCCCTCGTCTGGGGCTCCTCCCGAGTGCGGGGCGCGGCTGAGCCTGGGCGGCCGCGATGCACGCGTGCGGTGTCCCGAGAGAAGAAAAAGGGGGTTTCCCTGGGTTCCCCGAGCGCAGGGTCTTTTGCTGCCCGCAGGGCTCCCTCTGCCCAGCACCCAACCCCCACCCCCGGGAACTCTCTCAAGGTCAGGGGGCTGGGACCCTGGGCCGTCCGTGGGCGGCGAGCTTCCCGGGACTGTCCGGTGTGACAGGGCTTCCCCCACAGAACAGCCGATGAGGTCATCGGCCGTTTCAGGCTGAGCTGTGATCCCCCTCCGGCTGCAGAGCAGCCCGGGAGATATCCTGCATGACTCATCGGTGGGGGTGGGCCCCGCATGCACCAGGGCTTCCGGCCCTCGGGAGCCACCAGACACAGAGGGCCATTGTGTGCCCGGAAGCCGCCGCGGGCGGGCGCTGCGGGCTCAATGGGGTCATTTGTGTCTTCTCCCGGGTTATCCGTACACTGTCGTCCTTCTGGGGGCGGGGGGGGGGGCAGTCCACCAGGCCCCTGGGTCCCTGTGATGGAAAGAAACTCAACATCCAGTCACTACCCCCAGCCCCACCCCCACACCAATCCCCTGAGGACACCCCCGATATGGGACCGGGGCCAGGTCTGCGAGTCAGCAGATCTCTTCTTTCTCTCTCCTGGGGGGAAAAAAAATCAAGTAAAGGGGTTGTGGGCCAACAGGAAGAGAGGCAGCTACGGCTCTGTTTCTGCCACACTGTCCGCAGCCCCTTGTCCAGTGTAGGAACGCCCCGCGCTCTGCCCCGCACGCGAGGACGCAGACCCAGGGCGCTGCTGCTGCGGAGGAGGGCCGGGGGCCTGGGGCCCGAGCTGGGCAGAGCCGGCGATCAAGGAGGGGAGGGCTGAGCATCTGCCCCTGGGTTTGGACCGAGCTGAGGGCCCTTGGACCCATCAGAGAGGAAAAGAGCAAAAACTCATTTTTTGAGAATAACAGAAGGACATAAAGGAGCATTCACAGAAAGGGAGATCTGAATGACAAGCTCACGGAAAGTTTGCCCGCCTCCCTAGTTATCAGAGAGAGAACTAGGAGCAAATTAAAACAAGTAGACACTGTGTCACACCCATGACACGGGCAAAAATTATAGGGATGGATCACGTCGGTGCCGATGACGGTGGGGGTGAGGGACCCCCCGGGGGGCGCTGGCGGGAGGGAACGGCAGGCGGGTGAGGGGCTTCTGCTGCACATCGCCCCCCCGCCCCAGCTGCAGTGGGCACAGACGGGCACGGGGAGCCCTGCTCCTGCCGAGCTCACCCCAGGGGCACCGGACCAGGCCCTGGGGTACTATGCGGAGGACCCAGCCCCCGGGTGAGGGTCCCACCCAGACGCCAGCCTCTGTCAGGCACGCCCTCCGGCAGCACCCTTCTGTGGCAGCACCGTTCTGCGGCAGCACCCTTCTCCGGCAGCACCCTTCTGCGGCACACTGGCTTCCTCCAGCGAAACCTGGAAACGCTTGCCCCAGCCCAGCCCAGCCCCCGGCCTCCCAGCCCGGAACCCGCACTGTCCAGCTGCTGGCCGTGGCCCCACGGGGTTTGGGGATCAGGGCTCTGACCCTGAAGAGGGCAAGACACCTTACTCACTTTCCACGCCCCCACCCGGCATCCCAGCCCTCCCACCTCACTGCCACGTGTGTTTCCGCGGCCGTGGATTGGATCACTACCGGCTCGGCAGGTCGAGGCGGCGTGGCTTTGTCATCTCAGTTTCCATGGGTCAGGGGTCGGGGCACCGCTGAGCTGCGGGCCTCTGCACGGGGTCACACAAGACTGCCACCCGGTGTGAGCTGGGCAGCGTGTCCGAGGCCCCTCGGCTGCCTGCCGGGCGGAGGCCGCCCCCAGAGCTGAGAAGCCACCTGCGGCTCCTTGCCAGGTGGGCCTCCTCAGCACAGCTGCTTGCTGCATCGGACCAGCAGCAAGGCTGTCCACCAGCAAGGGCCGGGTCCCTGCTCTAAGGGCTCCCGCCTGATAAACACAGGCCCTCGCAGAATAGTCTGTGTTCTGATGAACTCAGAATCAGCAGCTTTGGGGGCTTAATGACACCTGCACTGTTCTTTCTTCGCCTCTGCCATCGTCTACGAGCTAGGGGCGAGTCTCGTGTCTGCCTCACATCCGAGGGGAGGGAGTCATGCCGGACCCGGGGCAGGAGACAGGGGGCCGCCCTGGCGTCTGCCCGCCACACCGTCTGCCTGCCTTCCCACAGGAAAGGGCCTCCCGTCTGTGGAAGGGCGATGGGGAAGCCCCAGGCAGACAGGGCAGCCCTGGGGTGCACCGTCTCCCCAGGGCAGGGCTCTGAGCCCCGCGGGGTGCCGGTGCACCATCCTGAGGAGCAGAGGAGGCCTGGGAGAGGTGCGGGTGGGGAGAGAGGTCCTGGGAGAGGGGGAGGCCTGGCCTCTCAGGCAGCATGAGTGAGCAAGGAAGGGGTGAGGGCGGCAGCGTGCCCTGTGGGCGCTTTGGGATGGTCACTGAATTTCTCCCTTTCCAGCTCCCCTCCCCTCCCGAGTCAGCCCTTTGCGTTGTAGCCTCTTCCTCTGCCCCCACCCTCCTCACCAGCCACCACCCCCTCTCCTCTCGGCTTTCACAGGCACCTAAGGGGTCAGCTCAGGGGCAGCCGGGTGGGCGCTGTGTGTCCCCACAGATACAGTGGGAGGATTGTCGCTGGGCAGACGTGACCTCACCCCGCCAGGCTCAGCTCATCCTGCTCCGGGGACGGTCATTGTCCAAGACGAACAAGCACCCGCTATGCTGGGGTTGGCCCCGGCCGGGCCCCCTCGGCAGGGTCAGAGCCTCTGGCGCCTGTGCTCCTGCCCCAGGAGCCCACGGGCCCAGCCTCCATGCCCTGCTGAGAGTCAAGGTACCCGGACTTGGTGGCCCGGGCAGGTGGGAACCTTTGAACGTGCGTCACACATGGGGCCCAGCACCGCCCATGCACGCCAGGCCCTGCCAGAGAGGCCAAGGTCTCTGACCTGTCTGAGGGAGGCTGGAGGGCTGAGCACTCTTTGTGCCCGGTGGCACACTGATCCTTATGTGGTGATGGCACGTGACTGTGTCTAGTCCCAGAACCCCTCCCCGCCGCCCTCCAGCTGCCCAGGTCCCTGCTTCAGGCCAAGGGTCCTGCATTTCTTGCCTGGGTTCTGTTAATTAAGGTTTCCAACTCTTCCCACCTCTGGCGCCTGCTCACCCACATAGGCCTTAGCGTTTTTGCTTCTTGAGCAAATGGCCACCCTCACAGCCATCAAATGGGGGGTTTCTCCTGTGATTTTAAGAGATTCCTTCTTTAGTTGCTTGGTGACATGGAACAGTGACACGGAGCTGTGTCCCCAGGGAATCCCTGGCCTAGGCCGGGCCAGGTAGGTAGTGCATAACCCCAGTGGCTGCCCCCTGAAGGCAGCCAGGATCCGGAGAGCTGTGCTGGGGAGGCAGGTGACACACTGCTCTCCGGGGCCCTGATCCAGGGGCCTAGCCTCCCTCCCACGGCTCAGGAAATGGGCCAGAGAAAGACTGGGTGCTCATCTCCACCACAGTTCTGCTTCTGACTCAGTCCGTCTGCTCCGTGGATTGGAGCCCTAAATCTGAACCTGGAACGGGGTAGTTGAGCACCTCCACCCCCATTACTCCCCCCCCCCCACACACACACAATAAGGCTCTGGGGGTCTGCAGCAGAAGAGCAGAGCCAAGGGGCTGCCACTGGAAGAGGTGTTCCCTCAGAGCCAGTCCAGACCCCTGATGCGAAGGCGGTAACAGAGGCTCTCCAGGGCTGCCTGGCCTGGCCCGCTGGCTGCCCACCTTGGATGAGGAATTTGCCCCCCAAGAGAGGGGATCTGATTGCACATTCCTGAGGCCTGAGTCACTGCTGGTTCCAGCTCCGGCTGTAGGAATGTGTTTATGCAAACGGGGCGAGGGGAGCTGAGGGCCTCCAAAGACTGCATACCACTGGTCTCTTCCCTCTGTATCCGGTGGGCGGCTGTGCGGGGCTGGGGAGGAGGGGCCCTCTCGGGGTGAGCGGGATGAGGCTGTGACCTCCGGAATGACTGAGATGCTGCTCTGCAGGGGGCCCAGAGCCCCAGAGGAGAGGAGGGCCAGAGCTGAGGACTTTGCCTTGTGCAGAGCTGGCTTAGCTCGCTCCCATGGGACAGAGAGTGGAGAGGGGCCAGTACAAGTGGGGCCTCCCCTCGGGTGCCCTTGGGGAAGGGACTTGCTCCTTTGCCACATCTCCCTTTGAAGGACAGCCTTCCGGAGGCTTGGAGGGTTGGGTGAAGCTCTGGCTGTTCCTGAGCTGGACCTGTGAAACACAGCCCCTCGTCCCTCTGCCTCCCCACCCCTCCCCATCCAGGGCTCTGTTGAGAAGTAGATGTTCTTTTCTGTCCCACCATGGGGCCCCCAGCCGTGGTACGAGTCCACACACTCAGTGACACTGGCTGCTGTCACTGAGGGCATATTCGGAGCCAGTCACTGCACTGAGCCTTGTATGCAGGATGGCCCGTGTGGCCTGGTTTGCCTGGGACTGTTTGCTGGATAATTACTAAGAGTGCTTCCTTTCACCCTCCAAAGTGTCCTGGCTTGGAAGATCACTATGTATCTGTCCTAACTTCATAGGTATTATTTTACTTAATCCCCACGATGCCCGACAAGAGGGGCCATACTAGGAGCCCCATTCTACCACGCAGAAACTGAAGCTTCGAAAAGATAAGTCAGCTGCCCAAGGTCAAACAGTTGTAAGTGGTAGATCCGGAAACTTAAGAACTCAGCTCTTGACTTCAAAGCCCTTTTGCTGAGCCACAACATCCAACTTCCTCTCCTCAACCCTTTGATGCTTTGAAGGGCCGAGGATCTAGTATCTCCAAATAGTAGAAAAACAACAATTAGAGTCCTGGAGTCATCTTGGCTCCACTCCCAGGCCGCCCATTGGCTACCTCTGCCTTGCTGTTCCCTTCCCTGGAGACCGCAGGCGCAGACCCATTGCTCCTTGCCAGCGGCGGCGTCACTAGCATCGGAGGAACGAGCCTCCTCGTGCCTCCTGGGTGCTAGGTGTGTCCGGGGTGTGATCAGCTAACCTGCAAACCAACCTGCGCGTTGGCCCTCTTTCCAAAGAAAGAAAACTCCCCGAGGTGGGACACCTGGGAGGAGGCAGCGTGGGGCGAGAGCTCGGGGCCTTGGCCCCGGGCCCGGTGAATTCCCCGCCCGCGGTGAGCCACCTTGGTGCGCACGCTAAGGAAACTGAGCAGTGGGCTGCTGTTGGGGGCGCAAGAGGATGGGGTTCCCGGGGGTCCCTGGCAGAGACGGAAATGGCCGCATCCGGTGGATGGACCCACAGACGGTCAAGGCCCCCAGGCCACCTGGCTCCCAAGGGGCCAGGAGTGTCTCACCCAAGGAGTCAGAAAGGAGCCCTTCGGGGTGATGTGGGGCCGGTCCACAGAGGACCTTCCTTCACTTGCTGAGGCCTCGCCTGGGAGAGGTTGTTCCGACCGTGGTTTCATTCCTCTGTTGGGAAATGTCCGGTAGGTGCCTCCCAGGGCCGCCTGACCGCTGCCCTGCAGGCAGACCACGGCTGTTCCTGGAGGCCACGCCCCCCACGCCAGTGTCTGCACCCCGAGATCGTCACACGGCGAGAGCCTTGTCCCTCCCCGACGCGCTGGCCTCAAGAGAGGATGAAAGAAAGGCCAGCACATTCCAGATATTCCCAGGAAAACGGGGATGTTTACTCCAACTTTACCAAAAATAGAGAACCTCTTGACCCCGTTGAAAAGCTATTTTCCAGGAAGGACTTTGTAGGTAGCAGACAATGCCACAGAAGGAAAGGCCCATGGCTTTGACAATGTCACAACGTAAAGCTTCGGCGCATTAAAACCCATCAAAAACAGAAGTAAAAGTAGATAACCCACTAGGAAGGCGCACGCCCCACGTGTCACCGTGGCGATGCGCAGAGAGCTCGTCAAACGCCTTTACAACACATCCATCAAAACCCGGTTAGGTAAACAGGTGAAGAAAGCCGGTAACCGACCCGAAAGTTTTTAAATGGCGTAATCATTGTGAACACTTTTGTTCCATCACTGATCATGCGTTATAACTTTGCAATAGCACTGTTTGCCTTTTAGGTGGCGGGATTTGCTTCGCTGGTGTTACCAGGAATGGGCGCAGACCCGCGATGCCGGCCGGCTCTCTCAGACTTGGGCGGGCAGTGGCGTCCATGCCAGGGGCAACCTTCCCAGAGACACTGAGACAGAATTTACCAAGAACAGTTAGCTGGGAAACTTAAATGTCTTGGCATTTTTCTCTGGAAAAAAAAACAACTAGAAAATCCAACGGAACATTATGGATAAAGAGGTTCAAGGAAGGGGATATTGAATAGCAAACTAGGGAAGCTCAGATGCTCTGGAATAGGTAGATCATGAAATACAGCCCACGGCCAGCCAGAGTCCCTCCCCGCCCCCCCTACCCCCGCTGCCCCTCACTGCCCTCTCTCAGAGCCCCTGAGTGCCGGCGAGCACAGCAACCCCAAGCTGAGGAGAGCCCAGGGAGTAACTCCGGCCCCACGGCCAGGGCAGGGCAGGCTCTGGCAGCCGACAGCTGCTTTCACAGTGCAGGAGGCAGACTCAAAGCCTGACCCCGCCACTGTGCCGTGTCCCTGGGATGCCACCAGTCCCCTTCTCCGTGGGAGCTGCCAAGGGAGAAAAACCTCCTGTCATGTTCCTGGGGCGAGAAGCAGCCCTCCTGCGGCACTCCCTCCCTGCATGTGCTCTCCTGCTTTGTAGAAACCAAGACTGAGGCTTACTGGAAGCTGCCTACCACTGGGCCACACCAAGCCTCAAATGCAGCGTGGCCCCCAGCCCCCAGAGAGGCACAGCCATTTAGAACCTGGGAGCCCCAGCAATCGGATGCTGCCCGAGGTTTTGGTGCCAGTGCCGGGCGTTTGTCATCAGACCTCTGCCCAGGAGCATGTGCGGCCTGCGGCCTGCTGGCCCTTTGGAGCCCTGCGGGATGTGGTTCGCGATTTCTGAGCAGGCACACAGCCACAGGCGGTGGTCTGGGGGAGCCCGTGAAGTCTGACAGCAGTGGTAGGTCCGGTGGCGGGTGTGGTGGGTGAGGCGGGGGTGTAGTGGAGAGCGCATCAACAGCGCCTCCCACAGGTGGTCCAAGGACAGCGCAGCCCTGGCACAAAAGCCGCACTCCCTTGGGAAGTGCTGGGGGAGAACTCTCCCTGTTTCTTCCAGCTTCTGGGCTCCTGGCGGCCCTTGGCTGGTGGCCCTGCCACTCTGGCCTCAGACCCTCCTTCACACAGCCTTCTCCTCTTCCCTGGGCCTCTCCTCTGTGTGTCTCCTGCAAGGACGCTTGCCGCTGGGTTTAGGGCCACTGCATAATCCAGGGCCATCTCGTCCCTAGGTCCTTCATGCAATCACATCCATAAAGGCCCTCTTTTCCAAATAAGGTCACACTCACCCATCCGGGTGGGGTGAGGATCTAGACCTATCTTTGGGCGGCCACAATTTAACCTGTGACAAGTCATTACGTCACACTTTCCACGTCTGCACACTGCTTGTGAGGCCCGCAGGACCTGGTTCCCATCAGCCTCTGCACCTCCCCCCTGGTCCCACGGCCCCACCTGTGACCCCCTCCTCCCGCCCCAGGGCCCTGCTCTGTCTCTAGCGCACCAGGTTCCCTCCTGCCTGGGTCTGGCGGGGCTGGGGCCTCTGTCCTGGCTGCTCTGGCCCCGAGACCCACACGGCTTTCTCCGGCACTTTCTTCAGGTTCTGTCAGCCCTCCGTGAGCCGGAGAGGCCTGGCCTGGCGACCTTGTCTGCCCTCTCGACCCTGTCACAGACACTTCCTTCCTATCCCCTGCTCTGTCTCCCCCGGTGCTTATCACCACTGCACATCCGCACGTTTGACCCCGTTGTCTGGTTCACGGTCTGCCCCTCTGACTAGAGGGCAGAGGGGTGCTTGTGCCCTGCTGTGCCCCGGCAGCTAGAACAGTGCTGGGCGCTAGGTGGTCTCGGCTGAATGAATGAGTGAATGAGTGAATGAATGAATGAACAAGCCTCTGCTCAGGCTGAGTTCTGAGCTCCCAGAAGCCTTCACGGACACCCGCTTCTCTGAACTCCTGGTACCTGTGGTCTCTCGTGAGGGCCACAGGAGCCCACCTCTGAGTGTCCTCCTCTTCAGGGCCGAGAGTCTAGACAAAGATGTTGTTGGTTCACCAAATGCTCCCTGAGCCTCTACACAGGTGGCCAACACAAGGCCCTCGGGCTGAACCCGGCCCTCCACCTTGTTTTATCTGGCCCGGCACTTTGTTTCTACCCGCTAGCAGCACCGAGCTCTCGCTTAACTGTTAAGGAGTAGTTGCCTTTATACAGTCCTAAGATTATATTCGGCCCTTTGAAGTCAGCTGGTCCCTGGCTAGGATGTGGGCCACTTGAGTGTGTCCAGGGTCCGGCTCAGGGTGTCCCCTCATGGCCATGTAAAGTGGCTGAGCCTGACTCATCCCTAGTCTCCACCTGGAGAGAGAGACCCAGAGAGGGCAGGGCCTTGAGACCAGCTGCCCAAAAGTGCCTCATGCCCCACCCCAGGGTCCTTGGGCTTGGAACTCCGGCTTTACAGACCACAGGCAGTGTGCAGCCCTTAGCCCCAGCCTGGGCCACGCCCCCCCACCCCACCCCAGCCCAGTAGGAACAGGCCTGTTGTTCTAGGACTCCCAAGCAAAAGGTTATTTCCTGGGCCAGGGGAATCACAGCCACATCATTCCCAGAGCTTCGGACTGGAGAAGTGTCCTCACAAGCTCTAATTGTGTCTGACTGGACCGTTTCAGGCTAGGGGAGGACCATGGGTAGGTTTTGAGCCCCGGTCAGATTTCCAGGGGTCCTGGACGAGCCTGGATTTGCCGCTGACTTATTGGGGGGTCTTCAGCAAACAACCTCCCCCAAGTCTTCTACCTCCCTCTTCTCAGCTCCCAAGGAAGGGGGATGACTTCGAAGAGAGGTCATGCGAAGTTGTTAAAACTGGGCTGTAGGAACCTCGGGGTTCCCACAGACGCCAGAGCACCTTTGCCAGGCAAGATGCCTGGAGAAACTTTCTCTTACTGGTTTTATATGTCAGACACGTCAAAGCTCTGGGTAAGATTTTTGTCTTGAGAAAAAAAATTTGTCACTGATTTAAAAAATTATTCTGAAAACTGCTGGATATAATTTCTTTCTTTTCTTTTTCTTTCTTTTTTTAATCCTCACCCCAGGGCATGCTTATTGATTTTAGAGGGAGAGGGGAAGGGAGGGAGAGAGGGACAGAGAGCAACATCACTGTGAGAAACACCTATTTCATCTCATATGCATCCCCACCAGGGACCGAACCCACAACCCAGGCGTGTGCCCGGAGCAGGAATCGAACCCACGACCTTTCAGTTTACAGGGGTAGGATGCTCCAAGCAACTGAACCACATTGGCTGGGGCAGAAAACTGCTGGATGTGATTTCCGTGCATTTAGAAGCATAAACCGAAATTGCAGTGGGTTCTCAGAGATCAGGCCCAGGGGGACTCCAGGGAAGACCTGCTTCCTGTTTCCTGGCCCCTGAAACGCTGTTTGGATGACTGTCCTTACGTTTCCCAGGCCACACCCGCCCGCCTGCCCGAGGGCGGGCGCAGCCTCCTCAGCCCGGCCTCACCGCCCTCAGCAGGGCTGCGCCCCAGGTGCTGGCAGCCAGGTGTGAGGTGGGTGCGCCAGGAAAGCCTCTCTCTTCCCTGTGACTTGTCTTCAGTGTCAGGCTTTCTCTTCCGTAAGACTGACTTCTTCAGATATGTCATGTCCTTTAAACTTTTCTCTTAAACCTGTCTCTTCCTTCTCCAGGGGGTAGCGAGACGTTTGGCTGAACTTCTTCCTGGCAGAGATTCTCAGACCCTCATGGGGGTGGGGGTGGGGGCAGATTCTGGGAAGGTCAGGTGGGGGGTAGGGAGTGGTGGCAGGGGACGGGGGCGGGATGGAATCCAGAGGCGAGCCTGGGAGCCCGAGGCCTGAGCACTGTGTCTCGGGGGCCTGTGACCTCCGGGAGCGATTGCCAGCCCAGCTGGACGCGTTTCTATTTTCTGCTCAGAGTCCTGGCGGCTGGTCCAGGCCAGGAGCAGAGGGCTGTTTGGATTCTGAAACAGGAACTGGGTCAAGAAGATGGAGGAGCTGTCAGGCCCGGGGGCTGAGTGAGGACACAGCACTGCCGGCCGGTCCCACACTCCCGGCCGCCCGGGGGCCAGGGAAATGCGTCCTCCTGGGCAGTGCTGCCAGCCACAGCGAGACACCTGGCCTCGTGCCCAGATGAGGGCATGCACCTTTGTCACCCTAACTGTCCCGGCCACCCAAGTCAAGCAAATGAGGTTTGGGCGCTTGAAAATCAGATCTGGGTGCAGACCAAACCATGAGAACACTAGGGCTGGAGACAGAGGCCAAAGGGGCTTTGATCCTGCTCTGCAATGTCTTAATTTTTGTTTTTTGCAAGAAAATGTATTGATGGATTGCTTGGTTGATAATAAAATAATATATATATATATATATATATATATTTAAGGGTCAGACTTAAAGAACTTACTGTAAAATATCAACTGTCTTATAAGAGACTCTAAACGTGTTTCTTTTCAGAGACGGGGGTGGGGACTGCCTGGCTCACGCAGCGCTGCCAACCTGCCGAATGGTCTGGCGTCAGGTCTGGCTCCTTGGGCCTCTGGGGCCCCTCCGCACCACGAGGAGATGGCTCTCAGGTCCTTCTGGTCCTGACATCAGGTAACCAGAAGCTTCGCCGTGCGAGGGAGCCAACGGCCCCTCTGCCCAGGCTCCCCTGCGCCCTCTCGGCCGTGCTCTCTGAGACTCCAGCCTGCAGAGGCCTGGCCTGTCTGTCGGCTGGGGAGTCGTCCCAGGGCCACAGGCTGGTGGCTGAGAGCCCCTGCGGCTCTGCGGGCAGAGGAGCTGAGCTGTTTTCCTGAGGACAGTTATGACAGACCCCAGAAGCCCTCAGGTCCCCCAGCCCCGGGGCAGACAGAGTGAGCGTGACATCGCCGCAGGGTAGTTGTGTGTCTCTCTGAGTCTGGCATTTACCAGTGTCACTGACCTGCCTGTGTCACTGACAGAGATGGTCTGGTTAGGGACATGGCCCCTGTGACCCTGCCCCCCACACCCATCACTATGACAACAGCTCAATAGGGTCCCAAGGGCCTAAGAATCCCGCTTCCACTGAGAGCGAGGTTGGCCGAGGTCAGACAAAGAGGGATTAATAGAGCCCTGTTCTCATTAAGGCACAAAGCGCCATTATTACGAGTTGCAGCAGCCCCACCAGGAGACGCAGCAGGCTTTCAAGGCCCTGAGAGCCCAGTACCCCACAGGGAGTGGCTCCAGCAGGAGCCCCAGAGTCACCCTGAGTCCGGATCGGAGGCCGGGCAGGAAACCCAGAAAGAGCCTGAATGTCCGACGGACGGCGCGGCACAGCCGAACAATGGCACGGACTGCAGCCATTCAAATGGCAGCCCCGATTATTTCCATTCACGTCCTCACAGTGCACAGGACCAGGTCGCAGACACTGTCAACAAGATGCCATTTTTTGTTTAAAAAAGAAGTCATATACACAGGACACACAAAAATACAGAAGACAGTATTTCAAAATGTTAAGAGTGGTTATTTTTGGAAAGTGTGATCGTGTGTAATTTCTTTTGGTTTACCTGTATTTTCTATAATAAGCATATATTTCTTTTATATTTCTGGAGACTTCTATTTTTTAAAAAATTGGTACTGAGAATTAGAGGGTGGTCTCTCTTGCCCTCTGCAGTCAAACTTCAGGTAACAAAACCCAGGAGAAGGCATTGTTTTGGAGAAAGGGGTTTTCTTTATGACTAATGTTTTATGAATTCAACAACAAATACTTGTGAAAATTTGTTTTATCTTAGTCACCCGGTGTTTAAGAAAATCATTCTAAACAACAGTGCACAGCCTCATTGCCTTCTTGCAGCAGAATACCAGGAAAAGAATTTATTATTAGCTTCGTCCTTCCGAAGGGCCCACATCTGCTAGAGGAGATCCAGGCTGACCTATTGGGTGATAAGAAGGGTTTGTGGTCTGTTAAATACCTTCAGATTGCTTCATCTGTGGGGTATTCAGGTTGAGTGTTTGGAGTGTGAAGTGGGTCCTCGGGGCCAGGGGAGCCCCAGGAGAACTTCCAGAAGGTGGGGGCAGTGCTCCAGCCTGTGTCTGCCGAAGAGGGCTACCGAGAGCACCAGGCCCCGAGAGGTGCGAGGTGACACTGTCGGCAGGAGGAGTGGGGGTCTGGACACAGAAAGGGAAGGAAACTGCTGTGAAGAGATAGACCATCGGGGACATTGTGTGTCTGCTCTCCCCAGCTGATAAGCCCAGACGCATTCTCCCTTTAAGAGTGGCCACAGAAGAAGTTTATTTCTGGCCTCGATGCTGGGAAAAGCGATGCCTCCTCTAAGCTGCAGATGTATGCTTATCTCCCGGGCCTGTGAATCTTACAGATACTTGCCTTTTTACTCTTTGCTTTGGCTGCTAGGAAGCCCTGTGCACGTAGTGGTTCCACACACTGATTGTACTTTGGCTCCATCTCAGATACATACTTGGCTTTTACCTAGAGTTCCTTCTCTATGTTATCCCTTTTATTATTTGAATTTTCACAAGTAGCATCAAATTATTTGGGGATTGAAGCAGAGTATAATGGAAGAATGATTTAAAAAGCTCCGCTTAAAAAAAAAAAGAAGCAATTGCTGTTTTGGTATGGGCATAGTTCTCTATGGTAAATATTTCTCTAAAAAACCGGGAAGTCTACAATGCCAAAAGCATAAACTGGCAAAGAAACACGTAGGTGAGTTGGGTTCCATAAAAATGTAAAACTCTGGTGCTTCTAAGGCCACTTATCGAGAAAGTGAAAAGCTGCTTACAGAATGGGAAAAAATACCTGCAACTCGTATGTATGATAAGGGGACTTGTATCTGGAATATATGAGGGCCTCTTACAACTCAGTAATTAAAAGCTAAATAACCCCATTAAAAAAAGGGCAAAAGACTTGAGTAGACATTTCCCCAAAGAAGATGCACGCATGGCTCGTAAGAACATGAAAAGATGCTCAGGATCGTTAGTCATCAGGGGAATGCGAGCCAAAAGCACAGGGAGATAGCCCTTCCTACCCATGAGGATGGCTGTGATGGAAAAGACAGACATTCGAGACGCAGGGGAAGATGCGGAGAAACCCGGACCCGTTCCCACGGCGGCGCTGCTGGGAACGCAAGACGCGGCACCTGCTTTGCAAAACAGCCTGGCAGTCCCCCCAAAGCGGAACACAGAAGTACCATTTGGTCCAGCAGTTTTACTCGTAGGTCTATACCTAACAGGAAAAAAAAAACATACGTCTGCACAAAAATGTGTGCACGAATAGTCGTAACAACATTATTCCAAGTAGCCAAAGGGAGAACGGCCAGATGTCCACCAGAGAAGGAACGGGCGAACAGAGCACGGCCTGGCCATCCAAGGGACGTTTCCAGACGTGAAGAGGCAGGAAGTGCTGATCCCTGTCACAGGATGAGCCTTGAGGACATCAGGCTGCGTGAAAGAAGCCAGTGACAAAAAGCCATATATGTTATGGTTCCATTTATGTGAACTGTCCAGCAAGGGCACGTGTGGAAAGGCAGGACATGGATGAATGATGGCTTAGGGACAGAGGGGGCCGGGGGGATGGCATGTGGCAGCTCAGGGGTGAGGGGCTTTTCCAGGTGAAAGAATGTTCTTACATAGTCTGTGGAGGTGGTTGTGCAACTCTGTGGAGATAATAAAAACCATGGAGTTATGTACTTTAAATAGGTGCATTGTACACTGTGTGAAAAAGCTGTTAAAAAAAAAAAACCAAACCCTGCAAAGTCGCCTGCTGGGCCCACTCAGGGACTGAGTGTTCCCGGGAACCTGGGTCTGCGCGGCGGCACCGAGACGGGTTCCAACTGCAGCCCAGCTGCTTGCCGGCTCTGCACGCCCCCGGACACATCGCTTCATCTCCCTGACATGGGGACTGGGGTACGCGATGCACAGCGGGCTTGCGCTGGGCCTAAGGGTGCCAGCACCCAGAGGAATCAAAGCCACTGCTCCCCAGAGGCCTCCACAGCCCCCACCCTCCGAATGGGACAAAATTCCAAAATGAATGGGACTTGCAGATTTTCTTTATGGGAATGAACTCCTGTTGGCCTTGTTGATGTTCAAATAGTTAAATAATATAATTCTACAGGCCTACTGGTCTGAGAAACTCAAAGGAGGTGCTGGAAAGCAAGAGGGTAGCTGGGGCCACTCCTTCCATGTCTGTTTCCCAGGGAGCCTGGACCGGAGTGAGGCTGGGCCTTATGGTCTCTGGGATGGTCTGAGAGGTGGCTGTCTGCGCCTCAGAGGTCATTTACAACTGCTTGACCCCCAGCTGAAGGATCAATCCATTTTTAGTCAACACCCTGCACCCGCTTCTCCCAGCCCCTGTAAAAGCCACCCCCTTTTAAACGAGCCCCAGGGACAGCCCTGGGGCTGGAATTCTTAGTCAGAAGATCACAGAAAGATAGTGCCAGGCTCCCAGGTGCCCAAGACCAGGAGACAGAGGCACAGAGCCGGGCAGGTGGGGCCGCAGCCGCCTCTGCAGCCCAGTTCTCTGTCAGGCTCCGGGGCACTGGATGGCGGCTCCAGTGCTCGGCCCTCGGCTCGAGGTTCACCTGCGCCCCCTCGCTGATCCCCACACAGTGAGGCAGATGGGATTTCCCATTTTCACAGACGAGAACAGACTAGCCCCAGGTCACTCAGGGAGAAGCAGCAAGCTGGGGTTCAAGCCCAGCCTGTCCGATGCCACAGCCCACACGCTCTTTCTCCTGGAGGGTCCCCCAAGGGCTCCATCTCAGAGGTCAAGCCGGTCACAGAGGAGAGGGGCCCCCTCCACCCTCACTCCCCAGGAGGGACTCTGCTCCGGACTCTGGGTCTTCAGGACACTCTCGGGCCTCACCGGGCGGCTGCACTGCCTCCCTCCCGGTTTCCCGGCCCCACCCGCTTCTCCCTGAAATTCTGGGTTCTCCGCAGCCCAGCCTCCTCGGGTCTGACCCTCTCTAAACTTGAGCTTGGGAGCTTCCGTTTCAACTTCCCCGCGAGAAAGAGAGAACTACGGATGTCCCCCGTGCTAAGCCTTGAGTATCTCTCTCAGGACGTCTCTTGTTGCCAAGGAAAATGAAACAGATGTCTTGGCAACAGCTTCAAACATTTCCTGCCAAACCAGGGGAGAGCCTGTCTTCAGTTTAGATGCAGCCAAGAAAGACAAGTCCCAGCTCCGGTCGTTCCCAGGAAACAGGCTCACACACACCACACACACCGCCCGGCTCCTCCAACCTGGGCGGCCGGCCGCACTCCCAGAGGCCTCCCTCTCCAGGATCGCACGCAAGGTCCGCTGCAGAAGGAGGCCACCCCTCCCCCCTCCACCCAGCTCCCGCCTTCCACCCTCCAGGCCTCGGGTGGCTGCGGGTTACACGGAAGCAGTGAAAGTGGGCATTCGTCTTGTTCCTAAACTCGGGGCAAGCTTCAGCCCTTCACCAAGCACGCCCTTGACTCTGGCTGGCGCATCTCCCCTCTCTCTCCGGGGTGTCTGGCTGCCCGCCCTGGCTCACCCGGCTGCCCCACGGGAAGCCCCTCTCCAGCCTGCCACCTCCCGGTCCCCACCTCTGCCCTCGGAATCCCGGCTGAGCTCTCCGTCCTTGGCGGGGTTTTTGAGGCGCTTCTGCGGTCTCGGTCACGAGGTGCCCACTAGGCAGGCAGCGTCTCCTCTGCCCTCATCCTCTGTCCTGAGCGTAAAAGGGGAAGGGACAACCCTCGTCAATGCTGAGGTCTCGAGAAGCAACTGGTTTTCAGGAGCCCGAGAAGTCAGGCTGGCTGGGAAGAGCTAGGTCTGAGCCTGCCTGGCCACGAGGAAAACGATTCACCGGTCCTTGCTGGTGTGATTGGCAGGAGCCCAGAGAGGCCTGACGGCCGTCTAAGAGACACAGGTGTTCCCGGGCACCTGGCTCCCCGGCAGGTGGAGCCTCGGACACGGCATGGGAACCCCTATCGGTGGGCGGGAACTTCCGCCTCCTCCCCTCTTAGCCGGAGGGGAATCCTGTACGTGTCCACCTTGATGCCGGTGTCTCTGTGACGACAGTGACTTGAGCCACAGAAAAGTGGGCCTAGAGCATCAGTCCAGAGACAGGAGCCAGGTGAGTGCAGGACCTGGAGCTCCTTCTGCTGACGTGAGGTTGTATCCTCCTGGGAACCCTCCGCATCTCCCTGAGACCAGGCCAGAGACAGCCAGGGACCTGCGGCCAACACTGACACCCAGTAACTCCCAGGAGAACTGGATAAAGCTTCATGGCCACGGGATACCTGCGGTCTCCGCTCAGGAATGACAGGTCCAAGGAGCCCAGAACGAACGAGAACACAGAATTCTGAGAAACATAACAACTTAACGATGACATATGGTCTACAAACCATATATATTTAGAAATTATCAACTGGATATTGACAATCGCTGTAGAGAAACACGTTTAAATGACAGTAACTACCAGTCCTGCAGATTCCCATCCTCAGACCACGATGCCGTAAGACTGGAAAAAGATTACAAAGGGACAGGAACAATAATAGTGCCAAAACCTTGGACGCAGAGACAAACAGCCCGACGCCACTAGTATTTAAAATGGTTGTTCGGTTTTGAACAGGAAGTGAAAGCCACACATCAGACTTGGTAACGACGAGCGAAAACGAGAGCACACACGATACAATCGGGAGGCGGGGGGGCGGCCGAAAGGGAGAAGTGGGCAATAAAGTTAAAAAAGAAATTAATGAGTCAGATGGGGAAAAAAATAGTCAAATAGATCTTTAAAACCAAAAATTGGAAATAGATCTTTAAAACCAAAAAAATGTTCTATTTGAAAAGACAAATAGAATACATTTCTGGGGAGTATAACCAATTTGAAAAGAGACAAGCCCCCTCTAGGAATGGAGATGAGACTATGAGCACAACTACGAAGGTGACCGTTTTTTGTTAAGATTTTATTTATTTTTAGAGAGGGAAGGGAGGGAGAGAGAGAGAGAGAGAGAGAGAGAGAGAGAGAAACATCAATGTGCGGTTGCTGGGGGCTGTGGCCTGCAAGCCAGGCATGTGGCCTGACTGGGAATCGAACCTGCGATACTTTGGTTCACAGCGCTCACTCAATCCACTGAGCTACGCCAGCCAGGGCCGAAGGTGATTGTTTTTAAAGCTATACAAGAACACAGAAATAACGCCTTGGGTGTAGATGCGAGGCGATGAGGCGCCCCGTGCGAATCTCCTAGTGTGTGTAGTCACGCGCACTTGCGTGTGACCGTGGGACGACACGAAGCCTGCCCCTCACCGCCCAGAGCCTGTGCCGGATGAGACCGTCCTGGGAGAGAGAGGCCGGCCCTGCCCCACACCAGGACCCTGACCTGCGCCTCCGCGGGGCCTTGGGAGCGGTCTCGGCCCTCCGCCCCAGGGGAACGCGCTTCCTGGATCCCAGCAGGCGAGCTCCCTGCCCTTTCCAGCCCTGGGGGAGAGCTGGTGGAAACCATCAGCAGGACGGAGACTTCAAAGCCCGCTCCGGGGACCCACAGGGACCCTTGATCTCACCCCCAAAAGGCTCATTCTCTTGGAGGCCATTGACGTCCAAGCCTCTGGAGCTCGGTGGGGGCTTTGGAGCGCCCGGGGTGTGTTGTCCTGAGGCCAAGGCCCCTCCGCCCTACTCCAGGGGGCGGGGAGAGGAGGGAAGACCCGGCTGTGCCGCTCCGCACGGCTGCTCAGAGCATCGCGCCCACCTGCGAAGGTGCTGAGCCACCTCGTGCTGAGTCCTCTCCAGCTGCCTGTCAGGACAGCACAGACAGGGCTGCTACGGGGCAAAGAGAAGATGGAAATCGTACAGAGGAGGGAAGATGACCTCTCGAGGAAGCAAGGCCAGTCAGTGCCTGGGGCTTCCAGACCCACTGCGGATTTTGACCCCTCATGTCCCCAGAGGTCTCTGGGCAGGTCCTCCTCCTCATAGGGTGCTCCTCACCCCATGGCTTTTACCCACGTCTTGCCCATCTGTTGGGCCAGAAACCCCTTCCACCCTCGGCTGGAGCCCAAGGCACCCTGGAGGCTGCGGAGGGATTTACCGCAGGGGGGCGTGGCCTGGGGAGGCACGGCTGACGTCTCAGAGCCGTGAGCAGCTTCAGGACTAAGAGCCTCCTCCCTGTGGTTCCTTCTTAAAAATAAACGTTGTATCAACAACATTGAACAGAAAGTGCAGAGAGTCCTGCTGGCCCCCACACGTGCATAGCCTCCTCCATGACCCACAGCCCCCACCAAAGGGCACATTTGTGAGAACTGATGATGAACCTGCGACGTGACACGTCCTCACCCAGAATTCGCGGTCTGCTCAGGGTTCACACTCGGCGGTGCGCATTCCACGGGCGTGCACAGATGTATTCTGCCACCGTGGTGTCACACTCAGTATTTTTACCGCCTTACACATCCCCCACGTTTCACCCGCTCATCCCTCCATCCCCCCAATCCCTGGCAAGCAGCGATCTGTCCCCTGTCTCCGCGGATTTGTCTCCAGAACGTCATCTGTTGGGAACCGCACAGGACGTTGCCTTTTCAGACGGGCGTCTTTCACCGGGTGACGTGCGTTTCAAGCTCCTCCGTGTCTTTTCCTGGCTCCACAGCTCATTTCTTTTCGGCAGCGGGCAACACTCCACTGTCCGATCGATGGACCACCGTTTCCGTAGCCGCTCGCTTCCTGAAGGACAACTCAACTGCTTCCAAGTTTCGAAAGTCTGAAAATTATGAGTTACAGAAATGCACATGCAGGCATTCCTGCGAACGTAAGCGTTCATGCATTCGGGTAATTCCCCAAAAAAGGGCGCGATGCGGGGGCCTCACGGTGAGACGAGGTGCGGTTTTGTGCCGCGGTTCCTTTCTCGGCATCTCTGTTGAGGGTCACTCCACATACAACACGCCTTCCCCATTCTAAGTGGATAGGTCAGTGAGTTTTGTTTACAGTCAGGTTCACATTTCAGAGTATTTCTGTCACCTCAGAAAGTTTCCTCCTGTCCCCTCGCCGCCAATCTCCCCTTCCCCCAGCCCAGCCCCAGCCCCTGGCAACTACTGATCTGTTTTCTGTCTCTGTTGTTTTGCCATTTCTAGAATTTCACATAAATGGGATCACACAGTACAGGGCTTTGGGGGGGTCTGGCTTCTGTTCCTTAGACAGGTTTTGAGATCCATCTTTCTCATTCTAGCTCTTGGTGTTTTCCTTTCATTGCCAAGTGGTGATGAACTGTATGGATGTACCTGTTTATCAGCTGACCGTTGATGGAGATTTGGGTGCTTTCCTTTGGCTGTGGGCTGGGGTTGTTATGAAGACCGTTGCTAGGAATGTTTGCATGTACGTCAGTCTTTGTGGGTGAGGTTTCTTTTCCAAGGAGAATGCAGGAACACGCCCCACCCTGCCATCCCTGGTCCCCCCAACCCCAGTCTTGCCCAGAGCAAACAGGGCGATGATGGGGGAGCTGGGGGAGGCCCAAGGCACGAAGAAGTGGCACCAGTGTCAAGGCCCCTCCAGGCCCCCTCCCAGCAAGGCCGCCAGGCTGCCAGAAACCTTTCTCCACTTGACCTTCCCTTCTCAGCCCCGCCCAGACAGTCACTGAACAAAAGGTCAGGGGCCAAGGGAGAGAAGCCTGTGTTTATTTGCTCGTCTCTATGTCTCTACGGGGCTGGGAAAGCTGTGCTCAGTGTGGAGTGTGGGGCGTGCTGGTCTGGGCTCGCTGCTGCCACAGCCCCGCCGGCGCTATGGCTGGTCCTCGTCAGAACCTCGTCCTTTCCAGAGGCGCATTTCCAGCATGGCCCATCTATCTGGCCTCCCTCCCGGAGACCTCCGAGGCCCATCCAGGTGCAGGACCCGGGCCACCTCCTAGAGCCCCCAGGCAGTACAGCGGATGTCTTGTCCTCCTGGTTCTCGGACAGACCATCAGGAGCAGCAGAGAGAGCCAGGGCCCCTTTGTGGGTCATAACTGGTTTTGCACAGGAGGCTCCTGTGACCCCCCACCCCACGTGAGCGGCTGTGTTATCTCACTGGGCAGAGAAACAGGGCGGCTCAGACAAGCCGAGTGGGAGCATGCAGTGGCACGGCCTCTCCTCTCAGCCATGTCCCCCTGCATACAATGGGCGCCACTGGCTTCTCTTGCAACCCAGAGGTCTGGTTCCCACTCTTAGCTGAAGAGCGGGAGCACCTGAACCCTGGGATTCTTTACATCACAGAAACCAGAGTGATGACCCAATAGAATTTGAATTGTTCACATATAATGAAGCAGGTACCATTATTATCCCCATTTTATAGGTGAGGAGACTGAGGCACAGAGAGAGTAACTGGCTGCAGGTCACACAGCTGGGAGGTGGGAGAGCCGGCAGCTGGCCCACACTTCTAGCCACTGCACTCTGTTGCCCTTGGATTTCTCTGTTTCTTTGTCCGGTCATTCATTTTAACCATTTTATTGAGGTATAATTTAATGGCCTAATTTAATTTACAGTGTACCTATTTCAAGTGTCCAATTCAATGGCTTCCGTAAATTTACAGAACTGTGTGAACATCGCCACGGGCCAATTTTAGACACTCCCATCATCCGCCGAGAAGTGTCCACTTGCGACCTGTCTGGCCTCCCGCCCGAGGCAGCCGCCCACCTGCTCTCCGACTGCAGAGCTGCCTCTCCTGGAAACGCCACACACACGGAATCACACGACAAGCGGCCCTTTGGGTCAGACTCCTCCGCGCAGCCCAGCGTCTCTGAGGTCGGCCCGCGTGACTCATCCTCTCTGACCACCACACACGGCCCCGCGGTGCGGCCGCCCCACACTTGGTCTGTTGTGGCTTCGCCAGCTGGCGGGCCGTTGCGCGCCTCCCCTCTGCGGCCTGAGTGTTGAGGCCGCCGTGAGCATGTGTTTCTCCTTCTCTTTGGGCAGGTTTCGGGGAGTGGAACTGCTGGGTCGTAGGGTACATCAGTGTTCAACTTTTTAAAAAGCTGCCAAATTTCCCCTCCCCGCCTCAAGGTGCTGCAGCACGTGCTACTCCCGAGGCCGCGGACTTGTGCTGTCTGAGGCCAGGGGCCCCATCCCAGTGCCACCCACACGACCGGACACGACCGGACAGAGCCTGCTCCGAGGCCGAGACCATCTGGGCGGGACAAGGGGGCCCCGGGCGGCCCTGGGTTGAGCTCAGCCTCTCCGCTGCTCCTGACGGTCTGTCTGAGAAACCCGTGGACAAACAGGCAAGCAAAATATGACCAGAGACGTTGGAATTGAGAACAAACTGACAGTAACCAGAGGGGAGGGGGGAGGGGATAGAGGGGGGAAGGGGGGAGGGTTTTCAGGAGCATCTACAAAGGACACACGGACAAAGCCAAAGTGGGGGGGGGGGGTGTGGGATCAAGGGCAGAGAGTGGGGATGGCTGGGGTGGGGGGCAAATAAAGACAACTGTACTTGAACAATTTAAAAAAGAACCTGGGGGGAAAAAAAGAAAAAAAAAAAAAGGAATACATGGGCAACACGTCAGCTGTTCTGCTTTCTAATCTAAAAAAAAAAAAAAAATTGCCCTCTGGGACTGAGAGCACTCCCCAGGGGGAATCAGCAAGGTGGCCCTTCGACCAGAAAGGAGAACAGAGACACACAGGCACACACACACAGACGGACGGGTCACAGCACACACAGCCAACGGGAGAAGGCAGAGGGACACGCCCTCGGGTGCCCGGGGAGTCGGCCAGCGGCTCGCACGCTGCTGCTCAGAGGCCCAGGGAGAGGATGAGGGGTGACGGCGGGAGGGCGGCCCCCCGACCGGCAGCCTGGGGAAGCCGTCAGGCCGTTCCCGCACCGGGGCCCCACCAGGGAAGGCCCCCCATGACCCTCCGGGAAGGAAGAAAGCCCCCATCAGCCAGGACTGCTCTGAGCGCTGCTGACCCTCCATGTAGTAAGATTTGAAGTTTTACTATTTAATGAAGAGACGAGGGTCTACGTTTCTGGTGGCAGCGGCAGACGAGAGGACTCTAACCCAGCACACAACCGTGCGTGTCCAGCAAGGGCCCTTTCCTCCCACTCTCTCTGACACGTCCTCGTCCTCTCCGCGGACGGGGTATGGAGAGGACGGGGCACCGCTGAGAGGGGCACCTCCCTGACCCCACGGGGACGGCCCGGAGGCCACAGCTTGGATGCTGCCCGCCTCAGCGTGCTCCTGAAAGCCGGTTGCCCAGGACAGGGGGTAATTAGACCCACTGGGCCTGCCACTGCCCGGGGGAAAGGGGATATTGTGGCCCAGGGGTGATCCGGCCACATTGTAGCCACGTGGGGAAGGTCCTGGGGAACCACAGGTCACATGCGGCACGTCTGCACCCACCATCAGTCGTGAGCAATGTGCAAAGGCTGCTGCTGTCGGCGGTGACGGCGAAATGATTCAGGATCCACCAAATCTTGCACGATGACAAGGCTGCAAGGTCGCCTGGTAGCAGGTGGCACCCAAAAGGCCGTGAAGCAGATACAGGAGACAAGCAAGTCACTGCTTCTGCTCTCAAGCAACTCGGCCTCCCGGGAGGTACCAGACCCTTAGTGACTGGACTGGTCTGAACAGGCGGGAGTGTGGAGGCCAGGACAGGTGTGTGTATGGACGGACAGGCGTGTGTACAGACGGATGGAGTGTCAAAGGGCCTCCTAGAGCAGTCTCCGCTCTGAGGAGACGGGAGCGAGCACTGGCAAAGGAAGGGTGTTCTTCCCAAACAGGTCCTGGCTGAGCAGTTACCGACCCCCTGACTCCCACCGGGCCTGGGCCCCGGGCCTCAGTTTACATCCTCCCCTTGCTTTCACCCCACCCGACCGGGCAGCAGTCAGGAGACCCTGGGTCCTACAGGGACTGGGAGCTCACTGTTGCCAAGACAACCCCCACTGCCCCTGGTGCAGAAAAGAGCCCCGCTAGCAAATGCTGGAATGAGCCACTGACACAGACTTTATTGCATGACTGGGCGCCACGGATTCGCCAGTAGGTCACAGACCCGTGGTGAAAGCCAGCTGCAGTTCGAGCACTGGAATCTGAGAAGCGTACGCCTTGGCCGAGGTGACCAGGGAGGACCAAGCCACCGAGGAGACCGGCTGGGCCTCAGTGGATAAACTTGCACTAGCGTGGCAGCCCCCATGGGCATCAGGCACCTGTTGGCTGCGCGCTCTGCTCCCACGTCACACATTGGTGGGAGGGGGCGTCCCGGAAAGGGCGGAGAGCTGGCATGGGGTACGGAGTTGAGAACAGGGCAGGAAAGAGCCCGGGCAGAGCGGGCCCATCACCCGTCACTCAACACTGCCTGCAGCCAGCAAGCCGGTGGGCAGGGCTGGGTGGGGCCTGAAGGCCCCGCAGTGCACGGGAGTGGCACCTGCTAATAGCCGGGGCTGAGGCTGTTGTTCCAGAGCCCGCTCAGGGCCTGGAGAGGCGGGGCCCTGGGAGCTGGGGTAAGGCAAAGAGGGGGAGGAACCAGCTCCCGGGCCCCAGAACTGCCTGCTCCCTCTCACTGTGGCAGAGGTGGAGGGTTGGGGATGGCCTTTTCCGGACTGGGCAGCTGACGGGGGTGAGCGAGACACACGCCAGACCAGATGGAGTGCCCCCACTACCCACAGGCCCTGGCACAGGGCAGGGACAGGTGACCAGGGGCTCCGACGGCAGCAAGCCCCCGGCCCGGGCCAGAGGGCCCCCCCCGCCCGGGGTTGGCTGTTGGCCCCAACTAGGAAAGGGCTGGAGTCCTCGTCCAGAACTCCCTTCCAATGCCTCTGTCAGGTAAGCCAGGGACAAGAGTGGTTGCATTTCATAAAAAACTTGTGTTTCACTAAAAACTAGGTCTGAACATGAAGAATATATGATAAAAAGGCATTCTCTGGTCCATTAAACATCACTCACTGAGGGTTTCCTGAGCACAGCCCCCGGCCCAGGCCCAGGCCCGTGAGCCAGGCGTGGGGGGCCCAGGGGAAGTCTAAGGCACTGGCCCTCCCCCAGGACAAGGCTCCTTCTCCCTGGGAAGGCAGCTCCCACTGTGCAAGGCCGGGGAGCACGTCCAGACCTGGAGGGCAGGGAAGGCCTGGCGGCACCTGCCACCGGACAGATGAGGCCTCGAAGCAGCAGCCGGAGAGCACCTGGCCCGAGTCTGCTCTGCGCAGGGGTGGGGGACACGCCGGGCCGGCCGAGCTCTGCAGGAGGCAGTGACCGCTCTGCTCAGCGCGGCACAGGTGTCACAGCCAGAGGCCCGAGGGGGGCCGTGGTCTGTCTGGCCAGGTCCTTCCCGGAAAGGGAGAGAGGCGGACCCGGCTTGTTGGGCCACCCACGGCCCAGAGCTGTAGGGCTGCGCCCCACATCCCTAAGGCTGGACACAGGGGAAAGTACCCTGCTTAGCACCTGGTGACCAGAAGCAACTCAGGGACACCCCACGCAGCCAGGCTCCTGCAGGCACCCACTCTGCACCCCTCCCCTGCGACACCCTCCCAGAGCTTACAGGCCCTGGAGCCATGCGGCTCAGAGACTCTGGTCCCCCCAGCCCCAGCCCAGGGTGGCAGACCCTCCCTCCTGCGCTGAGGTGGCGGAGCCGGTGGGTACGAGTGGACACAGAGCTTTCCTGCCCTGAGTGAGGCCCCCCTGGCTTCCCCCAGTCTTGGTCCATCCTTGGGGCCGGGCTCGTGGTTAGCGAGGTGTCCCTACATGCTCTCTCTCCACACGCACATGGCTGAGACAGCCGGGCTCAATTCCCATGGTTGTGACCTTCTCTCTGCACCCTGCAGCGTTCCATGACCCCACGGGCCAGAGAAAAGGGAGCAAGGGAGTAGAGGCGTCCTGTGCCCTGGCTGCCACCCTCCCTCCCCTGGGACAACAGGGCCTGGCCTGCAAGGCACAGCCCCCCTCACCCTGGGGGAGGGGCTGCCGGCCCAGGCCAGCTGGCAGCGAGGGGCAGGAGGGAGGGTCAGAAGAGGCTGGGGGCGGCCTGGCCAGGCGTGTCGTGGTCCCGGATGTACTGCAAGATGTCCATCTCGTCCATGGCTTGGATCTGCTGCTGCTGCCTCTGCTGCCCGGCCACGGCCTCAGGCGGGCCCGCTCTGGTGGGGACAGCTGGCTTTCTGGGTAGCGCTGGCTTAGCCGCCACTGGCGGCTTACGCTTTGGCTGGGGCTGGGGTTTGGTCTCAGCCCCCAGGTTCAGAATCTGGTCCAAGTCCTCTTCGACTCTAGGGAACCAGAGGGAGACGCCCTGAGCATGCCCCGCCCACAAAGAAGCAAGCTGCGGCGAGCAGAGCGCCCATTGTCAGGGCCCCTCCCGCACCCACCTCGGGTGGGAGTCGGCTTCCGAAGCTGGACGTCCCGGTTCGGACGCGGGCGCCGCCTCACGCCGACCAACCGCCCTCTCCGTCAGGTCTGCCCGCCCACAGCGCGGCTCTGTGGGCTGCATGGGCACCAGACAGAGCCCACCAAGGGCTCTACTTTGGCCCTGGACCTAACGGCCCACCCAAGAGGGGGGAGGGACAAAACTAAAGGCCACAGCTATGTAACGGTCACCAGGACCAGTCCCAGGTGCCGAGTGGCAGTTAAGAAAGGAGGACAAAGTCGGCCTCCACCCTCTTTGCCCGAGGGAGCTCCTGCCGCCAGCTCCCCAGGGAGGAACTCCATTCCTGGAGACCAGGCGCACAACGGAATCCATCCCACCACCCACCGCCCACCCATTAACAGCTGTCTCAGGGGTCAAGGCCATCCCAGGAGGCGCTATCCCAGGACACGCTGCTCCCGGCAACCTCAGCTCAGAAGTGCCCAGCTCCCTCCACGTGGCAGCCCTTCCGTGGGCAGCCCTGGGGCTCCTGCAGCCCCAGTGGAGTCTGGGTGCCCAGAAAAAGCTCTGTGAGGGATTGAGTCATCTATCCTCACGCAGGGGCCCTTGGGGAAGCAGAGCAGCAGCTGGAAGCTCGCGTCAGCTCAGGATTTACGACGCTTGGCAGAGCACTGACTCAGAACCAACAGAGGCTGGGTCTGCCCTGAGTGGGTGGGGTGGTCTTACTCAGGGTACAGGTGGCCGCACAGGTCCCCCTTTCCAGGCCCTCGATGCCCATCTGGGTCTCGAGTCACGGCTAGAACAGGTCCCAGCAACACAGTGAAGCGCTACGTGGTGTTCCCCACTCAGGCCACGCACATGTGCAGAGTGCTGCTGACCGCCGCCGCTGTTGCCCCCGCTGCCTGGCCGCAGAGACCCTCCGACGGTAACCCTCTGCACGCCCCCACAAGGGTGTTCTGTAGAACACAGGTCTGCAGGTGCCGGCGTCAGGGGTTTAGAACCCACGGCGCCAGGACGGTCCCACTGGAACCACCCCCTCCCCCCGCCCCAGGACAAGCTGAGCTCCGGAGGTGGCAGAGGCTCCCTGGGTGGGACGTGCCCTGTCGGGCCCTGCCACCCCCGGAGCTGAACCTGTTCTCCACCACCCTGCGCCTCAGTTTCTCCCTGAACACGTCCCAGCAATCCCTGCTTCCCCCGGCCTGCCAGGATGTCAGGGGTGAGCTCACAGGAGAAGAGTGAGCAGATGCCAGGGGCCGTGGGGAGATGTAAAGACAAGCCGTCCTGTGACTCAGGCCCGGCCGGCACTTAGAGAACCGTGTGACAGCTGCAGCTACTAATGAGGGTGCAAATGACAGCCTCCCGGGGCCACAGGCCTCCGTGCCACGTAATTGTTCCTGGAAAGAGGCAGCGTGGCTTCCCGCAAATCACAAAGCGTGGCCTGCACTCTGGGGGGCACGGGTGATGCCATGGAGAGATGCACTGGGCTAAGCACTCTCAGAGCGCAGCCGTAGGGGCCCCTGAAGCTGCTGCCCCAGCTGGGAGGCGGCTCTCCCAGCCTCTCATCCTCCGAGAGCTCAGAGGTTCCTGGACGCTGTGGGAGGACAGGATGCAGGCAGGTGGCCCTGGCTGCCAGCGCACTTGGGGGCTGGAGCTTTGGGCCACCTACCTCTTCCACACCCCACTTCCTGGAAAGCGGAGGTAACAGCGCCCATCCGGGGGGCAGTCGTGAGGTCGTGAGAGCTCGGTAAGGAAGGTCACGTGTGGAGAGCCCAGCAGGCTGCAGGGCCACGGCGAGCACTCCGTTAAGCAGTGGCTGTCAGCTCTGCACACGGTCTGCCCACCGCCCTCCACGTGACGGCTCAGGCCTCGCTCTCCCCTCCGTACGACCCGCTGACGGGACCCGCGGGGGACCAGCCGCTGCCCGGCACAGGTAGGTGCGTGTGGCTCCCTCCAGCGGGGCTGCACGCGGCCAGGCTGAGCGTATTGGTTCCCAAAACTGTTTATGCCAGTTATACTTGCTCTTGCAATTCAGTGACTTAATTATTATTCATGTGAGCTATTAAAATACGAGTGTGAAAGGAAGAGAAAAAGAGGCAGGCACACAGTTCTCTTTCTGGAAACCGCTGGGCTGCCGGACCCTGCCTTCCCTCACCAGGTCCCCAACACGGCCTTGGCCTTGGGGCCGGCGCCCGCCCACAGGGTCCCACCCCCAGAGACAAAGGCCAGTGAAGAGCTCCTTCCCGTGTTGGGACAGGTCTGCGGCTCTGTCCAGGCCCCTCTCGGGGCTGGCAAAGCACCGCTGAGGACAGGTGGTACCTGAACAGATCCTCGGCGGCCTCTCTGTGGCCCAGGCGGGCGGTGGGCCCTCCACTCGCACAGGCTGCCGGCAGCAGTAAGGGGTCACCCAGGGTGACGGCCCCGCCAAGGTCAGGATCGTCAAACAACTTCAGGGCTGCGGAGAGGACAGCAGCAGCCTGGTCAGAGGAAGTGCTGGCCCATCCTCAAGGACCCTGGGGGCGAGGAGTGGAGGTGGCTTGGCCCAGCCCGGCAAGAGCAGCTAGGGAGCGCCCTGGCTGGCGTAGCTCAGTGGATTGAGCGTGGGCTGTGAACCAAAGCATCGCAGGTTCTATTCCCAGCCAGGGCACATGCCTGGGTTGCAGGCCACGGCCCCCAGCAACCGCACATTAATGTTTCTCTCTCTCTCTCTCTCTCTGTCTCTCTCTCCCTTCCCTCTCTAAAAATAAATAAATAAAATCTTAAAAAAAAAAAAAAGAGCAGCCAGGGGGCAAGGCGGAACACAGAACCCGATGAATGGGGACAGGTGAGTGGAGGGCACAGGTGCTCATCAGGGCGGGCACATCTGTCTGCCCCGCCCCACTCCGCCACTCCTGCCTGCCACGGGGGTCTGGTCAGCAGACGGCACCCCTCAGTGCAAGTTCAGGTGGCCTTCCCAGCGCTCTTAGGAGGAAAAACCCTCGTTAGCTCCCGGACCTGGCCCAGCTGGACCTCTCAGCTCAGCCCCCGAGGCTGCACCCCACGTTCCCACAAGGGTTCATGAGCACCAACCGCTGGCCAAGGGCTGCTGCCTGCCTGCGGGGACGCGTGAGGAGCCGATGCCGTCCTCGCCACAGCCCCTGCCTGCCAGGGGCCCGGTGAGCCTCGACCCCTCCCCATCTCTGCTGCCCTCAGGAAAGGGGGCGGGGGCGTCTCCAGCTGGCACAGCCTCCTTTGGCAGCCCCCAGGCAACCTGCGCTGGCCCTTCAGGATCCAGCTGGAGTAGAGCCCCCATCCGACATCCCTCCTCCCCCGGGAAGCCTTCCCTGCTGCCCCCCACAGGCGCCGACTTCCTGCTGAGAGCCAGGCCTCTTGCAGTTGCTGGGAGACGTCCCGTCTCCCGCTGGGGACCCTGGGGCTGGACCATGTGTTACTCGTCCCAGCACGGAGCCCGGCCCTCGGTGGGTGGCCACCGAGCATTGGCCGAATCAATAGGTGATGCCAACTCCCGGCCCTGGAAGAGGACCCAGGTGGGTGACAAAGGTCAGGCTCCGGGACACGTGGAGAAGTCCTAAGGACGCCTGGCTTTCCCTTTCCCATCTCCGCCCAGAGCCTCCCGCAGGGTCTCCGAGGGCCTCTTGTCGGAGTCCTCACCCCGGAGTCGCAGAGTGCGCACCGGGGCGGTCAGCACCCACGCCCCTCCCGTGCCCATGCTGGCCCCGACCCACCCCCCTCAAGGCAGCAGAGCCGCTCCCCTCCCCCGCCCCAAGGGGGCATCAGAACCGACACGGGGCCCCAGGCTGGGAGAAACCGGGTGCGAGAGGGCGTCTGTCTGGCAGAGCTTCTCCACCAGCCAAGTCTCATCAGGTCGGGACGGGATGAGACCCAGGCTTCCCTCCCGCTCACACGCGGCAGGTCTGGAGCCACTCGTGGGGGCCAGTCTGGTCACCGGGGTGGGGCGGGGGGCGGGGAACACCTCGACCGACAGACGCACGCACACCGGGCCCCACTTACGGTCCCTGCGGGCCGTGTCCTCCGTGGGCCTCTGCGGGGAGAGCTTGCTGCTCGGGCGGAAGAGCCCCTCATCGGGGTCCGCCTCTTCGTCAAAGATGGTGAGCCGGGGCGAGGGTCTGGGCCTGGGCTTCACGGCCGCTTCCGGGCGTTTCTTGGGCTTCTTGGAGCTGGGGAGTCACGGACAGAGCCCCAGGTCAGGGAGTCTCAGGGCAGCCCCAGCACCGGGCCCAGGTGGCCCGGCCCCACCCACACAGGTGCCGGTGGGCCTGGGCTCGCATCCCAAAGGGGCTTCCAGAGGACCTGACACCGGACGTGGTGAGTCCCTGCTCCACGAGGTGGCCCGGCCCAGCCCTGTGCCCGGGGAACCGCCACCGTCTGGACCTGCGGGAGGAGGGGGCGGGTGTCCGGGCTACGCGGCCGGCTGCCACATGACCCCAGCCCTGCAGGGGATGCAGCTCCCAGGCCTGACTGCGTGGTTACAGGCCAGAGGCCCGGGTCTCCTCTAGGGGCTGCAGGGGCTGCCCGACCTTAGCGGCGCAACCCAGTCAAAACTTCAGTCCACGGGCAAACCCCACCTCCTTCAGGAAGACCCTCAGCTACTTCTACCCCACTAGGCTCTGTCACTCCTGGGGGCGGGGCGAGGTCCTGCTCTGGGCCAGACGCGGCCATGGGACTCCTGGAGGGGCAGGAGGGAAGCTTCGGGGCCTCGGGGGCGCTCTGGTCCCGGGCCCGGGGGGTGGGGGTGAGGGTTACTCAGTGCTCAGGCCACGCTCACGGGGCAAGGCGTGCACATCTGCTCATGCGTCACTGCAAGAGTTATGTGGCCAGCACACACACACACACAAACTCGGGTTCAGTTTATAACATGGTGACCCGGTCCCTGCTGCCGAGGCCCAAGCGAGCCATTTTAATCAGGTTCCTGCAAATGAGAATAAACTTTTTACTGGAAACAGCATTTCTGGTCCGCCTGCCTGCCTGCCTGGCAGGCAATTCCACTGGACGTAGGTCACCGCCGTCTGGGCTCGTGTTTGCACAACTCTGCCGCCGCTACACGGTGCCGAGGAGCCAGTTCTGCCCCCAAACAGTGGAACAGATTAACCAGCCGCAGATGAAAATAGCAGCAGGGTGGGTGCCGGAGGGCAAGGTGATCCCAGGCGACCGTCCATCCCCACAGCCTGGGTTTGGACGCCTGGTAGGATTGCAGGCCCCCAGCTGGGGTGGGGAGAAGCTACAGAAGCCGGGAATGCACCTGCTGGAAGGTCGCAGGATGGGGCACACCTCCTCGACCAGAGTCCGAGTCCCGGCTCCCTGGGCAGGCGAACAGTTTGGAGAGGCAAGGGGTCTGCTCGAGGCCACAGAGGAGGCAGGGGGACACCGTGACCAGAGCTGAGGGCAGCCGCAGTCACAAACTCTGCTCCCGCCCGTCCAAGTGCCTCGTGAGCTGGAACAAGACACTTGTCCAAGGGCACACGGTGGGAAAACGGCTCTGCCCGGCTGTGCCTGGGGGGATGGGGCCCACTCTGAAGACAGAGGTGGAGAGCAGAGACGGGGCGGGGGCAGGGGGCGGGGGGCTGTGCCAGGAAGCCCCAGGCAGCCTGTTCCCAGTTCTTTCTCTGTTCCGGGCACAAGCGGGCGGGCTCACGTCACAGGTCACCAGGGACACGTCTCTGCTCTGGCGCCAGCCACGGGCCCTGCCTGCGCTACTGGGAAAGCTGAGAGCAGCCTGGACTCCATCCCCACGGCAAGTGCTTTCCGGAACTGTGGCCACCCCCCCTCGAGGGATCAGGGCGGCCTGCCTTCCCTGGGACGTTGCCCTCTTCTGCTCCACGGACCCGGCAGAGCCGGTTCAGTTCTGGCGGCCCAGGGAGGTGGGCACCAAAGACGGGCCGTGGCTCTCGCAGAAGGCAGCTGGAGACGGTCCCCGCCAAGATCTCCAGCCCAGGGGCGAGCCCGGGAAGCTGGGTGTGAGGCCCTGTGGAATCCATGACCAGCTGGGTTCGGGGCCAGCCCGAGGCCTATAGGCTCTGCCTCCCTGCTGTCCCTGGGCGCCCTTCACCGGGCCCTGCTCCCGGGGCCGCAGGGACTGCGGCAGTGAGGGGCGCCAAGCCTGGCGGGGGCCCACCACCCCCAAGAGTAGCAGGCCCCAGAACAGCTCCTGGGGAAAACAAACTCACATCCTACCCAGCATAGGGACCCCGGTGGCTGGCAGGTGAGAAGCTTCCCCTGGACCAGAGACCAGAGGATGTGTGGGGCGAAGGGAACCCTCTGGAGAACAAAGGAAGCGGCCAGCGTGATTGATCATCTCTGGCGAAGCCACGCGGAGCCCGCGATCCCCCTTCCCACGCCTCCTCCTGGGTCTGCGTGCACAGGCGAGGCCCACCCGTCCTGCCGGGGGAGCTGTCCTCTGCAGCCGGGTGAGCCTTCTTGTGTTCCCCCCCTGGAGAGGCTTTTGGTTGGTTGCTGTCGTGAATCGAAATAAAGCCAGTCTAGGGCACTGTCTGTGCTTCACCCATGCCACCTGGGCCATCCTTCGTGCCCTTGACCAAGCAGCAAACACGGACCTCTGATAGCTGAGCCCCGGGGCCCTGTCCTGGCTGGTCCCCAAACTCCAGTCTGTGGTCCAGAGCAGATGCTCAATCAACACTGAGTGAAAAAAAATGGGTGGGTGCATGGATGCATGGATGGAAGGATAGGTGGACGGATGGATGACGGAAGGAAGGGGGGGATAAGAAGGACGGACAAATAAACAGATGGACAGAGAGGGTGACAGTGCATCTCTTAATCAGACTTATTTCTTCCTACTCCCCCGGGGAGGGGGCAGGGTGTAAAGACAGCGGGGCTCCCAGCACCACTCGAGACATCGGCCGTGTCTGGAAAGCCCCCCACTCCTTCCTGCCTCCTCCAAAGCTGCTCAGTCGCCTCGGTGGTCTCTCCACCAGCCCCTCCGCTGTTCTGTGAGCAGTTCGCCCCCTCACTACGACCTGGTGTTCCGGAAGCACCTGCCACACTCAAGAACCTATGCTAGGGGAGGCGGGCACAGAGCTGAGTGAGACCAGCCACTGTCCCCAGATCCTCAGAACCCAGCAGTCACAGATGCCAAGACCGGTCATTACCACGCAGGGCAGCAACTCCAGCACAGCTGGAGCACAGAGGAGGGCTTCCTGGAAGAGGTGACAGAGACGTGGGCAGCAGCCTAGGTGGGTGGGCTAAGGGTAGATGGGTGATTCAGACAGGGGGACCGAGAGACCTTCATTCCATCAGGGAAGTCTGTGTGACTTCCCCGGTGCCCAGGCAGCTTTGCTCCCGGTCCCTGGAAAAACGCTCAGAGCCGCTGCGTGAGGGGAGACGAGGTCAGCGAGAACATCAGAAGGCCAAGTGCTCAAGAGGTGGGGCTGCAGAAGTGACCCCCGGCAGAAGGGGTGTGACCAGGGTGCTGCCCGCTTTCTGACCTCAGGCTCAGGGCAGGCATTTCACGGGGGAGGCGAGGCTCTGTTTCCAAGCCCAGGCTCTTCCCCTCACTCCCAGGTCGTGTGCACGTGGACGCAGGCTGGACGCAGGCTGCACACAGGGGCTACGGCGCCGGCACCCCCAAGTCTCCCTCCATGCCTCCCCCTCGCTGTCTACCCAGCTATCTGCAGGAAGCACTGCCTGGCTCTGCCTTCCAAAGAAACGTCCAGCTTCAGCGCTCGGGTCCTGGCACGGCCCAGGGCGCTGGCTCCCGTCCTCTGAGCTGAGTGTGGGAAGTGCAGACTTACAGGAAGGCGCGTGCCTGTGTGCGGGAACCAGCCTGTCCCTAGGGCAGGGGACAGCCCGCAGGGACCCGGGGCCTGGAGGGCTCCCTCTGCACTTGGGGAAGAGGTGGGGGCACTGCAGACAAGGTTTGAAAAAGCAGAGAGGCCTTCCCGACAGAGGGTGTGGAGTCCGTAAAGAACCCCTCACATTCCGAGCTGCACAGCCAAGGCCGCCAGCAGAGGCTTCCGGGACCCTGACCTGGAGCAGACATCCTGGGGGGCGGGGGGGGCATTATTCCAAGGAATAACCATCCCAACATGGAAAAAGTTGCTCACTGCCTGTGAGAGCAAAAACCTACAAAAAACAGTGTCCCCAGGCAGGAGCCTGGTGGTGCCACATGCAACACACTGACCCTACCAGTTAACTACCACGGAGTAAGAGCAGAAAAGTCTATTTACTGATCTGGAGAAACCAAGTATATAAACTAAAAAGGCAAATTATGCAATGGCACATGGGGCACAATCCCATTTTGGCATTAAAACAAGAATAACCAAAAGTATATATTTGCCACCTTCGTGGCAAAAGAACTGTTAACTGTGTTTTCAATTTTCATATACACATCGTATATTATTCAAGCTACAATTAAAAATGTTCCTAGCAGAGTATTTCCAGCAGAAAGCAGGACTATTATGGCAGAACTGCGTCTTAAAACAGTGAAGTCTCAAAAATAGAAACTTAAACATGAAAACTATGTGCGACACGGCAAGCGACCGCGAGGGGACACGGTGAAAACGAAGTACATAAAAAGGCGCACGGGTTAACGTCTGCAGCTACGTAGGTAGCACTGGGACAGGCGCGCACAAACCCCCGCACAGATACGCGAGCAGAGTGTCGGCATGGGCCAGTGAGGGCTTTTTCTATTTTTAAGCGCTTTCTACTAGTGTTGCAACTCGTCTTTTCCCTAATCAAAACCAGGTTTAAAAGACAAAGAAAAAAGCCCCGCCGGTCCCTGCTCCGGGCTTTGTGCGGGCGGCTCCGACCTTCCAGCAGCCCTGCGGTGGAGCAACAGCGCCCCCGCGCGGCCGCAGCAGGGAAGGCCGAGGCCGGAGTCAGGTCTAGCAGGGCGCTCCGAGGTGGGGCGCGGGTGCAGCTGGGAAGGCCCGGCTGCCATCTGCAGAGGAACTGAGGGCACAGGATGGAGAAATACTCCATCTACGGCATACGTCATCTGCAAAGAGCATCACGTTCCCCACCCAAGGACAGGGTGGGCGGTACTGTGCAAGAGCAAGAAAGTCAACAGGCCCACCTGGGCGTACCGGGAGAGGGCAGGGGAAGTCTGACTTCAAGGTGCTACGCTGCCACACACCAGGCTCTGGGCAAGTCCCCACTCCACTCTGTCCTCGATGTCCCCATCTGTGCAAGGGGGGTAATCCTGGGGTCCTGCCCAGCTCTCAGACGCTGGAAGACTGGAATTGGGGGACAGCACGGGGAGGTGCAGCCTGCGTCCACTCACGAGACCGGCGAGGGAGGGGGAGAACTAGGCTGGGAAACAGAGGGACTCCCCTCCCCTGTGGCCTGCCCGACTCTGCTCTCGGTGGCTGCATGAATGCGGAGGAGCTTCTCAGCTCCAAACATCAGCTTCCTCGCACACAGGGAGGCCGGGCCGAGGTCAGCTCCCCTTTCCCAGGCCAGACCCATGGTGGGCCTGAAAGCCACCGGCGACGCATCGTGGCCTTTTCCGCAACCTCTCAGAAAAGTTAGTTATTTCTTATCCCGATGAGGTGACAGCACTGACTGTTGTCACACGGGTCATTCAACGAAACACTGGCAGAAGGTCTTAAACCTCTGGGATCCCTTCTGGTGCTGAGCTTTCCTGGGATTCAGGAGTGACGTCCCGGAGTGCAAAGCCAGGGCCAGCGCTGGGGACAGGTGGCCCTGGGATGGCCCACACTCCACCCCCCGACAATCTGCTACTGGAGCAAGGAGGAGAACCCCAGGTGGCCCATGCCAGCCCCGGGGAGCATTTTCCTACCCAAAAAAGGAGCCGCTCTGCTAGTCATGCCCCCCGCCAAAGGCTGGCACACACCGCCCCAGCCTGTCCCGGCCCGGCCCTGAGGGCGGTAGCCTAGAACAACAGAAGAGCGCAAGTTTACACAAAGCCCTCGTCTGACCAAAATAAAGCCCAAGACGGGCCTGCGGCTTGTGCAAGACTGATAAGGGGGGATCGTGACAGATTTCTCCTGACTTGGACTGGCCACCCTGGCTGCTGCTCTCACAGGGCCGGGTGCTGGGCTCCAGGACAAGGCCGGCCGTGGAGGGCCAGGGGTGGAGGGCCCGACTCCTGGGCACCGAGGGGCTGCAGGGCGACCGGCTCCAGGGCCGTCTCCCCGAGCACCCAGGCACCTTCTCCGAGGATGGCCCCCTCCCCCAGGCTGGTCCCACACCGGCCCACAGCCCCGACGGCCGCACCTGCCCCTCTGGCTGTTTCACTTGCCCTGGACCCCGCCTGACTTCTCACCAGCTCCTGATTGGAACAGTCCCCGCAGACAGGCCGCCCTCGGCCATCGAATGAACTTCAGAGAGCCCCACGGGAGCTGAGAGAACGTCACCCGGGGCCTGCGGTCCGACTCTGTGGAGGTGGTGGGGCAGAGGGCCGGGGCCGTGGAAAGAGCTAAGCGCCAACATTTATGTGAATCCAAACGTCGCAAGAGCACCAAGAGACAGAGGCTACTGTCACCCTATTTTTGCTACCGGAAACTACAGGAAAGGGATCAGCTGCCAGGGGAACGTGGCCGGGAAATGGCAGAGCAGGGACTCGAACCCAGGCAGACTGGCTCCACAGCCCAGGACCTCACACTTGGTAGGACTTTCAGTCCCATTATTCACCCGCTGTCTGTTCTCAGGCCCAGTAGTTGGCCTCCGTTTCTTCCATCTGTAAAATGGGGTAACAGCTGCTTTCAGGGCACCAATGAGACACGTACGCCAAGTGCAAAATACAGTGCCCAGCTCCAAGCAGGCCCACCTAGTTTCTTGTGCGTCTGGGCCAAGAGGAGGCAGTGAGGGCTCCAGGTGGCCGAGTCCGTCTGTCCCCGTCCCCTGCTTCTGGTTGGGAGGTCCTGCCCAAACAGCTCAGCCTGGGCCTGCCAGGGGAGGGGGCTTGGGGGCAGATGTCTGGCTCTCTAGTCCCGTCTGGCCTACGACCCCACCCCTGGCACAGGGTGGTCCGTGAGGTGTGGGCTCAGGAGCAGCTCCCTACTCAGGGGGCCAGGAAAGGACAGAAGCCGGACATAGTCCAACAGGGACCACCAAGACCGCAGCTGGCTTGCCTCTTCGCCAGCCAGTGGGGGTGTGCACATGTGTGTGCCTGCAAGTGCTGGCCTGTGTGTGCATACGTGTAAAGGAGACACACTCTCCTGGCTGGAGACCCTGGGCTCACCGCACCCCCTTGAATCGCACTGCTGCACCGCTGGCAGCTTTTGGGTCACCAGTTCCCTCCACCCGCGTGATTCAGGGACCCTTACGACTGGCCTGTGGGGCGGTGGCGGGGCCGAGATGTATGGGGCTGCTTTCTAGACAGTGAGCCACCCTGCAGGGAGCTCATCACGTGAGTCACAGGCCGGCCCAGCGGTTCAGGCAGCCTGGGCTTCCGAGCTGTTGGGGAGGCAGCTCTGCCAGGCCTCAGTGCAGAGCCAGGGAGTGTCGGTGGGGGGCCACCCTGCGGGCAGGGAGGGGCAGGTGACAGCTGAGCTCAGCCCCAAAGACACGAGGAGGATGGAGCAGGCAGCCGGTTCCCCCAGTGTACCAGGCCACACAGGGCGAGGGCCCAGGGAGTGGGGAGGGGAAGGGGCCTCATGCTCCCCGAGGGAAGGGAGGAGCTGTCCCCAGAGAGTCTGGAACCCGCCAGGAGGGGGCGGGGAGACCTACCGCATGATGCCCAGAGGGTCCAGGGCCTCCTCCTCTTCTGAGGACTTCTCTGCACCCTCATCCTTCTGGCCTGGGCTGGGCGGCCCCTCCGCTTGCTCCTGCTGCTGGAAGAAGTCGAAAGCCTCCCCAGCATCCGCTGCGTGGTTGTCTGTGTCCAGGACAGAGACCTCTCTGCTGGTGAGGTCCGCAGCCCCCGGAGATCTGGTGCCTGTGAGGGAGCAGCAGCAGAGCCGCTGACCAGGAGTCCTCAGACCAGGATGCCGGTCTGGGTGGGTGGGGGAAGCGGGGCTCCCTGTGCCTGTTGCAGCCCCCCTCCCCTCTCCCCCCTGCCCAGGGCTGGCAGCACCAGGGAAGCCTGGAGCAGAGCGCTTTCAAGTGGGAGCCTCAGAGCACAGTGCAGACAGCAGCTCCAGGTCTCTGTGGCCCAGGGCCCGTCTGCGGCCCAGGGACCGTTGAGGCCTCGCTCTGGGCCAGGGGAGACCTCAGGGCTTAGGGGCAGAACCTCGGGTACCTAAGAATTCCAGCAGCTCCTGGCTGCCCGCGAGTTCGGCATCCTTGGCGACGCAGCGCAGAATCTCGTCGAACACAGCTCTCCTTTCCCGGATGTCGGACTCCCCTACGAACAGGACCTTCCTGGGGAGCGGGGGAAGGCTGGCCGAGGGGTAGCGGCTGCTCAGTTTCTGGTAAAACTCCTCAATCTCGCTGTACTTTTTGGAGACCTGGGTGAGAGAAGCACAGAGTTTCCTGAGTGCAGAGAGGGTGCCCCTCCTCTGACCCCCGCCAGAGGCCCCGGGAGGGCTGGGCTCTGCGGACTCACAGGACCAGGTGCCTCGGGCCCGGCCGGGTGGCTCCCTCCTGACCCTCCGCCCAGCTCCCTGCCTCAGGCTCTGCTCATTAACCTCCTCCTCAAAGGCAGGTTCAGTTGTGAAAGTCTCTGTGGCCCAAAGGAAAGGTGCGACCTCCTCGGTGGGCTCCCTGGGCCCTGCCTGTCATAGGTCTGGGTGGTGACATTCGATGTAGGGGCCCCGGCTGGCAGGTGGCCATGGCTGCCACTTCCACTCTAGGCCTCTGGTGCACTGGTGACATGGCCCCACGGCCTGGCTGGCAGGTCGTCTCCCTGCAACGACGTGAGTTGCCTTTCTCAGCACCGACCTCTGGATAGCTCCCCTGGGAACTGGCAACAGTCTTCGGTGGTGCAGAGCCAGACGCTGCCAAGTTAGTTCCTCTGCCACTGGCCAGGACCGGTCTGTGCACTGGGGCCTTGAGGGAGCAGGCCGGGGCTCCTGCTGGCCATGAGAAGGTGGTCCTGGGCCATCCGAGTCACCCTGGGGTGGCGCTGAGCTTCCCACGGAGTCCCGGGGTTCGAGGGAACAGAGGAGGCCGAGGGAGCGGTGCTGGGAGCTGAGGTGGGACTCTGGTTTGGGCGCCCCAGTGGGGTGGGGGGCAGGCAGCCAGTGTCACTGCCCCGCACCCCTCTGACCTCAGTGTGGGGGTCTGCGGAGCCAGCAGAGTAGGGGTGTCCACTAAACCCCAAGCCAATACAGTGCCCCTTCCCAGAGGCTGGTGTAAGCAGGGGTGTCCAGTGGGCATCTCTGGGCCACACTGGAAGAAGAGCTGTCTTGGGCCACCCATTAACTACATTGTGACAGGTAGTCACAAAACAATCTCATCATGTTTTAAGCAAATGTACGATTTTGTGTTGGGCTGCATTCACAGACATCCTGGGTCACACGCAGCCGGTGAGCTGCAGATTGGACACCCCTGAACAGTGCGCAATAAAAGTCAGATTTATGTTAAAACACGTACGTCCTCTTGAGGAGTAAAATAAAAAATGGTCGTTCTTTTTTTTTTTTTTTAGGTGAATCATGAAACTTCAGAGATTCCTAGATCTTCTGGGAAGCAAAGGTGTTCTCCGTGGCCCTCACTGGTGCATGCACACGCACGCCCCACAGGGCGCAGGTGCCACCACTGGTCAGGAAGCGGTGGCACAGGTGTGACGTGGGAGGTGTCAAGGACGTCCTCAGGCACACCCTCGCACGAGAGGCTGGCCCTCTGCACAGCAGTCGGCAGGTGGGTGGGGCGCCCCTCGGGGATCCCAGAATGCCGCTCTCCACGAGGCCCCGGGGACTCTGACCTCAGAGGTCCCCCCTCCCTGTTCCTGACCCTGGAGACGGCTGTGCTGGCCTCCACCTGCCTGCAGAGCAAAGCAGGCCCAGCACTACCACCGCCTTCCGCTGTGGTTCTCAGCCAGGGCCAGTCCAAGAGCACACAACAGACACCGGGCTGTTTCAGATGCTTCCCATGACGTGTTAGCTGTCCCTTGACAAGAGATTCGTGCTGTGAGTTTTTCTCTCTTAGAATTTGGTGTCTCTTGTAGTTGGTCCTCAGAGCCAGCCGCTCACTGCCTCCCTCTCCGTCTTGGCTGCCAGGCGGTGAGAACTCCTGTGAGCAAACCGCAGCCGGCGGCTCCTGCTGGGCCGCAGGGTTCCTGCTCATCTCGCCTCTACCTCCCAGTCCCGTGGCCTGTCTCTACTGGTCATGGCTCCGGGCCCTTTTACAAGAAGCCAAAGGTTAGAACGAAAGAGTCTGGGACCTCTCCCCCCTCTCAAAGTTCCATCCTTCCTTGGCTCCTGTGTCTCCACGACACTCCTGTCCTTCCTTCGGACTCTGGGGAGCGGCTCCTCCTCCCTGGCTGCGGCTGATCTGGGGGGTCCCCACGGTTCCCTCCTCAGCCCCTCCCTCCACACTCCGCACCCATTTTCTGGGCCCCTTCATCCACTCCCAGACTTTGGACATCACTTCCAAGCGGATGCCTCCCAAACCTGCGTCTCAGGCCCGCGCTTGTCCTGCTCCCCACCCTCCAGCGTCCCCTGGGCGGACACTTCACACTCGACACGTCCTGAGACCTGCCTCTCCACCTGCGCTCTAATCTCAGTCGGCGGAAGCAGTCAGTCGGAAACTGGAACTATTTTCACCTCCGCCCCTCCCTTCCTTGCAGGGGCACAGCCGGCTCCCAGCCCCGCAGGGGGGGCCTCACTGTATTAGCCTCGTAGCTGGGCCCCCTGCCCGTTCCTTCCAATCCCACTCCACTCTCCCACCGGACCGGCCAGTGAAAAGCAATCACTCCCACGCCTAACACTCTCCCGAGGCTACAAGAGCAGCTAAGCCCCCACCCACCTCCAATGACTCGGATCCATCACCTTCTCCTACTCCATCCGGGACGATACTCAGTCGCGCACAGCTCCCCCCTACACACAACACCATTTCTAGCCTTTGCTTAAGGCTGCACCCTCCGTCTGGACCCCCATCCCCCTTCCGCCCCCGCTGAGCCCCACCTACTCTGAACACAGCCCAGTGCTCACCTCTTCTGAGAAGTCGTCCAGATCCCTCTCCCTAGGGTGGGTCAGGTGCCCCCTTTCTGTTCCCCCAGCCCCCCACAGACTGTAAGGATCTGATTGGCTCGGTCCCCGCAGGCTCTGGCCCTGAGTGGCGCCTGCTCCCTTACGCTCCCCTTGTTACCTGGTGGTAGGTGTGTTTGCCCACCTGGACCCCCGGACCCAGGGCACCCTCGGGAGCATCCCGGAAGAGCCCCCAGCTCACCAAGAACTGCACGACATCCTCGGGCCGGTGCTTGGCCGACTTGAACGCAGCCAGCCGGGTGACCGCCAGGATCTGGTACTCCACGTGCCCCGACATCATGCCGCCCCGCACCTCCTGGTGCTGGGGCACCGTCAGGTCGAGGCCCGTGTGCGCATTCTGGACTTGCCTGCCGAAGGGAAAGAAGGCAGAGGAAGCTCAAGTTCGAGTCAGCAGGCTTCTCGAGTGAAACGCTGGCAGGACCGCAGGCGGGGTGGCTCAGCAGGCCTGGGCGCGAGGCTGCTCCGCGGCCGTCCCCCGGGGTCACGGCTCCGGGTCTCCAGCCCTGCCACCCGCCAGGCCCTCAGAGAGCCTGGCTTCCCTGGCCTGAGCCCTGTCTTTGGGTCGTTCCGGGACAAAGGGCTGTTCCCAGCAGGAGAACAGGGGAGAGCAGAGAAAGGGGGGCTCGTGGAAGGGAAGGTCACGGACGGCTGCACGTCTTACGCACACTCAGCGCGCAGGCTCCTGCAGGTTGGGGGTGTGGCTTCCCGGGGGCTCGTTCACACCGAGGGAAGTAGTGCCTGGTCTGTGCGCACCATGCGGGAGGGAAACTGCGCCAGGGATCTGGGGGGAGGCTCATGCCTTCGGCTGCCCAGAGGGCAGCAGAGCGGCCTCGCAGCCTGCCCAGCGTGGGGAGGTGGAGAGGGCACCGGGGGCTGAGCCCTCCTCAGGCCTGGGCCCCCGAGAGGCGCCGAGAAGGTCACTGTCAGCAAAACACTGCAGCTCTCGGAGAACCTGTAAATGCTACGCAAGCACGCGGACTGGGATGCAGGGCAGAGAAGCTAGGAAAAAGCCAGACGTGTCTTCATCCCGTGTGAGGGTAACGCAGACCCAGGCACACAACCATACCCTAAATCACACAAACACCTATGGCACAGTGTGCGGGGAACATCACCAGGGTGGAGACCTACTGTGCGCCGGGCCAGACTTCCAGAACTCAGGAAAGGGGAGGCCCCGAGGGGGAGGGGGGACTCGGGGCTAAAACTGAGCCCAGGGCAAGGCCCCTTCCGCCTCTGGAATTGTACCCCAACCCAGCAGGTGACATCCGGCCCCCAGCACTGTTTCCACACGGACCCCTCCCATGCCCACAGTAGGCGTGTGACAGTCACCGAGGTGACGCGGTGTCACCAACTGGCGAGGACCACTGCCACACGCCTACATATGAAGTGTGTATACACACTCACCAACCACAGAAATCTCCACACACGCAATCACCTCATGGGCGGGTATGAAGCACAATGTAAGAAACACGGGTCCCTTAGGAAGGACCTGGGCGACCCTGCCTTCAGTCGGGAGGGGAGTAAGCCCTCGCGTCCGCGTGCGAGAGGGAAAAACACGCCTAACAAATCGGTGCTGGTTTCCTTTCGCCAGTAACCGCACGGCACTCCCACCCTCACGGCGCCGAGTGCAGCCGGCTGCTCCTAGCGCTGCGGGTGGGCAGTACGGGCAGGAGTGCCAGACAGCAAGGCAGGACCGAGGGTGGGAGGCGTGACCGTGGCTGGACTGCCGTAGCCTCTGTCCCGAGGACCTTGCCCATGCCAGTCACTCCGCCTCCCGCAGACCTGAACTAAGGCGCTGCTCCTGGGGCCCACATAGAGACAGAGAAACAGGCACAGAAAAGGAGTCGCAGGTTCTTGGTCTCAGCCGGTCAGAGGCAGGGGCAGGGTTCACTCCCAGACTGTCCCTCCCCACTGCCTGGCACCTCCGGTTGGTACCAGGCACAAGGGAGGCTGTCAGTGAAGACCTGCTGAGTGAATGGAGGGGTGAGTATGTGTGGGGTGACCGTGGGAGACCCGGCCTCGCCTTTGCCCTTACCCTGCAGGCAGCCCCCACCCCCGCCGGGGTTTGCTGGTGCCTGGCAGCAAGGCCCCTCTTCTCACCATGAACTTGGGACTTCATCACCAGCACCCGTGTCTGGGAACAAGCCCCGTGTGGGTGGCCTCACAGCCCGTCCCAAGCAGCCAGCATCAAAGTCACATCGGCCTGCCAGTGGCTGAGACGGGTGCCGGCTGCTGGCCCTGCCCATACCTGCCCACCCCAAACCCCGTTCCTGCAGAAAAGGAAACTGAGGCTCAGCGAGAGGAGGTGACGTAGGTGGCACCAGGGAAACCTGCCAATGAGGCTGTGACCTGCAACCTGGCTGCATCATGCGGAGGAGACTAAGCAGGCTCTCACATTAGGGTTTACCCTTAAAGAATCCTGTTTTTCTAGACCTGGAATCACGGGGAAGTTCCGTTGCAGCTGGAAAAATAACAGCTGCGCGGGTAACACACTCGTTTATGTAACAAAATGGTCATCTCTGCCCAAGATCTTGTGTAGGGGCAACAGGGTGGAGTATATGGAAATACCCGAAGTGAGTCACACTACAGATGCTGAGGAGAGAGAAAGCGGAGTAAAAGCGTGTCTAGACCAGCCTTTCCAGGTCCACCTTGCATTGGGTCCTCCAGGTCTGGAGCAGGGTGGGTGCCTGCCACATCCAGGGTCCCCCAAGTCCTTTGCGATGACTTGCACTTTTCGCGAGCCACCTCCTTGAGCAGCTGCCCCCTCTCCTCACCCCTTCCCTGGGAATGTCCACTCGCTCTTCCTCCAGGACGTGGCCTCATTGACCCCCTCAGAAGCCTGGCTACGGTCCGGCACTGCGTTCCCATGGCAACCTGTACTTACTAACCCTAGCACTTGGGAGTCCGCGTTCATTTCTCCGTTTCGCTCCGCACCCCGCAGGGCTGGGCCTTGTCTGCTTCATCCCCTTCCCCAGTGCAGAGCACCTGACCCCACACACGGTGAGCACTGATGAGATGCAGGACAAATTTTTGTGCCAAAAAGAAATGAACATAGGTCGGCAGGGGAAGGAGGGCAGGAGAGTCCCCTCCCACTGGGTCTTGAGTGAGCTCGTCACCCTGTAGAGCCTTCAGTTTTTCCATCTGTAGTACGGGGACACTGGATGCCGCCCACCTCTCCCGCAGGGCGGTGGAGGGGCACAGCCCAGATAAACCGCCAGAGCGCAGCAGGGGCCTGACGGCGGCGGTTTCCCCCTGGGTCGGCCGCCTGCGCCTGCTGCTCCGCCCAGGCGCAGGCGGCCGCGGATCACGCGCATCGAGACTCCACCTTGTGCAAGACGCCGCATCGGGGCGCCGGGGTCTGGCTCACCTGGAGGTGACGAGCACCGGCGGGGACTGCATGACGGCGGCGACTTGGGGCGGGGCGCGCAGTCACGGGATCCGCAGGCGCAAGGCGTCGCCTTGTCCCCGCCCCGCGAGCACTGCGGGACTCCGGCACTAGCCCGCCCTCTAGTGTCTAGTGGGCTGGGCCAGAGGCGGATGTTCACTGCCAGGTCTTTCGGAAACTCCCGCTCTGCACCCCTTACGCCTCTAGGCGTCCTTGTGCTGGGTGGGGCCCAGTATCCAGAGCCAACAGGGTGGCTAGGAGGTGCGCAAGGAAAGGAAGCCCGTCGGCAACCCAACGTCTTCATTTGCACCTGTTGTCCTCGCGATGTCAGCAATGTTATGGAACTGAAAGAGTTCCTCCACCCAGCGCCAGCAGAGCCAGACACTAAACGCTGAGAATTGCACTGAAGGAAGATTGGCTATTTTATTATGAATGGCACCGCCCAGGAGAACAGAAAACTAATACTCAAAAGCCCAACTCCCTGATGGTGTGGAGGTTACAGATTATATAGGACAAAGTCACAAGACACCACGGGTTAAGGGGTTCCAAGTGGTGCTAGGAGCTAAGTGCTCAGAGGAAAGTGAGGGTAATAAATCGTTTCTTTAGGTCTTGAGGACAGTTTTGAGTCTGTCTCTGCGACCCTCTGACTGGTTTCATGGGAAAGAAGCTGGTGGTGGTTGTGGGCGGGGGTGCCTTCCCATCTTAGGGCTCCAGAGCGGAAACATAAAGTTATCTTTAGGCTGCCAGAGTTCCAGACCTGTGACCGTTAGGTCCAGCTACTGTCTTCTGCTGCCTTGTGGGTTGCTGATTATCCAGATATAATCAGAGAGAGAGAGAGAGAGAGAGAGCCCGCTAGGATTTCTAGAGCTAGGATTTACAGCTAAATGTAATCACTCATCAGGATGCTTGATTTGCTGGTGTCACTCTTAGGATGCCCAGAGGGTCCTTGTTCAAAGGGTAAATTATCTGGTCTCCCTCCCCTTGCAGAAACTGTTGGGGAAACACTGTAACCAGTGCTCATGGCCCTAGGGATGCTCTGAGAGGTGTTAGGAGAGTCAAATGAGGGAACATAGAACTCAGCAACAGGATAAACTGGACCCCTTTGTGGGGGGTCAGCTAAAGGACCAACAGCCTGCCCCCAGAGGCCTCCCCTGGCTTTCCTGAAGGAGGCCAACAGGGGCATTCCGAACAAAAGCTCCGAAACTGCCTATCTCTCCCCTCCCAGTGCTTTAAAAAACATTATCTTGATAGCTGTTAGAAAGGTAAGGAAGATTGTGTTCAAGACTGTTGCAGCAGGAGTGGATAAGTTTCCACTCTGAACGTGGCAGGGACACGTGGGGTTTGCAGCCAAGGAGCAGTATGGGGGTCAGTGATGGCAACTACTGGGGGAGACAGCAAGGGGTGGGGTGGGGGGGCTTGCTAGCTGGACTTGCGGGAGTCTTGCTGAAGGCAGGCAGAGGGCTCAGAGGTCAAAGGTGGGGAAAGAGGAACTCAGTGATCGGATATCCAGGACGATCAGATATCTATCCAGGGTGGGGGATTCTTTCTAAGCTGACTCAGCGGCATTCCTGATAAGACTGAGCCTGGCAGGCGGAAGAGGGAGAGGGGCAAAGGTCAAGGCCAAGGTCTATATTGGAGAAGAGGGCTCAGAGAAGTCTGAAGTGTGGTCAAAGAGAGAGTCTGTCACCCAAAGCTTCCGGGGGCCACTCACACGCTGCCTGTTCTTGTGCAGTCCTCGCTTTCCAGGTGCCCTCCTGCGCCAGCCCTTCCTCCCCAAGGACACTCCCTCCCCGGCCTGCCCCCTACCCTCCGGGAAGAGGAGGTCGGGCTTCTGCTTGGCTGCATTTTCCCAAAACACCAGCTTCGCGTCCCGACCCCACCACCCTGGCACTTAGGTCGACAAACTTCCCACCACCTCTTTGCAACCCCCGGTGACACACTCAGCTCGGGGCCAGGCTCGGGGCGGCGTTTAGTCAGTGGGAGTGTTTGTGCCAAGCAGCTGAATAGACTGGACTCCCTGCTCTGTTTCTTCTGCTGGTTGGACTGCCTCACAGAACGACTCTCCTCCCTCTCTCACCGGCTTTGCTACCCGTTCCTCCACCCACTCACTCGTCAATGTCCACGAGCCAGGCCTCTGCTCCAGGCCCCGCGGAGGCTCAGGAGCGTCTCCGTGAAAGGACGCCCAGCCCGGTGCTCTCCAGCGTGTGCCGAGGGGCCTGCAGCCTCCAACACGCCCTTCCCGCCCCTTCCTCCAGGTTTCCGCAACCCCCTGCTGTCTGCTCACTGGCTGTGCCTGGCCTGCCTCTGGTGACTGCCTTTGGGCCACGGCTGGGTCAGGGCCATGGGGTCCCCGGGCCAGCCCACCTTGGTAGGGGGCGTAGAGGCAGAGGCAGAGGCATGCAGGATGCGATGGGCCTTCTCATAGCGGACTCGCCTCCCCACGGGGTGAGCAGCAGAAGACACATCACCTGCCTGCACCGCCGAGGAAAGGCAAAGCCGAGTCTGGAAAGGGGGCCGGGAGAAACGCGCAAACTCTGAGCCCCCATTCCGTGGCCTCTCCAGGGAAGGCCCCAGGGACGAAGAGCGACCGAAGCCAGGTGTGGTGGCCCCAGAGCACACGAGGGGGAATGTCCGCTGCGCCTCCTGGAGGAGGGGCAAGGGAGTGTCGTGAGCACCTGGACGTGGACGCCCCCCAACACCAACGTTGGGATTACCGAGCCAGATTTTCCTGAAGAGATCCTCCAGGAAAGAGTCGAGAAAAAGAAATCACTTTTCCCAATGTATCTATTGAATAAATAGATACACTGATAGTCTTTTTTTAGATTTTTAAAATTTGTTGTTAGAGAGGGGAAAGGGCAAGGAAGAAATATCGATGTGGGCAAGATACATCGACCAGCTGCCCCTTGCGTGCCCCCAGCCAGGGACCTGGCCTGCAACCCAGGCATGCGCCCTAGACTGGGAATCGAACCAGTGACCTTTCTATTCACAGGCCGGTGCTCAATCTACTGAGCCACACCAGCCAGGGCTTGTTTATGTTCTTCATTGGAGTGGTTTCAACTTGTTTGCAGAGCAGATGAGCAGTGATGAATGGAAGGGTGAGGGGATGAATAAGAGTTCTGCAGGAGACCCAGGCCGAGGCCTGCTCTGTCTGCCCACCTGCCCATCCGCCTGCAGGGCGAGGTTCGGGGTGGCAGATGGTGTCCGAGGCACCGGAGGGCTCCAGGACTGGGGCGCAGTGCAGCTCCTGGGACGGGACGGCCGGTGGAGCAGGGACCTCTCACACTCAGGTAACACACGGGACAAGCGGGGCACTACGAACACACAGTGAATGAGGCACAGTCACTGCTCCCCATGAGTCTCTTTGCCCTGATCCTTGCGGTGGGGTGGGGGTCAGAGAAGGCATTCTGAAGGAGCCCACGTCCAAGGGAAACCTGACGAACTAAGAAGGAATAGGACAGAGTAGAAGCAATGTCGCGTACGAAGACTGGGGACCAGAAGGAACAGAGAAATCTGGGAACAAGAGGGAGGGACAGGCAGGAGGTGGGGTGTGGGGACCCGTGTGCACCAGCCTGAAGGCTTCCGGCTGACCCTGAGGCCAACTTGAGGTCACCGCAGGGTTGCAGACCTAGGAGTGTCCAGGTCAGCGACCCAATGGACAGTGGTTTGGAACATGTGACGCTGCAAGTGGGAAGGTGGCAGAGCTTCAGAACCCCCCAGACTGGAGAGAACAGTGCCGTGAGCTCAGGCGAGGGCCCAGGGCAGACAGACACAGGAGATGGGACTGACCAAGACCTGGAATCAAGGGAACGTGGGCAGGGGCGGTGGGCGGGAGTGAAGAACCTGCTACTCAGAAGTCTGGCCCCTCTGAGTGGCTGGATGGTGGTAGCATTCTCTGGGGGCAGGGCACCTGGAATAGGGACACGGCTTTGGTGGGGTGTTGAGTCCCGTTGTGGACAGGTGGTGTCCGAGGTGAGTGCATCTGTGACTCTGGCCCTCAGAAGGCAGGCCTGGGGTGGAGACCTTGGGGTGGGGCTCACTACTGGGCGTCCCCCCACCTCCCGCGCTGTGAGAGTCTGTGGAGGAGAGACAGCCCAGGAGGGTTAGGGAAGCACTTACATTTCAGGGGCAGCACAGGTTGCGGGGGGGGGCTGCAAAGAACAAGACCCCCACCGTGACTGGAGTTACCGGTGCCTTGCGGGTACAGGAGCCTCCCCTGGCCCCAGGGGTCCTAAGTGTGCACCCCAGGGGACTCGACACACCTGGTGCCTGCTGAGAATGCAAAGGTTCCCCCCGAAAATGACCCGCCCGGAGAGCAGTCCCGTTCCTGCCTCTGTGGACCCTGCGTGCCCCTGCGTGGCTCCAGTGGGTGGTTGCGCACAACGCATGGAATGTGGGGTCTGAATCTGATCTTCTCTGCCTCCTGCCCGACTCAGGGAGCCCCTTCTGCGGCTGAAGCTGCAGTAACACAAACCACATTGCGGAAGATCTCAAGTCCCCTCGCCCCCCCACCCCCCACTGACCTCCAGCGCCCTGGGGGGAAGGTGCAGGGCCTCAGTCTCCCCTGGCAGGTCGCTGGGCCTCAGGGGCAGCGCAGCCAGTTGGAGACAGCCCGGCACGCGGGGCGTCTGATCGGAGCTCTGGCCGCGCGCTGCACTGACAGTGCTCCTGCTTCAGAGACACTGTCTCTGTCCTCTGGAGTGACGCTTGGCACTCCTTTGGTGGAGCAGTCCCCGGGCTTTGTCACCTTCCGTGACACTGACCCCGTGGAGCAGTCCCCGCCTGCTGCACAGCCGCTCCTCGGGGGGGACTAGTCTGACGCTTCCCGGTTTGACGGTTTGACGCCGGTCAGGGTTCGGCAGGAGGGCTACGCTGGCGGTCGCGCCGGAGGGCACGCCAAGCCACGCCTCCCGTAGGAGCGAGGTTAAGTGGGATCAAATGATCCATTTGGTCAAGGTCAGTTCTGCTTTTACAGCTTTTTACATGCGTGTTGTAAGATTGGTATGTCGTTCCAATTGTGGGTGTTTCTCTTAGTGGGTCTTCCAATGAAATTACACTTAGAAAAGTGTTCCTTACCCCAGGCTAAATATTTACATGTTTCCTCCAAATACATTTTCTATAATCAATTATTTGATTTACTGGGAATTCATTGTGGTTTACGTCATAGGGTCAACTCTGGGGTCATAAATACTTAGCATCCACTGCCACTCACTGGTACACGTGTCCAACAATTCGCCCCTCCGGAACTGCCACCTTTATCATGTTCGACGTGTTTCCAAATATTGCTATTGGCTTCTGGACTTTCTGTTCTGTTGTCTTCATCTGTCAGTTCTGCTGAAGTGCCACACAGGAATTCAAGTATATCGGTACCTGATAAGCTCTCTCCAAGCTCTCTCCAAGGCAATTGATTGTTTTACAATGTAAAAATGTGGCTCTGTTTTTAGCGAAAGCAGAAAAAGAGAGAGGGATCCCCAAGGACATAAGAGGGCTGGGGTGCAGGGCCTGGGTGGAAAGACCATGACAGACACGCAGACACAGGGACAGTTGGACACACACCCACGGTGTGGCCTGGCCTGCAGTGGGCATGGCTGAGCCCGCTCCTCCGCTCCCTGCACGGTCCCCGCCTGTGTCTCAGCACCATGCATTCTGGGCACCCTTCTGTGCCACTCGCCAAGTCTCATTTGACCTTTTCCTCGGGGAAAAGCAACCCACGTGAGGGTGTATCATAATTTGTTGTGTCATTACCTTGTTAAATGCCATTCTGAGAATTTCCATGGTCACAGTGACCTCCATTTTTACAATCCCTGTGTATTTATCTTTTCTGGTGTGAGTATACCAATAGCGAATTCAATTTCTGCAAGAGAAACTGCTGAGTCAAAGGACTTCCTTCTTTAAACTGCTGATGCAGCTACATTGCTCTTGGAAAACCTCTGTGAACTTACATTCCTGCCAAGGATACACAGAACGGCCATTTGTCCATCCTCTGACCAATAATGCATTTTATCTTCTTCAGCTTTACTAACCTGAGAAGTAAAGAAAAATGGCATCTCACTTCTTTTTATTTGCAATGATTTGCTGGTGGCCTTTGGGATTCTGATTCTGTTGCCAATATTTTTCTGAATTCTTTCAGCTGTGTGCCCCCAGCAACCAGGACCAGCCTTTCAATTGGTGTTCCCCAATTCTTTATCCAATCCAGGAAGGAGTCTGGGGGGACAGAACCCAGCTGGGCAGTGCCCTAAGTCAGCACATTATTTAGAGGTGGATCAGCGACCTAGCAAAGAGGGGAGCACTTGGGGGTCCCATGGCTTCGGGCCGAGCCCCCTAGTTTTGTAGGGACCCTCATGCTTTGCAGAGCAGCCTCAGAGACCGCCTCTTACAGGAAAATCTCATGGACGCCTTTGCCATGTGGGCAGAAGAACGGGGCAGCCACCCCACCCAGTGACACCAGGTCTTCCGTGGTGCTCCTGGGACGCTACTGCCCATGCTCAGCTGTGTGAACCTTGAGACCTTTCGATCCAGTGTCTCCATTCTTCGGGGTGGGGGGTGGTGACTGCAAGGTCTCACGTCCCGGACTGGGGGGCACACAGCTGGCACCTTCTTCCCTGTCAGCCCCGACCTCCCAGGGGAAGGCAGTTTGGTCCCCTGTCCATTGTGCGTCTAGAATGGGGCTTCTGTCTGCCCAAGATTCCACATCACTGCACATTACTAGTTTTTATTCCAAAAGAGGGCTTTAAAAAAATATTATGAGTCGACAAAGGTCTCCAAGGAATTGTAATGGAAACATAATTCTAGAACATTCAGGCTACTGATCGTCACGATGGACATGCCAACGGAGGGGACATGCCTCAAAGACAGGGGCCATACAGAGGAGACCGGATGGGCAGGTTAGGTGAACTGGCTTTCCGACTGGTTAAACTGGGACTTACCCAAAAAACAATAAAGGCCACTATTGGTTGAGCCAGGCACTGTGGTAAGGACTGGGCTTATTTTAAAGAGTTTTCTGCACACCCTGTCAGGCAGGGATTTAAAGACCCGCTCTTTAAATTCCCATGGGGTCTTTGTAAATCCCAGCAGGCTGGAATTCAGCCACAACGTGATACAACTGTTACAACCAGTGACCAGCAGATGGCAGTGTCCGCCAGCCCGCTGCTTTTGTCCCAACCCGAAGGGCTGGGAGAGGTCCCCTGTGGAACTTCTGGGAAAGAAACCATCCCACTCCCTCGTTTGTCCCCGCCCCTCCCCGATGCAAAGGCCCAAAGCCACTGTGACGGGTCGTCCCAGTGGCCCGGAGCTGGGCTGCTGCCCACTGAGTGTGGATGCCAGAGCAGTTGCCCAGGGTAACCTGGGGCAGGGCAGCCCTGGGTTGAGCTTGGGAAATTCCTCGCAGCCCAAGGAAGCCCAGCCTGAGCACCAGGCGGGACGTCGAGAACCAGAGCCCGGCTGGAATTTTCCCACACCTGCGGCCCAAGCGGGCCATCCGGGCCTTGCTGGGGGAGGTGTTTGCAGCACCTCTTTGGTAGGGTGGAGATCAGCACCACCAGATGTAGTAGTGGGGGCCAGCAGGCAGCTGTCTCTGCAGGTGTGGTCCCCAGTTCCCCTTTCCTCCCAGGGACCTCCCAGGGACACCATCCTCAGGACAGAGCCCCAGGCTAACTCTCTGTCCAGCTTTGAGTTGCAAAGGCCAGGGGCCACGGTGGGCCAGGCGGCGGGCAGCCTCCTGGCTGGGTCCCTAGCAGTGGCCCCGCGCCCACACGTCCTCCACCTCTCACAGGGGAACCCTCCGTGGACATTTGACTGCCAGCCTCACTGTGCATTTGTGATCTAACGCCAGGAAGGGCCGAGGGACTTGCAGCCCAAGGTTAGAGGCAGGATTTGAATTTGGGTCTCTTGACTCTCAGGAGCACCAACCAGTCACAGTCGGGGGGCATCTGCTCTATGTTCCAAAATAGTGTCTTTCTGCAGGGACCCAGCACCCCCCCCAAGAGTGGGCAGGGCAGAGGCAGAGCCCTCATTATGCCTCACCTCCAGGGTGCCCAGGGGAGAGCTGGGGCAAGACCTGGAGATCAAAAGCACAGGACCACAGAGAGGACCACTCACCCCAGGTGGCTGTGATGCCAAGTAACAGGGCTCTGATCAATTCCCCTCCCTGGAGACGTGGTTTCCTCCTATGGACAAAGTGCAGGCCACCTCTAAGGGACCTCTGTGTGCTCATGCCATCAGACACAGAGGTGTCTGGACGCAGCAGGAGGTGCCCGCTGGAAGCTGAGCAGGCTGCCCCTACAGCTGGCGGTGCAGGTCACTGCAAGGTAGCTAGCAGAATCCACGACTAACTTCCTCAGTGGCACTGATGCACCACGCCAGACGCATGTTCCCAGGTGGCCTGTGAACTGCCGCCGCAAAGTCGCCTGGGAGAGATGGTTGGCTCCCATGGTTCTGGTATAAAGGACATCATCACAATCAGAGCTCCCATGGGGAGGCCGCCCGGGGTAGGGAGCTCCCTGTCTCTCTCTGCAAGTCTGCAAGGGCTGCCGGGAAGGTAATTTGCTCTAGTTCAGGCACGGCAAGGAAAGGTGACCTACGTAGTAACCTAACACATTCTTTCTGACCCTGGAATTCTGTGACCGAAGATCAAAAGCTCTGAGACAGCGAACAGCTTTTGGAAGGGATGGATGAACAGCAAACTGTTCTCCGAGGTAAGGACCCTGGGTGAGAATGCAAGGACCACCCTTCCCCACCCCAGTCGAGAAACGCCCCCCTTCAGGCTGCTCTCCCAGTCCTCCGTCCCACCCCCCTCTTGGAGCGGAAATCCCCCTCCTGTCTCTGAGACAGTTGGAGGCTGGGATTCCGGACATTGGGGGTGGTCATTGGACTGAGCCAGAAAAAAGTGAGGATGCCGGTACCCAGCTTCCTCCCAGCCTCCTCTGAACTTCCTGCACCTGCCTCTGGGCCTCATCCTCAGCTGCCCAGTGACCCCTGGGGTGACACCCAGGCCAGAGGAATTTCCCTCCAAAATGCGCTCAGCAGCGCCTAGGGCACAGCTCTCAGGTGCCCCTCCTACCTGGCCCACCTACCAATGGCTCGCGGCAGTACTCCCCTCCCCGCCCGCCTCCGGGGAGGAAGCCCCATTCTGAACTTTGATGAGCCTCACCGGGGACTGGTGACTTTGAGGCAGGCTTGTGGCGCAGCCTGGTCGCCTGCAAGACAGGCCCCTGGTGCCCAGACCTTCCCAAGTTAATCTTGGGCCTTTCTTCTCCGCCCATCCGATCGGCCTGGGGGCTATGAAGAGTGCCCCCCTCACCAGGCCTCTCCTCCCGTTCCCACTCTCGCTCCCTGCTCGCCCGGAGCGTCCCTGTTTCCAAGTGGCCCTGTTGGCCCCGGCCACGGCAGGGTGAGGAGTTCGCTCAGGAGGAAGCAGCCCCCTGCGGCGAAACTCGGGAGCCTGGGCCGGAGTTGCCGGGAGTTTCCGCCGGGCTGCATGTCCTGCGAGGGTCAGAGCGTGGTGCACCCCGGTGAGAGGCGGCTTTGGATTCTGTGATATCACGTTGATGCTGATCGCCCACTCGAAGTGACCGTGACGCACCAACCCCGTCTAGATTTTGAGTTCAGTGGCAAATGCAGTTTTAGAGAAAAAGGACGCGCATGCCCTGCTCCGGGGGTCTGCTCAGCTCAGCCCCTCCGTGTGCCTAACAGCGCGTGTCTTTCTGCTGGACCTTCCCGCACTCGGGAGACACCCCGGCTGCTGGTGGAGCTGAGCCAGCACCCGCCTACGACCAGGCTTGCCTGCCTCTGCCCCTCAGATGCGGCCTGCCCCTGACCCTTGTGTCGGGAACCTGCCCCTGGCGGCTCCGGACACAAGCGCTCCGCTGCCGCCCGCGAGAGTGCGCTCCGGGGCGCGCCCTCCACAGACACCCGCTCCACGAGATAACCGCGGAGGGGGAAAGAAGTACGGGGCTCCCACCCCGCCCCTGGCTCTTCGCTGCCCGCCCTCCGGGCTTCAATATACCCGGTAGCCCGTGTCCGTTCGCCTGACCCCTAGCAGGCTGGCAGAAGGTCATCACTGTCACCAGAGGAACTGCGGGCGCCGCTCCCGCGCGGGTGTCTTCTCTTCTCGCCCCGGGGCTGCCTTGTAATTCCTGGGCTTCTTCACGATCTGGGCTTTTGCTTAGGCGCACGTTCCGCGCCCAAACCTTTGCTCTCCGAGTGTCGGTCCACGTTCATCTGTCTTTCCGGCCTGCCCTTGCCTGCACGTCCAGTCGCTCCCTCTCTTCCCTACGTGTCTGTCCCCTTCCTTGCTCCGGCAGCCCGCTCCGCTCTTTGGGGGCTCTGGCAGAGGGTGGGGAACAGTCCAACAGGTTATCAAAAACGTGGCGGCACTGTGCGCCCTGTGGCCGCTCACGGCGCCGTGGCCACCAGCTCGCAGCACCGACGCGCGGGGCCGAGCCTTTCCGCGGCCCCACCTCTGCCGCCTCCGGCACTAGCGGAATGGGAGCGGGGAGGGGCGGGTGCTGCTCTGCAGGGAGCGGGGAAGAAGCTGGGCGGGCGGCGGGTAGGCGAGGTTCCCCGGAGTCTCTCAACCTGGAGGGCGCGTTTGGCTCGGGCACAGCGTGGGCGGAGGGGGGGCCGCCGCGAGGCCGTGGGGCGGGGAGGCGGGGCCTGGTTCCGTGCGGGAGCCGCCGGCGGGTATCGCTCGCCGGTCCAGAGCAGGGGTGCAGCCGTCCGGCGCGCGGGTGGGGGAAGCGCCTGCCCCGACTCCGCGTCGGGCGGGTGTAGGGGGCGCGGCGCTGCCGCGCAAGCGTTCGGCAGGGGGCGCTGCTCCGGGCGTCGGGCGGGGGTGGCGTGGGGTGGGGTGGGAGAGGCGGGGGGGCCGCCGCTCGCTGCACACGCTTCCCCCATTATTAAACACTATGTTCAAAAGGCGCCGGGGGACTTCCCGGAGCCACGGAGCCCGCGTCGCCCGCCCGCCCGCCCGGCCCACGGAGCCCATGGACCTGAGCGCGGCCGCCGCGCTGTGCCTGTGGCTTCTGAGCGCCTGCCGCCCCCGCGACGGGCTCGAAGCAGCCGCGGTGCTGCGGGCAGCGGGGGCAGGGCCGGCCGGGAGTCCGGGGGGCGGCGGCGGCGGCGGCGGGAGGACCCTGGCCGCGGCGGCGGGCGCCTCTGCCGTCCCAGCCGCCGCGGCTCCCGGGGCCCGCGCTTCGCGCCGCGCCACCGGCTCCGGCTTCAGGAACGGATCGGTGGTGCCGCACCAGTTCATGATGTCGCTTTACCGAAGCCTGGCCGGGAGGGCTCCGGCCGGAGCAGCCGCCGCCTCCACCTCGGGCTCTGGCCGCCACGGCCGCGCGGACACCATCACCGGCTTCGCAGACCAGGCGACCCAAGGTACCCCCGCCTCCACCGCGCCCGCCCATCCTGTCCGGCCCCGGGCGGAGGCCGCCGCCGGAGCCGTGCCCCTGCTCCGCTCCATTCGCGGTGCGGCCCCCGTCTCAGCCTCAGGTGTTGAAGGAAGCTTCGCCGAGGCCCACGCATCCGAACCTACTGCTCGTGGACAGTGGCGAGAGCTGCGGCAGGTCGCGGGGCCCGGCCCCGGAGGGCTGAGCCGGTCCCTCTGCCGGGTGGCCCTGGCCCTGCCGCCGGCGGGTGCCCTCGAGGGGGCAGGCTGAGTCGGAGACCCGGAGAAGCGAGAGGAGGGGGGACCTGGCCGAGAGAGACCGAGTGGTGGTAGCGGCGGTGGCTGCTTCGTCGCGGCCATCGCGGCAACTCGCAGTCTCCGGGGCTGGGGGGCGGGGGGGGGCGGTGTTGTACAAACTGGAGGTAACTCGGGGGCACGCGAGACAGAGGCAGGCATCAGACTAAAGCAGATGGCCCCAGAGAGGCCGGCTAGCAGCACCAGGTACGAAGAGGGTCCTCTTCAGCAGGCTGCGTTAGGGCGCAGGTGTGCCGCTGCGGTGCCCGCGCGGGCCCCGGGGCCAGCGGAGGTCGGGGGCTCGGGCACGTGGGGCGGAGAGGAGAGCGAGCCACCGCGCCCCAGGGCAGGCCTCTCGGGGACCAAGCGCCCCACCTCGCGCGGGGCCAGCCCCTCCAAAGGTAGGACGGGGGGGCGAGGCCGTGCAGACTGCGGTGTCATCTGGATTTTATTAATCTCTATTGATGTCATTAAAGCAGACAGATAGGGGAGATTTAAGTAATTTCGGCCTTAATTCTAAACAGCCAGAGGCCCAGCGCGGAAGGGAGGAGAGAAAGGAAGCCGAGTGGGGATGGGAAGTTGGCGTTGCTGCAGACGGGCTCTGCTGGGGTGCAGTCACCAAAATCACCTCCCGCTCCGACACACACACAGTGCCCGCCAGCAGACCACTCTGCTTCGGGTGCAGGGACACCCCCGGACCCATGGCCCTCCAGTCCGCTGGGAACTTCTGAGCGTCCTTCTAGGCTCCCTGGGCTGGATGCTCCCGGGAAGCCTGAGGCCCGGCATCCAGGCCCGGAAAGCCCCAGCCCCAGTGCTGCCGCGTGGCTGCCCGGTTACGGGAGAGCCCGGGTGTGCAGGGCCCTGGGCGGGCGGAGGCGCCAGGTGCTCTTCTTTGGCCATGTCAGGCCTACCCGAGCCTCAGCCAGAGCTAAGTCCTTTCCTCGGGCGCCAGCTTGGCTGGCATGGCTGGTAAGGCTGTCTGTCCTTCCTTGGGGGGGGGTGCAGCAGCAGCACCCCGAAGCAGGAAGGGGCTGCACAGCACACTTAGAGAGCTCCGGCAAGCAACCCCCTGGGGGGGGGGAAGCAGTGTGGTGTACGTGCGTGGCGGGAGGAGCGTTTGCCCGTTGCCTGCCCTGCCTCGTTCTCCATCCCGAGCCTCACCTGGGAGCGGGGCTGCCTGAGGCTCCCAGAGGCCACCCGCGGCACCCAGACTTGGGACCTCGGGAGCCCCGGGCCTGGCGTCCCCCGTGGTGAGCAGCTCTCTGCGGGGGGGGGGGGGGGCAGTGCGCACAGTCTCTGTGTTTGGGGCAAAACGAAACCATATGACCCTCTTCAAAGAGAGCTCCTTATCTGCCGTTTGGTGGAATTTCAACTCTTTCTTTCCCCCCTGGGCCCCCAAAGAAAAAAAGTGCCCAGGACCAAAAATAAAACCCAAAAGCCCCAGATAAGTCATAGCGGAGGGAAAGAATAAGTCAGCGAAGGGACTGGTGGGTCCTGGAGGTGAGACCTAATTCGGCCCACTGTCCTCCCCCCGCAAGGCAGTCTCGCTGCCCCAAACCCTTCTCAGAAGGTCCCTTGCACTCCTTGGCCACCTTTTGCCCTCTGTCAGAAGTCCAGGGAACACGGGGAGAAGGTGATTGTGGAGTTCCCAATCCCGACCAGCAGCGCTTACAGCTCTGAGACTTGGGGATGAGCTGCGCCCCTGTCTGGGTCTCAATTCCCCTTGGGCAAAGCAAGGAAGCTGGGCTTACGAGGGGCGCACGAGAGGGTCTCTGGACCCCTGAGGGCGAGTCCCCTTCTGCACGAACGGCAGGGCCCCAGCCTGCATGGGCTGGCTGGAACGTTCAGAGTGAAGGAGCAGAGTTTTTGGGGACAAGAATATTTCGTTTTGTACATCTGGGACTCGGCGGCTCTCCTGGGGGCACAGCAAGGCAATAATGAGCAGTCCCGGTATGCCTCGGGACCGCGGTAAAACTGTTGGCCTGGACTCCGGGCCTTGGAGAGGGCGCACGACTTCCGAAGCGCCTACGGGCGTCCTGGTCTGCGACCAGTCGAAAGTCTGGCCTCCAACACAGTTCCCGCACATCAGTGGCTCCCGGGCAGGCAGCGGAACTGCAGTGGCCTTAAGTCCCAGACGGCTGCGGGGGTGCGCTCCTGCTCCCGCACCTCTGCAGTAAGTGTGTGTGCGCGTGTTGTAGCGGTGGAGGGACTTTTGACTCCATGGACCAAAGCCCGGTCCCAATGTTTGGGGCGAAGGCTTCCTTCCCGCTGGACCAGAATGGCAGCTGTTCGGCTGGGGCGGAGACGTGGGGGCAGGCGCCTGCTGAGGCAGGCCTTAGTCTTGCAGCCCGGTTGGGCCGTTTGCAGTTCGGAAGCCTCGCGACCAGGACTGCGGATTTCGTTTTCATTTGGCTCTTTCTCTCTGTGTCTCTGCTCGCCCTCTGCAGACGAATCGGCAGCGGAGACCGGCCAGAGCTTCCTATTCGACGTGTCCAGCCTCTCCGATGCCGACGAGGTGCTAGGCGCAGAGCTGCGCGTGCTGCGCCGCGCGTCCTCGGAGCCCGAACCTGGCAGCGCGGTTCCTCCCCCGCTGCTGCTGTTGTCCACGTGCCCCGATGCCGCCCGCGCGCAGAGCCTGCTGCACTCTCGGTCCGCCGAGCCTCTCAACGGGGCGCGCTGGGAGGTGTTCGACGTGGCGGACGCCGTCCGGCGCCACCGACGGGAGCCGCGCGCCACCCGCATGTTCTGCTTGCTGCTGCGCGCAGTGGCGGGCCCCGCGCGGAGGCCGCTGGCACTGAGGTGGCTGGGCTTCGGCTCTCGGGGCGGCGGCGGCGGCGCAGAGACGGAGGATCGCGCGCTGCTGGTCGTCTCCTCCCGAACGCAGAGGAAGGAGAGCCTGTTCCGGGAGATCCGCGCCCAGGCCCGCGCGCTCGGGGCTGCGCTGGCCGCGGAGCAGCCGCCCGATCCCGGACCCAACACCGGGGCCCCGACTGCTGTCATCGGCGGTCGCAGAAGGCGGCGGACCGCGCTGGCCGGGGCTCGGGCCTCGCAGGGCGGCAGCGGCGGCGGCGCAGGCCGGGGCCACGGGCGCAGGGCCGGGAGCCGCTGCAGCCGCAAGCCGCTGCACGTGGACTTTAAGGAGCTGGGCTGGGACGACTGGATCATCGCCCCGCTGGACTATCAGGCCTACCACTGCGAGGGCGTGTGCGACTTCCCGCTGCGCTCGCACCTCGAGCCCACCAACCACGCCATCATCCAGACGCTGCTCAACTCCATGGCGCCCGAGGCGGCGCCCGCCTCCTGCTGCGTGCCCGCGCGCCTCAGCCCCATCAGCATCCTCTACATCGACGCTGCCAACAACGTGGTCTACAAGCAGTACGAGGACATGGTGGTGGAGGCGTGCGGCTGCAGGTAGCGAGCGTGCGGGGCCAGGGAGGGGCAGCCGCGCCGAGGACCCTCTGCTGAACAGCAGCTGCGGGCCAGGCCTGTCACCGAGCGTGGGGGCAGGTCAGACTCTGGCCCCGCGCCCGTGTGGAGGAGAGAGAGCGCACGCTCGCACTCACACCTACTCTCACACCCACACACTCGTTCGCCCATGCACACATTTACCGTGACTGCACCCAAAGCCCCGGGTAGAGACGACCTGACGCCACGGAATGTCACCGCCGTGCGCCCTCTGCAGACAGACGGCCGTTGCGCCCACTGCCTCCTTTAGGGGGGGACGATGGTGTTTGTGTTCATGTGAAAATAGCAGACACTACATCCTGTAGGAACAGGGCAGGGCGCTGCGGGCTCCAGAAAGGGTGAACTAAAGGGGCACTTGCTTACGTTTCATCTCAGCCCTTTATGTTTCTGAGTGTGGGGCACGGGGGCTGGGGGGCTGCGTTCTGGGCGTTGCATCCGCGGACGGACAGGCGGGGGCCTTTGCGCAAGGTTTGCGGCGCCGGGAGGCCATTCGTTCCGGGAAGGAGCCGCTGCAAAGGCCTCATCTGTTTTCTTTGACTTTAAACACGGACCGAGCCCCTCAGTTTTGGAAGGGTTTGTCTGAGAGAGCACCTTGTGGAGCCTCCCAGATCTCTGCGAAGGTCAGCACCGTTCTTTAAAAAAAAAAAAATCATTTCTTATTGGGAATGATCTAGGAAGCAGAAAAAAATATTTTCCTTTGAGAGGGGGAGTGAAATTGGGAAGGGGTTTTAACCCACAAGGCCGGTCTGACATGAAGCTGGGGTGGGTGCACCTGCCAGGTTCTGCCAAGCCCCTTGGCTGGGGTCCCTCAGGACGAAGCGAGTGCGGAGTCTGGAGCGGGAAAGCTATGGCTCTTCCTGGAGACCTGCCGGACGTTTTCCTAGGCAGCTGCCAGGGAGGCTCCTAGGGCTGGAAAGAGGCAGCGGGGCGTCCTGGGCGGCTGGCCCCTGAGGAGGACGCAGGCGCTGCGCTCCGCTCCGCTCGCTGCGGGCGGGGCACAGCGCCTCCCAGGGCTCAGAGCGCCGGAGCGCCGCGGCTCAGAGCGCGCGGACCAGAGCTTGTGCTTAGCTGGCGGGTCTGGGGCGGCTTTTACCCGCGGTCGCTGCGCTGCTGCTGCTGTAGTGTTTGGCAGTGTGACCGTGACAGGAGATGGAGCCACACAGAAGTGGCTTCGTGAGCTTTCACCTCCCCAAAACCCAGCGGTTCCGAGCAGGAGGAAGGTGCCCCCCCACCCCTCCTTTCTCTGTCCAGGGCACCTGCGAGGTAGCTCCGGTGGCCCCTTCGGAAGGTCTGGGCCTTGGTGTCGGGGCCCAGAGGTGGAAGTCTATCTTCCAGGCCCTGGATTTTGGCCCCAAAGGGGCTTGTTGATGGTAGGCAATCCGTCTGTCCATGTGAAAGGGAGCTCACACCGCCACGGCCTTCGTAGTTTTATCTGGTTCGTTTCTGCCCGGGAGTCCTTTGTGGCCTGTGGAAGCGGTTGGGCGAGGGGAGGGAAATGAGCTGGGGGCCCTGCAGGGGGCCCTGCGGGGGGGGGGAGGGGCTCAGAGGGCACCTTGGGAAGCCCTGCATCCCTGCAGAGCGCTCCTGTCGGAGGCTGTGCTGGGTGCTCCCCTACAGGGTCCCTGAGGGTCATTCCTTCTACCCTCCTTGTCCCGGACACTGAGGTCCAGGGCCAGTTAAACACATTTTAATTGCCAGTGATTACATTCTGGTGGGGGGGGGGGAGGGGAGAGAGAGACAGAGACAGAGAGATGGAGAGATGAAAGGTTTAGATGCAGCTAATTTATTTAAGGGCCCCACCTGAGTCTTTGTTATCCTGTAACATTCCCCTAAAGGAAAAGAAAACACATTTATAATGGGAATTTATATGCTGTGGCTACGTGGGTAGCTATAAATAACCAGAAGACGCAACAGTCTCTTCAGGTTAAAACCAAAAAACTGCCCAAGTGGGTGCTACATTGCACCTCCATCCAGTCCGTGTCACGGCCTGGGCTGAGACGGCCTGGTTACGCTGCTGGGTTTTGCCAGAGAAGCTGCACTCTTTCTCTAAACTCTGATTTTAATACTGATTGTTGAGTGCTTGCTCTGGTATCCATCACAGGGAAGAATAAAAGGGGCAACAGTAGAAGTTTTAGAAAGAAGGTAATGAGAAACTATAGCTAAATATTATTTTGAAGAAATCCTAGGGTATTTACTATCTCTGGACAAAAGCAAACATTTTTTTATACTTTTTTAGGGACTAGAAAAAAAATTGAGCGTGGGAGAAAAATGTTGTGATTTAGCCTGAGCTTCTTATGGCAAGAAAAAAAAAAATCTCCATTTTCTTCATTTCCTCTTGCTGACCTCCTTCTACCAAGTGGTGTAGGAATAGGCCTCTTCTGGCACCCTGAGTCCAGGCTGCACCCAGGGCAGGGCTGGGGGAGGGTCCTAGGCCAGGGACAGTTCTATCCAAGGCCCCCAGGCCTTCAGGGTGTCCTCTGCTTTCCAAACAGAAGGAGTGCCTCCTGGGTTTCTGCTGGAGCTGCCGCCTGGAACCAGACCTGCGCGGTCCCATCCCACCTCTGCTCAGCCCTCTGACATCTCTGAGTTAAACGTAGATGGAGAGAGAGGGTGTTTCGCTCTGTGGAAATGACAGCAGGAGGGCCGCCCCATGTGGGGGCGGACAGGTTCCGGCTGCTGAGACACGGTGGGGCTAGACTAGCGCCCACAAGGTGTGGAGGAGGGATTCCACCAGCGTGTTTGGCAGTGCCCTGGACTGTCTGTGTGTCTGTCTGCCTTCTAGGCAAGGAGTGGGGCCGAGTCAGCCAGCTGGGAGCTCCAGGCCCACGGGTGGGAGAGCTGGCTGCTGGCAAGTGGAGTAAAAGGTGTTAGGGCTGTTAGTGAAGGCACCCTGCGCCCCTTCCCCCGAGTATTCCTCCTGAAGTAAATCAGAGGCTGTCATTTCGTGGGGGAGAACCGCGCATTTCAACCACTCCTCCTGTTGGAGAGGAAGGTTGGGCATCCCAGGCTGGGGAGCACAGGGCAGGCCAGCTGGGGTCCCAGGGGGGCTGGGGCTGTACCTGACAAACACCAGGATGGCCTGGTCACTGCTGCTGGAAGCCAGACCCCGATATTAAGGCAGGGTCCCACACTGGCAGGCAGCCATGTCCCTCGATGCCCAAAAGCTTTCCAAGTGTGAGTGGACTGGGTTCTCCCAGAGGGTGGCGGGCTTTGTCCCCTTAGCTCGGGCTTGAGCTGTGCCCCTTGATCACGCACACGCTGCCCTTCCCTCCACTGTCCTGGCATTTTATGGCTGCAGCGGCACGGGAAGGAGCAGAGGTGCGGACCGTGTGACGGAGGAGCTGAGCCCCCCAAACCCAGTGCAGGGATGTCTCCCAGGGCAGCCTTGGGAGGTGTCGGCAGGAGCGGGAGCCTTGCTCTCGGTGCCGAGGGTGCTGACCACCCTGTGGGGGTGGTGGGGGAAGAGTTCAAGCCCTACCCACCATTGACCCTGTCCGACGCTGCGTTCACGCTCAGAGAAGAAAACAGCTAGTTTTCTAGCTGCAGTCTGTCTGATTTCCTTCTTAAAGTAGGGAGACCACGGACTTCTTCCCCAGAGCGGCTCAAGCACAGAAACAGTCCGACTCTCCCAGTGCTTGAATCTAGTCTCCAGACACGGAGGTCGGGGGACAGAGAGCACCACAGCTGTGTCTGGGCCCCTCAAGTTGTTGAGGGCCCTGCCGGCTCCCGTGAGACCGTGTGAGTGGGGTTACAGAGCCTCCCCAGGCCGGAAAGCGGGGCCCTTTCGGTGGGGCGCCAGGTGGGCCTGGGGTGGGGGCTGGAGGCTGTGGGGCGCAGCAGACTGTCGGAGGGGGGGAAGGGCCCGCAGTGGCTTCTCAGAGAGGGTCTGGGGTGGGAAGGGAGGAGAGTCAGTGGGCAAGTACACCCAGCAGTTGGAACATGTCGGGAGGGAGTGAGAAGTAACCAGATCCCCCCGAGGGGTGTCTGAGTGGCACTCCAGCCCCAGCCCACGGTGGGCTTCTGCGTGCCCAGGAGTGACCTGCCCTGTGTGGCCACCTGCCCGCCTCCCAGCTGAGAGGTCACTTCTCGCCCCGAAGCCTCAGCCTGGTCCCAGGGCCCCAGGATCCTGCCTTGTCCAGAGGCTCACTCACAGGGTCAGAGGCAGAGCAGCAGCTGTGACCGCTCCTGGACGAGGCCCCCTCCTGATCCCCGTGCCAGGGCCACCTCGCACAAGTGTCACAGCTCTTTCATGTGTGTGTGTCCCTTATACTCTCAGCCTCTGTCGGTGCTTGGTGGGTGCTGCTTTGATTTCCACCTGGGGCAAGGCAGGTGCCGGCGTGGCCAGGCCCCGAGGGTGGGGCTCAGCTCTGCAAAGCCAGACCTTCGCCGTGTCTCCAGTGGGGGGCACTGTCAGCCCAGCTCCAGTGCCCCGTGCTCACACAGTGATGGGTAGAGCCACCTCGGGCCGGGACTGTCCTGGGAACAGGTCCTGGGAGGGCTCCCTGCTCCGGCTGGTGCCTCTGTGCGGCAGCAGAGGAGAGAACAGTCTGTGCCTTCCTGGCAGCCCAGGCAGGGACCTGGGGCTCTCCCAAAGGGTGGACTGCTCCCCCAGGTCCCCAGCAGGTCTCCATCCCCTGCTCAGCCACCTCATTGCCATGGCTATGTCCGGTCTAGCTTGCGGGGGAGGGAGCCAGGGGGAGGCGCCGGGAGAGCTCCTCTTTCTCTTCTTTCAGATGGCCTGGACATGGGGGCAGAGGTTAGCATTAAGAAACACTAGAAGGGGGACGTGGAAACGATGCTATTTCTACTTTCTCAGACAGCTGGGCCTTTTGCACCTGGAGCCTTCCGGCCACTCGGGCTGGAGCAGGCTTTCCCCCTGGTGCTGGGCTCTCACCGGGGGCCGGAGTGTGGAACTGCACAAAGCATGTCCCTTGCAAGGAGGCTGCAGGCGAGAGGAGCCTGTTCTCGCCAGGAGGGCCACACTTTCCGTCCCTGGAGAGCCACTTGCGTGGATGTGGCTATGGGGAGAGGCTTGGGAGTTAGTTGGCTTCCATCGTCCGGGGCAGGGGAGGGGGCTGAGGGCTTCACACCTGCCGTGGGGGCTGCATTCGTTCAGGGTTCGGGGATGTCTTCTGCTCCCGATGTTCATGCGCCAGCATCTCCATGGTCACAGGTGCAGGTGCTGGGCCTGCAGCGGGCCTGGGACTCGGCCCTGGGATCTCCCGGCCAGCAAAGGTATGGGCTGGCGCCTCATGGCAGCAGGAGCCACAGTCACAGCAGAGCAACCCGGGACATAGCAGTCGGAGGGGCGAGGTCCCCGAAAAGGAGTTTGCGTTTCAGGTCACGCTTGTATTCAAAAGTACACAGTCAGTGGGCGATGGTTGACTCCCCCATCGTGTAGGCCTCCCGGGGCAGCCCTGCTCGCCCCTCGCCGCATCTGTGCAGGCGGGAGAAAGCATTGCTTTTTCTCACGTGCACCCCTCCCATGGTGAGAGGGCCTCGGGGTCCGTGGCCACTCCCGAGGGCGGTGAGTCTGCGGTCAGGTGAGTCTGCTGGCAGGACAGCTCAGAGCGCTGGGGTCTGCAGCACAGCGGGTGCTTTTTTTTTTGTCTGACAAGCTTTCTTCTGCAGCAACTTTGATGATTTTTTCCTAATGGGATGTGAAATAAATTGTCTAGAAAAGCAAGGAAAAGCTTCTGACAGCTGAACCCCCAGCTCCTCTAGGCTGGGCTGTAGAGACCTGCGTGGAGGTGGCCAGCCGTTCACTTTTGCCTTTCTCTTCTCGCCCCCCCTCTGAGTGACTGGCGAACAGGCGGTGGTGAGGCCGCGGCTGCAGGCCTGGCTGGGCAGGAGGTGGGCGGGGGGCTGTCTTCTGTGCAGAGTCACCTCTGAGCGGCTCCAGCTGGCCAGCGCTGGCAGCCACCACGCCCCACTGCTCCATCTAGCCAAGGGGGTGGGGTGCCCGCTCTGGGCCCAGACCCCACTCGGACACTTGACGGCCGGAATCTAGAACCTCCCCAGAACCTTGCAGGGCTGAGGTGTTCTCCTGGCCGGCGAAGCCCGGACGCCCTGCAAGGCTTGTTCGTGCGAGTCCTGCGGGACTGGAGGGAGGCACACTGCTCCCCAGCGCACGGGTTCGCCTCCCCGGAGGGCGCCCCCAGGACCGCAAGCCGGGAAGCGCAGCATGCAGGCCAGCGAGCTGGGGGTTTGGGGAAACTGCACACGGTCTGTGCCTGTTGTGCGCGTCACCTTACCACCGAGCCTGGCTTCCCTCCGACCCACCCCACACACAGCCTGGGCTTTCCGGAGGGGCGAGTGAGTCCGGGAGGCAGGGACAAGGTGGGGCGAAGGGCCCTCCTCGTCTGCCTGCTCCTCTCCGGGGCACTGAAGGCTGCCGGGGGCAGAAGGAGACACACGTGTGCCCGTTTCCTGTGTGGCTCCGGGCAGCGACGGCGTGGCTGGAAGCGAGCAGGCTGCTTGAGGAAGGGGCGTGCCCACGGACAGGGCTTGCTTCTTTGCAGCTGAAACACAGTTCTGGGTCAGGCCCTGCCGGAGCCCAGGCACGGTGGGCAGTGCAGCGTTCTGTGGAGACAATGGCAGCCCCGTTCTGGGAGAAGGCCAGCTTGGGGTGAGAACGTCTTTCCTGGCTGGGAGATACTCAGGCGTCCTGAGCGAGGAGCAGAGACTCTGGGAAGGGCAGTTTCTCCAGCATTCTCCCCCTCGGACCTATCACAGGTGGAACACCAGCGTCCTCGGGGTGGTCGTTTTTCTTGCATTTTACTCTACACTGCGGTGCGAACAACTCTTTCGTTTTCTGTGACAGAGAATCGCACTTGTGTCACTTGAGGCCTTTGGCTGGAGCATTTCACCCCGAATGAAAAGTCAGTGTGTTTTTTACAAGGACTAAGGTGCTGACTGCGGCCTGCGCTGCAGCAGGTGACACCAGGGGATGCTGAGGTTTTCAATTTTTTTTTCTAACAAGTATGTAAAGAAGCAGCCCTTCTCCCCGGGAAGGTCTGTTTGCGCCGGTCCTGGGTGGGCAGCAGCGCCTGACAGGCCAGGCGCCCCGCCCCTTAACAAGCCCGTGCGCTGGACTCCACAACGGTGATCTCCAGGAGACGGATGGCAACGGTGTCCCAGCTCAGCACCCTGCCCATTCCCTTCGCCGCTATCGACACGGTCAAGTGTTTGGGGGTGGTCAGCAGTCCCTTTCCTTCTGCAATGACGCTTGCTGTTTTTCAGCTTGGCTCGGGAGTAAGAAGCAGGAAGGGGGTGCTTTGTAAACCCTCAGTGGACCCAAGCTGAAATCTCCTCTGGGGGCAGTCCTCCAGAACTGCTGTGGCCAGAGCGGAGCTGCAAGGCTTGGGGGCTGGAGAAGGGGTTGTCTGTCTCCCCGCTCCCCAGCCTGGCCCTCCGGGCAGCAGGAGCTGACGTTGTGAATGCTGCCCGAGCCCGGGGCCCGCTGGCAGGGTGCGCCTCCAGGGCAGGTACAAAGCCACTGTGTATATGTATTCTCCAGTTTAAATAGATTGTACATATGCACATGTAAATGAACTGTAAAACGGCAGTCTCCACTTTTCTGACAATTGCATAGCAGTATATATTTGTTACACATGCTCGTATACTCTTCCTTAACCATTTGGACGTTGTGTACAGATAAGTCGATTAAATATTTTATTGATACAACGCCTCCTGACCGGTCTTTGGAGAACGACTTCTGACGTGTGATTCCGTGTTAGACCTGCTCATCTTCCTCAACACTGAGAACAGTCGTCAGCCATGTAGGTGTTAGGAATGACTGCATTAAAATGGGGTGCCTGGGGGCCCTGGGCCCATTCACGGGTCTTCCCGCTGATCATCCCCCCGCCCCCTTGAAACACACCTCAGGCTCCGATGTGGAGATGACCCCCAGGAGGGGGGCCTCAGGCACGGGGCTTGTGACTCACGGGCACAGACAGGACCCTGTGTGCAGGCCCACACTGCATGCCCTCGCCACGGCGTGGGAGGGCGGATGAGTCAGCTCAGGTTCAGGGGAGCAGGGGCCAAAATGCAGTGGAAAACATTTTCTCTCTGGAAAATGAGCACTGTCCTTCGCAGTGAGCGAGTGTGGCCTCTGCCAGCAGCCGGGGTGGGGGGCATTTCTGTGTCCATGCCTCTCCTGCGCGGTGGGGACCTCTCTCCGTGCGGAAGCGTGAGCCCGGGCGCAGGCAGCCAGATCAGGACTCGGAATCCCAGACACAGGGCCAGCGGTGGCAACGAGGGCAGAGTTTGGGGGAAGCCAGCAAAACCCCAGCCCAGGCTGCACAGGGCCCTTCTGCTCAGGACTCTGGGGGACGGGGGCCGAGGCCTGCGCTCAGTGACGGGAACTTGGACCCCCCCAGACCTCCCCCACACGGCGCAGAGGACCCACCGCACGGCTTTCTCCCGCCCTGCGGCTCTCACAGCGACCTTCTCCTGCAGAGGAAGGAGAGAGCTGTTTCACCCGCTTCTTCTGTGTTTCCGGGGGAGCAGCAGCGACGGAGCAGCCGTGCTGGGGTGATGACAGGGACTTGCCCTCACGCTGACTTGTCACCAGGAGTGGCTCCGGTGGGGTAGGGGTCGGGCCAGTGTCACCCAGCACCCGGCGGAGGGTGGCGGCACCACCGTGTCCTCTGTGCGCCAACGTTCCCCGGGGGTGTTAATGCCGGTCCCTGCGGCCACATGGCTTTCTCTGGAGAGAAGCTCAGCAGAGTCTACTCCCCGAACTTCGTCACTACTGATTAAAGGAGCTTCTTTCTTTGGAATAAAATTTAAGTTCACCTTTTTTTAAAAATATTTTATTTGTTTATTTTTAGAGAGGGAAGGGAGGGAGATAGAGAGAGAGAGAGAGAAACATCAATGTGCGGTTGCTGGGGGTTATGGCCTGCAACCCAGGCAGGTACCCTGGCTGGGAATCGAACCTGCGACACTTTGGTTCGCAGCCCGCACTCAATCCACTGAGCTAGGGCTTTAAGCCAGGGCTTTAAGTTCACCTTTAACCAACTCATTCGGTAGGGACAATACATGTGTAAGCTTTAGGAGCCTACAATAGAAAAGTGGAGTCCTGTCCTGCTTTGAGTATCCTCGTCCTTGGTCAGGTCTTCCTTTTCTTGTCTTTCAGTCTGTCCTTGACCTACCCTGGCGTGCCGTGGTCAGAGGGTCACACATTCGGCCCAGAAGGGGTAGTGACAGGGAGAAGGGAAAGTCGGGGGTGGCATGTAAGAGCTCCGCCCACTTCCCAAACGTGCACTACCTGTGTCTACAAGACCTTGCAATGCCTGACGCTACACGGGAGGCGAAGACCGGCTTCTCCGGTCTTCCCCTGGTGCGCCCTGGTGCCTGACGCCTGTGCCCTTCCGAGTGGGCGGTGGAGGCAAAGATGAGCACCTTGTGGGCGGGGCTGCCTGACCTGGGCGTGGGTGCATTGTGTTCCTGGGCCCCAGGAGGCTACAGACTCTTCTCGGGAGGAACAGGGACTGGGGACAAACCTTCCACTGCAACGTGCCGCCAGCGTGCAGCCACCAACCCTGGGGCCCTGGGTGTCCGCTGAGCCCTAATCACATGCAGGTGCGCGGCCCTGCAGCAGCGGCCAGTAGGAGGAAGCCCAGATGTCCGCGAGGAGCCTAAGCGGGGTGGATTTGCCAAGGCGGAATCCCAGCCCCTCATCGAGGGAGGGGGGCCCTGCAGGTGCACCCGCACCTCTGGCTGTGATGGACGCCCAGTCACAGGGTCACATTCCCCTCCCAGGGAAGAGGAATTTTCCCATAGGCTTACCCAGCAAGGAAGTTGGTCCCAGCGTCCGGAGGTCAGCGCGGGCCCCTCGGCCAGAATGTCTGAGGAATGCAATAGAAAATGAAGGTGGGGCTCTGGCCCAGCGCAGTCTCCTGTTACTGCTGCAATTCCCACTTGGGGTGCTGCGTGGGGTTTGCGTGCAACAAATAATGTCCACATATTTGCTCGTTGCTAATACCCAAACTGCAGAGGTTTTTCAATCATAGGGGAATGGAACAGTTGCAGCCAGAGGGGACGAGAAGAACGGGCCGCGATGCACGGGGGCCTCGCTCTCCTGCCACCCGCTGGTGCCAGAGCGCGGACTGTCCACGTCCTGGAATCTGACCCGGCTGTGCACAGCTCTGCTGGGAAAACCCTGAAGAGGTGACAGCAGGCCTGCCGCACACGTGCAGCTACATATTCAGCCCTGAGGGACCGGGAGTCCCTGGGACGTGATTCCCTGCCAGTCTGACCGACGGAGAGAATCGTGGTTTTGAGAGCTTGCCTCTTACGGGTGGTAGAAACGTTTATTAACTTAGGTAACAAAAGGTATTGACTAGTCCATGTGGTGGGCCTATCCTACAAGCCCCGAGAATCCAGAGATGACTGAGACAAAAGTCCATCTCCTGGGGGGCCCCTTTTAAGGGCAGGAGGGGTTTTGACGGTGGGGAGGCGCAGGCTGGTAACAATGCCGTTCCTGCAATAATGGTAAATGCTCTGATAGAGACATGGTCGGGCCAGGCGGCCATCAGGGCTCAGAGGGAGGGGAGAGGGAGAGCTCTGGGAGGCAGGAGCAGTGTGTATTTTGGGCCAAGTCTCCAAGGGGGTGGGATAGAGGCACAGGCACCCCGGAAGCGGGAGCAGTGGAGTGCAGAGGTTTCAGAGCTCCACGCACCTTCCGAGGAGCTGACAGGAGCCGGTGCATCCCGGGCTCTGCGGCTAAGGTGGAGCTGCGCCCTCAGCGTGTCCGCTGGCGTGCAGGCCCCCTTCCTCCCAATGCACTTGCCCGAGCCACTCGCCCCACCCTGCAAACTGGTCTGTCACATCTTTCATTCTTTTACAACTACGCACTTGTTTCCCACCATCTGCTCTTCTCTTCCCTGCCAACCTGGCCCTGACGTGGCCCTCCCCCGACCCCCAACCCTCCCTGGCTGCCAGGCCGCCCGCTGTGGCCTCCAGGAGGCAGCATGGGGCCCGGGACAGGAGGGCATGAAGGCGGGCTCCGGAGTAGAGGCCTGCGTTTGAATCTCAGCAGTCGCGTGGTAGCTGGGAGGTCCTGAGAGCCCCTCACCTCTGCACCTCCGTGGCCATCTGTGAAGTGAGTATAACCACAACCTCGCAGGACTGTGGGGCCTACAGGAGACGCCATGACAGTGTAGGGTGGGTGGCGGGCTCTCTCTCTGGCCTCGAGCTTCCTTCCCCAGACCCAGCCGAGTTCTCCCGGTCCTTCTGGCCCCAGCAGCAGCCTCCGCCCCCCTCGTCTCTGCAGGCGTTGGCTGTACAGAGCCACAGAGCAGCCTGGAGCCTTCTCGGATCTCTCCAGCTTCTCTGCAGGCCTCCAGTCTGGTGGGAGACAACAGACCCTGTCCCGCACCTGCCCCCGATGCCCAGATCCACGGGATCACTCACCTATGTCTCTTTGGGGCACAGGCGGGAATCTCGGTCCCTGGGAAATGGAAAGCTTTTCTGTCCTCGGCACTCCCGCAGGACAGCTTTGGCCTAAGGCCTCAGAGGTGTATTTGTTCAGGGAGCATGCGTAGTGTCACCCATAGTTCCAGCCACTTAAGCTCCTGAAACCCCACCCGCCAAGGTGGGGTTTCCTCCCCACCTTATCCTCCCATAAAAGAGAAGGCCGGGAACAAAGGTGGTGTCTGGTGTGATGTAAGAAACGCTCGGCTCCCCGCACCTTTTCCACGTGGACTGCAAGCCCCGAGAGGTGACGCTGGAGCGCCGTGGGCTGTGAGTGCCAGCCCTGCACGGCCCAGGGCCAGACGGCAGAGCGGGGCAGCAGCTGTCCCCGTCCGGCTCCCACCTGCACTCCCCACCGGGAACCGGAAGTGCTAGGGCCGCAAGAACCAAGCTGCAGGCAGGGTGGACCGACGCAGAAGCCGAGTGTCCTAGAGTCCTCCGCTGCACCAGAGAGAAGATGGGCGGAAAGAAAAATAAATTTGCTCTCACTTTCCACCCGGTTCCATGTTATAGAGCATTTACCACAAGCCGGGCAGGACGCTCCATGTCACATGCGTGACCTCATTTGCCCCCATTTAAAGCCAACCAACCAACCACCCCCCTCCCCAGACCCAAAATCCAAAAACTGAAGCAAGTGCTTTCATAGATGAAGACGGGGGGTGGGGGTGGGGGTCGTGGGGGCTGTGGGAGAGTTCGGGGAGGTTAAGTCGATGTAACATCACACACCTATTAAATGACAGCCCTGGGATTTGAACCCCGGTCTTCATTTACTGCTTAGAAGAAGAAACTCGCTTCTTGGAAAAGAAGCAATGAGAGCCAGACAAAAAAAAAAAGAGAGCTCATTTTGAAAATAATTATTTTTATATAAATTTCAAAATCATCTCAAATTTACAAAACAGTTGCAAGTAAAATACAAAGGACATTTGCCCCCCTCTGGACCACTTGTGAGTAAACTGACAGGCTGCCCCCGCGCCCCGCCCAGTTCCGCGAGTCTTCAGTGCGCATGCGGACGGCCTCCTCCTCCTCCTCCTGCAGGTCAGGAGGGCTGCGGCCGGAAAACCAACATCCGCTCCGCCCAGCTCATCTTCAGACCCTCTCAAGTGTGCACGTGGTCCCAACAGGGTGTTTTTGTGTTAATAACCTTGAGCCCAGAATCAGGGGTTGCATTATATTGGCCCGTCTCCTTCAATCTGGAATTGAATTTAAGTTTAATACAGCGTAGGGTGAAGAACAATCAAGCCTTTGCAGGTCACTGGCTGCCTCGGACATCAGCCACGAGAGCCACGGGGCTGGCTGCCCGGGAGACCTGTCCCGGGGTCCGGAGCAGCCCGAGAGCCACCGAGGGCATGGGTCACACTCCAGTGTAGGCTCTTCCTTCTCACCCGCCAACCCCACAGGAAGTTAAATCTCTGGCGAGGGCCATCCAGGCGGCTGGCTGGGACACAGAGGCAGAAATGCTTCTGGAAAAATAGATTTCACCTACTGCTTATCAGTCTCATCCTTTTATTTTCAGTATTATAATAGTTAATAATAATCATCAGTATTATTACAGCCAATCTTTATTAAGATATACTCTTGATCAGGCATTGCGCTAAAGGCTTTAATTTTATCACCTTCTTTGATTCTTCCAACAGTATGAGGAACGCACTAATATCCGTCCTGTCCTGCGCATGAGGACAGTGGGGCATGGAGCAACCCGACGAAGCTGCCTGAGCCTTGCACAGGCTGTGAGACCTCTAGAGTTCACACACCTTATCACCTCAGACGCATGCACGGCACGGAGGCATTTATACAGCCAATTGTTCAATTCCTAATGAAATACGATGAGCCTCAACCCCCTGAAATCTGACTCTCCCTTCTCTGAAGGAAACACGGAGAGCAGTGGCTTCTCCACTTCACAGAGGGACCCCGGCCCGAGTCCCACTGAGGAGCGCGGTTCAGACCGCGCCCAGCCCCCAGCAAAGGAGGGTCGCGCCAGGCGGGCTCACATGCGCTGGAAAACCATTTATTTCAAAAATTTATTTGGTGCCTAGATGATAAACAGGAAATGAGAGCCAGTGGTATTTTATTTTATCATTTTACTTTTGATCATTTTTAAGTTCTGCAAAACAACATGAGATACAGTTTCATACATGTGGACTTTTGGAACATGGAGTAAGGTCATGGAACGACACCAGAAGAGAGCCGGGGATGCTGTTCTTTATTTCGGTAGGTGTGGTCCACCCGGCCCTTGCTCCAGTGCTCAAGTCGGCACTGCTGAGCACCTCCTGTATGCAAGGTTCTTCCCAGCCAGGAGTCCCAGCTGCTGACAGCGGATCTCTCCAAGGCCTTCCCATGCAGGTGCTGACGGGGGGTCCGTGTGCAGCCCTGTGCCAGTGGCCTAGGTGTGTCCCAGCTCCTCCTCTCTAGAGCCGAGAACACTCCTTGCCTGCAGCTTGGATCTGCCCCTCCAAAACTCCTTTGCTCTAATGTGGAAGCCCTGCCTGCTAGTAACCAGTTCGGCACTCACCACGGGGCTGGCAGCGTATTGGGGCTGCATCTTTCATCAGGGGCTTTGGGTTCTGAGAGGAAGGCCAACATCCATCCCGTTGTCCTCAAGCCTGAAGGATCCCTCCAGGAGAAAACGGAATGTTTCTGCTCCACGTGGTCAGTTGCCACCACACTCGGTGCGATGACCGGCTACCGAGGCCCCAGGCCCGAGTCGGTCTGGGGAAGGCAGCGGTATTGGCGGCCAGCTCTAGGCTGCAGGGCTAGCTGCTTCTCTGCTGGATCTCAAGGTGCCCACAGAAGGTGAGTTTACATAATTGAATGGCTCATTTTGGTTCATTAGTAAAACAATTTCTTTACAACTAATACGCTAATGCAGAAATGGAACAATCATTTACGATAATGGAAATTCTCAACTCAGCAATTTAAAGATGCCCTTTTGAAAATTACTTAGTAGAAGAAGAAAAGAATCATAATTATAGCTAAGACTCTATCCTCAGTGGCTAGCACAGTACTTGGCTCACTGCTGGTCCTCACGGGAGCTCCCCGGAAGGAAAGCTCAGAAGGGGCAGCTGCATTGGGTAGGCACAGGCTGGTCCAGGGCAAGTCAGGGCCTCCTCACTCCGGCTCTGGAGAAACAGGGCCCGCTGGCTGTCTTGCGGTGGGAGATGTAGCAGGACCCCTCAACGACTCTTGTCTGCTTAGGTGAGCAGAGGAATGCCTGGTGAACCCGAGTCTCTGTCTAGTGCAGGTAGGCCAGGAAGTCGCGCTCCTCGGGGACGCTTCTCAGAGGTGGGCATGGGCAGTGTCTCCCCTGAGGTCGGCTCTGCTGGGGCCTGTGCCACCGGTGGGCAGGCACAGGCTGCCCTGCTGGTTTGTGACACAGGTCTGCCTGCAGACTGTCCTCGGGACCCGGCCCGATTCTGATGATCTCAGCCAAGACCTCTGCAAAGGAGTCTGGGCTGATCTTTGGCTCCTGTCCTTAAGGGAGACTCCGGTCCACTGCCAAGGTCTGGAGTGTGAGTATAACCTTCTCCTGAGCTTCTGCACTCCACGTGTCTGACCATACACTGAACGCTCGCTGGTCTCCCACATTTCCTAGCTGACATTCCGTCATCCCCTGTAGGACAGCCTTTTCTGTAACGTAAGTCAAAACCAACTAAATTTAGACGTCCTTTTGTCTGCAAGGACCCTGCCTGCCCAAGTAGACTGCATGGTGGCCCTGGGCCACTCTTGCAGACATCAGAGACCCGTTTGGATCATTATGTTCCTGAGTCTCGGAAAGTGTGCGGTTAAACATAAGGAATGTTTCATTAGCTGTGTTTACTTCAGCCTGTACTGTGGGAAGCTGGGAGCTGGTAGTGTTTAGGCCAAGAGGTTCTCACTTTGTTTCACTTCCACCATCAAACGTTGAAATTCAGCATTTACCTACTAAGTCTACTGCTTCCTGCTGAGAGTCAGTGCCCCCACCGCCTCTCTGCGCCAGCGGTCAGTCCCCGTTTCCTTACTCCGCTGCGTCTATTTTGGCCAGATCGTCCCTCAGCCAGTCGGCCACCATGTCAGCCATCTCCTGGTGGGAGTAGAGCACAAAAGCGTGAGGTATTTTCTTCTCACAGAGTCGAATATCTCCTTCTGGAAAATCTTTCTTTATGTCTTCATAGAACTCTGTTGGACACCAACGATCGATAGTCCCATAGTAAAATGTAAGCTAAAAGGCAAGACAGAAACATTTTATTAGAAAACACTTCCACTTCCGACACAGAGGTGACGGCAGCGACGTGCTCTGGAAAGGGCCCTGCGCCTGGACCCCCACGCGCTGGCCCCGGGGAGCCCTCCAGAGGGCGGCTCTTCCAGGGCGCCAGCCTCCGCGGTTCGTGGGAGCGCACGGAGAGGCCTGCGACGGGAAGAAACCCGGGGAGGGACAGCCGTGTGACAGACCCTGGAAGGGCTCGCCAGCAAAGCTGTGTGTGTTGGGGCCGGGAAGGGCTCTGGGGAGATGACAAACGAGAACAAAGAGAGTTATTGAGACGGAATCGCTGCCGAGTGACTAGTGACCATTCATTGCACACTCAACAGTTTTCAGATAGCCAGTGGTAGGCGTATGGGACGTGGTTGTTGAATGCACGCAAAGACCAATCAGGTAGACTCAGGCTTCTCGATGAAGTGTGATCAGAGCCCCGAGAGCCTCTGACATTTCTGTGAAGAGGCTCACGCAGCAGGAGCGTACGCTGTTCCGTGGGGAGGTGCTATACTCAGTCACACTTCAGGTGACGGCAAGCAGGCTGGATGGAGACAGGACCTTCTGCGAGGCATCACTGAGACTGATCTATACCTGCCCGTGACACACACACATGTGCATACACACAGATGCACACATGGGTATGCACGCATGTGCATGTGGACGTGTGTGGGCCCCCCACACATATATGCATGTATAAGTATCTGTGTATATTTACACACACACATATTTATTGTGTCTATATGTGTCTAGCTCTAGGCTGTTCTCCACCAAAAACTAGGTTCTAGTTCTGTGTTTCTGAAACAAAAAGGCAACGAAAGTGAAATCTTATTCAGAGTGGTACACAGGGGTCGTTTCCCCCAAAAGGCAAGAACCGAGTTTTAAGGACCCGGTGGCACCTGCCAGCACCGAAGAAGAGAGCTACGCCCGGCCGCGGCCCTCGAGGGGCCGGCTCCACTCACTCCTAGTCTCCGCAAGACACCGAACGCGCTCCCGCACTCAAACCCTCTTCCCGAGCCTGTTCAGCAAACTCTTACCGAGCACCTACCCTGTGTCGGAACCTGGAGCGGACAGTAAGACACAGTTTCTGGTGGGGGGGCCCGGAGGCCCCACGTGCACAGGACAGCCACAGAGCCCGGACGAGGGCCAGCTGGGAGGGACCAGCGGGCAGGGAGGGGTTCCCCAGAGAGTTGGCACCCGAGCTGCGTCTTCAGGTTGGGGGAGTGCAGTGTGGGGAGCAGGCCGAGTAGAGTAAAATGTCTGAAGGACCATGGCACGCTTGGGCACTGGACATAATTCCACAAGGCTGGGACGCAGCATGGTGGGAGGCGAGGCCAGCAAGGCCGAGAGACATGGGGTCATGGACTTCCGTGTCACGCTGGGGAGGGGGCCACTGCTCTGAGGGCCACAGGGGCGAACACGGGACTTCACGCAGTGAGGCGGCGTGCTCCGGTCTGAGCGGGGAAACTACCTGGGCCACCAGGGCGAAGTGGCTGGAGGGGTCAAGTGGTGGGGGAGGAGGGTGTGGGGGAGGGTGTGGCTGCCCACTGGATGCCTTGGCTGTGTGGATCATTAAAGCCACTGTCTGAATGTGAACAGGCGAAACTGCCCTTAGAAAAGCACTGACCTTCATTACAGTGACAGTGCGACTTAACCAATATTTGAAGAGACGGCTAGTTAAAAAACACTTTAAAGGGGCGGCCAGCAGCTGCCTGGTTCTTTCCCCTGGTACCAGTCGCCTCAGAGCTCTGACAGGCCAACCTTGCAGCCCGTGGGTGCGTGTTCTGGCCAGCTGTAGAAAAACACGTTTCCCGGATCCCTCAGCAACCACCGCACTACAGCTTTCCCCTGGAACACCGCGGGGCGCGGGCTGTCTGCAGGCGCTGTCTATCCATCCGTGGGGCCAACCACTTCAGTCCTTTCTAAGCCACTGCCCACTCTCACCACCCAGAACCCTTTAGATTGCATCCAGGAGAGCGAGCGGAACGGCCGCTATGCACAGCTGCCCAGCACCTTCCCAGAGCAGGAGAGGGTGTTGAGGAACTGGGAAGCGGAGCCTGGGTGTGTGGGCCCCGGGCCTGCTCCTCTGCTCCAGGGCCCGCTCTGGCCTGAAGACACCTGGACGCCGAGGGAGGCACTCGGGAGCCCGCGCAGCAGGACAAGCTGGAAACCCTACCCCACGAGGGTCAGCTGGAGGGAGGGCCAGGCGGGAAGACCTCCCGCACCAAGTCCCTCGGACAAGGAGCACAACGCCGCCGTCCACACCTGCTGGCGCTTCCTGCCTGACACTTCAGACTGCTTCCCGGGAGAGCTTCGTACTCGCTTTTAAGTGATGCGATTCTACTTGACACGCCCCCAGTGAGAAGCCAGGCTGATGAGCCTCAGCTCTGGGGCGAGGCCACCCCTCCCCCACGGTGCGAAGGTGCCAGCCAGTGCCATAACACGGGTCATAACACAGAGTACAGGGTGGGATCCCTTCCGGCTTCAGGAGACCGGTCGTGCCCAGGCGGTTACGGGGCACACGCTGCCCACGGCAGCCACGAGGGGCCTCAACACGGGGTGACCTCAGTGCGCACGGCGGCGCCACGCCGAGGAGGCCGGGTTCCCAGATGTTCGTTGGATTTCACTTCTCGATCCTTCTTGGCCAGTCGCCGTTTAGAGCTGGCTGCAGTTGGTTAAATGACTAAGTCCTGGTAGGGTAACGTCCTTTTGTTTTTTGTTTTCCAAATTCTTCTTCAGGCTCTATTCACTGAAGGGCTATGAAAATCCTGGCTGACGAGTAAAGCACGTGGTTGTTTCTCATGCCTTTACATACGCAGGCCCAAGATCCTCCTGCTCCCCAGGGGCTACTGGTCACAGGGAACAGGTCTGGGCAGAGGACGCCGCACCCGTGATCTTGAACAGGAGGCCAGAAAGAACGGGGGCACGGGGGCAGTGGGGAGGGCGGGTGCGGGGGAGGGAAGGAGGGACTGGGCCCGAAGCGCGGCGGTGAAGAGGGTGCGCTGCTACTGTGTCGCCACGGAGACCAGCTCACAGCAAATGCTACGAGCCAGCCGAGGACCCCGGGGGCTGTGTGCCCCCCCCCCCTCGGCGCTGCGCTCAACTCGGTGCTCGCTGAGTCCAAACAATACCGTTTGGGTGTTTCACATAAAAGGAAACTGAGGCTCAGAGAGACCAGCTTGCTCACGTTAGAACATTCAGTGAGTTGTAACGCTGGGTCAAACTCCAGGGACAACACTGCTAACCAAGGCCCTTCGCTACCTTTTACAGTGAACAGTGAGCGGACCAGTGTCACTGAGACACAAGGCCCAAACACTGGGAGGTCTGAGCCGGCCACGAGAACCGAGTACCAAGTGCCGCAGCCACGACAGGCACGCGCCCAGCCACCTCGACTTCAGGCCCCCTGCTGTCTGTGCGGTTCCCTGGGGCGTGTGCGCCAGGGGGTGACGGCTGCAGTGAAAATACGGAGCCGTCACCTACTGTGGTGACCCGGAGCCTGCGCTGCGGAGCCGTCTGGGTGTTCCTGGGTGCACATCCTCCAAAACGAAGGCAGGCACTGGCGTCCGAGACTGTGGCTGCGCTTCCTGACGGGCTCGCAGGATGGCCCCTGGGTTTGGTTCTGGAAGCGGCAGAGACGAGGCCCCGCTTTCCGGGGCGCCGTGCGGCTTCCTCTGTCAACATTCCACAGGGAGTCACAGCGCCCCGGGCGCTGCACTCACGGGCTCGCCTGCTAAGGCTGCTCCCGGCCTCCCCAGCGTGGCGGCAGAGAGCCCGCCAGCACGAGAGCGCCACCCAAGAGCAGCGGTGCAGACGCTCGGGGAGGGGGCACGCATTCCTGGCCTTCCTCTGGGGTCTCCAGGAAAATGGCGTCACGCCGGCCTTCTCCACCTTTTCTTTCCTTCTCTGAAAGGACACCCACCCGACCATTTTTTTTTTTTTAAATCCCAGAAGCAAAAGGTCAGATATAAAGCAGCCAGTCACTTACCAAGAGGTTAAATCATTGCCCACGCATCCAGCACCCGCTCCCAGCTGGACCTCCCTGTCCTGCCTCCATCCCTGTCCAGCTTGCCAGGTCAGGGCACAAGCTGGCGGGGGGGGGGGGGGGGGGGGGGGTGGGAGGGCCCCCGCCCCTCGCCCTCGTAGGAGGGGGGAGCCCAGAAACTGCCGGCCGACCATGATGGCCTCCCCCTCAAGTCAGACTCTTAAGCCTCAACCCTGCAACCCTAAAGGAAACCCACTCTGCCACAGAAGCGGCTCCTTCCAGTTATTTAAAAATCTTATCCTCCAGGGAACAGAAGGATGGCGGCCACAAGGCTTTAGAGCTTCACTGCAGTCTTTCTGAATGACCATTTTTAGGAGCTTGAAGAATTAATAAGGAAAGGGAAACAGTTTAGGAAATTCATTTTCCAATTTACCTTGCTTCCTTTCTTCCTTTTATCCCAAACTGGCTCAGTTACCATTCTTAAGGAAACAAGAATCAAACTCCCCGAAGATTAAATAAAGTGGCTGAGGACAGAGGGAGACACAACCCTTTCTGACCGCGTGGCGGGGTGCTGGGAATGCGCTGGGGGGGGCTGGGCCGAGGTTCCCAGGCTGGAACAGCCACGCGTCAGCCGGCCTGCAGAGTGGGGCCCCCCCCCCTCTCTGTGTGACTCCAGCGACACGGGCCAGGACCCACTCACTGCAGATGGAAGTCCCTGGGCCGAATGATGAGTTTCGTCTCTTGCTTGCCTGGGCTGGAGTGAGAAGCTGACCCGAGGTGCCCACTCTCCTCTGGGGAGGCAGCGGAGCACGAGGCCTCGGGAACAAGTCCATCCTCCCGAGCCTGTTCCTCCCTGGTCTCCGCCCCGGGAGAGTGGGGGACGTGCCGGAGGGCCCTGCCTAACTGAGTCAGAGAAGCGGCCAAGTGCAGCGCGTCTGTGCTCCGCGCCAGGGTCCTGGGCCCAGGTGCTGGTCCAGGTGGAGGGCCGCTGTGGTTTCCCTCACCGCTGACCCTGCACAGTGCGCCCCCCAGGCATGTGGTGGGAGCGGTGGCCGTGATCCGCAACGGCACTGGGGCGTCCCTGGGCCTCGTGGCTGCATGTTCAGTATCATCGAAATCCGTGTGTGTGTGTGTGTGTGTGTGAGGGAGTTAGCCCAGTAATCTTTTTCAAGTGCTCAGAGGCATACCCATGATTTAATTAATAATAGTAATCTTTTATTGAAAGCTTAGTATATACCATACACTCTTGTATAGTATTTATATGAAGTACAGCATTATACTTCTGGAGCAGCTGTATGAGAATATATACCATCATTAAACCACTTTGTTGATGGGACAAGGAGGCACAGGGAGGTCATGTAGTTTAGCCAAAGTCATGTAAGTAAGTGGCAGACATGGAGCCTGAGGCTCAGGCCGAGACTCCTTAGAAGACGCTGCTCCCCAGTGTACGGCCCCTCCCCCCGATCACGCTCAGCTGGAGAACACAAGCGCCTACGATGAGGCTCTCTAGGTCAAACTAACTGAGATAAAAACAAAGCTATCTATTTCCGGGATGATTGTGACATTTGGAACAGGCTCCAAAGGAAACAGGCAGAGCTAACACGATCGGTTTCAGACTGGGGCTTGGCGGAACGGCAGCCCTGGTGAGAGGGCCCAGGGAGCGCTCCGTACGCCCGGCTAGGCGGGACCTGCGCAGGTCTGAAGGATTCGCATGCCTGGGTCTGCGAGCCCCGCACGAGGTTTGTTCCCACAGTCCACGTGCACCTCTGGGCGCAGGAGGGCTGCACGGAATGGGAGGACAGCCACGGCAGAGCGTCTCCACTCCTGGGGACGCTCGGCCCCTTCCCCAAGCCACTCTGGCGTCCTGGCCAGGCCCTCTGGGGGCGGGGGCAGCACCCCACCCCCAACCCCACCCCACCATCGTCCGGAAGCTGTGTCTCCGAGTTCCGGCTGCGAACCGTTTCAGAGCCCCGCGGACTGATAGCGATGCCCGGACTCCCTCTGGCAGTGAACACACCAGCTGTTTCCATAGGCCTAGGCCAAAGATGGTCACGGCAGTTTAGAATTTCCCTCCTGAGTGAGTTTTAAATGAAAACTTCAAGTTTCTAAATCAAACAGTAATTCACTTTCCTACGAACGAGACACGCATCCCCTTACAGTTCAGAACGACGACAGAGCACGGGATCGCTGACCTCCCCCTTGCCCCCGACGCGCCAGGTGCGTCATGCAGCAGAGCACAGCCGGAGCCTCCCAGGACGGGACCGGGGCTGCGGAGGCGAGAGCGCGCAGTGGACTCTCCCACTCCGGTTTGTTCCACCCTGGTTCTCATCCCTGCGCCTCCCCCCGCACTTCCCTCTTCCTCATCAGCTCCTCCGCTTCCTCCCAGCCTTCAGCTGCGGTCCCCGCAATCGGTCTTTAGATGCTTCTCTCCTTGTACGACACACTCACGTGGGTCACTATTACCCACGCTCGGGGCTTCAGACGTGCGCTCACCGCCCCCAGCTCAGGCCCAGGCCCAGCCCTGGCCACTCTCCCGGCGCCACACCCCCGCACCCAGCCGCCTGCCGGGCCGGGTCCAGCCGAGGTCCCACAGGTATCTCGAAGACAAGTACCCGAGTGGCCACTTTCTCAACCATCCCCCGCAACTTGCCTCTCCTTCCAGAGTCCCTACGCTGCCACCACATCTCACACCGAGCAATACCCTCGGGCCCCTCCGTCACCGTTCTCATGTTCCAGGAGGACACTGTACCTTCGATTCTGCGGGTCCTCGGGTCCCATGGCCAGAAGTGGGGGCGGTGTGTGTGTAACACCTATGTTCGTACCTGTGTTTTGTCACTATGTAATTATGGAATCTTCAAATGACAGTAACTCGTTGTAGATAAAAAATAACTTCAGCTCATCACTACAAGTTTACAGTAGTAATTCCGACTGCCATTATATCATCATGCAATGTGTCAGTAAAGGTGTACATGTAATACATATCTCACAAATTTGTCTTTAAGATATTTTGATAACTACAATATAATTTTTTTATAACCTCCTGCATTTATTTTATGCACTTAAAAATATTGCTCAGAGAAGGGGCCCACACACGAGAGAGCCAGAGAGACGCCTGGCACAGCGAAGGCTTCGGACCTTCCCTCTGAGGGCCTCCCGCCCACCCGCCTGGGGCACGTGCGGTGACCGCTCACCGGGTGTCACGCGTCGGGCTGGGCCCCAGGGCTGCCGAGACGAGATAGACACAGCCCCTTTCCTCAGGCTGGGTGAGAGGGGGAGGCTGACCATTGCCTACTGTGCGGTGCGCGCCACTTTCTAGCTGACATGGGGAGCCGTGGGGACCACAGGAGGGGCAGCCAACCAACACCAGAGACTGGGGGAGGCCTCCTGGAGGTGCCGATGGGGCCAAGTGTTAAAGAACAGGTAGGATCCAGTCAGGTGAGGAAAGAACGCAACCACAGTGCCACGGACCATAAGTCAACTTTTCTGGAAACGATGATGCGTTGGAAATACTTGCTCCAGGAAAGAGAAATAACTTTATGCAGTGTTGAGGCACTGCCAATAAACACACTGTTTGATGCTGTATAGCAAGTCTCTGGACCCAGGAAAAAGGAAGGAAGGGAGGAAGGAGAAGGAAGAAATAGATGAAGGAAGAAGATGAACTTTCCTGTGGCTCCTTGACTGAATGGCATAAAGATACATTTTTCAGAATTATTTTGGATGTTGAATAACTGAGATACATTGAATGACTTCTGCAGCAAAATGTATGTATGGCTCAAAGAGTCTTCACACCGGGCCATCCTGGAAAGGTATGACGTTTCTGAAATGGGACAGAGTCTCCTGGCCTGGACCATCTAAATTAGGGATATGTCCAGTCTTGGGAGGTGGTTCTCAGGTCTGGCTCATTACCAGGTGATTTGGAAGGTGGGAGGCAATGCCCAGTGTCTTCCTAGAACCACGCGCCCCTTCGGGTTTCCTTATTTTCTCGAGCAGATGGGACGTGCGTTCATTCAGCTGTCCCCAGTATTAAATTACAGCCCGTTTCCTCTCTTTTCCATCACAGAAACAGGGAGTTCCCGTCTCTGCACCCCACTTCACGTAGGCGTTGGAACTGCACTGTCCTAGTGGGAAGCGCGAACGTCGCTGGTACGAAGGATAACTGATTAACTGCAAGGCGGTTTGGCCACATAAACCATAAACAGTGCCCTGCTTTCCCAAATCCTACAAGTACAGTTAATGCTATCTCAAAAACAAAACAAGGTCCTTCCCTGGAGCTGGGAATTTTATTTCTCTGACTGTTAACATTAACCTGGAAACGCTGCCACCTACCAGTCCATCCCCATGCTTCCCCGAGAGAAGTCGCAGCAAACTCACGGCCCTGACGCACAGTTGCCACGCCAGACCCCTGTCTGGGAATGATTACGCCTGCACACGGATCTAACTTCGGGCTGGAACAAGTTAGCACCTTCCTCTGACCTCTCTCCGAGCACAAGACGCACACAGAGGCCAGGAACCAAGAGCCTTTCACAGCAGCTGGCTCCCCCAGGTGCTGGGATGGGCCCGGACACTCCAGGGGTCCAGTCGATCAGCAAGTGTGAGTTTTGGACGTGAGCACCTGCCAGTCCCGTTATTAACTGGGAGCTGAGCTGTTTTTATGAACTTCCAGCCTTGAGAACTGCAACACATTTTTGAAGCAAATTCATTTCTAATTTAACTGAAAAATAAAACACTGTTTTTCTTGTATTTTCACATCCTTCAACGACTGAAAAAAAGTTGAAAGTCCTTCAGGGTTTCCTTCTGGATCCAAAACTTCCGCCTCTAGCCAGCTGCTGTCTGAGAAATACGACGGCCACTACGGCCACAGACAGCACAGACTGGCCCTTTCAGAAGTCCTCTCCGCGGGACGCCGCTACCTGCGGATCGATGTTCTGAAAACATGTTTTAGAGAACACACGCTCTCCTTGCTTTACCGTAACTGTACTGGGGGGTAACAGAAAGGGGAGCTAACACCGCAGGCCCATTTAAGCCAGATGTCCCCAAGGCCACGAGGAGCCCCGAACCCAGCACACTCTGCGTGGGGACTGCAGGCTCCCGGCCGCTCCGCGGGGCTCGTTTTGTTGCTCCTGCTGACACCGCGGTTCGGCACTACCGTCCAGCTCTCAATTAGCCTGGCCCAAGGAAAAACAAAGGCCTGTGGGTGTAATTTAAAAATTTCTACTAGCTACATTAAAAAAGTATAATGGAATAGATGAAATTACTTTTAATAATATATTTCACTTGACCCAATGTATCCTTTTAACAAACTTTTTCACCAGAGGATGTTTCATTGATATGAGAGAGAGAGAGAGAGGGAGAGAGAGAGAGAGAGAGAGAGAGAGAGAGAAAGATGCGTGAGAGAAACATCCACTGGCTGCCTCTCGTATGCAACCTGATTGGGGATCACACCCGCAACTTAGGTATATGCCCTGACTGGGAATTGAACCTGCAACCTGTGGTGTACAGATGACACTTTGACCAACTCAGCCACCTAGCCAGGGTGAAACCCAGTGCATCTTAAAGCATTATCGTTTCAACATGTAATCACGGTAAAAATATTAAGAAAATAGTTTACTTTTTTTGGTACTAAGTTTCTGAAATCCAATGTGTATTGCACACTTACAGTACATCCCGATTCAGACCAGCCACAAATAACCCATTCAGGATGGACAGGCGGACAAGTGGTGCTGTGGGAGTACCAGAGCCACCTAAATTCTAGGGTCCCTTCGCAGTGCCTGCCAGAGACCGGTGCTTCCCAGTGTGTCTGGGTAAGACGCCAGCATCTGCAGCAGGAACTCACAAATGCCCCAACGTCCAGCCTCTGCCTTTCTGCACCTGCTGCTGCAGAAGACTGGTTTCGGTGGCAGCTGGGCACCCCTGCTCTGCAGAGGAGGACAGACAGGCTCTCTGCGTCACTGGGCCGCAGCAACGGAAGCTCTTCCCAGTGTTTTACTCACATTTTCATGTAACTCATTTATGCTGTACGGAGCTCTAGAGAGAGGTATGGGTTCCGACTCGACAAAAATAATTAAAACATATTTAATTATGTAGTCAGCTTTACTTAGTTTCTATGCACCATTCAAGGACAGCATTCACTTTAACTAGAAGTGGAACTCCATATGGAATCTACAAACCCCTGAGGCCTTACAGATTCTCACCAGTTCCAGCCTTTCATGTTCAGTAAGTATTTCTGCCCATCTACTTACTTCCTTGCAATACTAAAGTAATTACCTTGGATAAATGTTCCTTTATGGTTTCATTGTCTCTCTTCACCACCTGCATCATTTCTTGGCCCCCAAGGTAGGCAGCATTAGCTAAATTGAAGAAAAAAAAAGCCAAACACTTAGAATAGACAGGACAAACACAGCTATCAAATCAATTGCAGTAAATGCCTGTTCCCGCCCCCAGCAACCTCTCCCTCCCCTCTCACTGGTCAAGGGCTATCTGCGGTCAGGCAGGGGGCGTCTCTGGAAACAAGAGCAGGTCCTGTGAGAGAAGCCTGCTCACCCTCACCTGGCTCTCTCAACGGCGACCTGTGGCAGTACGACGGCCTGAGGTCAGACACCACGGCAGATGACATGTGTGACTGTTCCTGATCAGTGTGTTTTTACGATTTAAGGATTAGCAGCATGAACTTTTACAGATACATCACCAGAAGCCCACGTTTCTACAGATCTCTACCAAAGGCTTCATCTCCGAGGAGCAGAGAGCAGGTAGTCTGTGGCCGGCAGGATTCTGAGCAGACACAAACATTCCGTACCCTATCATCGCCTCCCTTCTGAGCGTGGGTGGAGCCTGTGACCGTGATAACAGGTCACTCCCAGACCAGGGCATGTCACACAGTGAAACGACTGTAAGGGAGAGGATCCTGATGGGCCTGACCTTATCCCAGGAGCCCCCCAAAATCCGAGTCAGCAGGAGGGGAAGTCAGAGATTCAAAGCACTAGAAGAGGAAATGCACCCTAGCGGGTTTGAGGTTAAAACGCACATAGAAAGGACCTGAGAGTGACCCCTAGGAGCCGTGAGGGAAAGCTGGCAAGCAGGGACCACAGCCACAAAGCCACAGGAACTGGATTTTGCCAATGCCCTGAGTGAGCTCAGAAGTGGATTTCTGGATACGCAGGGGCATCGGGGAGGCTTCTGAGGTGCAGGCAATGCGGATTCTGGAGCCGGGCGGGAGTTATGTGGGGTCTCGCTCGATGCTCATCCATGGAGGCAGACATTTGCGTTTTAAACACTTCTCTGCTGTGTCATTGTTGAATTAGGAAAAGTTCAACCATTCAAATAACTTGTAAGGAGTTGCATTTTTAAAAGTAAAGTTTTCATCAAGCCATGTATCCTACCCACCTTTACTCCTACTCTTTTTTTACCCCTTATAATTTCTCATCTAAGTATATTAAAAATTTTTATTTACTTTTTAAAAAATTTTGTTTACTTTTCGAGAGAGGGGAAGGGAAGGAGAAAGAGAGGGAGAGAGACAGGTGAGAGATACAATCACATGGCCCCAGCTGGGGACCTGGCCCGCACCCCGGGCTTGTGCCCTGCCTGGGACTCGACTCGGCGGTCTCTCGGTTCGCAGGCCAGCGCTCAGTCTACTGAGCCACGCCTGCCAGGGCTCATCCAAGCATCCTTTTTAAAAATAAAAGACAGTAGAATAACAGTTGGCCTTTCCAGTGGCCGCCTCAAAGAAGTCATCTTTTCTTCTCCTTAGAAATGTTCATAACACAACACAGTGATCAGAAATAATAATACCAAATAGAAGTGTCATTTCCTAAGGGGAAAACACATTGCTCTTGGCAATGACCCTCAGCAGCATTCCTGGAAATGAGCAGAATTCAGGGTTTCAAGCACCACAGTGAAGGAAATATCTAGTAGCAGGAGTAATGGAAACAAAAACACGAAAGAAAGAGAATGGTTCAGAAGAGTCGTAATTGTTCACTTTAGCTTCATCACAAATCTAAATGGCGGCGCTGGAGAACCTCACCGAGGAGCCTCACAGTCCATTTCGCTCAGCTCTCTGCCGCCACCTTCCCCGATCTGCGCGGCGCTCCGACGTTACTCCGGGACTGGGGTTGGGCACGCAGCAGAGCGGCTGCGGGAGGGCTCACAATGGAGACCAACGGGATGTTCTTCTCGCAGGTCCAACGGCGTCACCGAATCTCCAAGGGCACACGATCTCCAAAAGAAGGCTGCCTTCTGTCGAACTCAGTTGCCGACCTTGATGTCATTTTGTCTGTCTGAAGAAAATCTCAGCTCCTCTTTAAGTCCGGTTTCATGTATCTTCTCCCCCGCTTACTTGTCTCCATAGAACTAATCTCTCCTCTCCTGGTACCACTCACACCCTGTATCTGTGTTCATAATAGCCCTTTTATAATAGGATTTATGGAAAATTCTTCACATTCGTTACCCCTGCCACGCTGGGAGCAACTGAAGGGCCGGGCTGTCTCTCACGTGTCATTCTCTGCAGAGCTCATCCAAGGCCTGGCTCTCGGCAGGGGCAGTAGCAGCTGTTCAATGAAACCAACGGGCAGCGGTGCTAGCTGGCCTGGCTGGGGTTTCTCGGGGGGTGAGGAGTCTGGAGGAAAAGCCTGCTGCCTCCTTTGGAGTGATGCTAGAGCTGCCATCACAGCGGAGGCCAGAACTGGAGTCTGGGGCACACTGACACTGACACTGGTAAGCCAAGGTGGCAGGGACAGGCCCTCCCAGGGGGACAAATCACTGCAGGCGAGAGGGAGAGCCCAAGAGCGCCTAAGACTGGCCCAAACCCCAGCCACGCAAGGCACTGCTCCGTGCAGCCAGAGAAAAGGCAGAGGGAAGTAAAGGCACAGTTAGCCATAAAACGGGAGGTTCTGGGGAGGCGTCTGGATAGCTTTCTACGGAGACCTTGGGCGTGGAAAGCCAAGTTTCCTGCTGCTTTGGTGGCCTGTCGATTCTGGAACGGCCCATCTGTTCGCTTTTGCCATTGCATTGGGGAGACAGAGCGGCTGGTGCTGAAGTGGAGGGAGTTGCTGGAGATGGGCGCAGTTAGACGGGGTGGAGTTTGAAGGCAGGAAACCGACCACCTGTGGGTGTGCGCACTGCGGCGTAAAGTGTGACTGTTACTCTGACCGACACATGGCTTCCGGTCGCTGTGACTTCCTTCCATGGCTGTCGGGTTCTCTCTGTCCGAAGCATGTACCATGAGTTTCAGGCCATGACGAAGAAAAGTCAGTCTCTTGGAGAGGTGCTCTTTGCAAGACCTGTTGGACTAGAAAGAGGGTCTGGTATGTTCACCGCCACGATGGGAGGGCGGCTGGGGAGAGTGGCCGCGAGTAAGCACGCGCACACAGGCGTGAAGCAGCACCGTTTTCTCCGCAGGTCTCTTTAAAATAAAAGGTGTGCTGAACAGACACACAGACCAATGCAACAGAACAGAGCCCAGAAGTAAACCCAAGTCTCTCTGGTCAGTGAATGTTTGACAAAGGGGGCAGCAGCATAGAAAGAAAGTGCACTGACCCTGGGCGGAGCCGAGAGGTGCCCTGCTGCGGCTGGACGTGGGCAGACCCGCTCTGGAGAGGGGGAGAGGGCCTGCCGTGAGTCCCCTGCACCCCAGCCCCCCAAGAGGTTGTCCTGCGGGGCTTCCGAAGCCCGGACACGTCCAGGAGGGGTGGGGGTGGGGCTGTGGCGGGTTTAGCTGTGGTGGGGAGGAGGTGGAGCTAACTGTCGCGGTCGCCGGTTCACTAGGACGGATGGGGTTAACCAGTGAGGTGTTGGGTGGGCGGGGTATGCTGTACTGAAGTCCACGGAAGACGAGTCCCAGGACTGTCCTGGAGTGGGAATGGAGCAGATACCATGTACCTACCCTCATGTTCTCTACTGGAGACATGGGAAGGTCGAGACCCATGACCTCCTATCCCATACAGCTAGGGGTGCTGCATGGCTCTGGCCAATAATCTGTTGGCGGAAGTTCCTGGGGGGAGACTTCTCTTTCTAAGTAAGCCAGAGCCCCATCAGGAATAAGCCCTCTGCTTCCCCCGCTTTCCCTTCACCTGATGGAAGGTCAGACCTGAGGCCCCAAGGGGCAGAAGTTGTCACATGATCACGAGACGACAGCATGGAAATAAAGGTCTATGTGCAAAGGACAAAAGGACCCACATGCCTGCCCGATGGCACCATTCTGATGTTCTCGAACTCTGCACTAGGGGCCCCTGCAGTCCCGGAGCACGAGACAAACAGGCTCCTGTTCCGGCCACTGTCACAGTTTTCTGTTATCTGCCGCTAAGCTCTACCCAGCGGGTTAAAGCAAGCGAGGATGGGGCCTCGGGCTTCCTGGGGGTTCTGGTCACAGCACAGGGCTGTGGCTGTCCTTCACCTCCTGTCAGGCTCTGGCGCTTGTCTGGGGAGGAGCACGGCGTCACGCTGTGTCTGCACACACTATGACCCCGCCAGAGCAGGCAGAGGCAGGGGCTGGCTGCCAGGGAGCCCTTCCGGGACGGCCCCTCCGCGCACGTCTTCTGACCGGTCCCGAGGCTGGCCAGGTGTTGCTGAACGGAGGGGGTTAGGCAGGTGCTAGCCCAGCAGGACCACGTGGGGGCAAAACCCTCGGGCTGGAGGACTGGGAGACTGGACGGTCCCAGCGAGAGGAGTATCAGGTGAAATCTTCTTGCAAGGGGAGTTCTTCGGTGATCTTTATTTCTTCCAGATTGTTTTCAACCTTTTCCTCGTGGTGCCAAATGTGGCTTTTAGCAATGTGAAAACCAGACTTAAAAATGTAATTCTTCCATTCTAAAATTTCCGCAGAACTTGGAGGAATGTTTATTATTCACACAATGCAGTATGCATTTCTCCATAAACCAAGAGAATGTGGTTATTAGAACCATCCACTTGGTTTGCAAACAGATACGCTTATCTATGTGATAATAAGTTCACCAAAGTGCAAAACACAACTCGAAGTGGATAATTTTAAGAAAATCATACATTTTTTAGAGTGGTGGATAATTTATACATATAAATGTAAAATTTTCTTTAGAGGAAAAACAGAAAAATCTTGTCATTTAATTCTAACACAGAGATTATATTCTAGCACCACATCTAATCACCTTTTCCCTAACTACCTAATGCTAACCACACACACACACAAACCCCTTTTTCTTCGTTGCTGAATTTTAGGCTAAACTTCCACGGGTCAGCGAGGTTGCAGCTGGCGTGCTGGCCTCGGCAGCACGCCTACGAACACTGGGGCGACACGGAGAGGAGCAGCGGGGCCCCTGCGCCAGGATGACATGCAAGCCCGTGGAGCTGCAGCTGGCCTTCACGCGTCGACCTCCCCGAGCTACACGCCCAAGGACAGAGGAGGCAACACGGGACCCCAGTTCTGTCTTGTCCAGAACAGGGCTCTGGGACTGAGTGAGACACATGCTGAGAAGAAATGTGTGATTCCTTAGTGAAGCCCATCAAACAGTTCATTTTTCTCCCTATTGTACCTGTTTTCGAAAGGTATTTTCACACTGATTACGGAAAGGTTATGGAAGTGTCACTCACGAGAACGCACGCGGCGGAGAGACGCAGCCCACCAGGAAGGCCCTTTGTCCTGGCCCTTTGTTTTTCCAGTAAGGGCACTGAAGTGAAGTAGGACATCACAACAGTGTGGCCTAGCCAATGGAAAGACCCTAGAATATCTTTTAAAGTTAATTATCTTGACCTGTGAAATGGCTAAGCTAAATTATATTTGCTTTTAGCTTTGATCAGAAAATTCAATTTAGCTGTCTCAGTGAAAAGTCTATTTCTCATGAAACAGAACATCTATTCTAAAGAAAATATGTAGGAGAAAAGATTCCAGCATCAAAGTAAAAAAAAAACTCATATTTTCTTTTAAAAGAACACTTAAAACCACGTCGCTACGCAAGCTGAGCGGATGGGTGCTCAGGTGGAGGTTCTGAAGGACGGCCCCCCCGCCCAGTGCGGGGCTGCTCTTCCCCGAGTGCCGGGCGGGGTGGGGGCTCGCCACGCAGCCTGGTGAAGGAGGCGGCGGAGGCACATGGGCCTGGCCTGCGGGAAGGGGCAGCAGTGTCCGAAACACTTGAATCTTTTGGTTCCTTGACCTTTTCAGACCTTGCAGCAGCAGCAACAACAACAAGAATCTGCGCACAAACTCAAGGACACAGAAGCCCAGTCTCTGGACGGGGCAGGATTTATTACCCACCGCTGGGACTGGCAGACTTCCTCCGTCTGTTTCCGTAAGATTTCTACTGAAGCACAGACGTTACATAATGTGCAAACATCGCAAGGCCTACAGGTCGAGCCGGCACACTGAGGGTCATTGTCTGGACAACGGTCAGGCCACAGAGCAGCAGGCCTGCAGGAGAAGTGTCCAGAAGGCACAGGCAGGACAGCCCCTGAGAATGATCTGGGGCCTGGTCTCCCCTTCTCTTGATAACCCCGCTCCTCTAGTGACCTGCAAACCATGCCACCACTCACGGGGCTGGTCTGAACAGGGATGACCTTCCCCTGCATGGGATACAAGCTCCGGAAGAGTCCGCTAACCATCTGCAGGGGCCAGTGTCTTATGAGCGCTGCTTTCTCTCAGCTGGGACCTCCTCCTGTTTGCAGTGAGCAAGGCGACAGGCATCACTTAAGGGGTGCCCAGGGCAGGCCTGGGCAGAGGCGGCTTCTGTGGCAGTTGTTGCGAGAGGAGGCAGGGGGGACAGGGACTCCAAGGGCACAGGTGGGGAGAGGCTGGCTAGGATAAAAGAGACGCGTGGGTGAGGATCATCCCAACGTCACTAGCAGGAGACTGAATCAAGAGCCCTAAAAAAAGAAGACAGGTATTCTTGCCCCCTTTCTCTTTATCCAAGGTCATGCAGACTGAGTGGATAATGGGGAACCCCCCCCTCCAAACCAGAGACCACCGAGGTACTGGCTACCTGGGCATAAGAAGGCCAGATCCAGAATGAAGAAAATTAAAAATCAGAGCGGGAAGGGGTGTGAAAATAAGAGGGCTCTGCGCCCCACTTTGTTTACCAGTGGGTCGTTGGGAACAGCGATGAGGCGATGTGGCTGAGTGTTCAGCGTGGTTTAGCGTCGGTTTTGCACAGAGTGTACCTCCACTGTGGTTGTGCGGGAAAGGGATCCCGGGGCTTCCCGAGCCACGGTGCACACAGTGCTTGCCCGGGGTCACAGAGAGGAAGGTGGCCCGCGTCCAAACTGTCCTGCTCCTGGGTGCCCGCACTCGGGGCTGCTGACGGATGCAGGAGGCCAGTCACTGCTGCCCAGAGGAGGGTTTCCCTCTCTCAGGCGCAGCTCGGGAGGGCTGCTGCTTTAAGGGGCATTTATAATTCTGACAGAGAAACACTGGAGAACACCTTTAACAATGACCTGTTTGAAAAACACTGAACACTAGAATATTTGTCATATGTAATGTATTATGTTCAGCCCCCCCATGGGTTGAATATATATCTAGACAGGTTCACATCTGTGAATTCAACCAAGCTCAAATCAAAAATATTAAAAAAAATCACAAAAAGGTCCAAAAAGCAAAACTTGAATTTGCCATGTGCTGAACAGTATGCTGAATCCACTCAAATGAAGTGTGTATGCGTATCGGGCTGTAGTCTACATGCAAATAGAGGTTATATGCAAATGCCACACCATTTTCTTTTTTCTTAACTAAATTTCTTGGGGTGATATTGCTCACTAAGCTTATATAGGTTTCGACGGTAGGCTTCTACAACACACAACCTGTACACTCATGGTGTGCCCTCCACCTTACACAAGGGACCACGGCATCCGGGAATGTTGGTATCTATTCACGTGGGGAGGGGTCCTGGAACCCACCCCCCGTACTGACAGATGACTGTGTATAGGTCATTAAATACACGTAGAAAAACAAGCAAAACTTTCTTACATCCCCTGTCTGGATTTGGGCTTAGGAAATATTTCGGAGGAGGCATAGGAAAGTACAGGTAGTTGCCTACCCAATGCCTATAGAAACCCAGATGTTTATAGAGTGTTCTATAAATGTCTATTATATCCTGGTGGTTGATAATATCATGGAGTTCTTCTATATCCTTGTTAACTTTCTGCCTTGCTCCATCAATCGCTGAGAGAGGGGTATTTAAGTATCCAACCCTATATATCTACTATATATATTTGTAGATTCGTTCATTAGCACTGTCAGTTCTGTCCGTTTGTGCTTCAGATGCTTTGCGGCAGTCCTGTTTGGTGTGCACACATTTAGGACTGCTGTATCCTCCCGACAGAGGGAGCCTTCTGTTACTATTCTGCAGTGTCCCTCTTTGTCTCTGTAATTTCCTTTGTTCTGGAGTCTAGTATCTGAGAGAGGCTTCCCCTACTGTCGGAGAGCAGAGCATTCCTAGGAAACCTTCCCTAAGCCAAATGGCGTCAAGCGAAGAGTATCTCCTGCTTTCCAAAAGTTCACGTTATCCCACTTGGCTTTTACGAAAGACCCACACTAGTGCGGTAATGCCTTTGTTGTTGCTGTTGTTGTTTTAAGTGAAAATCCTCTTTGGATTTCTTCCGGTTAGTGAAAACAGGTAACAATTACGTATTTCGTAAAAGTGAAGGGGTGTCAGGCAAACTTTTGGAAAGCAGGGGATACCTGCATCAGTACAATCACTCCTGGTTCCTTTGGATCAGTGTTTGCGTGATACATATTTTCTCATTCTCTTACTTTCAGTCTAGATATACACTTTTACTTGAACTGAGTTTTCTGAACACAGTATATAGTTATGTTTTTAAATCCACTTGGCCAATCTTTGTCTTCTAATTGGTGTATTTTGGACTTTTACAGTTAATGTAATTATTGGTATATTAGAGCTTGTACGCCATTATTTGTTTCATGTTTTTTGTTTCTCTGTGTTCTTTCTTTTGTCTTCCTGTGTATTACTGGATATGTTTTATAATTCCATTTTGATTTACCTGTGGTGTTTTTGAGTATCTCTTTATACAGACTGTAAAGTGGTTATTCTAGGTATTACACTTTATATGTATGTACACACACATGTACATCTACTGGTATTGGCATCTTACCACTTCAAGCAAATGTAGAAACCTTACTTCCTTTCTGTTCCTGTACCCTCCCCTATTCAGAATATAATTGTCTTAGATGCTTCTGGGTACACTTAGAACCATATCAGTGTTATAATTTTTGCTTCAACTGTTAAACATAATTTAGAAATCTCAAGAAGAGAAGAAAAATGTGATTCCTCTCTTTTGTTTTTTTCTTAATGTTTCAAGATTCCTTCTTTTGTCATCTCCTTTATGTTTAGAGAACTTCTTACAGCGATTTTTTATGATACATCTGGTGATTACCAATCCCTTGGTTTTCCTTTGTTGGAGAATGTCTTAATTTCCTCTTTTTTCCCTGAAGGATACTTTTACTGGACATATAATTCAGTATTGACAGTTCTTTTCTTTATGCACTTGAAACATATGTGTCATTTCTTTTGGCCTCTATAGATTCTGATGAGAAACCAGCTGCCACTCAAATAGATGTTCCTCTGTAATTAATGTATCATTTCTCTCTGGCTGCTTTCAAGACATTTTCTTTGTTTTAGCTTTCAAAAATTTAATGATGATGTGTTGTGCGGTTTTCTTGGGGTTTTTCCCTGTTTGGGGTTCATCCAGCTTCTAGAATCTGCAGATGTATGCCTTTTGCCAAATTTGGGAAATTTCTAGTTCTATTGTTCTATCCTTATGTTTACCAATTCCTTTCTCTATCCCTGCCACTTTCCTGTTGAGCCTATCCATTTTTAATTTTTAGAATTACTCATTTTTTAGTTACTGTACTTCTTAGTTCTAAAATTTCCAGATCTCTTTCCTGACACTTTCTATTTTTCATTAGTTTCAAACATATTCAGTAATTGCTCGGTAAAGCATTTTTATAATGGCTGCTTTAAAATCTTTGTCAGATAATCCTGACATCTCTGTCATTTTGGTGTTGGCATCCACTGTCTTTCTTAATTCTAGTTGAAATTTTCTGGCTTCTTCGTATGACAAGAATTCTAACTGAAACATGGACATTTTGGGTATTATGTTATGATACTCAGATCTTACTTAAACTTTCTGTTTTAGCTTTTTCCTTTGCTGACACTTCTCAGACTTGCGGGTGGGGTGGGAATCTGAGTCCTCCGCTCGATCTGCTGCCACCCGAGGGTGGAAAGGCTCCTCTGCTACGCAGCCGGGGTAGGAATTCTGACTCCCCACGCGTCTCCCGCTGTTACCTCCCATCCTGGCCGGGGGGAGGGGTGGAAGACTGCCTTGCTACTTCTCACATGACCCCCACTGACCCCACAGAGGGGCGGCGGCCCCACGGCTGTGGGGCAATGGTGAAAGTCCCCACACTCCACTCCGTCTCCTCCTGACACCACTCTGGTGGGGAAAGAGCGGGCGCCTCACTGCCGCTAAGTCGGGGGTTTAGTCCAGAGTTCCTGCTTGGCCTTTGTTGGCGTGGGTGAGAACAAGGCCACAGTTTTTACTGTGGTGCTTGTCTAGATTAGAACAGCTACCTAAAAGTATCTTTTAGAAAGATTGCCATTTTTTTTGGTTCTTTGGCTGTTGCTGGGGCTGTTTTGGGTCTGCACCCGCACCCACGGGTGTTTCTGGGTTCTGGCTGCAAATCTAGTGCATGCGTGGTAGAAAGAAAACCCAGACAATGCTCCACTCTGTTGTTCCTTGGCTCCAGGGTCCCTACTGTCTGTTTTCTTCACCACCTTTCAGCATCTCCTTATGTTTATTTTACATATAATATACATGGTGTTTTTGTACCTAGCAGGAGCAACAGGGAAAAGTATATCTACCTCATGTTTTTGGAAGCAGAAGTACTTGGAGGAAAATGGAATCCCCAATTGGGGAATGCTTCTTTTTTTTTTTTTTTAATTATATGAAAGGGTGAGATCCTTTTTTTTTTTTTAAGATTTTATTTACTTATTTTTAGAGAGGGAAGGGAGAGAGAAAGAGAGAGAAAAACATCAGTGTGCAGTTGCTGGGCAACCTAGGCATGTGCCCTGACTGGGAATCGAACCTGGGATGCCTGGTTCGCAGCCTGCACTCAATCCACTGAACTACGCCAGCCAGGGCGGGAATGCTTTTAAAAGTCTTTCTACAGAGTACAAAGAAAAATGTCAAAAAAGAAAAAAAAATGTAAGGGGAAGTAAGATGAGTTACTGAAGTGTAAGTAGAGTCATTTTGTACATGTTTGCCCGAATTTCAAGTGATTTCTGTTTGCTCTCGAATACTTTCCAATGGTGTACTGGCCCTCAGAGGTCATCTAGTCTACTGCTGACCTGACCAATGACCAAGAACCAGACAGGGGAAAGGACGAAACTGAGGCCACAGAGTGAGTCTGGGGCAAAACCGAGTGAGAGTCAAGGGCTCGTAGCTTGCAGTGAGTGCCATTCTCACTTCCTAGGCCACCTCTATCTTCACTGTGACAGGAGGGAAAGATGAGGGGCCGGGCCAGACGGTCTTCCGGGGGTGTCTCCAACTTTGATCTTGGGTGATTTCTGTGACTGTGCCGAACCTTGCCTCCCTTCTCACTGTCTTATCTTCCTCTTGCTATGCTAAGGCTGGGATAAAGAACAGGGGTGGGAAGAACACGGGAGGGAAAAAGAGCCCACAGACACAGAAAATGTACTGCATTTCTATCTGTGATGACTGTGATTGCCGCTACACAGTTGGAAAAACACCCCCCACACAGTATGCAGGCTGTACAAGCGTCAGGTGGGGAGGGTGGTGACTTGGGTCTGGACTCACTGTGCACGTGATCTCACGGCACGCAGCGCAGGTGAGTGTGACACACTTTATGCAGGGTCCTACCTTTACGGTTCTCGGGGGCAAAGAGACAGTGCAGCGGCTACGGTAAAAGGACGCTCAGCACAGTGGCTGATGGCCCGAGTTTGAACACTACGCACTAGCTGTGTGATTCTGGGCAAATACGTGCACTTCTGCTGTGTACAGAGACACAACTGTTCTGTAGCTCAGTATCTCCATCTGTAAAATGGGAACGGTATCAAACACTAAACCTCGTTAGTTCTGAGCAATACAGGTTATAGTTCTTAGAATGGTATCTTTAGCTACTACTGCAACTGTTGTTATATTACTCATTGAAGGCCTCTTATAAATAAAATAGTAGGTAGACAATTTGCATAATTACAGTTAATCCTAGAATAATCTCTTGAAGTGTGGGATATTATTATCCCCATCTTATAGATGAAGAAAGTAGGATTATTTTATGAAAATCATTTATAAAATATTAATGAAAAAGATAGGGTACATTTAAAAACATCATTTGAAACCAAGAGTAAAATAGCAGAAACATACCCTGGCGCATGTGGAAACTAGAATCAGCAGAGCAGAGATATTACCAGCGTTACAGGACCATGTCTATTATCTACCACTTTTAAAATCTAACCCCTTCTGACACCATTTAAGGAGGAAAATCAAAGCGGAGCCTGTCCCCTCTACGGGAACAGTGGGCCTGGTTCGCTTGGGCTGGTTCTGCAAACTTCTCCCTCTGGACTATGGGGCACACCTGGGCCCTGCTAGGGTTCCGCATGCGCCATGCAAGAATTCCTCCCACCCTTCTGCGTCCCGAGTGGAGAAGTGGCAGGATAAGCTTTAAAAGTAAAGCCTGAAGAGCCTTTTCTATCTGCCAAACAAAACTGCCCCCACTCTATTCTCATTTTAGTTCTCATTTTAAACTTTTGGAAGGAAAAAAAATCCAACAAATAAGTCCTCGCTTGCTGTTCACCCACTGTCTGAGTTATTCTCCTAGTGCCTTCCGATAGAAGAGTACGACCCGTACGAGTTTGAACGTGCTCACTTACCAAGGCAGAAGGGCTCCAGCACGCTCAGCAGTGAATGTTCACTCTGCAAGTTCATCCTCTGAAGGGCCATTCTGATGAGCCAGGACTTGAGTGTCTCTGGACATGGTTTCAGGAGCAAGTAGCTGGAAGCGTAGAGAGCATACCGAAGCCAGCACAGGAGCGGGGTGGCGATCCTGCCATTGGGCGTCTCGGACATTCGCTCAATTGTTGGGAAGAGCAGACAGGCGCGGATTATCTACAAGAAAAACATATTTTGATGAGAAGTTTCTTAAGGGATAACCTACTGCTTTACTGTTTCTTTTATACAGTAGTGGCAAACGCCTGGGTTCCAGAATGTGTCTAAAGATCTGTTCACACTAGGAATCGCCACCCACTGTTGCCTCAGCCCACAGCCAATCTGGGTGGGATATAAGGATACCCTTCGAATTGTTGGGGTTAATTTTCAGGGTGAGAAGGAAATCAGATGCCTGGGTAACTTCTTGATTGTGACAGCAACTCATAACTCCTTGAAAAATGGATGAAAGTAGAAATTAATACACCATTTCAGTAGTTACAACAACTTGATTTCACTAATGGAATCAAGTAGAGCCACATAAAAACTCTATTCCTAGTCAGCATTTAACACAATTGATTGTATTTGGAGACGGTCCACTTTTGAAAAGCTCCTCTATTCCTTAATCCTACCAACCGAGGAGAATCTTGAATGGGCCAAGGACAAGTGAGGCTGGAAATCTCTTCCTCACGGGAAAATGGTTAAGGACAAAAATATAATCTCAGCTCAATTTCTCAGAATATCAGGAAACGAATTCTAATAATACTCCAGGAGAAAAAAGAGTATTACTAAGCATTTAAAAATTTACCATTATTTAGTGTATTCATATTTAAATAATTATCATATATATAAAAACAATTTCTATGGGGAACAGAAGTCAACAAAAGAGTAACAAAAATGGAATAAATCATCGATGTTGACCGACTGCAGAGGAGGAAATGAGAATGAGTGCAATGGTTTCGCTGTTAAAAAAAAAAATGAAAACTGTGAAGTATCCCATACTGAAAAGCATACAAAATTTCAACGGGACATTTAACGAATAGTTTATAAAAGGAAGTTATGTGAGCCAAGAAACAAAACACGGCCAGCAGGGCACCTTCCAGTCACAACTCTGTCCTGCCTTCCTCACTTTGCTTTATGTCAATGTTTACCTTCCCTTAACATTATAATCACTTCCTTGTTTAGCTTGACATGAATACCTTTCATCCCACCACAGAATGAACTGTATCTCCTCCAAATCTACCTTGGTGCATCTGGCTGACGTTCTAACCGGACCGAGCGACCTGGCCAGGGCTCCAGTGTGACTGTGCGTAGAGACAGATAGTCAAGGTTAAATGAAGTCGTAAGGTGGGGCTGATAGGACCAGGTACCCAGATAAAGAGAGGCCCCAGAGAGCAGCGCTCTCTTCCCGGGCTTGCACAAAGAAGAGGTCTGCTGGCCTGGGGGACGCCAGGGGGAAGGCGGCCATCCGCAGGCCGGGGAGAAGTCTCACGGGAAGCCGGCCCTGCAGGCAGGCGGGCTGATCTGGGACTTCCAAGCCCACGGTCTGTGGCATTTGGTTACGGCAGTTCCAGCAGACTGATGCACATCCCTGAATACGACAGCTAACTTCCTTCTGTTAATGAAGTTTATCTGGATGCAATCATGCAGTCTGTTTTCACCTTTTACTTCCCTGACTCAACACTGTCTATAAGAGTCATCCATGTTGATACATGTAGCAACAGATTGTCTTTGCAATATACTTGTCTATTGTATGAACATACCTCAACTTATTTGTTTTACTGACAGACATCTGGGTTGTTTTCAGCCCAGATACACTGTATGTACGCTGCCATGAACATTTTTATACATGTTTCTTGGTGCACATGTGCATGTATTTCCGTTGACTGTATCAGCTCCAAGTAAAAAGATGCTACCCGCATGTTCAGCTTCAGCAGATGACCCGAACTGCTTTCCAAAGCAGTTGTGGCAATTTACCCTCATAACGGCAGACACGAGGGTTCCTGTTTTCACCTGTCTTCATCACGTCTGGCACCGGCAAACTTTGTCATTATGGCTGACCTGGTGTATTTCCCCGGGGCTTTAATGTGTTGAACAGCTTTTACATGTTGATTGGACATTTTCTACATCCTCTGCGGTGCTTACGCAAGTCTCTGACACACTTTTCTATGAAGCTGGCTGTCTTTTTATCTTTCTTATTGAATCACAGGAGTTGTTTTTTATCCTGCACACCAGTCTCGTGGCGGTCCTTGGCCTGCCGGCTGAACTCTTGTTAGTCTTGCTTTTTTCATAATGGACGTAAGTTCTTCAGTTTGATACAGTTGAGTTCAACAGTTTTTTTCTTTATAGTTATTGCTCTTGGTGTCTCGTTCAAGAAATCCTTCTTTAACCTCAAATCACGAAGATCTTTTTTCCCTCAAAATGTTTTGGAAATCAGATAGCGCTACCTCTCATCTGCTCTGCAACATGGGCTTAAGCCTTCGTTTGTGTTCAACTTCGGTGTGAGTCTGTTGCGGTGACCGCGGGCATCGGGGACTCGCCATCTCCCTCAGACCCTCACACTCCTCCTGCGGGACGGGCTGACTGCGCTTGCCCCACGGGGACCCGGGGACCCGAGAGCAGAGGTGGGTTCCTGTAGACTCAGTCTCCTGGTCCTTTTCACTGTAACTGGTTTGATGGCGTTGCCCGAATGTTGGACTTGATCGGGTAGCATTTGTGATTCTGCCTTCATGTCACTCTTCTTGATGGAGAAAAGGGATTGGAGGGGAAACTGTGCAAGACTCTCTTCTTCCTAGCCATGTCTTCTTGTTTGTCCTTGGTCACATCTGTCAGCTAAACGTTCAGCCACTTCCTGTACACTTTTCCTTTGCTCTCAACAATGACAGATATCACGCAGTGTGCTTTAAGAACATGAGAGGTAGAAACAATGAACACATTTTCAGCATCTGGAGTGGCGCTACAATTAAGCATTGGTCCTGCACCTTCAGTACATGTGCTGCCGAAGCGAGCAAGATTGTGCACCTTCTAATTCACAGTTCTGCCTCTATCTTTAGGGTAGTTCTAATGTCATGTCTTTTTACTCCTGTAAGTGTTCCTGGACTTAACAAAACCCGAGAGACGTAAAACAGGGGTGGACTCACAAAAAGCAGTCTTTGGAGTGGAGAGAGGTAGGGTTTCTCACTGCCCTGCCGAGACCTCCCGGCTTAGGGGCTCAGAGGAGCCGCCCTCCCGAGCCCACAGGAAGGGTCCTGCCTCACGGGTGAGAACAGGTTTTCTGATGTCAGCTGCGGCGGCAGCCGAGGCAACGACGAAGAAACGGACTTCTCAGGTCCGGCCAAGCCTCAGCCCCTCCGGGATGGATGTGCTTCGGCCAAGACGCCAGGCCGGTCACCGTCCCCAGTCCCTGCGGGCTCTCTGGCAGCTGATGTTCTCCAGTGGTACCTCCAAAAGCTCTCCGGTCTAGTCTTTCCCATCTAGGTTCAGGGTCTACCTGAAGCGAATTTGTTTGTGTGCTGTGAGATATGGGTCAAAGGTGATTTTTGTCCATCTGGAAACCCCATCGTCCCGGCACTATTAAGGACAAAGGCCGCCTTCCCCTGCCTTTCCGCAGAGACACTTCTGTTGTAAATCCGGTGTGCTGCGGGGTCCTTTCCCCGGCTCTCTAATCCGTTCCCCCGTCTACTTCCCAGCTCCGGGAGAGCACCACGGCTGATTTACTGCAGGTTGACAATACACTGTGGTACCTGGCAGAGTAAGTTAAACCCCCGTCTCGTTCTTCAAGAACGCTTTGGGTACTTTGGCTCTCCGCATTTCTATAAGCATTTTGGAACTGGCCCTTCAGGTTCCACAATTATCTTTCTGAGATTCTGACTGGGATTGCACTACATTTATAAGTTAATTTGAAGAGAGGTGATATCTTTACAATATTGGGTTTTCTAACTCACAAACATGGCATAGTTCTCCTTTATTACAAATTTTTAGTGTCCGTAAAAATGTTTTATACATTTTACAGGTAGTCATCATGTACAATTTTTGTCAGGTAATTAGGTACTTATTCTTTTTATACTTTTGTAAATAGAATATTTTAAAATGTTCATTTTCTAAATGGTTATTGCTTATATGACATAAAAGATTTCTGCTTGTTGATTCTGCATCCAGCAAACTTAGGAAGGCCCTTCAGTAGTTGTAATGACTTGTCTGCAGATTCTTCTGGATTTTCTAAGTACATACTCGTATCATCCACAAATAAATAGAGTTGTTTCTTCCTTTCAAATCCCTGTATCTTTTATTTTTTTCTCACTTTACTGAGTTAGCCAAAGCCTTACTATAATGCTCAGTAGAAATAATTCTGTCTCCTGAACTCAAACATAATTTCAGTGGAGTCACCAGCAGGCATGATGTGCGCTGAAGGTTTTCTAGAGATATGCTTTATGCGGTTAAAAAAACTCCTCTATTTGTAGTTTGCTAATTGCTCTTTAAAAGCATAAATGGATGCTGAATCTTATTAAATATCTTTTCTATGCCTGTTGAGAATGATTGTGGATTTTTATCCTTTTATTTACCATTTTATCCTTTTATTTATTAATGCGGTGAACTATCAACTGATTTTCTAATGTGAAACTGACTTTCAGTTCTTGGGATAAACTCACCATCCTCACTACCCTCCGTACATGTTACTGTTCTTGGCTTTCTAATATTCGGTACACGGCTTTCATGTGTTGGTAAGTGAGATGGCTGGTAACTTCCTTATATCGCTTTTTTCTAGATTTGGATATAAATAAAGGTTTGCACCTTTGAGAAAACTGAGTTCAAGAGTATGTTCTCTTCCTCCATTATTCTCCTCCTCCCTTATCTAGAGGATTTTATAAAATAACAGAATGACTTATTTTCTAAGCATTTGATAGAACTCACCAGCAAAGCCTGGAGCTTTATTTTAAGAATGTTTTGACTACTGATGGCTTCATTTTCTTTAACAACTTAGAACCACTCATCATTCAGGCTTTCTGTTTCTTCTGGAGTCTGCTCTGATGTTATCTTTGTCTAGGGATTCCTGCACTTCAGTGAAGCTTCCAAGTGTAATGGCACAAAGTTAGTTTATAACACCCCGCGGTTACACTGCGGCCTCCGGCCCACCGGCTGGCCCGACCGCCTTCCTTTCCGATGTCGGCTGTTACTGCCCGAGAGGGGAGGCCTTCGACACCTAGAGGAACTCTCTTCCTCTACCGTAATGCTTTCCCTTTAGTGCCTGTTTTGCTTGCTATTAACATAGTGACCAGCTTCCTTTTGGTTAGAATTTGTAAGATATAAGTTTCCCTCCTTTTACTTCCTGCCTTTCCACAACCTTACATTTAGAATAGTTAGACTTTTTATATAAACTGACCATCTCCGTCTTTTAACTAACATGACTAACACGTTTACTACATTTTCATTTAAATAACTGCTAATATTTTGGAGCTAAAACTATGTAAATATAAAATCTTATTTTGTGCTTGCTATTTTTTGTATCCCATCACCCCACTTTTCTTTCTTCTTAATATCTTTTGCTTGAGAGAGATATAATTGACAGTAAGACATGATTGACAGTAAATAATAAATAATTATGTACATGATGTAAAATGAGTAAAACATGCATGTAAATAGCAATAAGTGAATACTAATTTTAAAACAACCATGTGACAATTTCAGGAACAAGTAAGCATAGGTAACAAGGTGGTGCTGAGTGAAAGACGCAGCATGCTAGGAAGTCTCCAGCGCTGCGGGGGAGGGGCGGGGAGGAAACGACGTAGTGGAGGGGGGCCAGCAGCTGCGGGGGGCGGGGGGCCAGCAGCTGCGGGGGGCGGGGGCCCAGCCTCAGGTCAGGTGTCCAGGGAAGGCCTCCGTGAAGGGCTGTGCAGAGGCAGGCGCGCTGAAGGAGCGGAGCGCGCTGGGAGACTCCGGGAAAAGAGCTCTCCTGGGAGAGGGAGAAGCAAGCGCAGAGGCCGTGTGACAGGACCCACCTGGTGTGGTCAAGGAAACGCAGGAGCAGCACTGCTGTTCTGCACGGTGCGTGCGGACAGCAACGCCGCAGCAGCGGCAGGGGGAGCAGAGGGCCTACTGGGACTTGGTTTCAGTCCTAGCGGCCGAGGGCCCTTTGAAGGGTCTGAAAATGGGAGCAACCATGCCTGGCTTCCATTTCAGTAAGATTCCCTGGCTGTTGTGTTACTCCTGTCCCAGAACTACCAACCCAATGGAAGTCGATGAGATGGAAGAATGAGTTGTAAATAGAGAAAGCAAAATTATCAGTATTTATGGCATGGATTTAAAAAATTCAGGTGTAAGAATAAAAGCTAAACACAAACCTAAGAAGTAATGTACAGCATTTACCGAAACAAAAACTTTAAAATCCAAAGTAGTATTTTTTAATTCTTCTATTGCAAAAGAGATACAAAATCTCTCCTTAAATTAATCCATCAATTCAATTCATTCAATCCCAATTACATGACTAAAAGATGACCCCTATTTTGAAGTTTAACCAATTATATTCATGTTAATCTGGAAAATGGAATGTACTAATAACCTAGGAATTCTGAAGAACAAGAAAGAGGGGGGATTAGCTCTACGAAACATTACACAGATCAGAAGCTACAACAGTTAAAACTGTATGACAGAAAAGGATCGCACAGCTCAAGTGAACAACAACAAAAAAAGTCTAGAAACGACAGACCTGAATATATACAGGAATTAAACTTATGATAAGGTATCATCAGAAAAAAAGCCTTGTTCAATAAACGCAGCTGAGAAAGCTAGAAAACAATATTTGGACTAGCAAGCCGAGATGAGTGTCCATAATTAGGGAGTGGCTACCTAAGTTACCACGCGTCCCTACAAGGGATGCACTACACTACGATGAAAGCTGCCTAAGTTACCACGCGTCCCTACAGGGGGACACTACACCACGATGAGACGCTAGATTTGCGTGTGCTGACAATGAAGATGTCCACGTCCTGTTGCTCCTTCCACACCAGTGAGCGGGAAGGTGGACGAGAGGGAGTTACCGGGCTTGCAAGGAGACACTCGAAGCCTTGGGGCTCATGTGTCCTTTGGGCTTTTTTATTCTGAAAGTGCAAAGGCAATTTTGCCTATTTTCATCTTCCTAAACTACGTCCTAGAAGTGATACCTGGAAAAGTAGATGTCACTGAATAATGCAGTCTACACCACTTGGAATTTAACTAATCATCTTTCAATCTTATTTGCGCCTCCAGGTGGCTTTTAACCATATTAGGAAATAACCAACCAACTACTATCAAGAATGTGGTTAAAAAATAATTCCAGGGAATAATATGAGGTCAGTACATTTGGTCCTAATCCCGTGAACCTTCTGTGTTTATAACAGCACTGCAGATGATAAGAGGAATTATTCAGATAAGTACTCTTGTGCTACAAATTCTTCATTAGGAAAATAAAACCAAACTGTTGTATTGTTATCTGTTTATGATAGCAGAAAAGTATGCTAAAACACATTACACATATTTTAAATGAGAAAGTCAGAAATAAATGTTTTGCTTCCCACCCTCAACCCCACTATGGCCAATCCACAATTAACCAGAAAAATCAACTAAGGAAAATGATCTGTTTTCCAAAAAGTCTGGTAATTTAGTCATTGCTCAATTTAGGTTCAAGCTTATTCACTTCAAAATATGGCTTTCTGGTATTTATTAAAATATCCTCAGTGATTTAAGAACATAAATGGTTAACACAGTTACCGTCATCCGAATAAATACACCGCAGCGACTCCATACTTGTTATGTGACCCGCAGTAAATAAGGAACTTCATTCAGACTGATCAAACCAGCTGGCAGAAAGAGGAAGCAATCCATTACTTTGTACAAATGATCCATTACTGGGACCCACGTGAAACAAAACTGTGTGCAAGGGGAACTCCTAAAACACACGAGCACCTACAGGGTTACGTCTGGTCGACCTGCATCAACAGCAAATTGAGACTGAAAGTGCACGCTGAAATCGTGGGAATGCACCGGGGCAACGAGCAAGTTCTCATATGCACTCTGAATGCATCACTGCTCCTCAGAAACATCAGCAGACCAAATACTGTTTATCACAACTAATATGCAGTCGATGAGACTGGTTTTCCTCTTTGCCTTTGGAGAACAACAGTTACTGCCTGTTGGGTGAAACGTATACTTTTCCTAGATCTCACAGTAATAATTTCAGTGAAATTTATAGTCCAAATTTGATAGGGTAAGTCATAGTAATAAAAATTTCTTTTCTTCGTATAGCAATGTATTGGCCAAAAAAATCACTGAGGTCAAGGAAGTATATCCCCAATTTTATAACACAGCTGCACAGAGAAGGCTTCCAAATCGGTGTACAGGACAAAATGTTTTCTTATGTTACTGTCTCATTAAAGAAAGAACTGCTGGGCTGGCCAATTCATTCTGCTCTAAGGAAACATTTTCTTGTATTTCACATTCTCATCTGAAACCTACCAGGGTCAGCTCCCGATAATGAAGCACGACCACATTTTCTTGAATAGCACAGGAAAGCAAAAACACACACGGGGGCTTTTTACAGGGGGCGCCTTCCTGGGGGTGAGAGACAGTACTTCGATGTTTACTCCTGAATTTACTGTTATTATTAATCAGTTTTCAGAAAGGAAGTTAAGAAACAATTTAAAGAACAGCCATAAGGTAAAGGGGATGATGTTCAGGTGTGGTTTACGTGCAACCTGTTTTATTAAATAGGCATTCAAAAAAAAACCCCAAAGAGTAAAATCTAAAAGATCATCGATAAACTTTACTTGTCAGATAATTTATTAAGTATACACCCATTTTTCTGGGGGCAGCAACGAGGCCTACATTATGAAGCCATGATAACTAGTGCTCTGACACCTTGATTAGCTGGCCCACCTGTGGCAGTACTGGCTGGGTGCCTCCCCGCTGCACATGGTGAAAACAAGAAAACTCAGCACGCAGTTTTTCCCTTTATATGATTGCTAACATTGTTAAGACATGTTAGAGAACGTGCAATGTAAACCAGACAGCTTTCAAAGATACAGCTGCTATTAGTCAAAGCATAGACCTAGAAGTAATCCGAGTTTAGTATTTCTTTTCTCCAATAAGGCCACATTTTTTTTCTTGCTAGGATAAAACTATTCAGCTTATTTAATCATATGTATGCAGTTCATAAATTGCAAACACAATTCTATTTTAATGGTCAACAGCTTGCTTTTTGAGATCTTATATTCTGCCTTAACAATTTCATCCATCAGCAAGACAGGAAAACGCCCCGGAGTAGGGATGTGCTTGGAATAATGGCAGTAGTGACAGCTTACCACCTTCTCGGAACTACATGGATACACTTTCCATACATTGCTCATTCATTACACGCAACAGCCATGCTAAGTAAGCGTCTTCATTCCCTAGATGAGAAAACACAGATGTAGCTGCAAAGTAACTAAGATGAGGTATGGACTCAAGCAGAGTACATCTTCCCATAGTTTAAACCATCTCTGCATTACTTATGCTTAAAACAATGTACGTACATGCCAAATACACAGTTGTTATACTGTATTGTTTAGGGATCAGCTCTCTGGAATATTTTTTTCTGCATATCTTTGATCCACTGTTGGTTGAATCCATGGATGTGGAACCCAGAGATGAGGGCCAACTGTATACACATTTGCTTTCCCTATCCTCTTGTAGGAGTGGGGGAGAGACAGAGAAAATGAGGTTAAATATTAACAACAGTAAACCTGGCTCAAGTGTATATGGAGTTCTACGTACTACTCTTATTCTTGCCACTCTTCCGTGAGGTTGAAGTTAAATGTTAAATACATGAACAGCACAGTCCACCACTGCCCCCTATCCCCGAGCCACAGCACTTCCCATCCCCTTTATCTTGCTTCCACTCCGTTTCCACCTTTGAACGTACAATTTACGCACAGTTTTAGGTTTACTACCATCTCCCCTTAGCAGACGGCACTGGCAGAGGGCAGAGCTTCTCTTGTGCGCTGAAGTCCATAACAGGTGCTCAGTGACGGTGCATGGCACGTGGCAGACGATGAAGAGAAGTCTGGCGGAGGGGCAGTGAGTCCCCCAGGATGAGTGCCTTCCCCAATACCCCCAAGCGACTCTTCCTCCCAGCCCCGGCTCAGGACTGGGGGTTTATTCGGTATAAAAATGGGGGGTTTTTGGACCTGGGCACACCGGACACAGAGGTGGGCAGGCTACTCATGTAGAAAGGGGCTACAGGAAAGCCCAAACGCTAGATGCCGACCGCCATGCACGCCCAGCCCAGCCTCTAGTGCAGGCTCCAGCTGATGGTGTTGCCCTCAGGCAGGAGGTTGGAGGATTTTTTTTTTTTTGAGATGAATAGCTCTAGAGAAAAGCATACAGCTGATGACGCTGGGGAACGAGCCTCCCTGCCACCCTGCCCCCCCCAAAAAAAATGCCAGGACACCTGTCCGATCACCCTGCAGTGAAGCTGACTAGCTTCACCAGTGAGCTGGCCAGGCTCACTCCCACACAAAACCTCCTAGGACGTTCAGTGCTCCTTTCTTAAACATGAACAGACAGCAAAGGAACGTCGGATATTTGAGGAAAGCTTCAGAATAGCCAGGTCAACATAAACTACACAGAAAAGAGGGATTCGGAGGGTTAGAGACAATGCAAGAGTGCGACAAAATCCAAAAATTTGCTGTCCTTAGAGAGAGAGAGCGCCATGAACTCGTAGAAAGTATGCTGTAAAAAGGGAACAGAGGATAAGAAATTACCTCAGAAACTATTTGCATGAAGGCTAAAATCCAAGTTCAATTACATGAATTTCAAGACACAGTTGAGGGGAAAAACCCATACTGTTCATCATATTCAAGTAAAAAACAAAACAAAGCTCAAATACCTTGCTGGTGTAGCTCAGTGGATTGAGCGTGGGCTGCGAACCAAAGTGTCGCAGGTTCCATTCCCAGTCAGGGTACATGCCTGGGTTGCAGGCCATGACCCCCAGCAACTGCACATTGATGTTTCTCTCTCTCTATTTCCCTCCCTTCCCTCTCTAAAAATAAATAAATAAAATCTTTTAAAAAACCCAAACAAACAGGGATGAACAACAGAAACTACAACAAATCCAGAGAATCATTTTGGGAGGTCTGACCCAGGAAGAATGAGAAGACAAAGAGGAAAAAGCACCGGAGAAGTTCTCAGTGTGTGCTAGCACGCCAGTTTCCAGGCTAAGAAGGAGGAACGGCCCAGAAAACACCGCCATTAAATGCAACAGTGGGAATACAGACTCTAAAGCTGCCCAGGGGAAACAGCGGGTCACGCAAAGAACACACTCCAAACGGCACGCTCCCCCACAGTGAGGCTGGGAGCGCTGCAGCCAGGCAGCCACCACAGCTGGTGCCGGGGGAGGCTGGGAGCGCTGCGGCAGACTCGCGTGCTGCAGAGAGATCTTCCTGCCGAGGACCATGAGGAAAGCTGGAGAAGGTGGTTTCTGAAAGTGCCTTCAAGAGCATCCGAGGCAGAGGTGATCTGAGGGGCCACCTTTCTAGAGAAAAATGACCCTCGGAGAGGTGTGCTGAAATAGTCCTTTTTGGCACTTACCAATTTGTGAGCAGCAGCTAAAAGAGCAAGAGGCCAGACAGAGTTTCTAGAACTTTCCTTCGGCTCAGGTGTCAAAACTCTGGCATTTGCTGCCCATTAGGAAGAAAGCACCCTGGGCTCCCAGTGGGACCTGCCGACGGGCTGCACCCTACAAAGTGATGACGTGGAGGAGACCAGCCCTCACGCGGGCAGGTCTGTTTGACTTAGCCCGTTCCCGATGGCACTGCAGTCACTGGTCCTCACTACAGCTGCAGGGCACAAGCAACAGTAATCCTTCCTGGAGGAAAACAGAAGCCTCGCATTGTCTTAACTTTTCATCTATAATGACAGGTGTTCAGTTAAAACAAAAACCTCACCAAGCTGTGACGGCGAATTTTCTGTGCCAACGTGACAGGCCATGGGGCGGTCGGGTATTTGGCCACATATTATTCTGAGTGCGTCAGGGCGGATGCTTGAACTGCGAGCCCAAATAGAGCAGACTGCCCTCCCCAGGGGTAGTGGGCCTCAGCCAATCTGCTGAAGTCCTAAACGAAACAGGCCACATACGAGAGAAGTCCCTCTGCTGACTGCCTTTGATCTGAAGCACTGTGTTTTCCTGCCTTTGGACCCACACAGACATATCCGCTCCTCCCGGGTCTCGAGCCGCCTGCGGCGGCACCAGCAGTTGCCTCGGTAGCTCTCCCGGGTCTCCGGTCTATCGACCTCGGATCTCGGCACTCGTGAGCTTCCGAAAGCGTGGCGGCCACTTCCGCACAGCTGCTTTCCTCCTGCGCATGCACCTCCCCACCCCACCCTTGCCCCCCGCAGATTCTGTTTCTCTGGGGAACCCTGGCGAACACGGAAAGTTCCCGGGGGACAGAGCGACAGGACCAAAACAAAGAAGAAAAAAGCAGAAGAGAAATGCAACTACCGGAGACTGAGCTACTGGAATTTTCAGACATAATCTTTATTATTTTTATTTCTACTATATCATCTCTGATTTTTTTATATTTTAAGAATAAAAGTAACTTAAAAATTATTGGCAGTATAAAGGAGAATAAAGTCAGACATAAACATTAAAATAACTGTGATTAATATAATCAAGTTAAGTGACAAGATGTAGAATTTCAGGAATTCTGCACTGGTCACTGTAAAAATAATAAAATGGAAATTCTATGAGACAAAAATGGAGTAACTGGAATTGAGAATGCAGCAAACGGGCTTAAAATCAGTTCGCAGCTCAAGTGAGGATGGGTAAACTGAAACACAGGTCAGGAGAAAATATCTAGATTGAAGCAGGGAGAGAGAAAAAGAGCTACTGTGTGTAAATTATACCTCAATTTAAAAAAGAAAACCTCAAAAATCTAATAGGATCAAGTAAATATGCCATGCCTGTAACAGAAGGTGGAAGAGACAAGAATTACGAGAAGACAGGTCACAAAGGAAGGATGGTGAAAGTGGGAAGGACCGGGAAAGAGTGGGAGTCTGCACTGGGGACGGCGGATTTTGACAGGCAGACAGGCCTCTGTCAGGGGGTGGGGGGAAGGGGCGGAAAGAAAGCGGACACAGGAAACAGAACAGCTGGGAGGCGGCACTCCGCACGCCCAGGGCAGGCCCAGGGCCTGTGACCCAAGGAGACAAGGCGAGGCCGTCTCCCTCAGAGGACCCTGAGAACGCCCTTGGGGCGCAGATCATCGCAATCCGTCCCTAGGTGTTTGGGACATCAGCGTGCACATGACACTGCTGAAGCCCTCGGAGCCTTTCCCCTCTGCTCGGGAGCACGAGAAGCTCCTAGCATTTTCCCGGGGGTGGTAGGTTATGAAAGAGGAAAAGGCTGCATCGCTTACACTCCGTTCGGCTTACTGCAGAAGATCCCATGAAGGCACTGGTGAGGAGACAGCTAACGTCGTCGAGATGGAGCTTCCGAACTTGTCGACAGACTTCGATAATGTGCTCTCCCCCTGCTACCTGCAGGACCGACACCGCTGATGATTTACTGCCTGGTTTCCTGGGGACAGGCTGCCAGAACCGCCGCTGGCTTCAGCCTTTATCCACTCCTCAGTACTCCTCTCTGACACCTGATAACCTGGCTGTTTCCCAGCCAAACACAGTCAGTCTGAACTGGCTTGGAATGCGCGATCTCAAAGCAGCCACATTTTATTCTTGTGAAGCATCTTTCATGGACTGCCTGCTAGGCTTTTTCCACTTCGGGGAATTTTTCTGTGGCCTACGCTGCGTACTGTTCACAGACTTTCCACCCGAGCAAGGGAGGGCACACAGCCTCACATTAGGGGCCTTTCCTCCCTGACAGATCACATTCGTAGGTCTCTTCTCACAGACGGACAGCCCTAGAGAGAATCTTCTCCCTGGAATAAACAGCGGCCACCAAAGAAGTCCCCACCAAAGAATTCTGTTACACTGTCTCTCCTCGTTTGTATCTCTTCTCCACCCGGCTCGGCCACCGAGGCTCCAGGAATTCCTCTTCTGCCAACACCCAGTTCATCAGCATAACATGGTCTAAATGTAGCAAGGTACGTGTTTTTTCAGAGCTGTATCCATCCAACGGCAAGGATATTAAAAAAAAAAAAATGACACCTCTCCCTTAGCATGGGCCACCTACTCATACCTTAGAGCCTCTTCAAGTCCTTCCCACTGTGAGCCACACCGTCTGATGGGAGGTAAACCTGCCTGTATTTTTCAAGGCCTGCTTCAGCCCAGCGGCAGGACGGAAGACGATGCTGAACCCAGCCTCTGATTTTGTTACCACATGCTAGTAATGAGCATGAGGCAGGCCATCAAAAGGCACGCCCACCAACAACACACATTATTGTTTTTTTTGGGGGGGGTGGTGTTGGTTCAAAAGAAATCACAATTTGCATTGAGTAGAACAGGAAGAGTAAATAAGACAGGGAAGAGGCTAGGATAGCCGCTACCGCCAAAACACAGCTGCCGGCTCGGCGCCCCTGCAGGTCCTAAGGGCGGGCCTCCTGCAGAGATGCCGTGAGGTTGACCTGACCCTTAAAGTCCCCTTGCATTTATTGTCTGTGGCTGTGTGTGAGAGTATAAAAATCTTTCTCTCTCCTGAACCAGTGTTCTGCTATGACGTCACCCAATCAAATTGCTTTCTTAAAATAAAGAAAATGCACAATCATTAAATGATTACAATAGTGAGGAAATATATGCCATTAAAGGAAATTTTAAAAATAGAAAATAAATAGGAAAAACCACCCCAAAACTCACCACCCAAACACAGCTACTGTATTCCTTTTGGCAATTTCATTTTCAAACTTTTTACTGTATGTTTTCTTTCGATATACATTCTCTATGTATTTCTACATCTCTGTTAATATTCTATAATTAACTTTTATGTATTACAATGTCTCGTGAAAATATAATTTTAATACTTCACATTCTGTGTTCTACTTAATCTTTCCTTTGGAGTCAGACATTAGGATGTTTTCAATTTTTTGTCATAACAAACAATACTTCTCTGTACATGAGTGTTTTCTGTCTTTGAGATGTTCTTAATATAGATCCCAAAGAGAAGGATTAGTAAGTTCAAAGGGTATGAACATTTTTTACAGGAACTATTTCTTCCTGACGACGCCTGGTCACTGTAAAACGGCAGGAGCAGGGCAGAGCCTCCCCCTCCAGCACACCCCGCCTCCAACCCCAGCGATCACCACTGCACACCGGCTGGCGCTCGCCTGTTCAGACTCCGCGGCAGCACACACACTCGACACTGAGCTTCTAGAGCACAGCAGCGGCGGTGGCGGCAGCAGCAGCAGCGCGCTCTGACCGCTGTGGAGGGACGTTCATCACACGTCAGCAAGTGCTACTCGGCTCAGTAAGCGCACACTGGGTACTGCCACACTGGGTACTGCCAGATGCTCACTCACTGCTGGGTCACTCAGTGTGCTGCCTACACGCTGTTTTGAGGGGTTTTATTTGCTAGTTTCAGTGAATTATCTGTTCATGTTCTTTGTACCTTTATCAAAGAAGCTGTTATAATAAGTTACCGTTTTAGCTTTGCGGTTAAGAACACGGACTTTGGAGTCAAACACACATGGTTCAAACCCCAGCAGATGCTTAGTGAGCCATCTAACCTTTAGCAAGCTGCTTTCGCTCTACGTCACAGTGTCCTGATGTGTGACATGGGAAAAGCAAAAGCCCCCCAGGAAAGGGTTAACTAAGGTCCATAAATTATAACTATAGTAATATGATAAGTAATAATCATAGTTAAAAATTCAGCCAATAATTTAATCTTCAATTACTTTAAATATTTGTAAGAGAATTAGGTATCTTAAATAAATTTTTACATCTTAATAAACATCAGTGCAATGCAGCTAGATTTTCATTTCTTCTTACTAAGTAAAGACAAAGCTGAGAGAGTCACTACATGGCCTTCTCTGGCCTAAGCACGGAGACGCAGGGCCAGCTTCTTGGACGGCCCGTCCAGAACCACAACCTCGTGCACCAGGCTTTCCTGCAAACAACGCCCCTTCTTTCAGCAATTTCGCATTCTGTTTTAAGAAGCTATTTACTGAGTATTAAAAGCAGTTTGTGGTACATGTAGTATATGCAGTTTCTCTGGATACTGCCCCAGTCTTCAAAGGCATATTTACTTTTACTTTCTTTTATACTTTCCTGAAACTTACAAATATATTACCTTTTGAAATTGGGGAAAAATCTTTAATTTAAAGGAAGATCTTTCAAACCACTATGAAAATACATTTTGCAGACAAAGAAAACCTAATATGGAGTGTATTAAATAATATCAAGGACTTGCCACTAATTCTGTTGGGTGTGATGATGACATGATAGTTACAAGAAAAGGTCGTCTTTAAGAGACGCATAATGAAGTATTTCAAGGTGAAATATTATGAGGGCTATAATTTACCTGAAAGTATTTTTAAAAAATGAGGTAAAGATAATAAAATATTAGTAGCTATATTACTCTAAATAATGGACATCTGAAGATTCATTATACAATTGTTTTTACTTTTCTGTTAGAAATTTTTCATAATAAAGTTTTTAAATGATCAATTAAAAAAGTGTTTCTTTTCCCTCTCTGTCTGTATTAGCTTAGGTAGCTGTACCGATGCTCCCCCAAGATGGGCTGCAGCTGCATCCGACTGCTTCAGCACCTCGCCTGGGCCAAGCCTAAGTCCCGCCCTCACAGCAGCCCGGGGCAGCAGTGATTGGCTAAAGGCCTGCACGCACCACAGACTGCTGACTTCCATCAGGAGAGGAAAGCCCTTGAAGTCTGTTACGTGCTGCGTGTGCCACCCCTTCAGTGCCTGAAGACTCAGGGCGTGCTGGACTGCAGAAGGCCACTGCAAGACCTGGGACTGGGAACTTGCCCATAAAAGCTCAGGGCTTCCATCAGCTTCCACCGACAGGCCTCTGCTCCCTTGCCACTTAAATTCTGGAACTCAAGACTGCAAAGAGATGAACATGAAACACGCGGTCCCATCGCGGTTTGACCCTGGTGACTCAAACAAATGAGAAAACGCAACTTGGTGGTTTCCTTTCCCTGAACAGGCGGCACTGTCGACACCTGCACTGGAGGGGCTGCTGTGCTTCGGCATCAGCTCATAGGTGTGAAGAGCTAGAATACCTGAAATATGGGAAAGAAACCTTTCCTTTAGGGAACCTGATGGGCATTCCAAGGGATGGCAGGAGGCAGAACTGGCAGGTTATGGAAAGATCGAGGACAGATTTAACTGTCCATTGATCGCAACACATCCTGGGTTGCAAGCTCTTGGAAAGCCGAGGCTGGTGGGTCTCAAACTGCGGCATCCGCCGGAACCCCGGCTGCACTTGTTAGAGCCCTGGCCGGTGTTCCCAGCTCTAAAGGTGTGGATGCAGCAGGTCTGAGTGGGGCCCAGTAACCTGTATCCTTAACACGTCCCCAAGCAGTGCGGATGCTGCTTTGAGAACCACTGGCTCAGAGAGCTGCCTGAGCACCGAGTGTCCTCCACTACGGTCCTCTCGCAACCACTCCTGGGCCGGGAAGGGCTGCGGACGGACTGTGTCCAGGCAGTAAGGGCAAGCTTTTCGCTGGCCAGCAGCCGCCTCACCGCTTTGGCCTTACCTGTCCCTTTAAACACATGTGACAAGCTCCTAAGATGCTGGACCTTGGGGAGGATGAGGGGAATTTTCCATATCTGACAGTGTCATGGACACAAAAATACTACGATGGTTCAATATTCAAACCTGAAAAGTGTTCAGAAATTGTCAGATGAAATGCATTAGACAAAGTACTAAGTATGAACATGCATGAAGAATGTTCTATTACAAACCCTTGTTTTCACTTTCTTGCAGCTTTCCAAAAAAATTAGCCCTTTGTGGTGAAATTTTCCATGCTTGGTTTCAGCCCAAAGGTAATTTTTTTTTTTGCAAAGTTTGAGAAAAATATATTAAATCGTTTTCTGAGTTATGAAAAGATGAAAAAAAGCCCACACAATTTTTCCACTTTGAAAGCAATTTCAGGATTTTAAAAAACATGCAGATAACTAAAAATGGCTGAAGTTGAAAAGTTGAAACTTTCCATGTGTCTGGTTTTCAGCAAGGCAGTCAGTCTTCTGGGTAGTTCAGAAAAGATAATGTGGGCACACACTCACAAACATGACTATAGATTTAAATACGTTCAAGTGATGGAAGAGCATTTTACCATCCTCAATACCAACTTTCCTCAGAGCAGGGGACTCATGGCTTTCTGAAACGGAGGGTCTTTCGCAAACCAGAGTTTGCCCCGAGGTGCTGCCTGCCTGACCCCGTGGCTTCCACACACCAGGGGTCGCTAATGGGCCACGTGGACGCAGCTGTGGAACTACTATGCACTGTCTCACAGAACATTCCAGTTCCCTTCACACTCTACTTCCCCATCTGCCCCTGCTCGCGTCTAGGATGCTGAGCACTGTCTTCGGAGTTCAATTCCTGCCCTTGGGCCCAGGGCCTCGGTGCCAACCCCCTTTACCTTCTCTGTTGCAGGTCGCCCACGATTTCCCACGTCTCCCAGTCTTTCCTGAGATCCCTGGAAGCATTCCCCTGCTTCCCGCTAACCCCCTCCCCTGCCCCGTGTAGCTGAGGAACTCAAATATTAAAGAAACAGCAGTAGAAATCTTATGTTTAGATTAAATGGGTTTTGGTGGTTTGCCAAGGTAACTTGTTCTAGTCGTCTATAGTCATAACCTTCTCGACTACTGCTCCACCTACAAGCAGACAATGGGAAAGGCAGGAAACAGCACAGAGTCCCGGTTCTGCCACTTTCTAGCTAAGTGACATGTGGGTTAGACACGTAACTCCTTGGAACTTCAGTCTCCTTCCCTGTCAAAAAGGGAAAAATCGGGTTGTCAAATGACCTTGTTACATGTGAACATGTTTTGTAAACTTCAAATAAATGTTGGGTGTAATTGCTAGAAAGGACAATATAGCAATTTCAGAAACTGTTTGAGGTTTCTAGGCTCAAATAAAGAACAAAGATGAGGCACAAAAACACATTTGCAGGAGGCAAAGATTTGGAAAAATTCCATTTTCCTAGTTTTCAAGTGCGCCTAAAAAACAAACAGGAGGACACCCGCGCCAACACACGTTCGTCTCCGTCTGCACGGACCGTTTGCCTCGGCATCTGCGGGATCGTTTCCCACTTGCAGGACAGAGACATTCTCTTCATGGGCTTCTTCCTTAAGCCATCATTTTGTCTTCTCCCCTGCACTGGCCAGTTCCTGGATAACGACCCACTTCTCACCTGCACCCTCCTCCCATTGTTTCACTAAAAATGTTCTCTTCCGATTACTAATACCCAGAGCCTTAAGTTCCCTTTCTCTTTAGCCTCTGTTTCACTCCCCCACAACCCTTACCTCCTGCTACATAATATAGCCCCGCCCCCCGCCCCCCAAGACACAGGGTCTGAAACCACAGCGATCAGCCTTTCTGACTCTGCGCGGTCCAGAGTTCAGACAGGGCTCTGCGGGACTCTGCTCCCACGGGCCACTCCCTCGGTCGTATTTAGCAGCAGACGGGATGGGCCCGAAGGCCCAAGGTTCCCCGCACACCTGGTGCGTCGTGGTCCAGTGGACTTCCCACACGGCAGCTGGCTTCCAGGAGGGAGGAGACGGAAGCTCCCGGGACCCGCAAGGCCTGGGCTTGGAAGTGCCAGAACGTCCCTTCTACTGTACCCCGTTGGTGACACCTAGTCACGTGTCTAGCCCAGGTTCAAAGTGGAAGGAAAAGAGACTTCACCTCTTGAGAGGAATGACAAAGAATCGGTGGCCATCTTTACCGCATATCCATAACTTCCTTGACATTTTCTTGTTCTCCACTTAGCTTCTGTGATCTATTTCAGCCTATTCGATTTTTTTTACCTTGACCCACAGAAAGACATACACTCTACATTGTAATTAGGATGTTAACACACACACTCATAAAAAGTGAAACAAAAATTTCACGATACCTGTCTTTAATCCAACACACTGTAATATTTTCTATCCTTGTTCACTCTACTTTATACACACACACATATTTTCCCCAAATGCTGTTTCGTTGTTCCCTTCTCGGGGGAGGGTTATACTCTGCAGCCTCACTGTTGGCAGACCTGGTCACGTAAGTTGTTCCGTCCCACGCAGTGTGAGGAGTGACAGTGACCTCCAAGCAGAGGTTTTAAGATACAGTGTGTGGTTCGCTATTTCTTTTTATCCTCTGCCATGCGACTGGAACACTCCAGACAGAAGCTGCTTCATGAGCCTGGATCCTGGAGTAAGGGTGCAAGGAGAGAGCTACACAGGGTGGCCTACCCTCCGGAGACTTGTGTCGGGGCACTGGACGAGTCTGTGTTGCCAAAAGCCACCGGCGCTGGGCAGTTGTAGTGCGGCCTTCCCTGCTGGACCGAACCACGGGCGGCAGTGCACTGGGGCGATTCCCGGGTCCACTAATGACTGCAGCCCGCAGTCTGGAAAAATTAGGATACCTTCTATCTCTTCCTCTTCTCCAGCCTCCTTTTTGCCAAATAAAGTCATTCCCTTCACACGCACCGATGACCTGTTTCTTTTGTCTTTTAGTAATTGCCCTTGGCAAACCCCAAATCCTGTTTTCATTATTTCTTATCTGGACTAGTAAACTGGCCTATCACTTGGTTGCTCACTTCGGATCCTACACTCCCTTCCCCTTTCTTCTTCTTTTCCGTCAAGACTGCTTTACCCGGTGCAGGACTGTTACCATCCCAGGCCCCTCAGGGGCGTCTTGCTGTCCAGAGAATAAGAGCCCAAGCCTCGAGCCCGAACCTTCCGTCCCTGCACGTCTATCCGCCTGGGCTCCCACAGCCCCGCCTGCGCCGCTCACACACACCACACCGTACCCACGTGGGACTACTCACGGCTCCCTTCGCGTGCCCAGCGGTAAAACCCCTTCTGCCCTTTTCAGACCGTTTCCACCGCTTGCAGTGCATGGCAGCCCCCACCACCCACACCCTCGATTCTCTCCTTCCACTCGGACTCACCCTTCTCCTGCTCAAACACCAGGTCTCCCATCAAGCTTTTCCCAATACTCCCAGTTAGGGGCCACCTCTCTCTTCCCGAAACACTCAGAGCCGGCGGCACCTCCTCATCTGCCTTCTGTTCCTCACACCTGGCGCAGGGACAGGACTCTGACAACGGCTACTTCTTCCCCTCCCTCCAGGTCACCTCGAGTGTTGGACTCGAGGCAGTGCTGCTGCCTGCTGCCTGAACGTCCCTGCGAGCGCGTCTCACTCTGCAGACGTGGAGGTTCCTCAGAGCAGTGAACGCGCACCACGGCCTCTCCCGTCTCACTGTTTGCAGAAGAGCTGAACTCGAGTTTTCCCCTAACGTAGACGAGAGGTACTCCTGAATCGACCCGCCATCTAACGTGCCATTCCCACCCTTTCAGGCAAGCTTGCCAAGCTCCTCACTGCACTTGCGGTGTACTTCGAGTTTCTAAGCTTCAGGCTCCGAACGATAAGTCCGTGTACCCGATGTTGTCTCTCAGGCCAGTGGTGTCTCGTAGGTACTCCCCGGTTTACTCGCATGTCTTCATGCAAGCCTCGTTCGTTCTCAAGGGAAAATTCCAGCATACCTACCCGTTTTCTTTACCCACAGAAGATTAGTAGCAACAAGTTATAAGTAGGAAACAGAAGAGGCACCTAATACTAAGGGGGGAGATAGAAAAACTATGGACACTAGAAACATTTTTTTAAAAAGCACTATTAGCTAAGACATTTCAGGACACAGGGAAAATCCCTTTAGTTGCATTTTACTATTCTATAACACTACCTAAACGATGTCCTCGAATCACTAATTCTGCCATAATTAATATGCATTGTTGAAGAAGGGTGATCGGTAAATAATATTTTAGACAGATTTCTATCCAACTGGATAAAATAGTCCAGTGCTTAAAGTAGTGAGTTTAAGTAAGCTGGAAATTTCATTTAGAGAGAAGATATTTTTGCCAACCGGACAGACAAAGGAAGCTCTATGTTATTGTGCATTTTCCCCGAAGGCAGGCCAAATACTACAAAAAATTAACTTTTGAAGGATCTGATAGCCCTGGAAGATGAGGAGGTATCACCATTAAATATTATGTAAATTCTTAGAGGAAAATGAAGGTGAAATTACTTGAAGTTCACCCCATGACTCAGGGCAGAGCCCAGTTAAGACTCAAGGGCTTTCAACTCCCAGCCATGACTTCACGCAGACAATTTACTGGCAAAATCAGATGGTGCATTTTGAACACACGAAGGACTGGTGTTGAGAGAAGAAGATCCCAGATAAGAGGGCTAGGACTACTGCTGTTTTGTTCCCACATGATCCCTGGCCCCGCCCCGCCCCAAACTGCCAGAGCAATGTCCGTGGGGTCTCCTAATCCTGGCATCACACGAGTACACTGCAGGGGCGCCTGCGGGCTCTGCTCTGCCCAGAGGTGGAGAGAGCCGTCAGTTACCCCCACACACCCACAGATAACACAACTGCGCCCCACCCCTGCGGTCCGACAGGGCCCGGGCTGAGCCCTGGCAAGGACTTTCCTGCAGCTCCCTCTGTGAAATGAGGACGGGACCAGACGGCCTCTGAAGCCCGTCTTGGTTCTAGAGGCCCGCGAGTCTGACACCGCGTTTACTGTAAGTTACGGCAGCTAATACTCAATAGTCATCCAATTAACTGTTTTCTCAGTCTCTCTTTAAGTTCTTCATTCTGGACTTTGCTGTCGAAACTTATTAGGAATGTCTACAATTCTATGTACCAAATTTGCTTAAAAACTATTTTAATACCAGATTTTGAAGAGTGCCAATTTTTTAGTGTATTAAAATACAGGTCACACAATATATTTAAAATATGCAATGTGTCTCTTACAATGATGTTAAGACCAAAGTTCCCTATAATTAGCTACAAAAATATGGTAAAGAACTGAATCAAAATAAAACCAAATAAACCAGCTACTAAACTACACATATGTCCTTAAAGTCTCATGGGAGTCAAATATTCCAGTAAAAATAACAGAAGAGATGGAAACACAAGTTTCTTATTATCACACTTCATATGTTATAAAACATAACAGCTAACTTATTTTTGGCAAAATGATTAGGGATTGCAACACTCTGGCTTACACCAACTTCCTTGATTGTCAAATGCATCTGAAATGGAGCGTGTCATGCTACCTTCAGGCACGCAGGCCCTGTGCCGTCTCAGAGCAGCCTGGAGACACTGAGGTTTCGACACTTCGGCAGGGACCGTACCACCAAAATTAACTGGGCCAGGTGCTTAAAGAGGGCTGGGGGGACTTCAACAATGTAGTTAATTGAAACCAGATAAAGCTTTTGAATAGTAAAAACATCATACAGATGTTCACCCTCCTCCCCGCGTGACCTTTATGGACAATTTATTGCACACGTTATTTTCTGAAACGCACCCTTTTAGAGAAAACACAGTTTCACATGTCTCTCTGAAAACTCCATAATCACCGCATGAGTTATGTGTCCACAAACAGACTAGGTTAAGCTCACGTTTCATCTTCCTTTCCCCTTGTCACCACTATCCCTACAAGGGCAAGAGCACCTGAAGGTAAAGCGATGATTAGCAAGTTCTAACGCTGGCGAAGTTGTGAGAGGCCACACACTAACCGGAGGAGGCATTGCGCTTCTTTTCCACCAGACGTCGTGAACGCGAGCCAAAAAGGGGAGACGGGTCCGGAACCAATGTGGGGAACAAGGGCTCTCACAGCTGCTTCAGAGAAATGACACATTGAACGCAGGATGGATGTGGGGCAAACAAACAAACTCCCAACCACAGACCTGTGATTAAGTGGACAGGCTGCAGGACACAGAAACAAACAGTTGCTTCCCTATGTGCATACAACAGTGTACTCATCAGGGTTCTCTAGTGAAACAGAAGCAATAGGAGATACATGGAGATTTTACATAGGAATTGGCTCGTGCAGTTACGGAGGTCACGGAGTCCCACAGTATGCCACATGCAAGCTGAGAAGCAGGAAAGCCAGTGGTGTTAGGGGGTCCAAGGCCAAAGGCTTCAGAACCGGGGGTACTGCTGGTGTAAGTCCTAGGGTCCGACCACCTGGGAACCCAGAGACCCAAGGTCCTGGGGCAGGAGAAGGTGGAGGCCCCCCCTCAGGAAGTGAGCGAGAAAGAATTCACCCTCTAGGGGCATTTTTGTCCTATCTGGGTGCTCGCAGGGCTGGTTGGTGCCAGACGGCGACGGTGAGCACGGGCCTCCTCTCCCTCAGTCTCCTGACTCACGTGCTAACCCCTCTGGAGGCATCCGCACAGACAAACCCAGAAGCCACGTTTTGCCGGCTATCTGGGCGTTCCTTACCCCACTCAAGTTCAGGCATACAATAAGCCATCACAAACAGTAATGCTATTATTACTTCAGATATGCAAGTACTCTTTTAAGAACATGTTTTTAAAGCTTTTAAAATACCTGGAACAACGAATAATCAAAATGATGTTTCACGTCAGTTCGCTACATTGTATTTGACAGGAGTGCAGCATCGCTCCCCACACTGGGCAATAAACAAACCGTGTGTGTGTGTGTGTGTGTCTACACGCCCGACTGTAGCCCACACCAGCGAGCCCCTAACTGTCGGAGTGGCGGGGCAGGCGGCTTCTGACGCGGCCCCCGGGGTGCTCACCTTCTGCTATTCGTGTGCTGGCAGGGTGACCGACCTTTCGGCGTCTCTGGGCCACACTGGGAGGAGAAGAGTTGTCTTGGGCCACGCATTAAATACACAAACACTAACAAAAACACTGATGAGCAGGAAAAAGGTTCTAAGTAAATGTACGACTTTGTGTCGGGCTGCACCCACAGCCACCCTGGGCGGCATGTGGCCTGCAGGCCGCGCGCAGAACGCCCCTGCCAGTGTAAGCCGCTCCTCTCCAGTGGGGGCTGGGCCTGGAGACTTGCTTCCGACAGACAGACAGACAGACAGACTACCGTAAAGTAATGGGGTTATCGCCTCCGTAATCAGGTCCCGGTTGTGACTTCCCTCTCGCCGGCAGACTCTTTCTCTGGCTTCCCGCCCACACCTGCTCTCCTGAGGCGAGCCAGAGAGGCCCACCTGTCAGGGAACGGACGGTGGCCTCCCACAACTGCCGGCGACGAACCCAGACCCGCAGGGCAACGGCCTCCGAGGAACCGAGTCCTGCCGACGGCCACGCGGATGAGCTTGCAGCAGACCCATCCCAAGTCAGACGTTCAGAAGAGACGCTTTGACTAAAGTCTTATGAAAGACCCTGGAGCTGAGGACCCAGCCAAGCCGTGGCCCGACCCCAGACCCACAGAAACGGGAGAGAACACATGTGTGTTGGTTTACACTGTTGAGTTCTGGGGCGGTTTGTTGCACAGCCATGGATAACTGACACAGTAGTTAACCAAACAACCGAGGCAACGATGCCCTGTCGTTTCCATAGTAACAGTTGCTAACACGTATAGGAAACTTTGAAGTTCTAGGCATCATTTCTAATTCCTTATATAATTCCTCAAAAAAGTCCTCTGAAGAACGTATTATCTGAATTTTACAGACGAAGAAATGAAGGTACAGAGAGACCCGATAACTTGTCCAAAGTCACAGTGACAAAGTATGACACAGGTACTTGAACTTAGGCGTCGTGCCTCTTGAGCCAGGGCTCACAGCAGCCGTGCAAACAGAACCACTGAGTCACAGGGCTTGTGACGGTGGCCACCTCGTACCACAGCACTAGAGGGGAGTTAGGAGGCGCAGGAGAAATTCGAGGCCACGCAAAATGAGGGAGTCCCTTCCTACCTTGCCTTCAGATGACCAGGTTCAATGGCACGCCTCATGCCTCCACACACCCTGCAGTTACTTAGGGGCAGTTATCACACTGGCGGCCTGGTCTGTCCCCTCCAGGAGCCGCCAGACCCTGACCTCAAAGCTGCCTTATTCCCTGGGATGTCCTCCAAGCACAGCACAGGGCCTGACACACAGCAAATATTTAGTATGTTTGTTGGCTGAAGAAATAATTTATGCTGTGAATCGCATCCATTCAATGGGACAGTTCAGTGGTACATGTTAGTGAAAGTACGAGGTCTGGTTTTGTCTTGAAGTCCCCCGCAGTTCACTACCTTCCCTGGGCACTTTACAGAGGTTTCTGTGTCTCCAGTGTCTCTGGCGCGTGGTGGCACCTAATAAGCACTTTTGAAAGAGAGAATGAACGAATGAATCAATGAGTATCTCAAAAAGCTGGCCAAGCTGCAGAACTGACAAGATAGCCATTTGCTTATCAATGATGATGATGATAAGTTTTCTTCCTTTTAACAGGAAGCATGGACATTTGCAAAATACTCTGCCAATAAAGCCAGATTCTTATCTAGGTCTCAGCTAGTGACTGATCTTAAATATTCTTTTATAAAAGACAACAAATTACCGATAACTTAAAGAACTCCAGATAACTCTAGACTAAAAGACATTCAGTTGGAAAGTTCCCACCTCCTCCAGCACCATTTTTGAAACGTCATGGAAACCGCACAAACACACACTCCCACAGGCCCACGGTCACACGGAGAAAAGGCCAAAGGCAGCTGCCAAGGGCCCTCTCTCCGTTCTGCGTATCAGTTAAACAGGAGACTTGGGGGCAAAGGGCAGCCGAGGGGCGTCTGTGCGAGCGTACGACCATCCACCTCCAGTCGGCCTCAGGCGTACTCACTGGCATCTCAGGGGCGTGCTTCAGGATCTGGAGGCAAATGTAGCTGCCTATTGAATGGCCGATGAGCACCAGTTTGGTCTCCTTGGGCACGTGAGTTCTCAGGAAAGCCAGCTTGTGTTCTATTTGACCGCTGAGCCCATAGATGTCCTTGATTTCTTGAGCATTTGGATCTGAAACCAAAAATATGTGCATGTTTTTATTCAGTAAGTCCAAGTTACAAATTCACTGGTAAAATAGTTTAAAAAATAACAGTTCCCATTTGTTTAAAGCCTACCATGTGCTAGCTACAGTGTTAGGCACTATTTACAATAAATTATATCAACCAATCCCCACGAGAACCCTGGAAGGGAAGTATTCCTACCTTCATTTTATAGAAGCTCGTGGACAGCAGCTGATAGAATGACAGTCACACACTTGTTCAGTGAGAGGGGGGACTCAAACACAGGTCTCTCTGTCCTCACAGCCCACACACTGTCAAATATTCCACGAACAACTACTCTAAGCTTGTGCCAATGGTCCTCAAACTTGAACATGCACCCGCACCCTCTGGGGGTTTCTCATAGCCTGCTTGCTGGGCCCCACCACCACAGTCTCTGGTTCAGTGGGTCTGGGGGGAGCCTGGGAATCTGCATTCCAAGTTCCCAGGAGACGTTGATGTTGCTGGTCCTAGGACCACACACTGACAGCCACTGGTGAGGCTAATTTACCCGTGCTAGTAAACAACTACAAAATCCATGACGGTGCTTCATTATTTTAGATAATCTTTGAAGAACTCAAACCAAAAACTTAAGTAGAATTGTTGTAAGCTGTTTCTTTTAATGAGCACCATCCTGACCTGAAATGTGCCTTCTTCCTTTCGCAGGTGAACTGTCTTCTGCATTCTTCAAGACTAATTAAGACTTGACCTATCTGATCGCCGAGCAACATGAATGAGCCTCCCTTCGTGGTCAACCGGTACTCCACTCTTACTACAGCCCGTGACCACACTTGTGCGATGGTCCATTTCCTCTCGCAGGCTGTGAGCTCTCTGAAGGCGAGGTCCATCTTTTCACCTGTGTCCTCCGTGACTAAATGCACAGTAAATACTGTCGCTGAGTGAAAACATTAACTGACTAGCAAGCTCTGAGGATGCTGCCAGCTCTGATATTCTGTAAGTACAGAAAACTTCACAGGTTTTCCCTGTGAGCATATAGATGGCCCTAATGACAGAGTGTAACATTTTAAATATCACAAGGGGGTCAATTGCTTCCTGAAATGTGGATCACTGGGATACTCGAGTTCCTGCCTCTGTGACTCCTGCAGGGCACTGACGGAAACGATAATACGCCACAGTGCGGATTGCTCACAAGGCGCCCCACACTCAGGAGGAAGCGCTGATCTCCAGCTTTATCTGGACCCGCGGTTTTCGTTTCCTACAGTGCTCAGCCCTCCCTGCTCGCCTGGGTGACTGCCTTCCACCCTTCCTGCTCTCAGCAAGTGCTCTTTCCTCTGGGCTGCCACTGTCCTTACGCAGCTTTCCCTCCCTTCAGCTTCCTCAATGCCCCGTGCTGATCGGACTGCACTGCCCTGACTTACCATGACTGTGCAACTCAGTCTTGCTGATCTCTGACCCCCAGCGCCGGGCAGACCAGTTAGTAGAGGGTTTTTCCTACTGAACCAATGAGGATTCGCTCCCTCTTTCCGTGGCACTACCATCTCCCAGGCAAAACATGTTCGGCCCTACGCCGTCTTCCCAGGTCAGTCTAGAAGTCATTCTCCAGTTAACAAGGAAGTTCAACGTAAAGCAAAATTGAGAAGAGATATAAATAGAATCTGGAAATCTGACTTTGGTAGGACTCCTGACAAATCCAGATCCAAATGTTTATTTAATATTATCTTTAAGTTTGAGTGGTTTACACTCCCTTGCCCTCGGTGTACCTTCTCTGATCACTGCACCCACAAGGGATCATGTGGTTTTCTGATGCCCCAAACCCAGCACTGACAGCACGTGCAACTGGAGTTCTACATTACTATTTGTCACAGTGCACAGCATCTACAAACGCCGGTCTCCCTTTCTTTGGGACGGTGTGGTACAGCACAGAGACCACGAGCATTGGCAACAGCATAAACCTGGGTCTGTGTCCCAGCTGAACACCTCACTGTGTGGTTTGGGCAAATCTGTCAACCTGCTTCAATCTCCTTGTGTGCATCACAGAGATAGTAATTCTAGCTTCCTGGGAATGTCGTTTGCACAACTTTAAAAGCACACAGTACAAAGTGTCTGGTATAAACCAAGAAATGAAAGTTATGCTTCTGTCATTTCAATTCCTGTCATTTAAATCCTCTGTCAAATATATACCAAGAACTTTAACGTGGACAGAGCAAAGGGAAAGAAAATGAGCTCAGTGCAACAAACATTTTAAACTTCACTGATACCAGAAATAGGCTCCTGAAACTTAATGAACATTATAATTTGAACAATTACTCAAGTGAATATTTCAGAGACAAATCGGGCTTTACCTCTAGGAACTGCTCAGATTTCTAAGATAAACACACTACTTGTTAGTGTTTGCTGAAGTAATGAGATTAATTGGGAAAGTACTTTCTGTAAATAAATAATCAATGACAGAAAATTTAAATGTGCCATCTGGACATGATTTTACTGGCAAAATGTACAGGTTAAAAGACTATAACTTGACTATATATTTCAATGCCCATTATTATTTTAATATACTTTGAAAAACTTAGGAATCATCAGCTTATTATCCATAGAATGCAATAAAAGTGACAATTAATTGTATCAAAATGAGAAGAATGATAATATGGACATGATTTATACCAATCTTTCCGTAGGGAAAAAGTACTCCAAGTTACAATCAACTCAGTAGATGTGGAACTCACTCTGTTTCTAAGTAGAGAACTGCCTGAACTGGTGTTCGTTAATCCGGCTCAGTGCAGCTTTATCAGCACGTGGTCCTGAACGTAATGCTGACAATTCCCTTTCAGAACCTGACCCAATTTCTTACACCCATCTCTCTGAAACTCACTTTAGAGCTCACTTATTGATTCTGGAGTATGCTTCAAAAAATACATCTAATCTATTCCTAAGTAGTTTGTAGAGAAATTAAGTAATATCAGTATTTCACATTTACTTTTCATGTAGTTGTTCAAATTGGTTGATGCAGTTACTAAAATTTTGTCAGTTTTGGATAGAAATATCATGCACCCTTACAGCTTCGGGACACAGGTAAGTCTGAGAATGACGATTTTCTTCCATTTCACATGAATTAAATTGGCTAGTCTGAAAGAAAACAGTGACTAACTGGCCAGTGGTAATGCTGAAAGTATAGGTGTGAATAGAATATACTCTCCTTGTCTTCAAGGAGTTCACAGTCTAATAAGAGAACACACACAAAAAATAAAAACACAATTGTAATGCACTGAAGTAAGAAAACCTCAAGCATTTCCTTAAGAACAGGGTTTGGGAGATCATGCCTTTCTCCAGGTTGCCCAGGATAACGCATGCACGTTACCCTAAACGTGTAACGGTCTAGGACGGGACTGGCTGAGAAGCCGAACGCCCCTGGAGCACATGGAATTATGGGCCGGGAGATTTAAAATGAAAGGAGGGCGGAGACTGGCTCTCTGGCTCGCCTCTTCCCTGAGGACGCCTGGATGATCTGCTGCCGCTGCCTGCGTTTCCCAGCGGACGGGGTTTTGGGCGGGAAGGAACTCGGCCACAGCCCAGCGTCGGGCCGGCCTGGCCGGCGGTAGCAGCGCTATTCTTCTTTGGGTGTCCCTCTCTGGGAGGGGAGACGGGCGCTGAGCCAGAGGCCTGCCATTCTTCCAGAATCGTGCAGCTTTTGTATCTTATACTGTTTTAGTTTATAAACTAACCCTATAGAAATAAGATAACTAAAAACAGGGGGAATCACAGGGGAACTTGAAAGTTAAAGATTGTAGCCTTAATTGATAGGCTTAAGTGACTAATGCCTGTGGAAAGCTGTTATTCCAAAACTACGGGGCTTTTGAATAAAGATTCCTTTCCTTTGTCCCCAAACCTTTGCTTCTGGAATTTTACCCGGAGGGTGGTGGCGGCAGCAGGACCCCCAGTGGCTGTTCGGTGACAGCTTTACATATTTGATTGCAATCATAGTGGCCTAAGTTTACATGCATTTAACCATACACATACATGTACATCTACCTATACACTGAATATGAATGTAAGTGTTGCTGTATATTGTCACAGAGGCAGTGTTTACGAGTTGTCTGCAGCCACGGCACTGGCAAGACCGGAGACCGGCTCCCCACCAGCCTTCTGCTGGGCTGAGTCTGTGGACAGCAACTCGCTGAGCCTCGCACCAGAACTTTCTCAACCAGTAAACTCCCCCGTCCCGCCCCTAGCGCGCCTCCAAAGCTGTAAGCAGTAACTTTAATAGCAGCACTTCGCATCATAAAGAACACTTTGGGCAAGATGAATATACAGTTTACTCTTTAGGAAAAGTTTTAAAAACACACACAACGATATCATGTTACTCATCATTACCTGCATGTAATTAAAATACAAAAAGAGACACGAAATTTACTCTAAATGTGTTATAGTGGAAGTGGAGATAGGATACAAAAAGAGATGGAACTTCTTCTGTACTGCTTTATTTCACTTATTTAATTAACAAAAATATGTAATTCTGACAGAGTATTAACTATCAAAAGAGGAGTGAGTAACAGAATCTTGGACTGTTATGTAATTGTTTGTAAGTCCCCATAGTTTAAAAAAGGCTCTCAAAGTAAAAGAAAAGTTTTAAATTAAGAGTGCATTGATGTGCGGTTCCCAGCTACCTTACACTGACACTATAGGGGAATCCTCCATTCACTCACGTCTTCACTCCTCCCAGGGGAACACCAAGGCAGCCGAAGGACGTGAAGCTCACGCTAAACACCAGTTTAAACCCCAGGGAAGCGGAGGAAAGGAGCTGCCCCCAGCTCTTCGCGCTTACTCAGGGCACCACCCAACGGCCGCCCCTCACAGCCCCCGGGTTTACAGGCCGACGTGCACGTGCGCTCCCCGTTCAGCCGGAGCTGCCCCCGGCTCGCCCCGGCTCCCAACACCGGTGTGACCGCCGGCCTGCAACGCGCGCCACGCAGCGAGGGGACGTGGGTGGGCACGCCACTGAAAACTGCTACCTCACTTGAAAAAACAAACCAAAAAGTTTGTAAACGCTATACACGCCTTACAGAATACTTTTAAACAATCATTCTCCAAACAGACGGTGAAAACCAGGGTAATCAAACTGCGCTTCCCACTCAGCTAACACCGATGATCTGGCTGAGACTTCCAATGGGGAACACGGGGGGAGGGGCGCGGCGGGAGCCGGGACGGACGGCGCGGCAAGAACGGAACGCCACCGGCTTGGCGAAAGGCATGGAAGTGTGAGGTGTCATGGTGGACACAGCCATGGTGTCCATGGCTGTCTGTGGTTTTAGCGAGAGGTGGAACGAGCGAGCAAGGTAGAAAGGAAGGCGGAGACTCCACCAAGGAGGACCCCGAGCATCACCAAGGAGTCTGGACCCCACTGTGTGAGCAGCGAGAAGACACCGAAGGGTCGTGGAGGGAGGGGCCGCGGTCCCGTCTAGTCCGCTTCGGGGGCCTTCGCAGGGCCGTGCTGCTGTCCAGGCCCTCCCGTGCTCCCTCCCGGCTTCCCGGAGACTCACAACTGGCTGGTTTTAACCTCTTTCCTCGCTCTGCTTTCCCTGACTCTTCCCACCTACTTAGAGACCTCCTCGTTTATTTCTGGTGACTGTGAGTGCTGGGACTTGACCCTCTGATGGTCCTAGCCTTGGGCTCGGCTAATATTCCGTTTTACCTCCTCCTTCTCTGCCAATCACAGTCCTGGCAAGAGAGAAAGCCCTACTGGTTTTTTTCCTTTTCCTTCAGTTATTTTCTGGGTACTGGAATGGGGGTGGTTTTGTGTTTCTTTGGATAAACATGACCCAGATTCATCACTAGTTGAAAGACTGTGTAACGTTTTTAGATAATGTTTTATCAGCTGAAACTAAACCACTGTGATTTCCAGCTTTTATGTGAATCTTTTTGAACAAATGACTTAAAATAGTTGATAATGAATCTGCCATCAAGGAAGCTGACTCTACAGTAAATCAAAGCCAGAAAGGGTTTATACTTCTAATTCCTCAAATTTTCTTTTCACGCTTTTTTTTTTGAACCACCCCCTTCTGACATTGGCGAACATCTGTTCTCCCAATTATACTCAATTTATGACTGATAATGTGGTGCAACGAGAATATTATTTCCAACTGTTCATAATTTTAACATGTGCTAATATGAAGCAAAACATACTTTTAACACTTGGTGTGTGGTTATAGCTTATGTCCTTTCTCTCAACGGTGACATATTTTTCACACCGCACTTTGCACGTCAGAAAACCTGCACTTTGGAATAATAACCTCAGATGATGGATAGTGCATCTGTCCTGCCTATCCACCGCACTCCACCATAGCATGCGCCTGCAAACACAACCTCCGACGTGGAAAACAGATGAGAGGAGAACTGTTTTGGGGGAAGGGGGTGCTGGGGAGGCCCAGACCCCCGCCCGCCCTTCTACCAACTTCTGAGCTGCCTGGGACACAGGTGGGAAGCCAATAACCTACAAAGCAGCATTCCTGTTTCCTTGTAGACCCCTGCTGCTCTCCACATAATAACGTGGTAGGTTGTCACTGAACCCTTGATGAGGACGGTTGCCCTTTTACCGGCTCTGGGAACCACAGCCTCCTTGGGCCCTGCGGTGGCCCTGTGGGCTAATGCCTCTAGGTGGCACTGTTCTCACTAAGGAGCAAAGGGCCCAGGCTCTAATTACCAAGTTATTAACTCAATAGCACACAAGCAGCCTAACCAATAAGCTTACTTGAAATAAAGTTATCAATAACAAGATGTCAGTGGAAAACAAGAATTAAAGACACTTCCCAGAACCCAGGCACACGACAGGCACCTCCCACTGGAGCTCCTCCCCCCTGTTTCCTGGTGGAGGTCTACGGCTCTGAACAGGTGGCCCCAGGGCCGGCCGCATCCGCAGGACCCGGGAATGTGTTAGAGATGCAGGTTCTCAGGTCCTGCCCCCACATCAGCCGAATGCACACCTCGGGGGGCAGCATCCAGTAACGGGCATCGTCATCAATCACCTCCAGGGGACTCGGGCCCTTGCCCAGCTCTGCGGGCCCCTGATCCAGGGTTAGCCGTCAAGAGTCCATTCTCAGCTTCCAAAGTTGCTATTCACATTCTGCTCGAATGTTTGCTTTATCGAACTTAAGACTTTCTTTGGTCATTCATGAAAAAGTAACTTAAAACAATAAAAACTGTATCTTAAGATATTTCATAGCAGAACAAGTACTTGCTATTCAGTTTCAGCCACATGTCAATATGATGGTTGTTGAAATAGATGTTTTTAATCAAGGCAACAATGAATATTCAGTTTCATGCCCCTACTGCTCCCAAAATTGTTCACTGTTAGGTAATCAATATGGACTTACTTTTCAAATATACCCTGTTTTTAAGCAAAGCATAAAAGTCTCTTAAGTTGCATTCATATAGGGATACCCACAGGCAAACAGAGAGAAAAAGATATTATGAAGGAGGCGCTTTGAAGTATTTATGCAAGCACTTGCAATGAGCTGCACTGTTTCAACTATGCTCCATTTACCCTGTCCCCCTGACGGGTCACAGCAGGAAAAGGGTCACAGACTAGCGTACAGCCTGTGACCATGGCAGGTTTAATCCAAGAACTGGCTCACAGAGACCTAAGCCTGAACACCTGGTCTTGTTAGCGCTCTGTGCTAACTGGCTGGGAGCGCCTGCCCACGGCACCGGAGCGCTCACCGGACCAACTATGAAAAGCTGGCTTCTTGTCAAGGCTTGGCCACACTTGCTGGCAGAGATCATACAGTGCTGTATACAGCCTTATTTTCCTTCCTTGAAAAATAAGGGCTCAAGGTGGGATTTGATGTAAGACACTTTTTAAGTCTATGATTCTATAATTTTTTAAAAGATTTTATTTATTTTTAGAGAAGGAAGGGAGGGAGAGAGAGAGAAAGAAACATCAATGTGCAGTTGTTGGGGGCTGTGGCCTGCAACCCAAGCATGTGCCCTGACTGAGAATCGAACCTATGATGCTTTGCTTCACAGCCTGCGCTCAATACACTGAGCTACGCCAGCTAGGGCTTATAATTCTTTTTTCTTTAAAACATTTTTTCAATAGCAGGAATTTTCCAACACACAAAAAGTACAAAGAACAGCATAACAAATCCCTGTGTGCCCACTGTCCACTTAGCCCAATTATTTTTCTTCCAGCTTCATTGACCTATGATTGACAAATAAAAATTGTGTGTATTTAGGTTGAACACGTGATTGTTTTTAAAGGTGGACAATGTAATGATTTAATAAACATTTACACTGTGAAATGATTGCCACAATCAAGTTGATTAACACATCCATCACCTCACACCGTCTAGTGTCAGTGCCTGACGCGAAGCTTTTGATTAAGGAGGCACCCATTTCCAGAGACGTACTTTGAAGAGACACACAGCCAGCTGCAGGTCACAGCTACCGGCGAGCGACCCCCACCCATGGAGGTCCCTACTCTGCAGAGTCTTTTGAAACCCACGCCTGTTCCCTTCTTTAGTTACCCCGTGAGCACCCCCACGATCTGCACGGCTGTTTATCACTTCACCGTTCTCTAGAAGTGGGGCCCAGGGCCTCCTGAGAGCAAGGTCCACGGCTAAGGACCGTGGTTCACAACAATTCTCTCCGCGTTCCTTTCAGGAAGACCCTGAAGATGTAGGGATGGATCCATAAATGTACAGCTGGTTACTAGCTGGTAAACAGAGAAGGGAAATCCCAGACAAATCATTTAATCTGCTCAAAACGTTACAAAAAATTACTTGTAGAAGAATGAAAATGACCCTACAGGCCCTAAAATCACCAAAACGTGGCATCCTGGGCCTAATGCCACCAGCAGAGGTTCCCACTGGTGTCGTGCAGCTCTGAGCCTCAGCGGGCTTTCCAGAGACGTGGACACTCACTCACTCACTGGCTATAAAGGAAAGCAGGTGTATATAAAGACATACCATCTGGGGTTGCGAGAATCTTCTTGTCTTTGGGAGCCACAACTTGCCCGGCATGACTGATAACCCAAACTGGAAAGCGTCTGTTTGTTGCAGAGTATAAAGCCTTTGCAAACGGCACATAAAAGGTAGAAAAACCCGGGTTGCCTAAGAAAAGAAGCACAGACCTTAGATTAACCACAGCAATCAACTCATATAAGATGATGTGCAGACAGGAAAAGGTTTTATTTCTCCTTAGCAAATCTAGTAACATTTACACATGCGCCTCAAATTTAATATCCTTTATAACTTAAGTCTGGGAATGATCGCTTAGAAAATTTCTGCTTCTGCTTTGTTCTCCAACTGTTTCAAATAAATTCTCCCTCCCAGTTCCTCAGCTTAATAAATGGAACCGCCAGTCATAAACCCCAAGTCCTAACACCAGGAGTCATTCTTGGCTTCTCCTTATTTTCCACATCCAGTTCACCCACCAGTTCACCAATAAGTCCTGTCAACTATGCATCCAAAACACATTTCAACTCTGCCCCCCTCTCTCCATTCTTGTTATCACTTCCCACTGAGTCTCCCGAACAGCCTTCTAGACAGGACTGCATCTCGCCCCTTAGGAGTCCATTCTTCAGAGTACTGAGAGAGGCGCCTTCAAACCTCAAGTCAAACCAGAGCCGGACCCTACCTGACCGCCTTCCAGTGGCCTCCTGTGGTCACCCAGGTGGTCTACAATCACTACACTACTTGTAAGGCCCTTCGAGATCGGGCTATGCACAGTGGCCACGCTTCATGGAAACAAATGAGCAAAGAATCGTTCACAAAGAGAATTTTAAGGAGGCAACTGTTTCCTTGCCATTTGTCACAAGTATTTGTATTGTAAACAGATGTTTAGTTTGATCTTTTGGGGAAGAGACCAGCAAGTAATACACGTGGATTTTTCCGTGTATGTACAGAGGTATTTTTGACATGGGTTTGCTACAGAGAAAGAACTGATAAATAAACTTTTTATTTATTTTGTTATTGTTTAATCCTCACTTGAGGATATGTTTATTGATTTTACAGAGAGAAACATCGATGTGAGGGAGAAACATTGACTGGGTGCCTTGCATGGACCTGCAACTTCTTGGTACACGGGACGATGCTCCAACCAGCTGAGCCACCTGGCCAGGGCCATACAGAATCTTCTTAAAAGAGTCAATCTGATCTATCTTTAGGGGGAAAAGACAGTGAAATGGGGTTTTCATGTCAGGATCATCATTTGTATGTCTTCACAGATACTAGTTCGTTTCCATCAATATCTACTTCTCCAATCAATTTATCTGTTCTTTATCCTATTAGATTTTCTTCTCTTGCATTCACAGGACATGGTTTTGCTGCACCGATTTCTTCTTTGTTGTCCGTATCTTTTAGCTTCTCAGATGTGTAGTGTGGCAAAGCGGATTAGGGCAGACTCTTGAGCCAGACTGCCTGGGGTGGAGTCCTGGCTTTGCCACCTACTCTTTGACCTTTGGCAAATTATTTCACCTCTCTGGGCCTTGGTTTCCTTGTCCATAAAATGAGGGTAAAAATCACACTACCTCAGGAGAGAACTAAGCGAATCAATATACTCCAAGTACCTAAACTGCACCATACATAGGGCCGTGCAAATGTTAACTGCTCATACTTGTTATCACTGTCTAGCCACGATGATGACATATGACAGCCTTACCACTGGCTTACAGTGTGGCTTACACAGCCACATTGCTATTTTGCTTCTCTTGCATTCTGACCTAATGACCCTAATTCCAAATACTTTTTTGGGGTGGTGCAGGTGTCGTCTTGTTAAATAGCTGAAAGCTTCCTCAGATGCAATCACACGCTCTTTGCTCGGCAGCCTGGCCACCTGCAGCTGGAGGAGGAGGAGGGGAGGAGGGTGTGCCGGGATGGGGGCCGTTCCATCCCTGGTGGGTGTGGACGCCACTGTTTCATTGTTCCGTGTTTTATATTTACATCTTTGGTAAGTGTGGGATATTTTTGAGTGTAAATTACGAAGTAGCAATCCAACTTCTTTCCAAGCAATTAGCCAAGTGTCCCAAGTCCGTCATTATGTAATCCACTCTTTCTGCATTGATTTAAAATGTCTTCTGATCCAATACTGAATTCTTACATTAGCTTGCTAATTCTGATTCCAACTAATTCCACTTATTTTTTTTCCTTTTCTCCTCTGCCAGCACCATACTGTCTCAATTACTACACTGTGTTTTTAACTGGTAGGGCAAATCACTTCTCTTTATTTATTTTTTCCTAAATAGTCCAGGCTGGTCTCATAAACTTTGGAATGATTTTCACCAGTTTCAATTTTTAAAAACCTCTTTGGAATTCAGATGGAAATTTCATCTCAATTTACATTACTTTAGAAAGACTTGGTATTTTTTTTACATGATTGAGTATAACCTCAGAATGTGTTATGCCTCATATTCAAATGTTTCCTGTTTCTCAGTAAAGTTCTATAGTTTTCTTCAGAGGGCCAGAAAGTACTAACAGTCAATATTTTTAAGTGCTTATAACTTACGACAGGCAGTATGTATGTGTTTTACACATATTAACTCTTATCTCCACATGAGGTGGTACTATTATTAGTCCCATTTTATGGATGAAGAAACTGAAATATAGAGCGGTTAAGTACCTTGCCCAAGGTCATGCAGATAATATGGGCTCAATCCATATTTGATTACTGAAAGACTATGTAAAAGAAAGCATTAACACTGAATCTAGAAAAGAACGGAAATCACCTGGTCTAGGCTCTTCTGCGTGGCCTGTGTTAGTCAATCTCACAGCAGCCCTGCAAAGTAGCCACACTATCATCAGGGATAATAAACACACAGCTGCTTGCTCAGTACTGGGCACACAGTAGGTGCTGAATAAGTGGCAGCTATTATTACTATAATTATTATATTTAAGAAATTTATTGAATACATTTGACATGTAATGTTCTGTAAGTTTAAAGTATACAGCATGTCAGAAGCGGTCTAACCTCGAGGGGACCCAAGGATGACAACTACATAATGTAGATGCAATAGGCACAATGACGGGATATATAAAACCAGTGAGTGCTAGATAACGAAGCTGCTATAAAACATTTTTTTCTCCTTACCTCTGGGTGAAAAAGAAAGAAAATTTTATCCTTCACGACAGCATGGGTGGACTTGGAGAGCATTATGCTAAGTGAAATAAGCCAGTCAGAAAAAGACAAATACCATGTGATTTCACTCATATGTGGAACCTAATGAGCAAACCAAACAAGCACAATGGGGACAGACTCACACGTGGAGAGCAGGATGCCAGCTGAGGGTGGGGAAGTCAGGGGGATGGAGGGACTGGGCAAAAAGGAAAAAGGACTCACGGACATGGACAACAGTGTGGTGATTGCTGGGGGAGGGGATATAAGGGGACTAAATGGTAACGGAAAAAATACAATAAAGATTAAATTTTTTTAAAGCAGCTTTTTTTTTTAAGATTGTATTTATTTATTTTTAGAGAGGGAAGGGAGGGAGAAAGAGAGAGAAACATCAATGTGCGGTTGCTGGGGGTCATGGCCTGCAACCCAGGCATGTGCCCTGACTGGGAATCAAACCTGCGACACTCTGGTTCACAGCCCGAAGATTAAATTTTAAAAAAAGCCTGAGTTCTTTCCCTTAATAACTACAAGATCTTAAGCAAATCCTTTAAACTTTCTGATTCACTACTTTATCACCATCAAGCAAATGATAGTGCCGACTACTCCATGTTCATTTATTCTAGTCAGTACTACAGCTTCTTTTACACGTTCTTTTAGGTAGCAATTATTTACTGACCACTTACTATGTGGACATCACTGCATTAAGCACAGGACAGAGAAGGACCCCTTTGTAATTTATATTCTAGTGGGAGAATGTATAACTAAATAAGTAAAGAAGATAATTCAAGAATGTAACGACTCTATGAAGGAAATAGAGAAGGAAAGAGATTAGGGTAGCCTGAGAAGAATGTTTGAGAAGCCGGCATTTAGCTAAGACCCTAAAGATGAGAAGTCAGCCCTGTAAGGATCTGAGAGGAAAGCAAAGTAGGATGGGAGAAGAACAGGTGCAAAGGTCCTTAACCAATAAAGAGCTTGGTTCTTGAAAAAAGAGTCCATGTGGCCAGGAACATGAAGATCCCACTTACAACAGAAGTGGGCAATGTAAGGCAAAATGAGTACCTGTCATTGCATACTTCATCACTTACGTGTTACGGCTTATGTTACATGTCATGAACCACGAACAAAACTTCTGGCTAGGAAACCACACAGAGGCTGCGGTGATCATCTCCAGATCTCAACTGTCAATCAACTCATAACTGTTCCATGATATAACTGTACACCTAATGCCTTCCCGTTAACCTTGCAGGGGCCCAAAACTTCCACCTATCGAGTTAACGTGGCATAGCACCTGTACAGAAGGTTGTCACAAGGGCAGAATTTGGGCTTGTCCTTGCAGGCTTCTGCTCCATCTCTAGTCAGTGTGCTCACAAGACAAGACATGCCACATGGTTCTACTACCCCCGCACGACCACCTGAGAATCGTAATGACCCAACACGTTCTACAGTGAGCTCTCAAACCACCGTCCTCTGCTCAGTTCACTACTTAAAGAAAGTCCAAGGATATCGCTACTTATCAGAAATTCTACAACCAAAGTTCAGTGGAAAAGATGAACCTAAATTACAAGTTCTTCAATCTGTGGATTCTAGCATATCACTCCTCACTATCATTACTAATTTAAAAGTGATGAATTAATTTTGCTAGCTGTAAAAGCAAAGTGATTTAAAATGAAATGTTATGTCAGCCTACCAGAGATGGATTAAACATGATGTCAATAGTGGTTTGACAATCCTTGAAATACTGTCATCCACAGTACAAATAGACTAGGCCACAAAATTAAAAACAAAACAAAACAAAACACACACACACACAACAATCCTGGATCCCGCAACCCAATGAGCAGCACCAGCCTGTAGGTCCCATGAACGCCAAGGAAGAGGGCCAAGGGCAGCCGTGAGAATAGAAGGGCAAACATAAAAGGACACTAGGACACTACATGTGACCCGAAAATGTCACAGTGCTATCAAATAACGACAGTATAAAACAACCAGGGTTTTGAGCTTCCCTTTCTCCGCATCCTAAGCCTGGCTCTCCCCTCTGAGGGACCCTCTTCCTCTCCGGCCCCTGCAGCGGGGACCTCACCACTCTTGAACACTGCACGCACCTCAGTGACAGCAAAGGCTCCTGGGATACCGTGCTCCTAGCACCTGGGAAAATGCCCGAGGGAGGAATGCCTCTGGGGGTGGGGGGGAGCAGAGTGAGCAGTCTGCTCCTCCTGCTTGTTCATCTCACCACAACAACCCCTCCTCCTCTAAGACTGAGGCCATCTACTGCCATCTAGCAACGTTTTAGTCAGCCTCGCGTATTCCCTGAAAACCTTCACTCTTAGCTGGCAGTTTCACCTGCCATGCCAGCACGAGGGCGATTTCAGAATCTGGGTGGACTGGCTGAGCCAACAGCTTTGTCCCATAATTCAAACAGTTCCGCAAGCCACACCCGTGACCAGGGATGTGCCCGCCAGTCCCCCGTCAGGCTGGTTCAACACAGATGGCCCCGCCCCCGGGGTTTCTGGTTCGGAGGGTCTGGCATGGGGCCCGACAACGGGCATTTACTGCTGGTCCTGACACCAAGTCTGGGAACCACAGGCCTCGATCTTTTCATTACCTGGAAACGGTGACCATTCAAAGCATCCCGACTCAGATGGCTCTTCAGCCTGACCTTCTTCCCTTTTGGACCTCACCCCCGATACACCTGCTATTCGACCACGGTGCTGCTCAAAACCTATCTACTCGTTTTTGGTTGACAATTCCTTTCGTCCTGCATATCTGCTATTCTCAGTGCCGACCACTTTCCTCAAAGCCCCACCCACCCTCTGCTATCCTGAATGTCAGCGGACCACCTCAACGCTTGGTTAACAGAGGCCACAGAGGCTGGGAGGCAGGAACCGCTCCAAAGACTCCCTTCCCCTGCTCCATGTCAGCGAACAACGTCATCGCCTTCATTCTGGACTCAGGAGGAGATCCCTTCTCCAGTCCAGGGTGCTGTTTCCACTCATTTTCTCACTCCTGCATTTGGCTGTGGCCTCCAAATCTCTGGTCCATCAGACAGCACTTGTCATGCCTACGATTGCAAACTCTCCCTCGCTCGTGGCAGAACCCATGCATTTTTAGTTCCAACAGATGCCAACAGATCTGCTCCTCCACCCAGAAGACTGTTACATCACGGCGGAAGACTGGACGTTTACTTCCAGAAGAGGCGGAACTGAGGACAGAGGTGGGACCGTGGGAGTGGGACTCTCAGCCCGGCTGAGAACAGAAGCACCAGGCTGCGAAGACATGAGGTTAAGTGTTGCTGAACACCGAGACTCTCAACCTCCTGTCCCTGCTCAGCACACACGTCAGCTCACTGCCCCCCGCCCCCACCGCTCAGCCAGGATCCCGGAAGGTTTCTTCCTGGGGAAACCGAACAATCCAAGAAGCAGCTACAGATACTGAAAGCTGGAAATTCTCCAATAAAATACTGGGTCCCTACCTGTCACCCCAAACAGAGGATGACCTAGGGTGACGACCAAAGTCACACGTCCTGCCCAGAAAGCCGGTCAGACCAGGATGGCGGGTCACCCTGGGCACACCTGCTGACGAGCCCTGCCTTTAAATGCAGAGCTCCTTTCCATTTTTTTGTGTCTTTCTCTTAAAAACAAAAGGGCAGTCAAGGATCACCAAGCATCCAGAGAAAAACAAACACTAATGCAAACAGAAAAAGTAACACAGAAAAACTCTAACAAATGGAAGAAGCCAAGGAAAATGAGAAGATACTCACAGAGTAGGAGACTATGAAAAAGGGAGAAAGGAACTCTTAGGATGAAAGTATATGAATTTCTAGTTTAAGGGGTCCACCAAAACCCAAGTGTAATGTATGAGAAAAAAAATTCACATCAAGGTCTTTCACTGAAAAATCTCAGAATTTTAGAACAGAGAAAAGATCCATTTTTTTTTTTTTGGCTGGGGGAGCTTCACATACAAAAGATCAAAAATCAGAATGACATCAAGACTTCACAAAAGCAGCTCTGAATCCTGGAAAACAATAAAAATGCCCTTCAAGTGTTAAGGAAACATTATCTCCAACCTAGAAGTGAAGACATTTTCTGACATGCTAGATCTTTAAAAGATTAGTTCCTATGCACCTCTTCTCCAGAAGCTACTGGGGATGTGCTCTACCCAAAATAAGGGAATAAACCAAGACAGAAAATACGGGACCCAGGAAACAGGGAATCCGACCCAGAGGAAAGTGGGAGAAATCCCCAGTGTCCTGTGCGGCAGCCGGGGAGAGCCAGCGGCCCAGAGGGGGGCCAAAGACCAGAGAGTTCTACGAGACAGCGCACCAGGAAAAAGCAAAACTGACAGATTATTCAAGGGCATTGAAAATATTTCTTTTTCACTTCTAGAGAATAGTTGTAGGATAAATTAGTGATAAAAAACATAGGCAACTAAAAAAATGAAAGAGATAATCATTAACCCAGAGAAAACAAACAAAAATTTACAAGGAAAGAATGTAACCATCATAGCCCATAGACTTAGCTATATGAGTGACACAGTCTAATGTAATAAAACATAATATGCTGTAATACATATTTACAGTTCCACTTTTAATCTTTAAGGCTGATATATACATTCAACTTACTTACAACTCAGGAAGTGCTATGAACACCCAGTCAGGCACCTACCCCTAACATTCTGTTAACAATGATCCGGCACAAGTCACAAATGACCCAGCTGCCGAGTCCCAGAATAAGTCAACATTCTACTTATGATCATCTTGAAATGAGACAAAGAAGTTATTTAGAAGACTTTGAAAGAATATTTGACAGTTCTAATTATTCTAAAAATTGTGAAATTTAAAAAATTACAAAACTATATGTATAGTATACTTATAATTGATATATATGTATACACATACAAACATATATATTAAATAATATAATATAATATATAAAAATGCATAGGAAAAAAAGCCCAACCACCCAACTACTAAGGGTGGTTATTATCAATGGTTTGAGTGATTTCTTCCCTTCCATAAGGTCTACCAAGTTCTCTTTGAAATAAAAAAGAGTTGTAAGTACCTACATAATCTCCCCATCCAGACTTCTACACTTACCAGTGATAATGAAAATAAGCAGCTTAGGCCTGGTGACACTTGGGTCCTTAAAGAGGTTAGTCCAGGGCCCGCATTTTAGAACCTGGGTTTCAGCTCCACCACATAAAATGAATTCCTCATGCACGGGAACTTCTTCCTTGACTTCTGAGTCCATTTCTAAATAAGGGAAGAAAAACAGTATCAGGAGTCACTAAAACGTAAAACCTTGAGCCAAGGACAATAGTCATGAGTAAACATGGCAAATTTCAACATAGTCGGAAGGAATGCCCTGAGGAGATGAGGGAGACAGGTGACCATCAGCTGCTGTGCATTACAGGGTTGCGAACCCACCGCCACTGAAACAAACCACAGACTGGGAAGAAACGGTCCCGGTGGCTTGGTGAAATAAGACCACAGAGGAGGAGGACCCACATAGGAGTGGGATCATATGGTATTTGTCTTTCTCTGAGTGGCTTACTTCACTTAGCACAATGTCCTCCAGGCCCACCCACACTGTTGCAAAGGGTAAGAAGTCCTTTTTAACGACTGAATAGTATTCCTTTGTGTAAATGTACCACAGCTTTTTTATCCACTCAGTTACTAATGAACTTCGGCTGCTTCCAAATCTTGGCTATTGTATTCAGCAAATAGTGCTGCTATGAACGCAGGGGTGCATGTGTTCTTTCAAATTAGTGTTTCGGGTTTCTTCACAGAAACGACCAGAAGTGGAATTGCTGGGTCAGAAGACAGGTCCATTTTTAAAAAATGAGCTTAGGGCCCTTGCAGTCTTGCTGGAGGCCGACACCTGCATCCAGGGCCCCTCGGAATCTGCCTGGCCTCTGCCTGCCGCTGCATCTCTGGCCTCTCCCATGCAGCCACTCTGCCCTGGGAGCCCACCCGGAACGAGACCCCTAGCATGTGGCAGTGGGGCTGGCTGGAAGGGTGCGTATGACGCCCAATCCCGCTGGCCCGCTGACTTGGGGTGCCGACCAGCAGCTCTGCCAGATTTGGAACCTGCTCCTTCTTCCAGCTTTTGCAATCCATTCTGCTTCTTGAAATGAGTATCCTTCTACCTCGACCCCTGAAGCCCCACTTTGAGGAACTGGGATTTACCACCAACAAAATAATGAAAACCAGCATTCATTCAGAGCTAACTTTTTGCCAAGTGCTTAACATTTTGGACATATTTAATCCTCACTACCATTTTATGTTGGTGGTGCTTTCATTTTCCTCATTTTTCAGATGGAAGACCTCAGCCTGAAGAGTTCAAGCAACTTGTCCTGGGTGATTCTGGCGCATATTGTTAGTTTTCCACATCCACTACTAACTACTAATAAATCTCCACTCTCATGTTCTTTCCCTTCTCTGAAAACTGAGACCTTCTGGGGAGCCACTAGCACCCTGCGTAGTTCACAGGTAAGTATATCCCAGCGTGGAAGCTGTTAGGCCCCCTGGGGCAACAGCAATCAATGAGGGCGGAACACAGCGCATAAATGGCTATTCCCTATCTGTAAGCTGGGCAATTCTGGAAGGTGACCTCTAGCCTTTCAAGTGTCCCAGAGGAATCAAGCCACTCTTGCTGCAGCAATGATCTTGATCCTACACCCAGAACTCGGCAGAAAAGGGGACACGAGGAAAACAGCACCACCAACAAAAACTGATAAAGAGCATCTATGGAACACTTTTAGATCACATTATTCTTAATGATGAGATATTGAGTGACCTCTCAATACATTTGGGGAAGAGGCAGGCAGTCCACCTGCACCCTTCCTAGACAGCATTATACTGGCAGTCCCAGCTGCTGGAATAAGGCAATCACAAGTAAGGAAAATCATAAAGATGAAGCAGGGAGAAATATAACTGCCTCCATCTGTAGGCAAATGTTCATGCAGAAAATTCTACAAAATCTACAAAACATATAGTATAACTAGTTTATCCAGACTGTGGGGTAAAAAGTTAATACAAACAATCTTACCTTTATATAATAGCAGCAAACAATGGGAAGATTAAAACAGAAAAAATACATTTATAATAGGCCCAGACCCATAAATATTTAGGAATAGATTTATCAAAAGCTATGTAACATTCTTCGCTAAAAATCACAGAACACTGATGAGACAAATGAAGAAGACATGAATGATGAGTAAGCTGTACCATGCTTACAGACCGGAAGACTCAATATCATTGCGGGGCTCACTCTCCAAAGTGGATGTATAGATTCAGTGCAACATAGATAAGAGGTCTGGAAGGACTTTTTATACGAATAGAGAAGTTGGTTACATGTGGCTATGAAAATCAGCTAGAATAGTGAGAGTAACTTTTAAAAACAAAAAACTCGGCAGATTGGCACTACCTGACTTCAAGACTTACCATAAAACCAAGGTAGCCATGACAGTATGGCGCTGGTGAAATGACAGACATAAAGATCAAAGAAAGGGAAAAGATAGTTCAAAAATAGATCCACATATGTATCGGACATATGCATATCCATATATATTTCTATATATACATGCAAATTTACTTTGGATGGATGTTAAATGCAATCTGTTACCTGGAAAACTTCACACTATATGAAAGTAATGAACAATAATCCCTATTTCATACCATGCAGAAAAATTAACCCAAATCTATCACAGATATGTACGCAGAAGACAAAACTATACCATTTTTATGGCTAAATATGTGAGGAAATATTTGTAACTTTAGATTAGGCAAAACATTTTTAGATAGGACAGAGACTCACAAAAATAACAAGTAAAAATGACATCGGACTTCAAAACTGAAAACATTTGCTCTTCAAACAAACAGAACATCTAGGACACTGGAAAGGAGAACATGTTACATCAGAAAATACATAATCATAACAAAAGGTTATATATGGAACAGATAAAGAATTCTTAGAATGAAATAAAATAAAGCAGCCTAATTTTTTAAATCAGAGAAAGCTTTGAATATGTACTTGAAAGAGGAGATATACATATCACTAATAAGCAGCTAAGAAGATGCTTAACACCATGAATCACCAGGGAAATACAGATAAAAATAACAAAAAATACCATCATAAAACCATTAGAATAGCTAAAGTTAAAAAACAATGCCACAAGACACAAGCAAAGGATCCAAGATGGTGATGGAGTAAGTGGATGTTACACTTACTTCCTCCCAGGCCCAAACTGGAATTACTGCTAACTACAGAGCAATCTACCTGGAAAACCAACTGAAGACTAACTGAACAGAAGTCTCCTAACCAAGGATTTATAGAAGAAGCTACATCGAGACTGGTAGGAAGGACAGAGAGACATGAAAAGGGCGGGCCCTGCTCCCGTGGGTGGTGGCTGAGATTCTGAAAGAATATTAGCAGCTGCAATTCCTGTCCAGATACCAATGGTGTAGTTCAGAGAACTAGAACAAACATTCCAAAAATGTATATGGAATGTGGTAGAGCCAGCATTTGAACCCGGGTGTCATGTTCTTTGTTTAAGAAAATTTCATTTAAATGGATCAATGACATATAATATGCTAGAGTTTTAAATGGTTATTTTTAATCTTTTGCGTGTGTCATCTCTACCTCTCCTCGCCTCCATGCACATCACCTCTAAACCTATGTTATTAACTCAGTACAGTCTTCCATAATTTTCTATAACCACATATACATAAGCATGTATATACATCCTAATAAATGAGTTGTCAGTGTTTGAGAAATAGGAGCATATTATACACACATCTGTGCATTTGTTTCTATACTTAATAATACATGAAAATCCTGCCAAGTCTAATCTTGTAACTCTAAGTCACCGTTTTGAATGGTTGTATAATGTGGACACACCATAATTCGCATGGCCATCTCCCTGTCTGTTGACAGGGACTGTTCCTGGCATACTCGTAAATCCCCATGTTCTTTCATATATCCACATATAGCACTTTTTGTTTCTAAAGGCCAGATTCCCAGGTGTGGAATTACGGGGTTGAATTTTAACAGGCGTAGCCAGATTGCTTTGCACACTCTAAGAATCACATTTCCTCTAGGAATCTAGCAAGCTATCTAGCAATCTAGCAAGATTGTATCTTTCCCTACAATCCTACCATCAATGAGTAGTACCATTATTTTTAATTCTTGTAGTGTTAGGGTATGAACTCTCATTCTTTAATTTGCATTTCTCTGACTACCAGTCTATTTGAACACCTTTACATGTTTGCTAGCCCTCTGGACTTTCTTTTCTGTGAATTATTAATTTTTATCCTTTGTCTGGGTTCCAAGTGGGTTATTTATATTCATCTTATTGGTGTGCAAGAGATCTTTGTATACTGCTTATAGTCACCATATTCTGGGCTCCTATTTTTTCTTTATTTATATCGAATTTATTGGGGTGACATTGGTTAATAATTACACACGTTTCAAGTGTACAATTCTCTAACACATCATCTGTACACGGTATTGTTTGTTCAACACCCAAAGTCAAGTTTCTTTCCATCACCATTATCCCCCTTTGCCCTCCTCTACTCTATCCTCCTCCCCGCCGCTTCCTACTGGTAACCACCGTACAGTTGTTTGAGTTTTTTTTCTTAGTCCCTTCCCTCTGACAGCTGTCAGTCAGTTCTCTATTCGATTGTCTATCTATGAATCTGTTCCTATTTTGTCTTAGTTTATTTTGTTCATTAGATTCCGCATATCTGTGAAATCATATATATCCAGTATTTGTCTTTCGCTAGAGGAGCGATTGCTGGGCCGGCAGCCCCAGGGCCACCCGGACAAAGTGGTTCCGGACCCCGGAGCGGTCGCAGCACTGTGGCTCCGTTACTTTCGCCCCTGCGGGCCGTCCGCCCGAGGACAGCGGGGGCTCCGCGCGCAGCCAGAGAAAGCAAGGGCTCCGGCCCCCGCACGCCTGCCCGGCCGTCCTCCCCCTTGCAAACTCACCCCGAGAACGGCAGGCAGAAGCTCGCTTGCTCGTCTAGAAGGCAGCGGGCTCTACCACGACCGCCCTGCCAAGGCGACACCAGGTCCGGAAGTCCCGGGCCCTCTGACGTCACAGCCCCGCGACGCGAACCCCCACGGGGAACCGGCGCCTCCGCACGCGCGGCTTGCGGCGGGTTGGGTGGTCCTTGACCCCTGCTTGACGCCCGTGGTCCACGTACAGCGAGATCCCAGGGAGGGTGTCGCGCTGCTGGAACTTTCCCCTTGCATTTGAATGTCATCCCTCTCTGATTTCAGTCCTCCGTGATATACTTCCGGCCTCCCTTCTCGTTTTTCCCATTTCTTCTTCTCTTTTTCTTCTGCCCGCTTTTCTCTTCCTCCTTTACTGGTTGCATCTCTTCCCTTCCCCGCAAACACAGGGAGGGTGATTCTCAGTTGACTTCCTTAGCATTCATATAGCCAGCCTATGCCACTTCACACTTCGGCAAAATGCAGAAGATGCCTATTATGAGGTCGTTGGAACATGCCACACCCAGACTCCATGAAGATGCAGGTCATTTTCGTCTTGTGAACTGTGGCATCCGTATATGTCTGTACAAAAATGCGATGGTGAGTGTGACGTAGTTTTATAGCTAGGGGGAAAAGTAGACAAGTATAGACCAGCAGGTCATCAGTGACTGTCGCCTGCGCGCAGGAAGGAAGACTTCTTCCTTTTGTATTCAGCATCGCAGTGATAATGAACCACCATCCCACCAGTTTTGGGAAGTAGACTGGTGCTCCTCTTCATAACCTCTCCCCCTTTTCAGTTTTAATTTCTAAATAGGATAGATAACACAATGAGTTTAGAAAAAGCTACTCACTGTCCTAAGAGCCTTTCATGAATTAACTCAAGTTTAGTTCTCACAGCTACCCATTGATGTCAAAATTAATATGTGACCATAGAGTCTGAAAACATAGACAAATACACAAAGTAAATGAGTGATTACATTGCATGGTATGTTTGTTCAAGGTGCTGTGCCTTGTTACTAATGCACAGTTCAGTGTGCGCGAAAATTGGGGTGAGTGTTATTCTCAAGCACAGCATTTCTTTCAATCCTTGCATATGCATTTGTGATGTGTTCTCTTAAGTGATTTATGTCTGATTTCATTACATAAGCCAGTGCCTGAACAAGTAACCCAGGGGGTTCAACCTTAGGGAGTTCAGCCTAGCTGGAAGAATGTAGCTTATAGTCTTTCACGGTTGTAGCCCAGTTGGTTGCTTGGGGCTGCAGACCTCAAAGTTCCACTGAGGCTGGAGAATCCACTGCTAAGCTCAACCATGTAATTGGTGTCCAACACTGTTTCTCACTGGCTGTTGGTCAGAGGCTGACCTATTTCTGGGGCATCTGGGGACTCATTATAAAAGCCTTTAGGGGCTGACTCAGCATTTCATTTATCTAACAATGTCCCTAGAAAGATGCAATGTGGGTTTTCTGATTATTTAGCTTCATTACTGGGTGGCAAGACAATGTATTGAAAGAAAGCTTCAAAATATAAGTAGAGGTTTGTGTAGAATAGGCTCATTATGGAACTCTAAGGAATGTAGATGACAGTAGGAGAGAGAGTTTTGTTAACAGGTAATATTTAGACATTTACTATGTGCCAAGTTTTGTGCTAAATGTTTAACATAGGCCTAGAAGGGGAGGAGAAGTTTGAGGACAGAGTTCAGGATGATAGTTTCAGATAAATGGTCCCCTTTTTGCTCAGTTCATAAAGATCCATGTCTGAGTCCTAAGAAGCAGAAAGAAGTCATTTTCTCATAAATCTATGAGGGATTTTGGGGTGCTAAGGCAGTGCTCCTTAGGAACCACTGCAACGGAGTATAGCACCAAGGAATTCTGCCTCTTGTTGAGCAGAGAAGCCCCCAGCAGAGCGCCGTGGGTGTGAGATGATTTCAGGGGACTGTTCAGCACATGTAGCGCGTGTAGGGAGGAAGTCACAGTGGAGTGTCAGAGCCTTCTACCACTTCATGGGAAACACTGTGGAGGAGGAAGAGAAGAAAAATGCTTGCATTTCTGACATGGCCCAGATAACTCTGCAGGGACGATTGAAGACAATTCTTAGAAACTGTCGTAATGGTTGGGGACCATTTAATGGAAGTAAGAGAGTAGTTGGGGCCACTTTGCAGGAGAGATGGAAGGCCCACAGTAGCAGTGAGAGTGACACAGAGAGATGGGGAAAGCTCAGATGTTTATGGTGCGAAGGAATGTCTCTGGTGGAAGTTATGAGAATGTCAGAAGGACCTGCACTCAGCAGTAAAATACACTCCCATCTTCCTTACTGTTCCATTCCAGAGAAAGTTCAAATGATTGTTTTGGACATCCTTGGAATCAGGATATGTAAATTGAAGATTATATAAAAAGGAACAAGAGGAAAAAAGAAAAAAGAACAGAAAATAAGAAAAAAAGAATATTTTTATTTTAAGACTCTCAAGGTCATTCACCATATATAACGTAGCTGTATTTCCAAATGTTTTGTTTTAATCTGTCAATATAATCCATTTGTCCCCCTCAATGAAACCATACCATGAAAGAAGCTTTTCATGTCAGGGTAGGGTACAGATAAGAAAAACATGTGAGGTGTTGTTCAACTGTCTCTATAAATTAAAAAAAAATAGAGATTGGTAGTAGGTACAGATGGATATTCCTTTAGAGGACAGTATGTTCCCATTTTGTTGGATTCCTTAGAAACTGCTCTGTTCAACAAGGTTTTGGTGAGCTATTTATACTGCTACAGTACTTTTACACATCATTCCTTATTTTTTTTATAGAGTCTTTATATTCCCCCGTGAAATAAATCAAAGTATCTTTTCATATCCTCAACCTATCCAACTCTTATAGACTGAATAATGGCCTCCAGCATCCGAATCCCTGGAACCTGTGAATGTGCTACATTACATGACAAAAAGGACATCGCAGATATGATTATGGTGTGGTAAGGATCTTAAGTTGGGAAGATTATCTTTGACTATTCAGGTGGGCCCAATGCAATCATAAGGGTCCACGTAAGAGGAAAGCAGGAGGCCAGAGTAAGAGACCATAAAGTGACAATAGAAGTGGAGGGAGAGAAAAAAATATGACAGTGGGAGCAATGGTCAGAGAGAGAGAGAGAGAGAGAGAGAGAGAGAGGCAGGCTATGGTGTGCTTTGAAGTGGGAGGAAGGGGCTACAAACCAAGGAATGCAGGCAGCCAGCCAGCTGATTGCTGGAAAAAGGAAGGAAATGGATTCTTGCCTAGATCTTCCAGAAGGAACACAGGCCTGCCACCATAACTTTAGCTCAGTGAAGTTGATTTTGAAGTTCTGACCTCCAGAAAATTTAAGATAATAAATTTGTGTTGTTTTTAAATCACTACATTTGTGGTGATTTATTGTTGCAGCAATAGGCAACTAAAATACCAACTAAAGAGAAGCTTTGGCCTTTTCTGTTTTGCAGCAAGTGAAGAATGGTAGCTAGAAGTTTAACTTCTTTTTATTTTCTATGCTCTGGAACAAATAAGTAGTATTGGAACTATCAATAATTTATATTTTCCTAAAAATCATTCTCTTAATTCAGGTTGTCAAATTTATTTGCTTTGAGTTGAGTAAAGTAGTTGCTTATGAATCTTTCAGTTTCCTCTATTTGTGGTTATTCCATTCTTTCCAACTTTGTACTTTTGTGGGGTCTCACACTTCCCCCACTTCAGCAGATGACACAAAGGTTTACGTTTATAGATTTTAAGGCTTTTTTTTTTTTGCAAGCAGCATCCTTGGATTTACATAGTAGTTTTACATGTTTTTCTTTTTAAATTCATTATTGAATGCTTCTTAAGTTATGATTCTTCCCTATAGGTTAAGAGTTGTGCCTTTGATTTAGCAATCAATCATTTTAACATGGAGTCTTACAGAACACTACATATTGATAGATCTCAGCAAAAACATAAGATGCCAAAAATACTTGAAAATAGTATTTTTGGTTTAGTACCCTTTGCCTTATATTGTCATTATTTTATGTGGCAAAGCTGGCATTACAAGAACATTTGGTTAATTGTCTAATTTTTGTTCTTACAGGCCCCCATTCTCTGAATGTTAGAACAAGCCTGAGTTCCAGTATGCTAATCTCCAAGTAGTCAAATGTGCCTAGGGAAGAAAAATAATCTTCAGGGAAACTACAACTACAGACCATATGAGTTGCATTATTAGTACTTTCCATGTAATAATTCTACACATTGTTATCATTAGCAACACTATTTCAATCACGAATATCACCCAGTTCAGAAGAAATCATTTCTGAATTGTCTCTATTTGACCATGATCAAGAGGAAAAAAATACAAGACGGAGTTTTCCTTTAGTGTTGTATCTGACATTTTTAAATAGACTCATTTTCTGCGGTTTCATGTAACCTATTACATTTGTCACTGGATGGAAAGGAGGCCTGTCTCTCATTAGCACTTCCGCTAGCACTTGAGAAAAATATCCTGGAAGAAAAAAAGATTCAATTTTCTTCCCCTGCTTTGGAGGCATTTGAGTTTTTTTTTTTTGAGAATTTCAGGGAATATCATCTCTAATTTTAGTTGAATACCCCTTACCATATGATGTTACATGATATAACTAACATACTATCTGCCTAGAAATATGTTTCTCTTTGATCCTAAAAATGGCTTTTGATTAAAAAATTGGCTCTCCATTATGCTCAGAGTGAGATAGCACTTAAGTGGTGCTGTGGGGGGGACTGATCTCTAAAAGACAGAACAAAAGAATGGATCAGAATGAAATCTGTTACTTTTTTTTATCCATCTCTTCATGTTTTCCCTCCTTTATGTGTATCTGAGCCCCAAGATTCCCTGACAACGTCCACAAATTTGGAATGTGTTTATGCTGGACGTGGCGTGTGTGTGTGTGTGCGCGCGCGTGTGCTTGGTCTTTGCAAGGAAGCTTTGGAAATATTTTCAGCCCAGTTATTCCCACTTCCCCCATCTTCCTTCCCACTTTCCCCATCACCAGAGATGTCCTCAGCATCTGTTAGAGACTCTCCATTGGGCTGAGTCATTGAGGACGAGACAGCGTTCCCGTGCACCACTCACCGATGGACATTTCCCGGTGCAAGTGCTGAATGATCTTTCAGTTGGGAAAATCAGACGGTCACTCCCACGTGTAAAACTGCTCATTGGCTCCATGTTACAATCCATGCTCCTCTGTTCAGCCTACAAGGTCTTCATAACAAGGCCCTAATCTTCCATGCTGCCCTCAGCTCCCCTCTCCAGGAGTCTACAATGATCTAGAGTTTCCCTACACATTCTATTCTGATCCCTCTGTCTTTACACATCCCATGTGTGTGGCCTGGGATGTTCTTCGGCAACTGGGGAGGCAAATTAATTCCTTTTGTTTTTTTTTTCTTTTAGCTCAAATGTTAAACCTTTTCAGCAAAGCCTTTCTTGCCTGCCTTAGAGGCTGGCACTGTGAGGCTGCCTTACCAGCTTGGACTATGTACCTCTGAACTTTTCCTCGAGAGATAGAGGTTTATTTATCATGTTTAACCTGCCTATATTTGAGTTTCTCTTACACGTACCAACTTTAATCCTAACACATCTACATAATGCAATATAATATGTAATATATAATATATAATAGACCTCTTTCCCATTGTTTTATTTCCAAGTAGGAGAGCAGGGGTTGTTTGTGTTTTAATATGATATAAGCATCATACTGAGTCCTGCCAGGCATGACTCTTAAATTGATGATGGGGGTGAAGTTAAGGGTACAGTCTTCCTGAAAGGTTATTCTCGATGTTTCTCACATAGATAAGAGGCAAAATAAGCCAGAACAACTGTAAGGGGGCAATTCAGTTGATAAAAGAAATAACTGGGCCTTTCTTATTCCCCCTGAGCCTCACTCAGCCTGAACTATGAAGAGTCTATGTTTCCATAAGGACACTTTCAGGTAAGGAGTGTTCAAGGCGGCCTTTTTATTCCAGGATGCATATAGATGTGACCTAAACTGAGTGGGACATTGTAGATCACCAAGTGAGAATATGTCATAGCTTGTAAGTCAATTTATTGTTCTCTCTATGTATTTTAAGTGTTTCAGCTGCATCTAAGTATTATTCAGGAGGACAAAAGCAACAGCCTGTGTCTGTCTTGGGCCTGAAGGTACTCATAGTCCTTCTGAAGTCAGCATGAGGGTAACTACAAGAATCAGCCAAGGACCACAAGAATAAGGGAGGATTCAGGAGGAAAGAGTGAGTCAGAGGCCAGCCACTCCTTGGGCCAAGAGGGCCTGCTCCCAAAACAAGAGTCTCCAAGAAGGAGGATCGAATTTTTCTGCAATTGTGAACACATATGATGTAGGCTGTAGACAGGCACATAGAGGGCGTTTAGTCCAACCCTCTCATTTTACAGACAAGCAACTGAGACCCCCGGAGGCTACACAAACTCACCTGTGCCAGTGGCAGAGCTAATTCAATGCTCTTTCCACTATGCAAGGGCAATACTATATTATGGGCAAATCCATTTTCAATGAAGTAAAATACATTTAAAATGTGTGCTTTTATAGAAGTGAAATCCACAGTATTTTTTAACCTCAAATTTTCAGGGGCATCGTGAGCTATGGCATAAATAGTAAAGTGCTGGGAGGAGGGCAGTTTTCATGACAACTTCACTTGTTTTTCCAAGTTTCTGTGAATGAAATTCTAGTCAGTCAGTCCCTCTTACTCACCAGCTCTATATACCCACTGGTTTTCTCCAGAAGGAAAGTAGCTTTTATTCTCCCTGAAAATGTCTTCCTTTGATATGGCACCTTACTTGTACTTAAGGCTTGGATGGGAAAATATCTTTATTATAGTAAGTGCTCAGCTCACAGGCATATGGATTTTCCATATCTGATTCTACCTGGCTAGAGACGAAAGTGTGTTTTTATCGCTATTGATTGCATGGAAGGGCCCAGTAGTCTTCAGTTAGTTCTGAACATACACACATACACACACACACACATGTGTCCTTCATAAGTGTTTACCCAGTTCAAAGTGACAACTTGAACTTGAAAACTCTCATTTATGATGATTTCTGACCTATGCTGATATTGAATATTATATTCATTTCCAAAGTAATGCTTTTTTCTTTGCTTATTTGATGTTTTTTGATATGAGTGTATATGTCTTTATTTTCATTATTGTTTCATTACCATTTAGTCCCTTTATACCCCTACCCTTGCAATCACCACACTGTTGTCCATGTCCACGAGTCCTTCTTCCTTTTTGCTCAATCCCTCAGCCCCCTGCACCCCTTAGCTGTCATTCTGCTCTCTATCTATGAGTCCATGTCTGTTTTGTTTATTAGTTCAGTTTTTTCAGTAGATTCCACATATAAGTGAAATCATATGGCGTTTGTCTTTCTCTGACTGGCTTATTTCATTTAGCATAATATTCTGCAGGTCCTTCCATACTGTTGCAAAGGGTAAAATTTTCTTTCTTTTTTATAGCTGAGTAGTATTCCAATGTGTAAATGTCCCATAGTTGTTTTATCTATTCATCTGCTGATGGGCACTTCGGCTGCTTCCATATCTCGGCAACTGTAAATAAACTGCATTGAACATAGGGGTGCTTATGTTCTTTCGAATTAGTGTTTTGAGTTCCTTCATATATATATGCCCTTTTCATGTCTCTGCCCTTCCTACTAGTGCCAATGTGGTCTCTTCTGTAAATCCTTGGTTATAAGACTTCTCTTCAGCTAGTCTTCATTTGGTTATTCAGGTCGATTGTTCTGTATTTTAGCTGTAATCACAGTAGATTCTGGGAGGAAGTGAGCTTAAAATCCACTTACTCCACCACCACCTTGGATGCCTGGAAATGTTATTTTGGTAACTACTTTGAGTAAAGGAAGCCTCATGCATAAAACATCAAAGAGAAAGACAGAATCAGGTCAAGATCTTCTGTGTCCCGGAGCGTGGTGAAGCACAACTCAATCGTCTGACTGTGTTGGGAAGTTTCTAGGGAGCTGCAGCAGGAGTCTGGGTTGTGGTTTGCAAGGGCTTAGTGACAGTAAGACAGGTCCCAGAAGCAGGAGGCTGTGTGTGTTTAAAATATAATAAGATAAAGATTGTTTAGCTGGATCCATATTTTTAAAGAAAAGACCTAAAAACAAAAGCAAGCTGAATTTGAAAATACGGTGCTTGAATTATTTACATGATTAGCAATATTAATTCAAAATGTCCTCAAGATATAAACTCAGACAAAAGCATAATGTTCAGGATTAGAAATATTTAACAGAGAAGTGAAATGATATTAATAAGTTGGAAGTGATTAAGTTGTCTTATCAGTGCACAAGTGTATTCATTAGGAGATCATTAACTATTAGAAGGTACCTATACTGTTTGTGCTGTGATCTAGAATTGACAAGACTTAGTAGCATATATTCACTGTATATCTATTGTATACACGGCTGTTTTACAGCAAAAAAAAGTGCCAGGTTTCACTTAGTAGCATTTCCATTTATTAGCAATATCATAGAAGAAAGCAAGACTGAGATTTTTAAAATTTATATTTTATTGATTATGCTATTACAGTTGTCCTACTTCCCCCTCTTTATTCCCCTCCACCCTGCACACTGCCTCCCAATCCACATCCCCCAACTTTAGTTCATGTCCGTGGGTCATTCATAGAAGATCTTCGGCTTCTCCATTTCCTACACTATTCTTTACCTCCCCCTGTCTATTTTCTACCTATCATTTATGCTTCTTATTCCCTGTAACTTTTCCCCTTCTCTCCCCTTCCCAGTCCCCCACTGGTAACCCTCCATGTGATCTTCATTTCTGTGGTTCTGCTCCTATTCTAGTTGTTTGCTTAGTTTGTTTTTGTTTTTCAGGTTCAGTTGTTGATAGCTGTGAATTTGTTGTCATTTTACTGTTCATATTTTTTATCTTTTTTTTTCTTAGATAAGACCCTTTAACATTTCATATAATAAGGGCATGGTGATGATGAACTCCTTTAACTTGACCTTATCTGGGAAGCACTTTAACTGTCCCCCCCATTCTAAATGATAGCTTTGCTGGATAGAATAATCTTGGATGTAGGTTTTTGCCTTTCATGACTTTGAATACTTCTTTCCAGCCCCTTCTTGCCTATAAGGTTTCTTTTGAGAAATCAGCTGCTAGTCTTATGGGCACTCCTTTGTAGGTTAACTGTCTCCTTTTCTCTGGCTGCTTTTAAGATTCTCTCCTGAAGGAAGCAGTCAGATTAGTTCACCTTCCTTCCTGTACAGTATTTTCAAACTTCCCAGTCATTAAAAAGAATATTTCTCTTGTCTGTACCATGGATTCTTCTCCAAGAAGTGGATATTTTGCTTTGCGCAATGAAAAGGGCAAGGCCCTGAGGTATAGGTTGCACCATTGCTCTGACTTCTGAAGAAATTATTTGAAGTTCAGCTGAGTCACAGGAGAAGCCTGTCCAGATATATCTTCTCAGAAACTTTCCAGAATGTGTTATATGTGGATAATGAGTTTTGAGCCAGCTGTGCATATTTAAGTTAATAGAAATGTGTTTTTTTTTTTTTTACGACTGAAGTGGCAGAGAGCACTATCGAACTCTAGTCACAGAGGCAAGCTCTGCTGGTGTTAGCAAACACCCTACTGTCAATACAGTACACTTCCGACACTCAGGAGTTCACTGGCCAGGACTGGCCTGCACCCTGAAGAAATGTTTTAATAAACACATGGCAACTTTTTTTGAAAGAAAAAAAAAGATTCTCTCCTTATCTTTAATCTTGGGTAATGTAATTATGACATGCCTTGGTGTATGCTTCCTTGGGTCCAACTTCTTTGAGACTTTCAGAGCTTCCTGGACTTCCTAGAAGTCTATTTCCTTTGCCAGATTGGGGAAGTTCTCCTTCAATATATTTTTCAAATAAGTTTTCAATTTGTTGCTCTTCCTCTTCTCCTTCTGGCACCCCTATAATTCAGATGTTGGAATGTTTAAAGTTGTTCTGGAAGTTCCTAAGTCTCTCCTCATATTTTTGAATTCTTATTTCTTCATTCTGTTCTGGCTGAATGTTTATTTCTTCCTTCTAGTCCAAACCATTGATTTGAATTCTGGTTTTCTTCCTGTCACTGTTGGTTCCCTATATATTTTCCTTTATTTCACTTTTCATAGCCTTCATTTTTCCCTCTATTTTGTGACAATACTCAACCAAATCTGTCAGCATCCTGATTACCAGTGTTTTGAACTGTCTATCTCATAGGTTGGCTATCTCTTTCACTTAGTTGTGTTTTTTTCTGGAGCTTTGATCTGTTCTTTCATTTGGGCCATTTTTTTTTTTTTTGTCTTGGTGCACCTGTTACGTAGTAAGGGGTGGAGCCTTAGGTTTTTACCAGAGTGAGGCAATGCATGTCACGGTGTTGTAGCACTGCATGTGGGGGAGGGGTCCAAGAGGGAACAATGCCACTTGCTCTGCTCTCTGCTGGCTTTCAGTCACTCCCATCGCTACCCACAAGCATATTGGACCCTTCTGATGCTGATTCCTGGGTGGGTGGTTTTGTGTATGTTTTAGGACTCTGTAGGTCTCTTTCATGAACTCTCCTGTGAGGCTGGTAGTTCCTTCCACTGCCTCAACCTTCACAGGTGTTTTCAGTCAGAGGTTTTGAGGCTTTATTTCCCCACACTGGAACCCTGGGTTGTTAAGTCTGTCTCACTCTCCAGTTGTTCCTCCCAGTTTATCAGCACTAAACTGTGGAACCACCTGCTCTGCCGGCCCAAACCTTGCCCACCCCAGTCCTTCAGCCCCTGCCTTGCTGAGTCCTCTCCACCTGGCTGCCCGTCTCTGCCCCTCCTACCAGTCTGGATGAATATTTATTCCTTAACTCTTTGGTTGTCCGACTTCAATACAGTTCGATTTTCTGGCAGTTCTGGTTGTTTTTTATTTCTAAATTTGCTGTTGTCCTTCTTTTGATTGTGTGAGGAGGCACAGTGTGTCGACCTACGCCTCCATCTTTGCCAGAAGTCGCAAAACGGAGATTTTTAGAAAATCCTTCTTTCTATTTTCAATATATGTTCCTGGACCCATTCCATGCAATTGCTGTCCCTGGCATTTGGAGATTTTGAATCCAGCTCCACAGAGGTTGCTCAGAGCAGTTTATACACAAGTGCAAAAGATTTTACACAGGCTCCATCCAAGAAAAGCTTAGTTTTTTATCAGCTGATCTGAGGGGCTCCTACTATCCCAACTTCATTGTAAGTTCTGTTATGTTCTGGATTAGGTAAAAGGTTTTAGATGAGCTGTTGGTTAAAAGAGAAAGCAGCTAGGAGTTTGACCAGACCAGACATCATCTCCTCTGCCAAGGAGACATTTTGAAAATCCTTGTAATTTTTAATGATGAAGTGTGGAAATCTGAAAAGAATCTTTGCTTTAAAAAAAAAGGAAAAATTTCCCCACAACGTCCTCCAAAAATTCACAATCTATATGAAGTGCGGTCCTCCTTAATCTTCTCCTCACCCACCTCCCAGTTCCCAGAGGCTGTGTGTTCTCCGCAGCTGGCACGGTGCAGTGTTCGCTGCAGAAGCAGAGGTCACTGCGACAGCAGTCCGATGGTAATGGACAGGACACAAGGACATGCCGGTAAACTCAGATCCGAAGTGGTTTCAGTGCTGGCCTGATCCCATATAGTTTAAATCAAGTTTGACATGGGATGATAACCACGGAAGTCTTTCGTTCCCAGGTGAGAAAGCTGTTGTCTTTGATCCTCACAGTCGGCTCTAACTGCGGCCAGAAACGCATGCAGCAGTCAGATTATCATTCAATTAGTTCTAAGAATGTGAACTATTGGAGGGCCAAAGTTACGGGTGCCGTGAAAGGCAAACAAGTGCATCAAAACTGTATGATGTTTGGTGTGACATATCTCTGGAAAATTGAAGCTCCCTTCCTAGCTTTGGCTTATGGCAGGTTTTCGGTGGCTCTCACAGACGGGGTGCCTGTCCAAAGCTCACAGCAGCCTCAGGGGGTGAGGGGCCCCGAAAGTGTGCCTGTTGAGGGGTGAGGAAGGATCGCCTGGCCTTCTGAGGTTTCCAATGCTATTGGCAGGGTCCAGACTGAAAGACAGACTTCTGGAGTCTCCACCTGGTGCTCTTTCCTATGATAACATCGGGAGAAAATAAAACTTAAAGCCGAGGGAGAGGGAGAAAGGAAAACAGGTTTAATGTCAAAGGTTGTGACAAACGGTAGGTTTATATTAAAACTCTTTTCCAATGTAATAGGTCTGGGGAACGTTGAAATGGACTTCTTGGGGAGAAAATGTCTTGATTAAAAACGATCAGATGTAAGGTGAAAATAAGCCTTGTGGATGAATGAAGCTCTTAGGGGAAGGGAATGGTAACATCGACTCTACTGGTTAGGCGGGCCTATTTTCACCTCTTCCGAGAGAGACCCTTACCACACAGTATTCCCGAGCACGGGGAAATCTTGGATCCTTGCAGAAGGGGGAACCCCCTTCACTGGGGGGTTTCCTAGAAAGTCATTTCTCTCCCTCACTTTGCATCAGGGGGATTGGTGGCTGTGCTCTGGATAATCAACCTCGGTTTCTGCTTACCAGAAGTCTCAGAAACCTCCCTCCAGGGCTTTAGTTCTAGGTCAAGGGGGACAAGATGCCAAGAATAAGGGAGTCGACAGGCACACACACTCGGCTCTCATCTTTGTTTGAAAATCTCCTCACACAGATCCTGACCTAACACCATCACCCACTGTGGCATAGAAATCAGTTGCCAAGGTCCAGCCTGAGTGTGCATTTTGTTCTTGGAGAGAAAATGAACAAGGAGAAGTTTCCCAGGGTGGCAAAAGACAGCCCTTCACGTGGCTTTGCTTTGGCCTGTTTCCAGACATGCTAGGGCTGGTGCATCATGAACTGTAGCCTAAACCTCCCATGCCTACTTCTTGGCTCTTAAGAAACTGCTCTAGAAACTCAATCTCTAGGTCATTTGGTTACATGTGGACAAAATGCTTAAAGCACATGTGAGAAAGGCAGCCAAATCAGCACTTTAAGAAACAGTTTTGGATAGTTACATCTCTTGAATCTTGATGAGGTGATTAAACCATATTCTACGATATGATTTAGGGACTGTATTAGGCCATAAGAGTTCTTTGCAAATCTCACTTGAATTTCACAGGATGATGGTCTGTGTTAACAGAGTTATTCAAGTGCAAGTTACTGAGAGCAGAGCCTGGTGAGAGAAGCCATGCCAAGTGGAGGCATCTTCCTCTGGGCCCCTCAAAGTTAAGAGAGCTTTGCATTTCCCCTAGAGCTGGGGCTGGGGCTGGGGCCAGGCCGGTGTTGACAATAAAGCAAAGTCTCTTAGAACACAGGAGGGGCTTTAGGAAGTTAAGTGTAAACCTAGTAATGATCGGAAGAAATCTCATTTATGATAAATCAACACTTGTAAGTACAAATTAGACCAAATCATCGAGCTACTTTCTTGAGCAGCATTCTTTTTATTCTCTTTGCCCCTGTAACTGTCCCCTCCCTGCACTCTGCTGGATGCAAAGCCGTTTCTGCACTCACGTAGGCCTACAACCTAGTCTAATGGTTCACTCCATTTACAGATGCCATTCTGCAACATCCAACCCCCCTGAAGCCTCTGTGAGGTAGACAGAAGGAGGAAAAAGGCGGGACCTTGACATAAAGCTCTCTGTTCAGGCGTCTCCCAGGCTCTCATCCAAGGTCCACACCAGCTGGCAGAAGGGTCGTCACCGAGCATACATCTAGTCATGTCACGCTCATTTAAAACTCTGCTGGGGCACGGCTCCAGCTTCAGCTCTCATCTTTTCAAGGAGTCCTCACTTGGTACTCTTGTATGTCGTCATCTTTGCTTATGTGGCCCCTTGTGGTTAGAAACAAACCAAACCAAACCAAACCAAACCAAACCAAAACACCCCTCAAAACCTACGTAGCTTTCAAGGCTCTGTTTGTGTATCTTTTCTTTTGTGAAGACTTCCATGATCTTCCATCTGTACCTCTATTTCTCCACCAGAATTAGTCTTGCTCTTCTGAGTGTGCCAGATTATGTTATAGCTAAATGTTCACCAACATGCATGCACACGCACACACACTCTTGACTGTATGTCAAGCTTCTTGTGGGTTAAGCCATACCTTTCCCCCCATGTTGTACTATGCTGGCTCTTCGAAAATGATGATTCAATCGGTTAAATGAACAAATGCAACAGTCTCAGAAGAACCACAAGGTCTATGGTTATCCGAGAGTTCTCTTCATGGAATAAAATGTTACGAGTGCCCCAAGTTCCAAGGGTTTTCCTTTTGCCTTGCCTCCTTAAGTGAAGATTAAACATAAAAATATTCTGAGTTGGGGAGAGTCTATGGGAAGGCAGACGCTGCAAATGATGTGGTCACTATAAAGCTGGACTTCTAAGCTTTGTGAAGCTTTGGGTGATGTCATTTTATTCTTTTAAAGGAGAAACCACAAGGGAAGCTAGTACATATCTGGCAGATGGTTGATCCTCAACAGAGGTAAGTTTCCATTTCTGTCCATTCCTCTGATGTTATGTGGTCTCCCCACTCCTGAACTGTCATCCCATTAGTCAGTTCACATTTGTTGTCTGCTCTTTTGTGAGGGCTCTGCTGGGCTCTGGAGATGCCGTGGGAACCATGGTGGGCACAGTGAGTTGACTTCACGAAGCACGCTGACTAGCAGCAAATACTGATGCTCCTCAAGGATCCGCTCTTGCCTTTGTTCCCTTCTGTACATTCCTCTTGGAAGATAGCGTTTATTGTTTGTGGTTTCACCTAATGCTCTAAAAACGTAGTGAAACTCAACATGATCTCCTGAGTAAAGATACTTGCGTGGCAGGGGCGGGGGTCAGGGGCCCATGCTCCTCTCCTGAGCTCCAGGTTTGTATGCGCAATGCCACGGAGTCATCTCTAGCTGGCTTTCTCCAAGGCACTACAGACAGATCATGTCTGCGATCTTCCTCCAAATGCCCAGTTCTCTTTTCCCGATCCTAGCAAATGTCATCACCAGCCACTTACACGCCGAATCCTAGAGCCATCAACTTCCACGAGTGTTTGTTGGCTGCCTCTCTTGGATCTCGCACTGGGAGAATGTTTTGATATACATTGTCTGACCTTTGGCTTTTTCTTCTTCATACCACAGCCTTCATGCCTACTTCCCCATATCTAACCTGACTTCAGTTTGATCTGCCCGGTTGCTGCAAAGTTTGTTTCCCCTCTCCTCTTTCTCTCCATAGTTGGTGTCCTAATTGTTAAGTTCTTAAAACCTGTCACTCTTATCATTGGAATCCACCCAGAAATCAAGCCCACACCCAGCTTGCCATGCCAAGCCCTGCATGATCTGGCTCTGACCCAGTTACTTAGCTTTCCCTACTTCTATGCCCCACCCAAGAAACTCAATCTCCACCAACATCGACTGACTTATTTTTTTAATGGGTCTTTCTTAGCCGTTGTGTCTTGCTCAGGGTGTCCATTTCCTGGAGGGCCTTTCTCTTGTTCTAAACTTTTTGAAATCCAACCCAGCCTAAAAGGTCCAGCTCCACCCCTATCTTTCTAGTCTTCGATATTTCCTCAGGTTGTGGTCATCTGCCTTTCCTGTGCCTCTAGAGTGTTTGCTTTGGATTGTGATGGTCAGAGACACCCCAGAAAAACTTCGTGTGATGTACCAGAGGGGACAGGCTCTTTCTACAGTCTGTCTGGTTCCACCACTAACATAAAATAGGGGAACGCGTCATTGATCATAATCTCCATCCTGCCCTGAATCTGTGGGTGGAGAGAACCCCAAACCAATGCACCTCGAGGAGCTTTGCTGCTTGATTTAGCTAAAAAGAAAAAAAGTTATTTGGAACACATCAATGTCCTGTGAAAACAAAACAAAGAAAAACCTTGGGCTAAGTACGGTAACACCATCGTAGGGGTTCAGAGGGAAAGATCAGGACACGGCTCACTAGGACAGGGAGCTTTAGCAGGAGAGGGCGATAACAGGGGATGACTACAGCAGTGACAACATCAAGGCAGATCGCTAAACAATTGTCACATCATTGGGCTGCATTAGGTAATCGTCCTACTAGGCCACAGCTGGTATGCAGTGAAACAACTTGGCCGAGGTTTCTGTGCAAACGTGACGGCACGGAGGCGGCCGTGGTCGTGGGTGGTGGTAGAGCCACACCTGCACTCAGACCAGGTTTAGTCCAGGGTCAAGTTCACCTGAGCAGAAAAGCTAAGGAAGTAGGGCAAAATTGGGGCCAAAAGAACATCCACAACAATAGCAAGAACTTTGTTTTCTCAATTATATTTGACCTCTTGAATTATATGGAAAATCACCTCAAAGCTTTGATTTTCTAGTGAAGCTCAGCTACCTGTTAACGAATACTGACATTTGATGTCATTTGTATGACGGGAGATGGAACCATTCGCTAAACTAGTGGGGCCCTGGAAGCAGGCGCCGTGCGCAGGCGCACTCTCCCGCCCTGGGAGGCAGGCCGCAGTTACTGCACTTCTCAGACTGCAAGAGGGTGTTTCTTGTTCCTTTGTTTCCCCTCTAGACAAGGGCTCCCTAGGGGTTCTCAGGCATTCCTTAAATGTTTTTGCGTTTTGCCTGACAATGAAATTCTCAGTTTTATTTTGTCTATTTTTTTTAGATTTATTTATTTATTTTTAGAGAGGGAAGGGAGGTAGAAAGAGAGAGAGAAACATCAATGTGCGGTTGCTGGGGGCCGTGGCCTGCAACCCAGGCATGTGCCCTGGCTGGGAATCGAACCTGCGATGCTTTGGTTCGCAGGCTGTGCTCAATCCAGTGAGCTACGCCAGTGAGGGCATGTTTTATCTTTTTATAGTTGCCTTTCCTTAGTGAGGCCAGACAGCAGAGTGAGAATCAGGAGGAAGAGTGGGAGCTAGTTCCACTGGAGTCCTCCCAGACCAGAGGAAACAAGAGGACATGTGGATGTCTGGCAAGAGACAGCGTGTTGGTCTGTCCCGAAGGGGTCTGGGCCTGCTGAGGGTCCTCTGAGGAAGAAAGTGCTGACTGCATGATTGTAAGTCAGGGCTGAGAGGAAGGAAAGGAGAGGGGAGGAGAGGGGAAGGGAGGGGGAGGAGAGAAGAGAGCTGTTCAGGACTCGGAACTGCACTGAACCGTACATTGCCAAGGCCCAGGAGACTGGTGGGCAGAGAGGGTAATGCCTTCCCCAAATGGAGCACAGCATCCCCCTCCTGGGGTGCTGAGCTGTCCATCTGTGCCAGCAGAAGAGGGGCACGCAGATAAAGAAGAGCCTGGGACACGTTGTAGGAGCCCGCGACCCCTGCCAAGCCAGTACCTCAGCTGAAGAGTCCAGGCTTGGTGTTGGCAGCCTCGTGCACCACCAGCAGGCAACTGGGTCACCTCAAGTCCTGAGCATGTCTTCCCATCGTCCTGCTGGGCGTAAGGAATCCCTTGCTCTCTTAGTCTTTGGGCAGAGATTTACAAGCCAATGAGGCAAAAGGAGGGAAGCCCTGAAGCACTTTATATTCACATGTCGTTCACCCCACCAGCTAAAAAGCCTTCGTTAACAGGCAGCTGTTCCTGGAAGCGGTCACGCATTCATGGTCGGTTATGGACTTTTTGACTCTTTCTTGAGTATCTCTATCTGAGAATGGGGTTTAAAGGGAAGTTGCAAAGAAATGAGTCCTGAGGTCTGGATTCGTGATGGGGCAAGCCTGTCAGGTAGCCAGGGGCACGGATTCCCCCGTTTGTCTGAAGGACGAGGCAGGGGAGGCAGAAGAGGAAGACTGGAGACACTGGGGAGCGTGGTGTGGGAAAGACAGCAGGAGAGGAGCAGAGACTCTCCTGTGGGCCCGCGTTCCCGGGCTGGCCTTGCCCCGAGAGCGTTAGACTGAGCCAGAACCCCAGCATTCCGCCTGACCTGGGAGCCCCTCCCAGGCGATGGGGCTGGGAGCAGGGATCACACTTGAGGCCATAATGGCCTTCGTCTCCACGGAGAGCAAGAGTCAAGCTCATCAAGCGAGTTGGCGGAGAGGGGACCGTGCCAGAGAAAACAGTCAAGCAAAACAGAGCCTCACCCGAGACTTCAGGCCGAGGAAATGAGCACAGGAACGTGGGCTTCTTTCATGGGAGCTGGCCCATCAATGGTGTGAAGGCCATGGTGGGGAAACCGATTACAGAATGGAGAAGGCGACTCCTTTCAAGATCAGTGTTTGTCTTCGGGGCACCCTGTTGGCCCCGCCTGAAACAAGCCGCCTGAAAACAGGGGTCACCAGCTCAGCAACCGTGGACATTTGGGGCCAGAGAGTTCTTTACTTTGAGGGGCTGTCCTGGGCACCCCCGGCCTCTAGCCTTTAGATGTCTGTAGCACCCTCTCCCCAGTGTGACCATAAGAAAATGTTTCCAGACTTTTCTAGACATGCCCGGGGGGTGGGGTGGGGCGGGGCACAAAACCTCCCCCATCTGAGAACCACCAGCTTCAGTGTCCTGAAGGTGGCTGTTACATTCGCTCATTCATTCACCTAAGTTTGCTTCTCAGTAAAGGGTGATGGTAGCAAGAAATAACATTCTGGAAGGTCAAGTGAGACAGTGAGCAAAGGTCAGATCCACCGTGTGTTATTCAGCTCCCTGGTGGCAGACTTAGCACGTTTGCGCAATCGGTAATGGAAGCAGTAGCACGTGCTTAACTGAGGCACTGAGTTTGTAGTCTAGTCTCTGCTCACCTGTGTGGCCGTGGCACCTCAACCTCCCTAAAGCCTTAAATCTGAATGGGTTTAACGTGGTCCTGAGCAGCACACCTACACAGGTGTCGGCATTTTATTTTCCCACCTTTATGAACCTAAAAGCACGTAGCAAAACCTTTGGCCTGGGAAGCTTTCTGTAGAATGGTTTGTCTTGGTCTAAAATTTAGACCCAGGATGCAGCCCAGGATGTCTGTAAATGTGGCCCAACACAAAAGCGTACATTTACTTAAAGCATGATGAGATTTCTTTGTGATTGCATGTCACAATGGATGTAACATGTGGCCCGAGACAGCTGTTCTTCCAGTGTGGCCCAGAGACTCCAAAAGGTGGGACACCCCTGGTCTAAACAGTAATTGCATCAAACATGGGCGGGGTTAATTTGCGTCAGTAAACCCCTCACCTAAGTATGGGAAAACAGTGAAGTGGAGGCAGAGGTAAAAAAAAAAAATCTCAAAAGAGGTTGATTTGATAAATAACTGCATAAATACTTCCTAAAAACATGAAAATAAGAAATATCTTTAGCAAGTGGCAGAAGTAGCAAAAGAGAACCATGCAAAACTGTACGAGAGGCTAAATTAACCTCATAGAAAGTGCTCTGAAAGTTGGACGTTAGGAAAATGAGGGGGTGGAAGGAGCACACGGTAAAGAGACTCCTGAGTGAGTTGGCTACACACAGGCTGACTTCACAGGGACGGGTTTGGGGCCAGCTGCCTCCAGTTCCATCGCTTTCCCGGAACACCGCACTGCTCTGGTGATTCTGGGGCTAGGAGGTCAGTCTGGGGACTAAAGAGAAAAAACAATACAGGCAGGTACAGAGGAAATGGAATGAGGCAGTGCTGAAGGACAGGTTTCTGCCCAGAGGTCACATCCCTGGCGGCCTGCACTTGTTAAAGTGGAGACACGGCCAAGAGCCGGCCCTCCTCGGGACCCCCTCAGGCGAGAACCTTCCCCAACCAGCCTCCCCACCCCGCACGCACAACTCCTGGCCTGTCTCTATTTGTCTCACAGTCATCATCCTCTCCTGGGTTATCTATTTGTTTATCTGCTTAATGTCTGTCTCCTGCTTTGCCCTGCCCACAGCCAGACACACACAATTGCATGCATGCATACATGTAAAAACACACAGATGTGAACTCTCTAGTCACTACTGCCTTCTCCAGGGCTCACCACTACCCCTCCAGAACTCCTAAGTGCTAAGTGTCATTTACGGGTTTATTGAGCGTTAGATGCTGGGCCACTTACACCCTGGTCCCTCATCCTCACAACAGCTTTGCCAGGCGGGGATCGAATCACATCTTCAAGACACTCTCAGATCTAATTGGGGGTGGAGGGTAAACAGATTCACAATCTTTTTTTTTCCCTTTTAACATGAAGAATCTAATGTTTGGAGAGGTTCAGAAACATTCCTAAGATCCAACAGCAAATAATTATCCTAGCTGGTATTTAAAGCAAGATCGTTCAACTAAAATCTTTCTAAAATGCCATACTACCCCAGAGGACCGGTGAGCATCAGACAAAGGAAGGTCTTCCTTTCTCTCTGCTGTAAAATGCTCTTCAGCTGCCACAAGGAGCCCTTGTGCACTTGGGGTCTGTTCCAGGCTTGGGTGCAGACCGGAGCCCCTGGAAGGCCTCTGGAAGATCATACGACTCATGTGACAGACCTGGCCAAGGTGGGAATGGCTGCCCAAAGTTGCCAGCGCTGGGCTCCAGAGCCTTTTGGAGATGATGCTAAACTATCTCTTTCCCATAGAACTATAATGTGAGCCGTAATTAATTAAGGATTTTTTAGTAGTCACATTTTTTAAAAATGGAGTAAGAAACATAATATTAATGAATCATAGCTTATGTTTAACTCCAAATATCCAAAATATTATCATTTCAACAGGCAATCAGTATAAAAATTAGTAAAGTTTAAATCAATTAAAATAAACTAAAATTTATAACTCAGTTCCTCGCTTGCTCCAGCCATATTTTAAGTGCCCCATCACCACATGTGGCTGGTGACTGCGACAGTGGAGAGCACAGTGCTAGGGAAACGCTTGGTGCTGGTGGCAGTTAGGAGGAGCTTCCTCGTGTGTCTCTGCTCATTGGGGATTCTGGGGCCTCGGGCATGACAGCCCAGGGGGTCTCGGTCCTTGCCTACACAGTGGCTCAGTGTCCAAAAAACAGGGCAGAAGCTGCGAGTGTTTTGTGACCAGCCCTGAAAGTCATGTTGCTTTGCTCTGTCATTCAATTGGAACATGGTCACACTTGCTTGTTTCCATATTGACTGTGACTTCTTTGCACCTCAGTGTCAGAGTTGAGTGGTTGTGATGCAAACCCTGAAATATTTACTATTAGGCCCTCAACAGGAAATGCTGGCTGACTCCTGCTATAGACTATCAAAATTTCAGATGGCATGGTGAGGACTCCCAGTTTTTAAATGGCAGAGTCAAGTTAAGATGATGATACCTTTTCATCCTGAAGTCACCTCAGAGCAACAAAGAGAACAAAAAATCGGACATATAAGCTCCATCTTCAACAATAAAGGACACATCTACAGCTTTGAACCACAATCTATCAGGGAACGTAGCAGAGACCAAACAAGGTCACAGGAAAAACCAAGATGTGATTCTCGTGTCCGGATGTCTCAGGGAGAACTGGCTGAGCACAGTTCTCTGAAGTGGATGGCCCACCCCGTGGGACGAAGTCAGCCATTCCTTCTTTACTTGGGACAATGGGAAAGTCATGAGCAGAGGGATGGTGAGAACACCCTTGAACTTGATTCCCCACCAGGGATGGTTAGAGACCCTGCCGTGTTATAAGGGTGGAGGAGAGAGATGCTGTATTGAGAGCAGTACCCCTTCAATCTCTACTGTCTGAGAAGAAGTAAAAGCTAAAAACATACATCTGCAACTGTTTATTCCCTTGGAAGTGTATTAGTTTCCTAGGGTTGCCAGAACAGATTTTCACAAACTTGGTGACATACCAAAAGTTTATTCTATTACAGTTCAGGAGGCCAGAAGTTCAAAATCAAGGTGTCACCAGGGCCTCATTCCCTCTAAAGTCTCTAGGGGACAGTCCTTCCTTGCTTCTTCCAGTGTAATTCCATGTTTCATTTTTCTGAAGTACCAACAAACTTTTCCCGAGTGGCTCTGCACCGTTTTACCTTCCCACCAACAGTGCACCAGAGTTCCAATTTCTCCACACCTTCACCAACACCTGCTGTTTTCTGTTTTGTTATGTTTTAAATTATAACAATCCTGGTAGGCACCTCTTTGTGATTTTGATTTGTATTTCCCTAATGACTAGTGATATTGAATATCTTTTCATGTGCTTACTGGCCACTTGTGTGTTCTGTGTAGAGACATATCTATCCAAGTCCAATGTCCATTTGTAATCAGCATTTGTCCTTTTGCTGTGGAGTCATAGGAGCCTTTTTATATATTCAGGACACTGAGCTCTTATGAGATATTGACTTGCAAATATTTTTTCTCCATTCTGTGCATTGTCTTTTCACTCTGCAGACAGTGATTTTTATGCACAAAAGTTTTGAATTTCAGTTAAGTCTAATCTATCTACTTTTTCCTTTTGTTGCCTGTGTGAGTGTTGGCTTTGGTTCTTTGGAGAGATTATTTGTTGACATTAGGTAAGCAGGGCGGGTTTTGCTGGACATTTGGAACTTTGATCAAGGCTAGACCAGACCAGAAATAAGCTTGTTTATGGAGATGTTTATGGACCCACCGCAGAGATGTCCACTCTGGATGGCAGAAGAGTCTGGACGGTCCAGATGTCACCCTTGTCTCATCAGATAATGCTCTTTGGGACCATTTTCCTTTCCGTGAGTCCCAGATGGCCTCAGTTCATCTAAGTGGCTGCCTCGGTTATGGGGGAAAACTATCTGCAGCCTGTTTTTCATCTCTGTCAAGACTCCCTCTTATCCTGTACTTTTTGGCTTCTCAGAGATACTCGTGCACAGAGAAAACAAACAACACCAGCTTCTGTTTCACTTTTCACTAGTTAAGTTTGATCTTCTAGGTACCTTGTCATTCACACACACCTGTTATTTCCTGTATCATCAAGAGGATATAACTTGAGTTGTATAAACTGTGATGTCTTTTCAGCTGAATTGTTTTCAAAATTCTAATGCCTATAAGGTGCATAATATTACCAGTTTTACAGTTTCTTCTTCTTCTTCTTCGAGATAACCTTGGTTTCCCTCCCCCGCCTCTGAAAGGGACCAGAAGCTTGGGCAATAATGTGCATGTGTGTGCACGTGGGGAAGCATGTGCTCATTAAGATAAAAGCACTTGGCTCTGTGGATGCAGGTGGATTCCCCAAATACCTGAGAAACACAGAAACTCGTCTTTGCCCTTCCTGGACTTCAAATATAATTCCTTGCCATGTTTAGGAAGCAAAATCACAAAGTGCATCCAAGAACCCGTGGAAAGATTGGGGGCCAATTGCAGACGCTGATTCTTTCATAGTAGATTTAGTTTGTGGAAACTGCCGGCATAATGACTTAATCGGTATAACAGTTTAAAGCCGAACTTGACGTGAGCCATATGAGTTCACTACATTCATATTCCCATGCAAGTGCTATCAACGTGGAAGAAGTGGTCTGGAAGAGCAGCATTGGAAAATATTTAAATAAGCCATTAGTCCTGCCAACTCAACACCAGGGCATCTTGACCGCACATTTGGAACTACAAGAAACGAGTCGTAAACCTCTGAACTCTGGGAATGATTACATCTGGCCCGGGAACAGGCAGGGTGGGGCCCGTCCAGCCAGCCACAGCTGATCCTGGGGTGCTTTTCCAGCCTCGCCGCAGGGAGGATAAATGGGTCCAAGGAGCCTGTGCAGCCATCTATCAACAGGAAGAGAAGGAAGGGCAAGGGCCACACGAGAGGGTAACAAGAAGGCGGGAAAGAATGGGCCCGCAGCCGAAACTCGGCCAGAGCATCCGGGTGCAGATGAAGTCCGATGCAGGAGAGTGAAGGAGGAATAGGGCCCTTTCTTTCTTCTCCCGGGAGCACCCAGCTAAAAATGAGCGTGGCTGTGCATGACCGGAGCGGTAGAATCCAGAAATTTTATGAATTGGTACTTCTCCAACTTTAATACGTTTCAGAATAACCGGAGGGTCTTGTTAAAATGCAAATTCTGATGCACTTGGTCTTGAATTCCGAGAACTTGGTGGGGCTGAGGTTCTGCGTTTCCAACAAATTCCCAGGGTAGGCGATCTGCCGGACCTCCTTTGAGCAGCAAGGCTGTGAACTGAAGATAAGGTGGAAAAAGAATGAAGACAGAAATGAAGTGGGGGATGGAGGGTCAGAACCCCAATGCTTTTTCTGGGACCACTCATGCCATGGGACCACTCATACCATGGGACCACTCCCAGAGGATGCCTCTCCTTAGTAGGGTCCATGACCGAATTTTCTCTCGTGAGAACTGTAGCCAGTCACTTCCCTTAGATCTGGGTGACAAAGGGAGACACAGGGTGTTTCTCCCCATTTTGTGGAGGGAGGGTCTATTCTCCCCATTTTGTGGAGGGAGACGCCATGACTTTAGGGTAGCAAACTGTCTCAGCAGAGACACCAGTGTCCCATGGAAAGGGCTGGGACCAAAGAAGCCACGTAACATCTAAATGTATTAGTGAGCACACATAAGACATTCCTGGGAATACTTGTTAATTTTTTTTGGGTGAATCAGATAAGCGTTAGAGAAATGCATGTCTTCCCGAGGAATCACATGTGTGTGCTGCTCAGGAGAGCCAACACTGGTTTGCCTGCCCAGCGAGCCGCAGAGAGCAGAGTGCGGCATCCATCTGCCTTTCCTCCTGCGCCCTCTCCCCACCCCAGTGCTGGGGGACCAAGAAGAGGGCAGCTACGGGAGTATCTGAAAGCCAGGCTACGCCTTCTTCCCATTTCTCTCTTTGATCTTACACACTTCTGAAACATGCCTTAACCTAGATTTCTTTTGCTGTGAATTGGCATTGTTAAGAACGTTTGCCATTTTTTATTGTGTTTCTATTTTCTTATTGGCGTGTGAGAGCTCTTTACCATGAGGCCTTTCTTGCATGTGTGTGGTTAAAGTTTTAGAGACATATCACCTTTGAAGATGCAGATACTGCTTCTGCTCTTTGGGCTTCAGTTCGGTGGGTCACTAGAGTCCCATGAATGCTACTGCTGCATAAGAAGCACCCCAACTAAGTGGCGTGTTGAGAACAAATGGAACTTAAATGGGTATCACCAACACGTGGCTAAAGATCTCATGAATATTTTGGGCCTCATGAAAATTTGATGTATCACATGCTTCATGAATATTGAGTGCCTGCTTGTTCTTGCATCCATCCCAATCTGTTTAGCATATGTATGTCCTACTTCTTTTCTTTTGCCTAATGTTTCTCACATGATACCTATTTCTAAACTCAGTTTTGCTTATCTTTTTTATTTATTTGTTTCTCTATTTTTTACTGTACAATTGAATACATTTTTTTAAATTACAACCATTCCTTGCTTTCCCCGAGGCAGTTTGCAAAACATTTGGATGTGATATAGGAGGCACATTACGTGCAATGAAAAGCCTTCCTTCTTCAGCTGAGCTTTGTCTCCCGATCTTGACCAGGTCTCTTGTGTTGGGCCCCAGACAGCCTGGCTGGGGAGGTCAGCGGCATTCCTTCTGGCCGAGGTCCGCTGAAGCCCACGTGCTGAAGTGCCCGAAGAATTTGCATGTTCTGACAGTAAGGTGGGGGCTCCTTGGAGGCCATTCAGAGGCCATTCTGGGGCAGTCTCACCGAGAAGTATGAGTGAACAGAAATTAGCATCGTTGTAAATGGCACCGGATTCTCACAGCACGTACCCGCACCCTTGAGGTGGTGGAAGGGTGGATGTCGGCACCCCTACTCAGCTGTGTGTTAATTCTGTATCCAGGGAGAGCTGTAATTGAGATAAAAATTGGAAATATAAACAAATCCCATCTTCCAACATTTGTGATATCCCATATAATTAATGGGCAAAAGTGAAAACTTGAGTTGCCCTCATAAAATGCAAATGGTTATTGAAATGAACTTTATTCATCCCATTTAATAGGGATCATTAGGCTTTTCTTTTACATGGAAAAGGGGGATCAAAGACATTAAAGACCCATTACTTTATGTCAAAGCAATGTTTTATTGGGTCTTTGTGAGTTAAAATAGATCACAGTCTTTTCAAAGTTCAGAAACAAAAGGGAATGAATTTAGGAAGAGGATGTAGCATGGAAGGGAAGAAAGTTAAAATGCTAGAAGTTCTATACTTAAAATAATAGTTCTTTGCCCCTCCTCCAGCTCTTGTGTTTGATAGAAAAACAGAGATGAATCGTTTTCATTAGCTAAGCATATTCCAATGTTGCATTAGCTAAATGGAAATCTTATTATAGTCCCTGGTGGAATAATTTAAGCTAGTATTCTTTATGTGGCTCTGCATATAAATATCTAGCTTCAGACTTTCAACCAAGATCCAAATCAAACAAAATTAGTTCATTTCATCTTTCAGTAAGACATTGTTCAACTAACACACAGGTGTACTCTTTGGAAGGAGGCCAGCCAGAACATATTTGAAACTGACTACAGAGAAATTACTAGAATTTACTAAAGACCATAGGCTACAGTTTTAATTACTTAAAGAGCAATTTATTCAAATAGCCAGGAGGGGTTTAATCTCAGCTGAAAATGTTTGGGTAGGTTCCATGTTAGTTTCACCTCATTCTAAGAATCTAAATCTTATATATGTATTTTTTTCCTTGCCAAAGTACCATATTGCTTCTTGGGTGATGCCAATAAATACAAAGTTCTTATTAGTTGAAATATGGGCATACAAGAAATACTCACTCACTGTCTAGATACTCTTGATCTACACGTCTGAAGTACTTAGGATAAATGATACCCGTGCCTCTTTGTTCTGCAAAGAGAGCCGAAAATCTCCAAAGATTAGCTTTTCTTGCAGAGTTTCCAATAATAATACTTGATTACACAAGCAATTGATGTAGTAATAATTTCAGACAATAGTGCTTAGCACTTACGCATTTGTCATCTTCAAAGTTGTTTCACCCTCACAAAGCCCCTATGAAATAAGGAACTCAGCAAGTAGTCCATTATTCTCACACTCATAGTCTTGAGCTCCAACCACTGAAGTGTGTTCGCTTCCTCCTGTATCACTTGGCTCCAGCCGAGGTGGGTGGATGGTGAAAAATGTTTGCTTCACCATCTCATTTTCTCTCACATAATCCATGTAGCTGGCAGAGCGCTGCTCTGTTCTTATTCTTACATTTATTTTTTTTGTACATTGCAAACATTGGCTTAACTCTCCTAATGTCATAAATCTACCCAGTGGGTACTTTCTGTAGCACAGGTGAAACACAGCTCCCAGACCTCTCTCTGCCTTCTCATGCTGGAAAACCAGATTTGCCAGTGTTGTTATGGCAAACCCCTCCGCTTGAAGGACAGTCGAGAAACCGGAGACATTTGGGAGACTTGGCAGCATTGAAACCTCATCTAGGAGAAAGAGTTTGGAATTTTAAACAAAATAATTCAGAGGGAACAGGAAAACCTTTAAATATTTTTAATGAAATTGAGTTAGTACTTGATTATAACATCCGTTTGAGAAAAGAATAATAGAATGCGATCGTTGCTCCCAAAGCTTGCTGCTCTTGACTCTGAGTTTAAAGCTCTCCTTGAGGTTTAGTTAGAGAATGCCAAGGCATAATTATTGTGTCAGCCAGGAGAGGATAGGAGTTACTGTGATAACAAATTAATTGCAGGACCCCAGTGGCTTAACACAGCAAAGGTTGGTCCCTGGAGCTCGCTGGCCACTGTGAGTCAGCAAAGGAGTGGGGTGGGAAGGGGCTCTGGTCTTGGGATCCAGCTAATGGGTGTTCCACTGTCATGGCTACACCCATTTGGAACACCCTGCATTCACCAATGCAGAAGAAGAGAGAAGCCCAGAAAAATCACATCTGCTATTCTAAGATTAGGTTTGAAAGGGACAAGTATCATTTCTGACCAGAATCCGTTGACCAGAAGTAGGCTGGTAGGACCATGTGGTAAGCATGAGGGTCTCTGCCATAGTCAAAATGAAATATTTGTAATATTTTAGACACACATAATATTTTACGTAGATATACAATATATAATATATATCGTATTTTGTAGACATAAAGCACATTATGCATATATGCATACTGTACATGGCATGCATATTTAAATGCAAAGTAAAAATGTATATTTCCCTCCTCATTTTCATCACCTATTTTAGAGGAGCACATCAGGGAAACCATTTTCCCCAATAAAAATACAAAGGACAGCAAAGAACTGATTTTAATGTCTGCGCTGTGGAGCACTTGGCCTTCACCACTGCAAGCCCTACTGAATGAAGAGCTGATCCTAAGTTCTTTGCAGCTTCAACCAAAACCCACCCTGCACTCTGTACCACCGGGAAAATTCAGTGGTAGCGACGCTGCAGCACAGAGGGAAATACGTGGCATCCCAGCCATTCACCGCATGCAGTTGCGAGACGAGCCAGGATTCATTAATATTTTGGCTGCAGCATGGCATTCACAAGCTCAGAGTCCCATGTCAAGAAAGTGTGTGCTAAAACAATAACCTAAACATTATTTAATTGTGGTGGGCGATGGGCGCAGTGGGATCTATTATTCAGGCCATCTGAAGATGGGTTAAACCACTGTGAGGAAGCATGGTCGAATGTCTGTAGGCGTCAACTGGCTTTTGCCTGGTTTTCAAATTTGCTCTCATTTTTAAGCCGTCTGATACTTTGGTCCAGGAAACATAATTAAATGCAAGAAATCCAGATGGATAAGTAGAACAGCTATATTTATTAAGGGTTTACTCTATGCCAGGGATATTACTAAGCTATTTATAACATCATCTTATTTAATGTAGCTGCTACAATGATTCTGTAAGTTAATTTTTAGGTCTATTTTATTGGTGAAGAACTTAAGATCCAGAAAGTTTAAATAAACGTGCCTGAAGTCACAAGGCTGCAGTGGCAGAAATATGACATAAACCCACATGCACTTATTAAGCGAGTGGGTGGAAAGGTCTGGCCTGATGTGGTGGAGTCAGGGTAAACTTGACCCCATTCGCAACATTTCTCAGTGTCATGAGCTTCCTTAAAGGCATGTGCTCAAGAAAGCCTGGATGACCCTCCTCAGTTACGGCCTGCCAAAAAGGCTTAGACCTCAGAGGAGCTGGAGAAAATCGTAAGTCGAGGCTAGGTGTTCTCCCGAAGGTGTATCTCTTGTGCATTTCTTCATTGTTAGCGTCTTCATGTAACGCCTCTTCATTTCTATTATTTTGCTTATGTTTTTCTTTTTTCAGTCCTTCCTTCTGATCTTATTCTTCTATACCTTCCATATAAAAGCTATTCGTTTCATTTACTAAGTCTTTTTTTTCCCCCCTGTGAGTAACCAAGCTCTCCTCCTTTCTAGGATGTATCAGTAACACCCAGCTACTCCAAAGGTGGAGCTGTTCTTTTTCCAGCTGCCTGAGCTTTGTCCACTCCCTTCCTCACAATAGCAGCAAAGCGCACCCAGGAGGCCAACAGCTTCTCTGAAAATAGTGACCTCCGGCCCCTGGATTCTGCTGGGTCCTTCCTCTAGGGAAAGAGAAGAAACAAACCTGAAGGTCAAGGATCTATCTGGCTTGATTTCCACCCTCTTCATTTCTGCAGAGCTTCTAGTTCCAGCCCCCTCCTGAGCACATTCCATGGGGACACGGATCTCCCAAGATAACCAGGGACGGCCAGTTGTCCCAGGCGCCACCCTGTAGGAACAGATAGGAGAGAGAGAAATCTGGGAGACCACATGCTTTGGAACCAGGGCATGCTGAGTTGGAATCCCAGCTCCTGGGACACTCACCCTGGCCTCTGCAAAGCCAAAGTGAAAAGTGGTCTCAACCCGCCCTCTGGAGTCTGCTGTGAGGTCAGAGGGATTTTCCCTGTGAGACATTCATCAGGTTGTTGAACTTGGTAGACAAGGCCCCATCTTGTTCTGAGCTCCCCGCCCACCACTCCACCACCACCATGTAGCCTTAGCTCTCTGCCTGTCAGAAGAGACCTGAAACTCATTCCCCATGGGAAAGCCATCTCCGAGGGGTACCCAGAGTTCAGGGTCTATAGGGGCCTTGTGTTTTAAGTAGGTGAATGTGAGAATTCAGTACATATAGTTATGGAATAAATGCACGTTTCTCACCGGGCATTGCTCTACAAAGAGAAACTTCTAGCATAGGAGCCTTGTGAGGGCTTCTGAGAGCCTGTGGGGAAATAGGAGGGGCAGGGCTGTCCAGGTCTCAACTCCACAGCTCCAGCCGCAGGTCACATGGGGTCTTCCAAGGGGCCCCAGGGATGTGGCATAATTCCCTGAGGAGACCCCCTGGCATGGGGCACTTAGCTTCCTTTTCTCAGGAGCTCAGTGCTGCTGGTGGGACCCAGGCCCTGAAGATGGCTCTCACTGCCTAGCATTTCTTTTCCCTTCGCTCCTCTCTTGGGCTAGATCAGAGGCTGCAGTCTGAAGAGCTGGGGTGTCCATGAGCCAGGCGCAGCCTACTCCTCTAAACTAACCCCTCCACCCTCCCCCAGAGCAGAGCCCTGAGCCTCTCACTCTCATTTCTTGGGTTTTCTGGCCCCTGGAGTCTAACCCGAGGTCTGGGGCGGGAGCCGTGTTCAGACACCAGGAAGCATCGGTTAGGCGCTCACGGCTGCAGGTCGGAAGAGCTTTAATTAGAGGCCTCTTCAGACCACCCGCCCGCCAGCCTCTCCAGCGCCCTGCCCTGCCGTCTGCATCCCAGAAGGGCCCCTGCCGCCGTGGGTGGCAAACCGCAGCAGGACGCCTGAGGATAGTCAAGGGGGCCCGAGGAGGCCTTCAGACCTCAGCTGGTTTTAATCCTATAAAACTGAAACTTAACATGTGAGGCAGGCAAGATAAAAATGCTCTTGGGTTGCGGGAGTGTTCCACGTTGGACTCCAGGTCCCATGGGGTCAAATTTGACAACAACGATGATGACGGCAACAGTCCTACTAGCAATCCTAACCACCGAGTGGGGAAAAGCAGGAACACAAGGGAGAATCCTGATGCTCGCCTGGCGTGTGTGTGTGTTGTTCTTGCTGATTAAACAGGAAGCCCAAGGGACGGCACCCAGGGATGGCAAAGCCTCCTGTTCCCAGCAGGTCTGCTGGAGGTGCCACCAATGCTTTCCCGGCTTGTCCTCGGGCCCGTGTCTGGTGGGCCGGAGCTGCGCCTGGGAGGCCAGCCGCCATTCTGTGCACTTCTCCCCAGCAAGGCTGGCCTGGGGTTCTTGGAGACACTCGCCTAGAGGGCTGAGCAGCATCTGTCTGGGTTTTCTCCTGCGGAGACCTCAGCAGGCCGAGTCAGGACGACCAGGTCACAGCTGAGAGCCAGTGACCGAGAGCAGACAGAAGATGCACCAGAAAAAGCATTTTCTTGTTCCCTTTTGTTACTTGACAAACTCATTGCAAAAACTGTGGGGCCCTTTCTCATGTCTCTAGGTGAGCGCCTTCCTCAGCCCTACAGTGGCCCCCCGAGCTCACGTCCGCCACACCGGCTGCCCCCAGACATCCTGCTCGCCTCCCTCACCCTCGGAGCCGTCACCTCCCCTCCGCACCTTCCTCCCTCCCTCCCACCCTGGTTTCAGTGGAGATGGTGGGTCCTCTTCCTTCCCAGGGCCAGCCCCCCCACTCTGCCCTGGCTTCATTCCCCCACGTTGCCTCTTGTCTTGTATTCTTAGCAGCAGCTCCAAACACTTGCTCCATGAGCATGCTCGAGTCACTCTTGTCTTAAAACAGAAACTCATGGCGTCATACCTCTCCCATCGCCATCCTTACCTCCCATTTACACTCTAGCTGCCCCGGTTTTGGCTGTTGTATTCATTTTCTATGGTAAAATATACGTAACATAGACTTTCTCATTTTAAGTGTACAGTTCAGTGGCGTTAAGTGAATTCCCATTGTACCGCCATTGCCCCCATCAGTCCCCCCACCGAGTTGCTGTATTCTGGCTGTCACCCACACTGCCACACCACAGCTGCTCTTGCTGAGCTCCTTAGCAGCCTCCCGAGGTCTTGTCTCATGGACCTCCTCGACGCCTTGTCTCACCGACCTCCTCGAGGCCTGCGCCACGGTTTGAGGCGTCGCTTCCTTTTGCAATGACTGGTGCCCGGTGCTGTGGCCTCCCATGCCTCTCAGTCTCCCCACCCATCTGGCTGCACCCGCTTCCCGTCAGGGGTCCTCTTCCTCTGCCCTAGATGCTGCAGCTCCTCAGGAGTGCGTCCGCAGCTCCCTGCGTGCTTTGGCCGGGTCCCTACACTGAAGGACGTAACGGGACACTCCTGCACTGAGGCTGAATGTCTAAGGTCAAGGCCTTGTTCAGCAGAGAGATGCTCCAGAGAATATTCTGCAGCAACCCCCACCTCCCACGAGCTTCTCCAGCATCCATAGCCCAGTAGCAGCAGGTAACTGAGGGGTATCTGGCTGGTAGAGGAGCTGGACGGAGGTTGGGAGATTTGGCGACTGACAGCACAGATAAGTTAATGTTGTAGTCCGTACGAAGGGAAGGAGAAATCCCCAACTGACCGCAGGTAGAACAGATGGCCTGCAGATGTGGGGACGCGCACTGACCTCCCATCTTTGCGCCATCCTCCGGACTCTCCCCGATGCCTGCGAGCAGGGCTGGGTTCCGCAGCAGCCGCCAGCCTGGTCATCCACCGTTTTAGAAGACAAGAGGAGGGAGTGGCTGGGCTCAGGGAGCGCAGTGGGGAAGCGAAGGCTTTCAGCACCCCAGAGGGGGAAGGAAAGGGGACTGAGGATGGGCGTGGTGGGCGAGAGCAGACGAGCGGGTGGGACGTCCACAGGGATTCACTCGCTTCCTTTCTAACAAGAACTGACATTGACCCAGCCTGCAGCGACCCGGAGCGCACAGGCCCTTCACACAGCAGGGGCTCGGAGGTCTCTGTAGAGTGAGGTGGACCAGAGAGCGCTTTCCCCTGGGGTTGGCTGGCTCAGGGCCAGGTGACTGCGGAACCGGCAACAGCCGCCCAGTGTTCACACACCGTGGCTGCACTTAGCCAGCCCTGGAAGTAACTCTTGGCATCCTGGGGGGAAATTCCGGAGGGCTTAACGTATTCATAGTTGTAAACTGTTGTGTTATGAGTCCCCACGGGGACCAGGAACATCAAAACCCCCGGGGATGGTCGATGATCCTGTGCAGGGAACGCCCTTCCCTTTCTCCCCCGGGTCAATTCCCGTTTCTCTTCCAAGACTCGGCTTGTGTGTGCCCCCCGACCCTGCGAGGTCTTCCCGTCCCTGACGGTGAATTTCACCGCCCCTCTTCTGTGTTTCCTTTGTATGCCCTTCTGCCGTGTGATCTTTCTACCCGCGTCATAATCACCTCGCCCCCTCTCTGTCTCGTCCACTGGCCTGCATACTCGCGGAGGGCAGGGCGTCTGTCTCCGATGCCTGCTGTCGTTTCTAGCACATACGAAGTCCTCAGGAAATTGTGGGTAAATAAATGAATAAAGATTTCAGGTGGCTGGTTTTCAAGAGCCAGACTGGGAAATTGTGCCCTAACAATGGACACGTGCTGTTGGGTGTCTGTGAAGCCATAGATGACGAAGACGCACCAGGAGCTTACCAAGCAAAAGGGCCATTGGGATTGTGCAACCAGGCCCCTGAGGACGAGCACCCGTTATTTCAGCGGATGCCTGCGAGAGGTGTCAGGATGCCACAGAATGCTGCCACCTACCCGGTGAAGACCTGTTTCCGATGCATGACCCAGACTTACATAAGCACCAAGCTGGTCAAGCAAACTTAGGGTTTATTTTGTTCTGTGTTGTCCTGCATATTTTTTCTACTTTTTTTTCCTCCCAAAGAGACGGATCCACTCACGGGGAGTGTCTCTGAAAAAGGCATCTTTATAACCTAATGCATTCATTAAAAGAACTTAAAAACGGGTGCAGGTCTCTGTCAATAACGATGGCCAGTGTTGGTTCACTTACCCGGGGTCAGGCCATTGCTTGGCCTGGGATGGAGCCCAGGGTCGCCCAGGTAACACCTTCTCCATCACACCAAAGGGTCTTTCCAGTTGGTTTTATATTTTTAAAAAGCTCCCTTTCTAACCCTATAATGACAGGAAAGATAGATTTTTCTACATAAAAGAAGGGGGCCCAGCAAAGGGGAGAAGCCATTCAAGTCCTGTGCCCGCCAGGGCAGAAGGAGGAGGATTGGGGGCGGGGCGGGGCAGCACATGGCTCACTGCAGTGAAACCCTGTCGTCCAGGCTCTGAGCCTGGAAGGCGTGTCTGGAGCAGGGGAAGGAAGTGGAGCCCAGCTCCCTCCAGCCTGGTGGGCTGCTTAGCACCCTGAGTTGGAAGACCCAGGGCTGGAGCATTCTCACCGCTTTTGCATTATTTCATTAGGCTGTTGACAAATAAACACATGGAAACAATCCACAGCCGGGCACTGATTACATTTTCCCTTAAAGGCACGGCAGGCCCTGGGTCCTCTGTAAAAGATTATCTTAATCCCTCATTGCCGTCTAACCCTCCCTCACATTTCCTAGAGTTCCCCAGCCAGGCTTTTCAGAGGGGTTTTGACTGCTGTTCCTTCCATGTAACTTTTGCACACAGGGTTCACCTCTCTCCTTTCTTCTGTCCTGGAGTAACTCGAGGCAGGATGACAGCTGGCTGACCTCCAGAGTCATCGTCCTTGCCGTAGAAGCCACCCTCTTGGCGGCACCCGTCGAGTAGCCCCGCCGTCCAAGAGCCATTTCTTTCCAGAAGTAGAGTTAGCTCCTTTGTTGGTCACTGTGTGCAAAACTAGAATCTTCTCGGTCGGAAGGCAAACACACGGGACAACAGTGTTTCCACACATCCCAGGTTCCCTAACATTTTCCTAGCTACACAATGGGCCTCCATCTGCGCCTCTTCATCCACTGACTGAGGGTCTAGCAGCCCCATGGGTACAGAATGAACTAATTTCTCTTGTGAGCATCCAGAATGGTACTAGTTAAGTACCATCCGCAGGAGAATAGGAAAAGGGTCATTGTAATAATTTTCTGCGTGCTGTGGTTCAGATGAGTAACCGGGCTGAGAAAGGCAAGCAGGAGTTGGAGTAACGGGGGGCGGGGGGCAGGATGAGTGCCGAACCCTAGAACATCATTCTGCCCACAAAGACAGCGATCGAACTCCTCCCTTGTACAAGGCTAAGGGGGGTTCACCAAGAAGCAAATGAAACTTAGGCAACACGGCTCCTCACTTGCATAGACGCTGCTTCAAAGACATTGTATCTAATCTTATATTTCTAATTAAAAAAATACTCTTCTTAAAGGGAATTTTCTCTGCCCTCCACCTGAAAAGACTTCAGCCCTCAGGAGACGGGGGTCTCCCCTGATCCCCTGAGCTGTGCTTGACTACAAGGGGGAGGGGGCGTCTGAGGAATGTGATGCAGGTTCTGCCGCCCCTAGGGAAGAGGTGGGCGTACACACCAAAGATAAATAATTACAGCGGAGTAACTCCCAGATGTTCCGATGATGCCTTCTCTGCACAGGTTAAGTTTGAGACTGGCTCGCTCCGTTCCAGCAGCAGTTTGAGCTCTTAGAATCAAATGTCCTCATCCGGTACAGCTCTCGCCCGCAGTGTCCACAGGAGAACTGGAGGGAGAAGCTTCCATCCACCTGGCTGAGCCAGTACAAGCTATTGATCTTGGAAAGTCATGGTGTTAGTCCACGCAGCCCTCACTAACTTTTATAACAAAGGATCCTGCAGACTCAGACGCTTAACCCAATACAGGCGCCTTTCTTACTGACGTAGTCCGATGGGGATCAGATGGCTTCTCTTGCCTATCCCCTTCCACACAGTAGCTCAGGGATCCTGGCTCCTTTGTAGGTAGGATGATGCTGCCATCCTACCTACGTGGGGAGAGAGCACCTTGGGGAAGGCACACCAGCTCTAACCGCCGTAGCCCAGCAGTGACCCACATCGCTTCGGCTCTTAGTCACTGGACACACTCGATCGTAAGCCTTCACCACCTGCAAAGGAGGCTGGGAAAGGTTACCTTCTTGTGTGCTCTGGAGGGGAGAACTGAGATAGTGTGTGGCAAGCACAGAGACAGTTGCTTCTCTGCCACAGTTGCCTTGAGAATGGTGATGCAGAGTGGCCTTACTCAGGGTCTGCTGTGGAGTGAGCTGGGGGTGGGGAGAGAGGTTGTTGGCTGCCCAGGGCGGGCTCTTGGGAGAGACTGGTCAGCAGGGGAGCCCTCTGCTGATCTGAGATGAGGCTGGCGGGCTGTGGTCCCCCTGGAATAGAACCATCTCTCTGACATATGGATCCCAGAGAGCTTCACACCTTAGTCCGCACTGCTGTGGCCCATGAGGCACGGCCTTGGCGGTGTCTGGAGTCCTGGGCCCAAGTCCTCAGTGCCTCTCCTCAGAACTGGCATCGGAAAGCTCCTCAGGTTGACCTGTTCACCTCCATAGTGTGGACAGCAGCCTAGAGTCAGGTTAACTTGGCGACCTGCACAACATTTTGTTACTGGGTCACTGTGAGTGGGGGCGGGAGGTATTTCTTAGAGGGCTGTCACTCTGTGTGTGCTTCCACAGGCTCTCCTTTGGGAGAGCGTGCCTCCTCAACCTGGCCGTCTGCCTGTGAGCAGGCTCCCTGATCCACCCCGCCCTGGTTCCATGGCCCAATGTGGAAAGTATTACAACAGCTACGCAACCACCTGGGATTAGAAGCAGCTATTGCTTCAGATAGGAGCTGGGTTGCCAGAAAATTGGGCATGGGCCTGGCTTAACAATTTTCTTTTCTCTGCTCTTGTTTATAGTTTTTTAACCTTGGGAGCTGAATTCCAAAGTTCAGTGTTCCCCATAGAGCGTCCCATGGCATTGACGCTGGGGGGAAGAGACACACAGACACATAAAAACCATTTACGGTAGCAAGTAAGCTTTTGAGCATTACGCTTTTTAGTGTTTCATTCTCAAGCTTTGGCTCATTACTTGGAAGGCGGAGGTCCCTTTAACAAAAACAATGAAGCAAAGCTAACCAAGTATTTAGACAGCCAATGTCTGATGATCTTGGCATTGCGTGTTTTGAGTTCCTTAACTGTCCATGATCATTGAGCATGGAGCCATGGCCTCCTCTGTAATCTTACCTTACAATACAATGTGGTTTGGTAATGAGAGGCAGTCAGGTTTCCCTTAGGGTCATACAGGTTTGCATGATGCATAAAAGTGCTTGGTCAAGGCCATAGGGGTGTGTCCGGCTGGAATGCGGCTCTCTGGTCCTGGGCTGTGTCAGCCCAGAGGATAGAACATCTTTCTGTAATTCAGAAAAACACACATATTTGCCCAGAAGCACTGCGCAGTGTGTGTGCCATAGCCCTCACCATGCCTGGTGTTTCCAGTGCCCCCAGCTCCCAGGTGACATTTGGGTTTCTTCAGTGACACCCAAGGAGACAAGGAATTTCTCCCCAAACACAATTTCTCCTAAGTTTGTGATTTCCCCTACTTGCTTTTATCTTCTTCGGTGAGATGCCTGCCCACAAACACTCAGCACGCAGGAAGGATTCTCTTGTACATCCACGCCCTACAGGAATGCTATGTATAATGTGATACCATTTTGTGACATTAACTCCTATTTCCCCCCCTACAGTTAAACATCTTCTTTCTCCACTCGGCCAGTTTGAACAACCAGGCTGTTCTGTGCTCAGTGCCCCGGGAAAGGGATGGGAGAAGTAGAAAGCAGAGACAATGAAGAGTTGTCTCGACGTGTGTTTCCAGAAGCTGATACTGCTAGGGCAGTAGGGAGGACCTGTGTGCAGACACCCTGAGTGGGAGCACATTCCCACTGCCCGCCTCTCCAGAGAGGGTCCCTCTGGCTGACAGCTCTCTGGTCCGCCTGGTGGTGATTCTGCCCGGGAGGATTCCCTTGTTCCAGCATGCCACCAAGTAAGTCCTGAGCCCTCAATGGCGACACAGGAAGGCTAAGCAAATAGATCTAAAAGGTCTAACAGGCCTGGAATGAGGGATGTTCTGAGGACTTGTGTGGACTGGAAACTGATGACCAGATGGGACGATGGGCACGTCAGTAATACCTGCATGGACACAAGGCTGCCTCCCACCTGGTCCCTTCGCACTGTGTGAGCTTCCCAGAACACAGACACCATGCCGAGGAAAACTGAGGGGCTTGAGATTAACCTTCGGCCACCCCAGTGGAGTGAAACTCAAACTAACCAAATTTTAGACAAGCAGGGGAGTTGCACACCTCAGCGCTGTGCAAGGATTCCAACCTGCTGTAGGAGCGGTGCAAACCCCATCCTCTTCCCACCCTGGCCGTCTTGCTGCCCCCATCTCTCCACCCGCGTCTCTCCATCCTCCTGCCCGTATTTCTGCCACACTCACGTCCTGTGAAGGCAACTCAGGGAGGCCATGGGACTGCTGGAGTGGGGGGCAGGGTGAGGGGCTATGGGGCTGAGCCTGGACACCACTGAACACGAAACCAGTTTGAGGAAAAGCGCCGGGGAGGATCGGCTCAGCTCGGGGCTCCTCCCACCCCTGCAGCCCAGGACGAGAGCCAGAGTGAGATGTGGGCTCAGCTGTCAGCTCGGAGCCAGTTCCCCGGCCCCTGCTGCCCCCAGGCAGCCCCCCCTTCCTGGAGGTTTTTTTCTGGGCTCTTCAGCCTTTCCTTCTCTGTTGGCTCTTTCTCCTCCATCTGTGAACGTGCCCAAGTTCCTGCTATCTTAAACAAACAAACAAACAGACAGAGCTCCGCACAAGGAAAACAAGAACCCGGATGCCCTTCTTTCACATTTTGACTTTTGTCAGCATGTAATCTTCTTTCTTCCCCCTCATCCAGTGTTTCCAAGGAGTGCTAATGCCCTCCAGTTTTTCCCTCTCTTCCCCCACGGGTCTTCACTTTCAGCATTCCTGCTTTCACCAACCCACCATCACCCCCTCTCGCTCAAGTCACCGACGCGCTAATTCCCCAAACCAATGAATGGCCTCTTGTCCTTGTCCCACTAGACCTTTCTGCTGCACTTCACATTGTTCCTCCCCCGCTCATTCATTCTCGAGGCTCTTTCTCATTCCTGACACCTTATTTCTTTGGTTGTCCTGGCACCCCTTTGCTTTTTTTCTTCTGAGGGCTTCCCCATGAGCCCGGCTTCCTCAATCCCTTGGTTGCCTGGAGTTCTGGCTCAGGCTGCCTTCTCTTCTGACAACAAATACACATTCCAGACGACCGCATCCCATCGTGTGGGCTGCCCCTATACTGATGGCTTTTTTAAAAAAATCGTCAGCCCGTACTTCTCTGAGATTTTGACATCAGTCACCTGCTGGACATTTCTATTTAGATGCTCCGTGGGCATCTCATTATCAACACAGACAAATCTTCATTGTTTTATCTGCGAAGTCAGTCTCTCAACAATTGATGGTGATGCTGTTCTTTTCTAGCTGGACCCTGGGAGGACTCCTCAACCTTTCTGCAGGCCAGTTCAGGCCGTGCCACCTCTCATCTGGTTTCCGTGGTCATGTCTTTACTGGACTCCCTGGGTGCAGTCTTTCCTCAGCAAATCCATCTTCTCCACTGCAGTCAAAATGTTTTCTTTTAAAGAGAGGCTCTTATTTTGTATTATTATATTTTGCTTTTTAAAATTATGGTAAAATACACATAACACAAACTTTACCATCTTAAGTGTTTTTAAGGGTACAGCTTAATCAGTGGCATTAATTACATTCACATTGTTGTGCAAATATCACTACTGTTTCTCTAACATTCAACTGAAAACCTAACATGTGCCAGAGGCTCAATATTTGTTTGATGAATCAATGGGAGATGTGATCAAGTTCCTCTGGAGGAGCAGCTCTCAAACACTGTGATCTCAGGAGTCCCCTGCACACTTCAAAATTATTGAAGACCCAAAGGCTTTCATTTATTTTACCTATTAATATTTACCATATTACAAATGAGACTGAGAAGTAACAAATTACGAATTCACTAAAAATACCAATCATAAAAATGGCACATTCATAAAAACAGCACATTTTTTGTGCAAAGTAATTCTATTTTCCAAAAACAGGCAGTGAGAAGAGTGGCCCTGTCTTATATTTTTGCAAATCTTTTTAGAGGATGGCTGATGGAAGACTGCTCAGTTTTCATAGCTGTTCCAGTTTTCTGCACTCCAACTGTTGAGTCATGTCGTTCTGGTCGAAGTGAATGAAGAAAGTTCAGCCTCACACAGGTGGATAGTTGGGAAAGGGAGAGTGTATTAATGGCCATTTCGGATCATTGTACATATTCCCCTGAGATTCTACACCAACACTCAACACTCAACCGGTGCTGGCTTCTTAAAAGCTGGCAACAACACGGAATCTGAAATCACATTAATAAACTTTTTGTGCTCTATGACATTCTTCTATTGCTCTGTCTTGCCCTTTGAACAGAAATTTCCCACATGCACAAGATTGTAACATACTATTATATTCCTCACTTGGAAATCACTGGTTCACCGAGTTAAGCCAGTCTTCCAAATGAGGGCTGAAACATTTCATTGTACAATACCAAAAATCGCATTTGCTATCATCATCCACCTCACCAGAAGGGTGTTTAAGTATTGGGAAGCATTCAAGTTCATATTGGCAGATACGAGAGCTCCAGAAGTCTAATTTCAGTTGAGAAGCTTGAATTCTATCATTGGCAACAAGAACTGGGAGTTCTCCTTGCACGAATAGGCTCACTTCCTTCATCTTCAAGGAATTATCTGCCGAGTACCCAAGTCCGAATAACCATAGTCAATTTTTCTGTCAAGTAAAAGTGATGCTCCATGGAAAAGAAGGCTCATTCAGCTCGCACCTCAGACAGCAGCCCGAGTGCTTTCTCTCAGGCTGGCTACGGCACTCCAGCCCCCAGCGGGAGTCCTGGAGGACCACCCCCCATTTCATCACAGGGCATATCAAGACCAGCTGGAATAAAATCAAGTATTCTTCCTATTCCATCAAGAACATTCTTTTTATAACACATTATATTTCACCCAGTATTTCCAAAATATTATTTCAACATATAATCAGGATAAAATAATTATCGAGATATTCCACATTCTTTTCATGTGTTAAATCTTTGAACTCTTGGCCGTATTTGACCTCCATAGGATTTCTCAATTCAGACTAGAACAACTGTGCAATAGCCACAGAGGGCTACTGTATTAGCACAGGTGTAGAGCGTTACTAGAACATTCTTAACCAGAGCTGTTTATTATTCCCATGTGTGTGAGTAGGCGAAGAATACAATGGCTGATAACACATGGACCACTACCCGCGTTCACCTCAGTTGTCAGCAGTCTTGCATACCATTTCGATTGCACAATCAATACAAGCATCAACCCAGAACAAGGCAACTGCTCTGTTGGTATTCGTCTGAAAATTGAGAAGCTCTTGGGGACTCCAGGGCCCCAAGGACCACACTTTGGGAACCAGTGAGCTAGAAGGCCGTAGCATCAGTAGGCTCAGCCTCTGGTCCTTGGCGTTGGCATTTTGCTGTCTAAGTGGGAGAAACATAATCTGGGACATAGTTCAAGAACAATGTACATATCACATCACTTCAGACACATCTAAGTCTGAGTTCTGTCCGTGACCCTGTAGAAAAATAATTAACTGGGCCACTTCCCGGGAGCAGCCCTGAGAGCTGATTTCAAAGGCAGCTTTGTTTTATGGAGTATCCGCACATCCCGCTGAAGGGAAGCGTGACGGAGCTGGTCAGTGGCTCGGGGAACATTGAAGGACATCGAAGCGGCTCCCACATCAAAGCAGAGAGCAGGACAAATGTCTGTCAGCCCCATTGCCGGTGGCATTAGCAGCAGCTCGTGGGTCAGCGGAAGGTGTTCTCTGAGGGAAATGTGGGCCCCGTGGATGGGGCAGGGTGGCAGCCGTCTCTAAGGGCTGGAGGGGGAGCCTCGGGCTTCCGTCTGCATCAGCAGCAGAACCATTCTTGCCTCAGTTGCCACGAGGAGTCAGAACAGAGGAGGCTGTGGCGCAGCCTGTACTGCACGGAACAGGGCTCCGTGCTCCCAGTCCTCCTCGCCCACTATCCTGGCCGATTTCTCACCCAGCTACCCAGCTGTCCGAAGGAGGCAGACACACCTTATTCTCAGTCGTCACAAGGTGGAGGCTCAGAAGAGAAGTGCCTTAGGGGCCAAGGCCACCTAGCCTAAGGGCGACTTTCCCAAGGCCACGGAATTGAGACTTCTTCCCGAGTTCAGGTCTCTGGAGGTGCTCTCCAGTATGCCCACGGGGGCAGGTGTGTCTGCTCTGGGGGATCCTTAGGCCACTATAGGGTGTGTGTGTGTGTGTGTGTGTGTGTGTGTGAGAGAGAGAGAGAGAGGAGAGAGAGAGAAGACACTTACTTTTCAGGTCTGTACTAAAAGACTTCTTAGGGAGCTTTGGGGGCGTTCCAGCTCAGCGTACTCCTGGCATCAGTGGAAGAGGAGGCTGGACACAAGGGGCCACTTCTCTCTGGCGGGGGGACTTCCTCAGTAGAAAAGTTGGCTTCAGTTTGGGGACACCGGGTCTGTGGCACAGCAGGTTGGCCTTGGTCTCCCGGGTTTCAGGCAGGTGGTATGGCAGCTCATCTGGGGGTACACAGACTGTCCATGTGTGTTTTGTCCCCCTGTCCCCCCACACACCCTGGGTAAGCGCTGGGGAGACATCTGTAGTGGCCGATTTCAGTCTGTCCCTGTTGAAGTTTCTGTCTGAAACGTCCTGCTGTCTGGAAGCTTCATGATTATAACTGTCTCATTATATTTTATTAGGTGTCCAGGTCCTCGCATCGCTCCCAGCGGACTCCAGAAGGTAACCCTGACATTTTCCTTGGGGACAGTGTCTGAGTGACCGAGCAAACACGTTCTGAGCCAAGCTGTGGCCCCTCCGCTGACCGCCTCCTTGCCCGATCTGGTCACACACACAGCGGCCTGCCTCACCGCCCAGCGCGGCCAGCGCGGCCATTAAACTCTGTTTGAAGTTTTATTTCCCTCTCTTCCTGCTATCTCAATGGGCAATCACTCCCAGGACATTTGGGAACAAATGGCATTTTCTGTTCTGTGGAGAACGCAGGCCCCCGGCCTGCAGCCGGGTTGGGATTGAGAGCCTAGCCCATTCCTCCCCGCAATCATCTGAACCTCATTCTTTCCTGCTCCTTGATTTTTCTAACCAATGCTATTCATTCCCGAGGGCCTCGGGTGTACAGAATTGAGGTGTGCACGTGCTTCAGCCCACGCCACCCTGCCATCACGGCTCCTCTTTTGTTCGACTGTTTACCCCGTCGTCCTCCCACCTGCTCCCTCTGCAGGCACCCGCGGGTATTGCAAGGCCTGAAACCCCGGGTGCTGCTTTGTCATCTCCGAGGCTCCCAGGGCCCCAGAGGCCTAGGTGTGCGCCCCCCTGCTCCCACCAGGCAGGCCCCACCCAGCGGGAAAGGTCCCCCCTCCTGGACAAGGATTCCCGGTCCTCACCAAGCAAGCGGTCTCCCGTCGCCGACAGCCTATGGGGTTATTCAAACGAGCACATCCCATCCTCCGGTGGGAACTGGGGGCACCGGCTGCCTCCCACAGCCCTCTGGCTCGCTGTGCTCCGGAGCGCAGCCCTGCAAGGCCCTGTGTGGCGTGTGGCGTGTGGCGCCCCCCTCCCCCAGGCTGGGAGTGCAGGAGACTAACGACTCTCCTCGGCGCGGTGTTGGGCAGCCCTCCTCCACCAAAGGGCTGAACCGCAGGTGATGGAACACCTACTTCCAGACCAGCTTCTGCGATTTTATTCAGACACATGCATAGCCATTTAGAATGCACCGTGAGCTCTTACTTTGCGGAAGGTGTGATGCCATAAATCTCACTGCTTACCGTGGCACCGGCTCTCAGGGTCCTGTCACGACGTCCCTCTGCCACTCCCTGAATACCGCACCTCTTGTGATTTTTTGAGGGCTCTCTCTTGCAGGAGCGGTGGGGCCAGCTGAGAGTGCAGGGTGATCGTGGATCATCGACCATCCCCCCGAGAGCAGCCCTCCATCACCAATCGCAGTAACACCCAGCTTCCTGGCAGCTCAGGCCAGCGCCGGGCAGCTCCCCTGAGGATGTGGCCCCAGCCGCCCAAGGGGCACCCTGCTCATCAACCAGCTCTTCCCTCCCCTTCCTTCCTGCTCCCTTCCATGTCTCGGTTCCTCACTCTCCCACCAGTGGTTCCTGGGGTCAGGACCCCAGTAACGGAATGCCCTGGGATCTTCGGCTCGGTTCTGCTCCTGCTGGTCACTCAACATTGTGTTGAGAATGCCACGTGTTGGTACATGTGACACCTCAGTGCGTGGCATCCCAATGCGAGCGTTCGTGGCGTGTCCCTTATCCACTTCCTGAGAGCGTTAATTGGTGGGGTCCTTTTAGCCTTATATGATGGGTAAAAATATAAATGTTCCTCACTGAAAAAAAATAAGTTTATTATAGTTTAGTTGTTTAGAATAGTGAGCTTTTGGGTATAAAAGCATTTAGAAAACATAAAAAAGGAATTCTTATTTTATATCACTAAAATTGTTTTTGGGTCATAGTACTCTAAAATCGTTGCATTCATTGTTTTACACTTTTAATGTCCATAGTGCTGGATTTTTGTTGCTTAAAAATCTGCTAAGAACAGGGTGAGAGTTTGTAATTGAAAGAAGCAGAGCTCTGGTGGCTGTCGCATAAAACCCCTTAACCCAGCACACCAGAGCTCCCTCAACCGGCTCCAAACCCCAACCCCCGGCCCCACAGCCCTCTTCCTTGCCCCACCCACCCACTCCCTGTCTCCTCCCCATTCCCAGAACAGCTCTGGGGCTTCCGGGCCTCTGTGCCTTTGCTCCTGGGGTTCCTTTGGCCTTGAATGTGGGTCCATTCTTCCCTTAGGGGACAATTCCCCTGTGAAGTTTCCCTGATTCCTAGTGGTTTAACAGAGTGGTTCACCCACTGGACTTTCCCAGCAGGTGGGACCTGAGAGCAAAGCTAAGACGTGAGCCAGGTGAAGACAAGGGAGAACAGAGGAGAACACCCCGGGCAGGGGGACTGGTGTGGACAGAAGCCTGGGGTGGGCAGGGAGCGCGGAGGATTTGTGCACCAGCAGGCGACGGGTAGTTCAGGAGGGCTGGAGAGAAGAGTGGGTGCTGCGTCTGTGTTGGGGGTCTCGGTGGGGCTGGTCGGGAATGAGATCAGAGATAGGCAGGGACCTTGCAGCCCAAGCATGGCATTCCTGTGGCAAGGTGGTGCCCCGGAGTGGGTGACTCAGGCAGACCCTGGCCGGCTCTTGGTTGGGCACCCTCAGCCTCCTTCTGTCGCCCTGATCGGCAGCTAATCCAGCTGGGGTTTTCCTCCAGACTCCTGGGTCCCGGTGAGCTCCCGCTGGCTGCTGGGCAGACAGTCTGGCCCGCTCGGGTCCTAGAAACTGGCTGCGTTGCTAATGGGAATGCTGTGAAGGCCCTGGGACCTCTGGTTCTAGGACAGCTGAGCACAGGTAAAGCCTGGACTCGCCCTTGAGGTCTCAGCCCACATGAAAGTTGCCCCCCCTCTGAGTGGAATGATCTCTGGGGGGCAAGGAGTGGGCAGGGGACACCCCAGGGTCAGGAGTTGCTCTGCAGTGAGGCTGAGGCCAACTGCCATTGGTGCCTCTGACAAATGTCCTATTTGCTTTCATGGTCTTCCAAGCTGAGACCCTAACGAGGAGGATATGGGTGCCCCAGGGTGGGGGAAAAGGGGACTGTGCCCAGCCGGAGCCGAAAGAGCCCCGGAGGGGAAGAGCTGGTGCCAAGGGGGCCCCACAGAAGCCTGTGTTTTCATTACTAAGCAACTTTAAGAGGAGTGTGTTTGGGTAAAGAAGGGTGGTGGGGTAACAAGCCCGCAGTAATGGCTGCCATGTGGAGGGAAGGCAGTGTTACCCGGCTCCGAACTAGAAAACATGGTTTATATTTTCAACAGTTGGAGAGAGAAATGAAAACTGAATATTTGCTGCACCTGTGAAAACATATTTGATCATGATGGCAAGTCCAGCATTCTTAGTGCGGGATTCATATTTCATAACTCGTGTTCAAACAAGAAAAATGATTATAATGTTAAGTATTTCCTGAGTTTATTTTGATGGATGACAGAATAAGTACTGTATCTTTCACTCATTAAAATACAGATTGGTGTAATTTAATAAATGAACTTAATACACAGATGTTCCAGGCTGTTTTAGTAGGGTGTATATTAATCAACTTCTTTATATATGATCCTCTTTTATATTTTTTAAAGAAACTCGCAGGAGCCAAGAATTTATTAGATTTGCATGCTCTAGGACGAGGATCCGATGTCAGGTACGCGCAGGAGTGTATTAAGATGAAACAGAGCCAGCGTCTGCAGGATGGCCAGGCCGCCCCCGGGGTCGTCCCCAGGCTCCCGGCTGGCTCTTGGGGTTGTCTCGGCAGAGCCTGTCCTACTCCAGGTCTCCGGTCCCTGCTGAGTTTGCTGGCTGCTGCCACCGCCCCACAGCTACTCAGAGGTGCCTGTGGAGACCCAGGTGGGAGGCGGTGGCCTTGGGGACGTCGGTGGCCTGGATGGAAGAGGGGCTCTGCCTACAGAACAGGCCTCGCACCTCACAGGGGCCTCCAGGGTCCTTCTCAGGTTCCCTGGCCGCCCCCGATGGCCTCTCAAGCCTTTTCTCCCTTTCTCTTGGCAGTGAGTCCGGGGCTGTGCTTTGTTCTCTGCGCGCTGGTTCCATGGGAGGGAACCTTGTCTCGCTAACAAGACAGACTGAAGCCCGGAGCTGTGCCTCCCCCACCTCCCGCACTCTGTGCGCAGTGACTCCCCCCGGCCTGCACTGGACTCTGGTGTCACTCGGGCCCTGCTTCCCTCCCGACGAGGCTTCGAGGCTTCTGCAGGGGACGCAGAAGCCCCATCTCGGCCACTCTGTGCAGGTTGGGCTGGGGGTGGGGGCAGCACAAAGACATGTTACCTCTCGGGTGAAAGACAGAGAAAAGATGAGAGTAGAGACTTCCTTTCGGGCCCCCCTCTTCTCTTCTCTGCAGATGCTGTTGGAAAGAGGTGCGGGGTTCGGGGAAGCTGTCTCTGACAGTAGGGAGGGCAGGGGGAGGTGTCTCAAGCCAGGTAGCTCATTGGTGCAGCCTGCTCCGGCCACGCTGAGCGCCGAGTTGGCTCTCAGAACTCCTTGGACGTTCCTGGTAGTTCCTTTGGAACTGGAGCTATACTGTCTGATGCACCCCGTTGGGCAGAGACCCCTGCAGGGCCAGGGGCCACGTCCCCTCCAGCTCGTTTAGGCTTCTCTCGCCTCGTTAGAGTTTGTCCCAGGTGGAGAGTCAGTGTAGGTTGGGTTGTACGGCACACGTGAGGTGAGCCTGTCACCCAGAACACGGGCGCTGGCGTCCCTCCAGCTCCCCACAGGGACGGGTGCTCCCTGGCAGCTGCAGGCTGAACCTCCCGTCCCCCCGGCAGCCCCTCTGCACCCCTCGGTGGCTCATCAATCACGCGGCAGGTCCTGCGGGTGGGTAGTGGCTCTGCTGTCACATGCCTGTTTGCAATAAGCTCCGGCCATAATCATTAATCATCCATTGAGGCTGTGGTTAGCGGCCCTCAGTCAAGTGAATGGTTTCAGGTTTTCCAGGCTAAGTGCCTCTCCAGCATCCTCCTCAGCCCTTTCATGTGCAGCCATTTGATGTGCAGGCTGGGCCGGCCACCAAGACCAGGCTTTGTTTTGGAGGCTTGGTCTGGAAGCTTCCCCCGGGGCCCGTGGAGGAGAGCTCTGGGGCCCAGCTCCATGTCTGTCTGCACGGGAAACAGAGCTGGGAGGACGGGTCTGTCCCGAGCACTTGCTAGGGCCCGGTTTGCTGCGAGGCCCTGGGAGAAGGGAGATCTGAGAGGAGGTGAAGAGAGTCACCCTGTCCTCTGGTGCAAGACCCTTGGCCAGCGAGACTGAATTTATGTGGGTTGGGAGGGCTGCCACTGACCTTCAGTCTATGTTCTCAGAAGAAGAGATGGCCAGTGGCTGGGCAGCTGGGGGAGGGCGGAGATCAGAGGGAATTGTGGAAGCAGCGGCCACAGGTGGGGATAGCTCCGTGTGCAATGCTGCTGTGTGGTCCTACTATGTGGTCTGAGCTGGTTCCGAATGCAGACTGAAGCCATTGGATAATGGTCTAGAAGCAATGGCAGCAATGGGAATCTTCTTTTTTTTTCTGGGAGAAATGTGAGAAAAACTAACTTTACCTCTAACCTGGAGATGACTGTTTTCTGCAAGCTGCTAATATGGTCGTAGTCAGGAGTTCCCTGGAAAGATGTGCAGTGCTTAGGGGTGAGGTGCAACTGGGGAAAGCGGGACCCGAGTTCCACTGGGCTCAACAAACCCTTCCCAAGTGCCTCCCAGCGCCAGGAGCTCTGCCACAGGGAGAGGATATGCCCTGAAAGTGCCCAGGTCAGAGGGCTAGAACACTCTCCACCCAGGGCCACGGCCGCTCCTCAGCTCCCCGGGCAGGGAATCCAGTGTCTGGAGCAACAAAAGGCAGGTGCTGGGAGTGGGGTTGTCAGCCCCGTTGAAAGGTGAAGTCGACATTGCCTTTCAGTCAAATATTACAGAGGCTGCACCCCAGCCTCCATTTCAGTATTTTTCCCAGAAAATGTTTCTTGCCAAGAAACGTATTCACCGTGTGCTCACCCATTGAGGTCCTACTTGGAACAAATAAAAGAAGGCTGGGTGTTCAGAGTCAAGAGGGATGGCACCTGGTCGAGGGGCTCAGAAATGGCTGTCTAGAGCAGGTGGGATTCGGCAGGATCTGGAAGGGCAGGGGCAACTTTCCCAGGCCAAAGCTGGGTAGGGAGAGCTCGCCAGGTGGACGGTGAAGGGACCCTAAAGGCATAGAGGACAGTCTGAATGGCCGGTGGCTGGCGTTCCAGTGCCGGAGGGTGGGAGATGGGCTGGGAGCACAGGAAGCCTGCCAGGCTGAGTTGGAGCCGCACTCCGCTTCCAGACCACCACCCTGCCCGCTTCATCCCTGTGCCACCCACACCTCTCACTCCTGCCACACAGGACGCTCTCTGTCACCTGACCAGCCACTCTCCTAAAACGTTCCTCTCTGTGCTTGTCTCACACTGTCTCCTCCACTTGGGAAACTTTTCCTCCCTTTGCTTCCTAGAGAATTTCTGTGCGTCCTTCAAGATCCAGCTCAAATGCTGCCTCTTCCGTGCAGCCCTCTCTGATTGTCATGATCTGCACGAATTACCCAGCCCCCCTCTGGAATCCCACACGGGGGAGGTGGCGTTGCTGTGCCCCACTCTCTGAAAGCTGGTTTGGGGGTGGGCACTGTTTCTGCCGTGCACTGCCAAGGTAACCACCTTGATTTCCTCATCTTTAAAAAGGGAAAATATTGCAAAGAGTTGTTTTGAGGAGCAGTCAATGGGAGAAATCAAATGACACGCGTGTGATGTGATGCCGGCTGTGGAGGCTGGCCCGGAGCAGCTGCTCAGACCGGGTCAGGCTCCCTCCTGCGGCCCGGCCACAGTCTGTCTGTAGTGCCACAGCCGTGTCCAGGTGCGGCCACAGCTGGGCTGCGAGACCCCCCAGGGTAAATCCTACGTCTCTGGCGCCCATGCTTCTTGCACAGTAACTGACAACCCGCTTCCGCTGCCTTCCTTCCTTCCCCGTAGAGAAGGGGCAAAGCTGTTCAGGGCGATTTGTTGGTGTGGGAATCAAGTTTGTTTGTTTGTTTTCCTTGTGGATGTTCCGACGGAGCCAGAAACTTCCTGAAGTCATACAATTCTCCTGTCCCTGGAGAGGCATTTGAGTCAAGTATCTTCTTGCTGCAAGGAAAATGAGAGATAATTAGGCCAGTGGTTTTCACAATGTGTAAGGATAGGAACCATTTTTTTTTCAAATGAAATTTTAGAGGGAAGCTGAAGCTACACACGTGGACGAAGCATTATTTATGCATATGTTGATATTTATTATCAATTAATGATAAATTAATTCAATCACCTTGACAAAAGTATTTATTTTATCATCTGAGGCATATAAAAATGGAAAAGCTCAATGAGGTTGTTTTGATTTGCACAAACATTGGAAATTAGGCCTTTTGGTGATCCCTTTTTTCAGAATCCAATTCGTCTCCATCTTTTCTTTTGTTTTCTCGGTCCAGAAGAAAGCCTCCCTCACAGGGACGAGTGGGTCCTAGTGGCTCCCGTCCCGTGTCGGTCTGTCCGGCCTCTTCAGTGCTCTCCGCTCAGGCAGGCCGCAGGGGGAGCTCAGCTCTCGGGCTCCACGCACGCGCGCTAACCCGGCCACATAAGCTGTCAGTCTGCACAGCGTTAAAAATGGCTATCCCACCTATCTTACTTTTACCAGGGCTAACAATATTTTTTTTTAATATAAAATATTAACAGAAAACATTTCTGAGACCCATAAAGTAACTTCTCGGGCCTCACGGGCCCAGAACATGGGGTGTGACATCACCGACTGAGACCACCTCCTTACACCACAGAGGAGTCAGCCGAAACCTGGGAAGTGACAAGGACACGTCAAGGTCACACAAGGAGTCGGTGGTGGGCTGGGGTGGGAACCCAGGCCTCCCGCACCTCACCCAAGGGCTCTTTAAAGATATTCTCTTTCTTTATCTGTGTTAGTAAAAGAGTGTTTATGTTGTGACTTGTTTTTTAGTAAGTTAGATACCCCAACATCAGAGTTTGCTTTATCTCCGAGGCCGTCTCAGGTCCCAGCGGTGAGCACAAAACAGGCTGCTTCCTGGGATTACTGGTCCAAACCGGAATTCCATCCCCCGACCCCTCCTCCCACCAAGAGGCTTCTGCCCTGGTGATGGACCACTGGGGTGGACGTGGCCAGCCGGGCCTCCATAGGAATGATGATTTGCTGTTTGTGCATCTGTCAGAAAAGTAGAAAGCAAAGCTGGTAATTTGTGTTAACTAAGCTCTTTCATTACAAGAACTCAAGGGAAAGGGTGGGGAACGCCACATTTCTTCGTACAGCTGTCCCGGATCCCGAGGATGATTGGTGTAGTTAAGGAGAAATTCTAATAATGTGGAGCGTATGGAAGAGTTTAAGGCCAAGATGATGGGTCATTTTCCCAGTGTTCGGGGTTGGATATCAAGAGCCGTGCAGCTTCTTTTCCCAACTCGGGCCTTTCCCAGCCGGGCCCATCTCCCCCTGTGCCTCCGTGTGCAGCTGTGGCCCCTGTGAAGTCCCAGCTCACGGACGGCACCTCCCCGGTGAGCCACAGCGAGGGGGACAGGGTCTTGGAGGGACCCCAAATCTCCCACTCTTCCCCCAGGAAAGGCAAGACAAAGCCTTGCTCTGGAATGTGTTGTATGTTCACCCACAGCTGCCACCATTGGTTCTTCAACCTGTCACTCCTGACCTCAGGCTCTGCTTGGCACCCTGAGCCAGGTGGGTACTCGGCACCCACTCAGGCAGCCTTGTGAGGGTGGCCCCTCTTGTCTTAAGGCGACCGTTTCTGGGGCTGTTTGGGGGGGGACCGGGCCAGTGGCCACCATCAGACTCCTCCATTGCTAGGCACACTTTCTCCGCCTGCTCGCCCACGAAGGCCTGAAACCCTTCCCAGGACACAGGGCCTCTCCGGCCCTCACCGGAGCTGAGGTGGGGATGCCGATGCCCCAGAGGACGGCATGAAGTGTCGGTTGTCATGATGGGGTGAGTAGCTGGCATTGCCTCTTCCTTGAGAGCGGGCATTTCTACGGAGCATACAAAGCACGAGGGTCCCCAGGGGACAGAACTGTGGGGCAGGATCCCTGAGGAGGGAGGAGAGGAAGCAGCAGGAAAGTTGGAGGTCCCTGAACGGACTTGGCCTCCTGACCCATTTTGCCCCTGGAAAAAGCAGGCGGAGAAGAAGCCCGATGCTGTGGGGCACACTGTGAGCTGAGGCTGTTTTCTGCCCCTGGGGACAAGGACAGCCCTGGGGCAGACCGTCCTTAACTAACTGGGGTGACGTTAATTCCTCCACTCTCAGCAGACGCCCTCCCTTATAAACGGGTTTTAAGCTGGGCTTTCTTAGCAAGTTTCAGGCAGGATCTGAGTAACGTGCACAGGACGTGTTTTACTCACACCTCTGAGAACACGTCTGCCACGCAAAGCAAAACTGTAACTGGGCCTCAAGAGCAAACGAAGAACAGAACATTTTTTTTCCTTGTTAGAGAATGAGGCGTGTCTCCCACACAAGTAATCGTTGCTAATCTGAATGATGTCGCATTTGTGTAATAGATGCAGGGGCCGGAGGAGGAGGAGGGTGAGGGGTGTGTCAACGTGGGTTCTCCACGTGACCTTGAGTTTTGGCTGGTCCGGTGTGGCTAAAGATACAATTTGGGGTGACGTATTCTAACCAAACTCAAAAGAAAATGTCATCCTTTGAGACCAAAGCACGCAACACTATGGCTGCTGATGACCACAGCTGTGGGGGACAAGCACCCCCCCGCAACCAGTATTCTTGGCCAATAGAAGCATCTCAGTGTGGCCGAGTCTCTCGGGTATGTGGAGACGGGAGAAAACTGAGTGCCTCTTCCTTTGTTGGATTCAAATCTTCTTTCTGAAAAAGTTGTCCATGAAGAGTTAATAAACAGGGACCAAATAAACAGGGATCAAAATGTTTGCCAGTGAGCCTTTAAAAAAAAAAGAATTGCTCTTTCTCCTGGAGCCTCGGCTGACCTGTAGGTGTGAGGGGGGGGGGAATGTCCCCAGGAAGTCTCACGAGCCTCAGAGGAAGCTGTTGACAAGCTTCCAGCGAGCAGGGCCTTTGTTTATGTTCTGCAGGCAGAGAGCAACAGATGGACGAACCTCAGGCCGATGAGTGCAGTCTTCAAAAGGTAGGGTTCTTACATTGTGTTTGCTTCCCCGTGGGATTACAAGCACTCTGCAGGGTTTCTGGGCACCCTGGTGGGGTGCGAGGGCCATTTCAAAGGAATTATAAAGCGCAGCAGCCGGTGGCAGTCAGGAGCCCTGTGTGTTTAGGCCTCACACCACCTTTTACCTGTGGTTTTCTCTTTTGTAAGGGGGGCGACCCAAAAGCCCCGTCTCTGTCTCCGAGCTGCTGAGCTGCTGCGAGCTGCTGAGCTGCTGCGAACACTGAATGGGACCCTGGAGGTGTGAGACACTGTGTAGGCGAGTTGGGGGCTGTGGCGGCGGTTCAGCTGCGGGGCCTCAGTGGGGCCATGGCAGGGAGGCAGGCTGGAGGGGGCGGAGGTAGCGTGGGCTTGGTCTCAGGGAGCAGAGGTGAGCGGAAGAGGCTTTATGTTGACTCCAGAGCGCAAAGACGCCCTCTGTGACTCCTCCAGACACGTGCTGTCTTCACGGGGAGGCCCGCTCCGTTTCTGCTTTCCAGACGCGGAGGTCTTCTGGTCCATCCGGAACAAGGAGATGCCACGGAGCTGGACTGGTGCACTTACCTCCTCAGGGTTCCCTGAGCATGTGATTGACTGCCGGATGGGCCCCATCAGATGAAGCACAGAGGGCGGCCGTCCAGAAACGTGGGGCAACTTTCGAAGGTGGCTTGTCTCTTTAAGGATAGTTAATCTGAGAGGAAATCATGAAAGTCACTGAATTATGTGCCGTCTGAGCACCAGTCCTCAGTGTTCCACTGGCTTGGCCATGACCCAGGGTCATAACCGCTAACCTCTGTGGACCACCTGAGCAGAAGCTCTGGGGGGACCACCTGAAGCCCAAGTCTGAGCCTCCTGACGGGCCATCCTTGAAATTGCTGGACTGGGTATCTGGCTAACGGAGGTGGTCAGCATCAACCCTTTTCTCCCCTTGCCACCACCCTCAAAAGAATCCAGGACTCTGGTCCAGTTAGCTCCCCAACAGAGGTCAGAGCTGGAGCTCTCCAAGGTGCTGATGTCCCAGGACAACTCCCCCAAAGGGCACATTACACTGCAGATGTGCTCCCACCTGAGTCAGCCGTGGGGCCTTTCTTTGCCTCCCTTCATATGACCAGGAGGGCTCTCTGACACCCTTGAGTGGCAGAAGATGGAGCTTAGGGCCTTCTGACAGGTGTGGGAAGGTTGGCCAATGGCTCTGAGCAGATCTGAGAATGTAACAGTGATATGTCTCTAAGATACTTGGAGGAACCTCAGGAAATACTTTGGAATTAGCTACCCTTGAGCTCTAATTGTCCATATCAGTGTAGTCTTATAATCTCTGAGAAGTAGAAAAATGTTACTTTTAGCAAGAGTCTAACATTGCTAGGCCAGAATTGGGGCATCCTCTTGATTGACTGTGAGTGTGACTATTTGAGTAATTAGGTCAGAGACAAATTCTGAATTAGGGCAATCACTTTATCACTGGGAGAATCCTAAGAAGCAGCATCAACAGCACTTGGTGATTACTGGGGTAGCAGGGGAGAGGAGAGAAATTATCCTTGACTCTCAAACTAATGGCTTGGGAAACTGAGTAGTTGGTAATGCCATTCACCAGGAGAAGTAGCAGGAGTTTTTGAAATGGGGGGTCAATGGTGAGTTTGGTTTATACACGTTGAAGGTGAGGTGCTAATGGTCTTTCCAGATGGGTTGTCCAGAAGGGGTTGGGTACATTGTTCTGGAGCTCAGCAGAGAAGTCAGGGCCAGCGATACAGATTTGGGAGTCATCCGAGAAGAGGACATGGTTTGAGAGATGGGATGAGATTAAGTCAGCCAGGAATGATGTGCAGAGTGAGAGGAGAGGAAGGAGGAGAACAGAAGCTCGGTGGGACGCCTGCGTTCTCCGGGTTTGCTGAGGCAGGGGGGCTGCTAAGTCGGTCTGCACGGGACTCTCCGTCTGCTCACGGGCCGCTTCCTCACCAGCCCGACATCACCCCAGCGCCTCCTCCCCCTCTCCTCTGATGCATGCACAGTCATGCGCCACCTAATGACGTTTGGGTCACATCCACGACGGTGGTCCCATAAGATTATAATGGAGCTGAATTCCCTGTAAGAAATGGAAGGAGTTTTGGTTCGGGAGGAATTCGTTTTTCTCCGAAGGGAGAAGTCTCTGCAGGGCTTCGCCACAGATGCCCCGTCTCACTTCCAGCACCTCAGTGTTGAGTGCACGGGTTATATCCCAATCAGTCGGCCTCTGACCTGGCTCAGCACAGAGGAGGAGCTCGACCCCCCCAGTGCTATGCACACTGAGGGTGTTCCAGCCTCCCAGATCTAGCCTGACGGTCGTCAGAGACACTGCTGTGCAGTCTTTGTCACGAGCCTAAGACCTTGTACAAAGATGCAGGTCCACGGGAACTACCGTAATAAGTATTAGGGTAATATTAATAAACAGTTTCTGAGGAAGTGTGGAGCCAGCCTGTCCTTGCATGTTGGACATTTTTCTGGTTGTCATGAGGTAAAGCATTGATAATTCTTATTTCTTTCTTCAATTCAATGTGTGAGAAAGCCCTTTGTGCCAGACGGGGTCGGTGGAACCAAAAACGAGGAGGGCTTATGGGACAGTGTTTATAATGTCTACGGTGGTGTGCAGTAGTGTCCTGGGCTCTCACACTCTGCCACTGACCCACCAGCTCACTCAGAGCAACTTTCCGTCCTGCAGGCTCTGTTCACAGTTAAGCGCCCTACCCAGGTGAGCCATTTTAAAGACTCTTTGCATGATGTTTTTACTGTGCCTTTTCTATGTTTAGGCAAGTTTAGAGACACGAATACTTACCACCATGTAACAACTGCCTACAGTGTTCAGTGCAGTGACATGCTGCATAGACTTGGAGCTCAGGAGCCATGGGCTGCACCGTGTAGCCCAGGCATGTGAAGGCTGGACCATCTAGGTTTGTGTAAGTTCACTCGGTGATGTGCACTCAGTGGTGAAATTGTCGAAAAAATGCATTTCTCACAGTGTATCCCTGTTGATGAGTGATGCATGATTATCTATAGATCTATAGATCTATGTTACATAGGTACAGATTTAGATATATCAAGATAGATTTATTTTAATAAATTAGATTTTTATTTTAATAAAATGTGATTACGAAGGTTGGCGAACCCAAAATCTGCAGGGCTGGCCAACAGGCTAGAGACCCAGGGAAGCATTGATGGGAAAGTCTGAAGTCCAAAGGTAGTCTAGTCAGAATTCCTTCTTTCTTGGGGGACGTTAATCTCTTTTTCCTCGTAAGACCCCTCCACTGTTAAATGAGGCCCACCCACATTATGGAGGGTAATCTGAATTACTCGAAGTCTACTGATTCAAATGTTAATATGACCTAAAAAATCCTTGCACAGCAACATCTAGACTAACGTTTCATGGAATATCTGGGTCCTGTAGCTTGCTCAAGTTGATACATAAAATTAATCCTTACAAGGTGGGACACCCAATGGGACCCTAATCCCCAGGTGCAGATGAGGTTAAATACATTACAAATAAAGAATAACTTGTTCCTTCCAAGTTGCTTGATGGCCTAGAGTCCCCTCCTTCTCACCCTTGCTCACCATGTGCATGCATCAGCGTGCGGAGGAACAGGGCTGTTGGTGCCCTTGATGGGAATTTGTCCACATTAATTACTCTGTAATCACACTTGCTCATTCCAGCCTGATCCTTCTAGATTCCCCAACCTAATTCTCACTGCAGGCCCCCCGTCCTCTGACACCCCAGGTTGGACACCTGTCTTTGTTCTCTACCTGGAGAATCTCCTTCACATTCGATTCTGGTGTTTGATGTACTGCACCTTCCGATGGCATGTCAGGGAAGCTTCAGCCCCCACTCCACCCCATCCAGCCTCACAGGTATAGGAAGGTTATAAGACAAAAAAAATCTCATTTCCATTTCAAAGTTGGAAAATGTGAGGTGGAGAGGAATTGAATTACTTGCCCCAAAACATCTTTCAGGGAAAATCTCGTGCTGCCAACAATGGGCCTTTCTGCACACTCACACCATTCCCCATCTGTGTTGAAATCCTCGGTGCATTTTTCAAGCTTAGTGTCCAAGACATCTCCAGCCTAATAAGAATAAGGCGCCCTGGGCTGGTGCCCAGCCAGGGTGGGAGTGAACAGATACGCATTCCTTTGAAGCCGGTTTCAGATTCTGGAATGCTTTCCTGGAAACCACACAATCTCAGGAGAGATTCATCACCTCCCGAAGCTGCTCGAGGACTAGGTCAGGACAGGGGCCCTGGACCCCTGAATGAGACAGTGTCTGCCTGGATTAGCAGCTTCCTGTGTGGGGACAGCGGGATTTACTCAGAGCCAGCCTGGGCAGCTCTGGCTGAGGTCCAGAGCGAGCCCCTCCTCATCTCTCTCCCCGTCCTCACCCCCATACACACTGCCCCGCAAAGCCTGAGGGTGGGGATGTAGGTGTCAGGACAGAAGGCCTGGGTACAGAGGCACAGGCAGAGACACTCCTCTGTAGGCGTGCACCTGGAGGCATCCTCCCGTCCAGGAGCTGGGGGGAGGGTTTGGCTGCCCCACCCTGCGTAATGGCACTGAGACATCTTAGGAAGGCAGTGTGGGACGGTCATGTGAGCCCTAGAGAAGCAGTCAGGGCCTTGAGCCCATGTCCTAACCATGCCATCCCCTTCCCGGTTGATGCCGGAGATGCCCTTGGGGGTCATCTTTCTCTTTCTCTCACTTCAGAGATGGGGAGACTTTACGAAGTCATGGCTGCGGCTTCAGGTCCCAGGGGGGGTAGTGTCAGAACCAGAATGAGAAATGAAGCATCCCGACCAATACATTTTCCAGTATTGGCCCCGTCCCTCTGTAATTTCTCTGAACCTCAGATTTTCTCGCCTGTCAAAGGGGGGCCAGAGACATCTGCCCTCCAAGTACAATCACAGATAGAAAAAGGTTCTAAAAAGGTGACAGTGTTGTCCTCAGGGAACTCTTGGATCCCAGGAGTGGCACCTGCTCACTCGTCCCGATCTGGGTATATTTGCCTTCCCACGTCTGACAGAGCCCAGCAGGGACACAGGTCTGAATTCCAGCGTGAGGAGGCCGGGATGACACCCAGCTGGAGCTCAGAGTATGTCCCACCTGGCGTCAAAATACTGCAACACTCGCCGCCCCAATCTCCCTGACTGGCCTTCTGCCACTGTGGCTCCCTGCCGCCCAGTGATTTCTGGACGCTCCACCACCCAGGCGTTAAAGGCAGACGTCTGGCAGAGCAGGGGCCTCCAAGACCTGCCCCAGCCCTCCTACCACCAGTTGGCATCCATTCTGATGGGTCAGTGCTCATTCCATACCGTGTATTTCGGTTATCTGTCGATGTGCACCAAACCGCTCTGAAACTTAGTGGCTTAAAACAACAGTGTCTTAGGATCTGTCGAGGTTCTGTGGGTTGGCCAGGCTTGGCTGGATGGATCCCCTTGGGGGACTCTCCTATGACTGCAGCCAGGTGGTAGTTGGGGCTGACATCATCTGCATGCTCAGCGGGGCTGGACCTCTAACATGGCTCATCTCTGTGGTGGGTGCTGGGTGTTGGCCGGCTGCTGGGAGCTCCGTGGGGCTGTCACCCAAGTGGAGCACCTGCATGTGGCCTCTGCAAGGGGCTTGGGCTTCTCACAGCACAGCAGCCGATTTTCCAGGGCCAGTGTGTCCGAGGCATCAAGCAGAACTGGTCCAGTGCCGTCTCCAGCATAGTGCCCATGTCAAAACCGTCAAGGGTCCTCCTGGATCCAAGGGAGGCACAGTGCCTAGACTCCCTTGCAGAAAAGCGTGTGGGTAGGAGAGAGAGATGGCCGCATTCGCCTTTGAAAATACAGTCTGCCCCAGTCACTGCAGGAACAGCTCACCAGGCTGGCTCCCAGTCTGTCCGATGCCCCCTGTCCTTCCTTTTAAAGCTCTGTCTCCCCCCCCACAGGCAGGTGTCCACCAGCTGCATGGGAGAGGCCTCTGCCCTCTCCAGAGTTCCTCCTCCTCCTCCGTTCTCAACAGAGAGAAGAGCTGACAGCTCTCCTTCACACTCTCACAATAAAGCTCCCACAGGTATTTGCATCAGCTACAGTATGGTTTTCCATTTACTGGCCAAACCGGAGGATGTTGTCAACCTCAGGAGCATGCATGGACCAGTGTGAAATCTCACCCTCTGGGTGCGGGTTGTCCAGCAGGGGCTGAGCCGTGGCAGGAAGCATTGCTATTGGGGGTCTTTGGGCAGACTTCGGCCCCTGCCAGAGACACAGTGGTGTCTCATGAACGAGCCATCTGAAAGGGCTTGGCCTCCCCTGGCCAAGTCCAAGCTCCATGTCCTTGACCTCAAACACTGACCACTGTGTGCAGGCTCCTGTCTACCTGAGCTGGGTCCTGGGTCTGGATAATTCCTCTTGCTGCAGTGGGACCTAAGGGGTGGTCCATTCCATGTCCAAGAAGCTTGTGCCCTTAGGTCTCCAGGAAGGTGGTGCTTGCAGTCACTCTCCACTGTCGTTACTATCTAGAGGATTCCATTCGCCTGCTTTCCTTCCCCCACTGGGAAGCGTGGGTATGTCCGCAATCCGTGCCTCTGCCCTGTGCTTCTTCCCAGCACTTCTCTCCGTGGGAACTTTGCCAAGCCGTCTTAAGGAAGAGAAGCCGTGTGACCTTCCATTCCACTGAGGAAAACACAAGTGGTTCTTGGTCCTGCTCCCATCCAGCCAAGCCCCGATGTGCTTTTTTAACCGAGGAAAAAATCTGTTATTCATAAAGAAAAGCAAAGGATGATAAATTATAGAACCTTGTAAAATATATCGAACACGAATCCACACTTTCTTCTGAATACTGGAACTCACAGGGACACTGGCCAGACTGTTCCCGCAGGAGTGCCAGCCTCCCTGGGCTGTTTTTCACTCTTTGGTGTGACCCCACCCAGGCCCGGCCAAGTCCAAGGGCCTCCACGGCCTCCCCCCAGCCAGCACGTGTTGTCATCTCGTCCACAGTTTCATGACTTGCTCTGAATTAGGAGCTCCATTAAAATGATGTCTCTCTCTCCACGTTGTAAGTGACAAGGGACCTTCTAGCCAATGTGGCCTCGTTAGATGACAGGAAAGAATTTAATGCCAGGATGCAGGAGGGTCATGTTTTGGTATTTATGAAGGTCAAGGGAGGGGTGAGTAATATAACAGAGTGTTCCACTTAAAGTCAGACCAGTGCTCCCAGAAATCGCTGCCACGGCTGCTCTTCGGAGCTGCAGGAAGTGGGTTTTCTGTCGACTTTCCTTGGGTTGCAAGGTTGTGGAGTGCCCACGGCTTGCATGAAGCCACTGGCCTATTTTAATTATAACTGGAAGACTGGCTTGAGGAAAAACTGGAAAATGTCCAGGAGTAACTTGTTTTTGCCAACCACCATCATCTTCCATTCCAACCAACTAATTAGTCACGGGTTAACTGGTGTTTTGCCCAAAAGAGGTCTCAGGAGCCCAGCGGCTTTGCTCATCTGAGAGTCCCTGTGATCTGGCCCCGCTCGACTTCCTGCCTCTGCAGACATTGTCTCCATCTCTTCAAGTAGTAGAAGAAGTCTGGCTTCACAGTCATCTTGGTGCAGTTCATTGTCTTGGGGCTGCTTGATGGAACGAGGAGGGGGCTCTGGGTCTCCGGGCGCTGGCGCTCTCATTGGTGTGACCCACAGGCTGGAAGCTCTGGGAGCAGGAAGTGGGGCATGAAGGATGCTGGGACTCACTGGGGTGGTCCATTCCAGGTCCAAGAAGCTTGTGCCCTTAGGTCCCCAGCATCCTGGGGACTCAGGGGGCAGGGTCAGCGCATAGGATGTGCAGGTTTGGCACAAGGATACTTACGACGAGCAGTAGATGAGTTTTAACTCGAGTTCCATTTGCCAAGCTTTTGATGCTGGGCTGCACCCATCTGGAGGATGCACAGTCCGTGAGTCAAGTCAGGTCCTGACTTTATAAATAAGACTATTTTGGAACATAGTCACACCCATTTGTTGATGTGTCATCTATGAAAGCTTTCTTGTGACAACAGCAGAGTTGAGTAGTTGTGACAGAGAACTTACGATTCGCAAAGCCTAAAATATTTACTATCTGGCTCTTGATAAAGAAAGTTTTTGCAGACCACTGATCTAGAGGTGAGGCACCTTTTTCTAATTTGCAGAAGGCTCTGTCTGCCTGCCAAGCTAGAGTTGCATCTGAAAGATCGTGGCTGTCTTTTTCTAATTTGCACAGAGGTGCCTGACAGGGTAGCAAGGCCCTAAGGGGAAGATCCCAGTCATGCCTCCAAGGGAGGGAGCTCGAAGGGTCCTGGGCTCACCCATTGGCCTTGCCCTGGCCCACTTCAGGGTGCTGGTGGACTCCAGAGCTGGTCCAGGCAGAAGAACCACAGACTTGTTGCTCAGAAAGCCTGTTTGGAGAAGGAGGGGCTGGTTGCAGCTGCTCCCGGAGGTAAAACAAATGCTTTCCTTGTTGTTTTTCCAAATAGCCGTTAAAGAGAAGGTTTGGTTTTGGATCTTTGTCTCTGGCCACTGCATAAAGAAATGCAAACTCTCTCATGGGTTATCGAGCGCTTGTTTACACAGCAGGGCTGAGGGACACGCTTTATTGCCCTGCGTTTTTTCTTCTAATCCGAAGTGAAACATGACCCAGAGAATTCACGGGGTTCCCTTCGCCTTTTGCAGCCCAGAACCTGCAAAGGATGTGACTGTGTTCGCTTGTGTGGCTATCACATGCCCCAGGTAGATCTGGTCTCACTCACGTGACAGATCTGGGGTGCTCCGCCCGAACACCTGCAGGAGCCCCCGTCCTCCCAGGGAGTCAATGGACGAGGGAGGGCTGACGGTTGGTAGGACAGAAGGCTGGAAGGGAACTCAGAGCTGTCTTCTGACCCCCCTGGCGTCCCTTCACTGAGCGCATGGGCATCGGCCTCAGGGAGGTGCACCGGCAGCCTCACGGGACCAGGGGCTACCTTCTCCGGTCAGCCTCCTGGGAGCAGGGTTTGGGGTCCAGGCAGGAGCCCCTCATGCAGGGAAGAGTGCCCCTGGTGGTCCAGATCTCAGGGAGTGGGGCCTGGTGGGAATAATTCTGTCAACAGTTTCTGCACGCCCCACACTCAGTCGTTTTTCAAAGCTCTTCCTGTTCTTGACCTCATGACTCTTCCCCGCTGTCCTAGGAGGCGGACACCATTTCCCCACACCCACTCCTTGTTATGTATAGTTCAGACGTCACCCTAAAAAATTTGGCTCGATAGGACGGAATGATACATCTGACGGCCTGCACAGGTTAGAGGGACAGTACGATGGCTGCTTGTTGCTGTTTTTGATAATAGCAAATAAACTTAAAACCCTCCTCTGGCTTTGTTAACGGTGCAACAACTTGTTTTAAAAGCCGACTACACAAAATCCAAACAGGGATGGCCTGGATCCAGGAAAGGTCAGGAGGACAGACCTGGGGGGAGCTGGAAGCAGAGAGAGGAGGTGTCCGTGGATGGTAATGTCACAGGGAGCCACATCCCATGGGGCACAGAGCCTGGAGCTGCCAGCTGCCCCTTCCTGGAGGAGAGAGACAGCAAAATGACCAGGAGTGACCCCCTTGGGCCACTTCCAGGGGCTGCAGCCTCTCTGGTCAGCCCCAAGGAGACGTGTTCCGCATTTCCCTTCCTCCTGGCCTTGTGCCTTGAGCCTATGCCCACACCCTGGTGGAGATGGTGGGGGCCCTTGCATTTGGCCCAGGGGTGTTAGGCATGACATATGCAACCCCAAGGTTAGGAGGCTGCTTCCCTTAGGACTGCATGCCCTGTCACCCCCAGCCCCCATGCATGCTCACACGTCCCCATACATATACGTGCAGTATTATTCAGTGTGTCAGGACACTCAGTATTGGCCAAGGAGTCTTTTGTGGGAGGGTGATCTGGTCTGTTTCACTTAACATCTTCCTCACAGGGCAGAACTAGCCTTATTCAGCCAGCAGATTAATCCCCTGGGGTCAGTGAGGGCATAGCCATTCTCTTAGGACCCTCTCGCCTGGGACTATGTGTACATATGTGTGTGCATGTGTATGTGGATGTGTGTGCATGCCTCTCTGTGCACATGTGTGACCTCTGCCCGAGAACTTTGTTGGTCCTCTCTGCCTTCATGGAGGGCACTTGCATGCGACAAGCAGATCTGACATTTCAACCGAAATGAGGTGGGGTCTGAGGCCTGGGAGGGGGTGGGATCATTGGGACATTTCCCCAAAGCCACCTCTTGTTCTGCGAGAGGCGGGGGAAGAGCTGGACACTCTGTAAAGGTCTAAAAGGGAGCGATCACATCCCTCACACTCGGGCTGTCTGTGGAACCAGCAATCAGAGGAACCCAAGCCCTGTCCTGAGTGGCCCAGGTCTGTGCCTGCAGTCAGAGCAGTTCTGGAAGGAAGCCTCGCCTTGGTGAGGTGCGTGGTTGGTCAGTGCTGGAGCGGGTCTCCCCTGCGTGCCTCTCCGTCTTCCCGGGAGCTGGGCGAACCATCTGACTTTGGCGGAGGCCTTGTCAGCCAGGGCTCCAAAACACCAAACCCACAGTTTCTGGAGTCCAAGAGATAAGATTACAGTTTTGTTGCTTCTTATAAGGCAAGACCCCAGTTTTGGGGTTGTAGCAGCTGGAAGAAGGAATCATTTCCCTTGGTGTCAGAGGCAAGCACCCTGAGGGTGCCACCCCGTGTTGGGAGGTCTAGGTGTGAGCCCCGTGCACCGTGGAGAGACCCAGACAGACGCTGACCTCTCGGAGGGGGCGCCAGTGCTTCTCAGGCACTGGAGTCCTGCACCATGGAGGTCAGCTTCTGCCAGGCATCGATGCTCACAAGTCCCCAACTCTTTTCCGCAGTCAGACAGTTGTGCACAATAACCTTGTCCGCTCCTCCCTCTGCACACACGCTACGGACTTCCTTCCATTTCCACGCCTCCAGAATGCAGAGTTCCCGCGTTCCCACCCCCCAGCCCCGCCTCTCCAACCTCCCTCGCTTCCCAGGCCTCTCCTTCTTCAGGCAGTCTTCTCCTTCTTCAAAGAGGTCCGGCCGGGTCAGAGCCCTCACCCTCCGACGGTCTGGAGCTCCCTCGGGCTTTGCTGGGGGTGCCCGGCAGGGTGATGGCCAGCGCGGGATATAGGCCAGTGTTGCTTCCAGACTTTTCCAACAGAAGGCCTCCTCTCTTCTGAGAGACCACAATCTGTCATGTTGGCCAGATTTAAGGAATCAAAGGACTTATATCTAGGAGCTTAACCATGTAGGTGAGGCCAGTGAACTTGAGGCCATGTGTAGTCAGGGTGTGTATAATCAGGACGCCTATTCGTAAGTGTGACCACTGACTGTGCCCACTGGGTGCCCACGGTGTGGTGCGATCCAGGACCCAGATGCATGGTGGGTGAGTCTCTGCTCTTCCCAACTTCCCTGGGCCTTGTGTCTTGCTGTGAGTGAAATGGAAAGTCTGCGGTCTCATGCATCATCTTTGTTGAAATCATCAGTACTTTAAAGAGATTATTTATGCCGACAACTATTCATCTGTTCCCTTAAATGACCTGAGGCCATGACCGCAGTTGCTTTTACCATCTGCCTCTCTTTGGCCTCTGAGATTTTGGGGGCCAGAAAGACCTCCCTGACACTGAGGGGCCTTTGAACACCCATAACAAATCAAGGAGGTAAGGGGCTGGCAGGGAGTGTTGGGGGGATGCAGCATCTGTTTCTCCAGAGAGATCACAGGAACAGTTTTTAATTTTTGCTACTCAGATGGCATTTTCTTGCACTATTGGATATATTACCGGACATTTTCACGAACGAGAGAGCAAGGGCCCATCAGTCTCTTGCCATTCGGTATGAAGTTTTTCCTTCTTTGTTTTGGTGTCTGCTGCCTCTGATAACATCTGGGGAATCAAGAGACATCTGACTGATAAAAAAATATTCCTCCCCGGAGTCCAGAAGCATGAGTTCAAAGCCGACCTTTGCCGAGAGTGCCTCACCGCACAGCGCGCCGCAAGCCCTCAGCAGTCTCACTGGCAGAAGGACTGGCCAGTCTGAAGGAGAGGGAGAAGAAGGTGGCCGACTCTCACGTGGACCCCTGCTCTGAGCATGGGGGGGGCGCCAGGACACGTGGCCCAGGGAAAGGACGGTTTTGGGGGGCTAGTCATGGTCCTCAACTTGCTCGAAGGGAAGAAGGAGAGAAAATAGACTGTGTGGCCCCAGATGGCAGAGGTAGAGCCTGCGAGATAAGGACTGGCAGAGAGGCAAATCGGAGGCCAGCAGGAGGCAGAACTTTCTGACAGTCGAAGGGCGGGGCTGCCTCCACTCCCAGGGAAAGACAGGAGAGGGTGGGACGCTCCCCAGAGATGTTGCTAAAGACGGTCCCCATGAGGAGCCCCAAGCAGCCCACTGTGGAGTGAATGCATGCAATCTGGTGTCCTTAATAAAATCACCCCCTCCCCCCAAAACCTTTCAAAGCTCATGACATTGTTCATTTTTAGTGCAAAAATAATAAAGCAGGAGGATAGAGGAAAGGATGGTACACATTTAGAAATGTATAAGCCATCTGATTACCCTGTATCTTATACAAGAAGTGACCGTTCATCCGAGATCAGAGCGCTATCGGCGATCTTGGTCAGGACTGGACTCTCTTCTTCAGCTCCAAGGGGGGACAGCTCCTGATCGGACACCGTCCAGCCGGCCCTGATGTGTTGAAGGGAGGGGTCCCCGGGAGAGGTGGGAGGTGAGGATGGCTGCCTTAGGTTCCCTCCAAATCTACCCTCCACACACGGCCCACTCCCAACACGCGTGATGGCGGCCAGGCCAAAGAAGGCCCCCAGATGCCTCCTTGCGGGTCAGACTCAAAGGCCCACCTGGTGTCCTCTGTCACCCCGCCCCTCCCCCACCCTGTGCGTCCCGGTCTCTGAGACAGTCCTGGTGGCTGGGTTGCAGTCCCACCCTTCTGCCGCTGCCCAAAGGGCACGCTCAGGCAACTCAACAATAAAAGTGACTCGAAGGGAGACCAGCTGTACTTATAAATAAACATCCCAAGCACATTAATCTGCTAAAGGCTTTTATGAGGGGAAACATAAAATTTCAAATAAAGGGCTAATGGGAAGTATGTCCGCAATGTTGGAACTGGTGACGCTCTACCGTAGGGAACTGCCCGGAGAGGTCCATAAAAACCAAATGGAACGAACAACTGATTTGGTTTTAAGACCCCAGCCCGCTCACTCCCACACCTGAGTTGTATATTTTATCTGAGGCGCTGTTTCATGTTCCCGAATCAGCTCTGTTTGCGAGTGAGCTGTCACGGTTTTACGGCCTCGCCTTGGAAGAGCAGGACATGTCTTTCCTGGAGAAGAAGGCTAATAAGAGGTAAAACGCAGGGATTATGGGCTCTCCCACAAATCCAGGCTAGCAGATGCGCCTCTTTTCTGCAATCAGAATGAATATTTTCTTTGGATCCAGCTAGGAAGGCCCCTTCAAACAGCCCGGGAACAGGGGACGTGTGCCAGGCCAGATAAAAGATTGGAAGCAGGCGGTCGAGGAGAGCAGGTGTCCAGCTCTTTGGGGCACGCACTCCTCCCCCTCTGCAGGGCGGGGAGTTTCAAGACTCACAAGGTGCTTTTCTTTTTTTCTTTTAAGTGAAAGCTGCGAGATGGCATATGGTTAGCATTGCTCCCTGCCCGGGCCTTCACCTCTGTGCACGACCCACTCTCTTTCCCCTGCTGGGATTCCATGGAGCCGTCTTTTGCCTTTTTCCCTTCTTTATGCCAGGCTACTCTGGGCTGCAGAGCACCGCCCAGATGAGAGCCTTTGGAGCAGCGGAGAGAGCTTAGATTGAGGAATTAGAGTGGGTTCCAGTCCCCGCTCTGCCCCTTACCAGCTTAGTGGGACCTCAGGCAAGTCACTGACTTTTCATTTTCTCATTGGGAAAAAAAGGAGAAAATCGCCATCACAGGTGCACTGTGGTCATTACCTGTTTGGGCAGAGTCTGACGGCCAGGGGTCAGAGTGAACCCTTGACCATGAGCAGATGCTTCCCCTTCTCTGAGCCTCGGTTTGCTTGGTACATTGAGTGTGGATAATGACCCCTCGCTGGGCTGCGAAGGGGTCATTAATGTGCGGGCAGAGTCCCTGCCCCACGGTGGGCACTCGATGCCTCTTCACCGTCACGGCTGTTACTTAAGCGGAGATCAGGCCGCTCGGCCGACAGTCTGACCCGCCCAAACACTGCAAGGCATAGAGTCCAGTAAGGGCGAAACCAGGCCTGCATGCCCTGCACCCCTCGCTCGTGATGGAGCCCTTACTTAATTCCAGCCTCAGCCTGTCTCTGGCCCTTGGCTGCTTTTCACTGTCAGGCCAGCCCCTAGGCTTTGGGACTGTCCTACGAACTTGGCTTTCCAAGCTGGGGGGTGCTCAATACTGTCTAGGGATTTGGCTTGGGTCCCCTTCGGGCCGTCTCAGCCCGACGCCTTAGACAGGGCCTCCTGGGCTGGCTCCAGCCCTGCACCCCAACCACCAGCACTGGGCTGCTCCACCTCCCGCAGGTACGGGTCAGCTTCGAGCAGGAATGATTAGCGTGGGGCCAGGTGGGCACTTAAACTCTCAGTGGGACCTTTCTGTCAGGTACATGATTATCTAACCAGTATGCTACACATCTGAAACTAATACAGAACAATATTGAATGTAAACTGTAATTGAAAAATAAAAAGATTACATGATTGAAGATGGGTGAGGCGTAAGATCATCCTAGATCTCTCCCCTCCTGCTCTGGGGGCCAGGCACTGCTTTCACCCCCTGCCGCACGCGCCCCAGTCTGACAGCCAAACAGAACTGAGCCAACACACCTGCTGACAGCCGTGGGAAGACTTGCAGCACCGCACACAGAGCCAGTGGTGTGAAGTGAACACCACCTCCAGGGTGCGGTCTCGGGGTGGGGGTCACCCTTCCTCCAGGTGGGAGTCAGCTCAGCTCCTCCTCTTTGCCCGCTCTGCCTGCCTCAAGCTAGTGCCTGTGGTTCTTTAGTTTTTCTTGATTTTGTGGGGTGGCATCTCCCAAGTGAGACTGAATTTACGGAAGGTGGATACCATGACCTGAACCTCCTTGTTCCCCCATATGGCCCACCACAGGGCAGAGCCCCGATGAAGACTGAGGTGAGGGAGCCTGGGCCCCACGGAGGGACCATGCCAGGTGCTGAGCTGAGACCCAGCTTCCTCCGCCGCTGCACATGGGAGGCAGGAAGCCTCAGGACGGCTCCCGCCCAAGCCGCTGCCTGTCCACGGCCGCACAAGGGCCCCAGGGTGAGAACCGACTGGCTGAGCCCAGTCAACCCCTAGAATCCGGAGAAGTAATAATAATAACAATAACCGGCCGTAGTTTAACGCCATTGGGTTGGGGTGACTTGTGGAGCAGCACTAGATCCCTAGATCACTGGTCACTTCAACATCTCTTTTGGCTGTTTGTATGGTCGTGAGAACCATAAGCCATGCCCGTTGGAGAGACTCAAAGTGCCACCATCAGCTGGAGGTGGGCGGCGGCTCCAGGTGGCGGCAGCATCCTACCCGACCTGCATGCCAGGCCTCAGGACCGCCAGGGGGATTGCACTGCGGGATTCCTCTGGCTGGATCTCTCGCCGGGGGAGCCATTGGCTGTCCGGCCCTTGGGGAACGACCCACCCCCCCATCTCCGGCAGACCTGGGAAGATGGCCAGGGCCAGCTGTGTGCTTTGGAAAGCTACTTCTCTGGTTCCTCAGCTTTCTTTCCTATGCAGAACTATAAGATTAACCTCCAGTTTTACACCCTGGAAATCCAAGCATCGTATAAGGTTCAGTATTTTTCAGGTGCAAGTTCTTTATTTGGCTTTTAGCAAATGAGTACCATAACAAACTCAGATACACAGGTCCTCAGGGGGTGAATCTGGGAACCACGAGAGTAAAGGGGTTTCTAGTTACCCTCTGGCTCACACTCAAAGTCCTGGTGTTCCCAAAGGAATGGGCGTGAAGGCTCCGGCTACACAGTGGTCTGGGAATGGAGACTTGGAAGAGAGGACAGAGGTTCCCCAGAATTGCAATGCTGGCTGTTAGCTGGCGAGCAGGTGGTCAGGGAGAAAGGAAGGAGTGGAGGGCTGTAATGAGGGTAAATACTTCCTCGAGATATATTCCCAGCAGCTGTGCTCACCTAGCAGCCCTGCTACGGGCTGAGTGTGTCCCTCTGAAATGCATCATTTAAAGCCCCAGTCCCCAGAGTGATGGTGTTTGTGGACGAGGGATAATTAGGTTTATGTGAGGATGTGTGCGTGGAGTCCCCATGATGGGTGAGTGCCCTTGTAAGAGTCCAGAGCCCTCTCTCTTCCACGTGAGGACAGAGCAAGAGGGTGGCCTTCTGCAAACCAGAAAGGGGGCTTGCTATTTCATCTGTTCAGAATCCAAATCTGCCAGAACCTTGATCTTGAATTTCTCAGCTTCCAGAACTGTGAGTAATCAATGCTTGTGTAAGCCACCCAGTTTATGGTATTTTGTTATTGCAGCCTGTGCTGACCAAGACAAGCCCTAAGACCTGATTTTTAACTTTGTCTGGTGGGCCTGGCTGGACCTAAGAAGTTGTCTCCTCCAGCCTGATCCCTTTACAAGTGAAGACACTGGCGGCCGGAGGACTTGCCCAGGGCCACACAGCTGTGTGGGGTCCTCCCTCCGCAGCGTGGGTGGTCTGCCACCGCAAGGCCTCGGCTTTGAAACCAGAAAGGCGTTGGCTTTTACCAGTGACTGTCCATCTACACGGAGGATAGCAGAGAACAGAGACCCAGTGAATCCACCAAGCAAATCCCCTTGCGAAAGAGGAATTTCTCGGCAGAGCTTGGTTCTATTTAGTGATTGGAATTCCCTGCTATTTAGTGACTGGAAATCCCTGATATGCGCTCAGGATTCTAGGCCACTTTGTAGGGATCAGACAGAGACATAAACAATCATGCTCCCGTTTAACAGAGCCCAGTTCACTTGCAGCTCTTGAATTCACAAGAAGCCCAATTTCAGTGACTTTGCAGACAGACGACTTAAGTTCAAGTTCTAACTGATACTACTAGGTTGTGTGACCCTAGGTAAACCACTCGACCTCTCTGTGTCTCTGTTTTCTCTAAAGTAAAATGAATGCTAGTCGTACCTCTCTCAAGGAATTTCTGCGAGAACTTTTATTTTGCTCTCTTTCTTAGAAAAGTTCCTGCTTATTAATTGCAGTGCTATTGTCATTATTTTTATCTGAACTTTAGTTTTCATTGTAACCAGGCGTGGGAGCTTACAGCCTACAGAGGTTACTCAGTGGTGTGTTTTATTTTGATGGCAAGGTGTTTAACAGTTACATGAATTTGAACGGCTGATGGGGCGCCCCGTCTGCAGCTTGCAGCAGTCTCCACCGTTTGCATTTCATACATTTATATTACCAGCCAGGCTCCTGCGGGCCCTCGGATTTGTAACCTGTGGTCTATTAGGAAGGGAGAATGGACGGATTAGGACAAGGCATTCATGGGTGCAAGAGTCTCTGTGAGGGAGGTGACGCCCGAAGTCCGTGAAGCCATGCACCATGGGGTGCACCATGGTAGCGGTGAAGCCACAGTCTGTCCTCTTCTCCTGCCACTGTGCCTGTGCCCGTGGTGGAAGCGAAGAAAGCCACAAGAGTTTTTTTTGACAGTGACTGCCCACAAACAGACACTCACGTGCAAGCCAATATTTCAGTCCTAGCCGGAAGGCTGGAAAGGACCACTGCCCCGGCTCATGCAGTGGGGCGGGAGGGGCTCCCTTTTCCTGAAGAATGCATCAGCCTTTCTGTTCTTTTCACGAGGCCTTCATCTGATTAGGCAGAGACCACCCACACCAGGGGCGGCAATCTGCTTCACTCAGACTGCTGATTCAGATGTTAAACTCACCCAGAAACCCCCACACAGACACTCCCAGGGTAGTGGTTGGCCCGGTCAAGGTGACGCGTGACGCCAACCATCACACATACCCTCGCAGATGCGCCCTGGTTTGGAGCCATCTCCGCCTGTCACTGTGAGCAGCGCACTCTGGTCCAGCCACGCAGACTCCTTGGCTGCGTCGGCTGGTCCCGCCCCTGGGAGGGGTCGTGCATGGAGACACTCGCTGTCTGGGGGCAGTTGTGGGCTCCAGGGGCGGAGCTCTGTGATGGGGGACTTCCCACTGATAAATGGCGCGGCGAGCCGCTTCTCTGTGCTGCGGTTTCCTCACAGGACCATTTTCTCCAGATTCCCGCGGGATGGAAGGACTGTTTCGACGCCTGTCACTGCGGCTGGGAAGCGGAGGCTGCTGGCTCCAAGGCCCTTTGTCTTCCTACCCGCCGCTAAGCCGCGCTCTAAGCAGGGGCGTGCGTTTCTGAGTCCTCTGGCGCTTCTGTCTCCACCGCAGGACTTCCGGAGGCCCCGCCTTTTGGTTGGCGAGAGTGTCCTCAGCTCTGGTCTCTCTTTTGTGCCCATCTCTCCCGTGTGTGTGTGTTCTGGCCTCCTGCTGCTCGAACCCGCCCCCCTGATGGCCCACAAGGCCTGCTTCGTTCTGGGGTCCAGCGTGCAGAGGCCCAACGCCTGCCCACTGAGGTGCGCTCTCCAAACGCCCCGTCTGTGATAAAGCTGACACTGGGGCCTTCCTTGGCCTGTCCCCGCGTCTGTCACAAGTTGGTTTGCAATGGTGGTAGGAAGAGAGATGTGTTATTGATTGCATCCCTGGAATTCCAAATGAGCTTTGTAAGTATTAAGGAAACCAATCTTTTATCTATAGTATGAGTTCCAAATATTGTTTCTGGGTTTTCACTTGTTTGGTGTTTGTCTTTTTTATATGGAAATTGAGTCAAATTGATCAATCTCATATTTTATGCCTCTTGAGGTTTGTTCCATCTCTGTGAGGTCCTACCTGGTGCGACTGGCTACCAGGAGTCTGGATGGACCCCGAGGGAACAGGACACCGGGAGGTGGCAAAAGAGGGAGGGTCAAGGGAACACAGGCCCCCGCGTCTGCGCTTGGGTCCTGCCGTCTGGTGTGCGCAGTGCTGTGTCGGATGTCGGCGTCTTGAGCTGCATGGGCACTTCAGTGCACCCAGTGGGGAGGAGGAGGAGTCCCCCCTCTGTGCCCAGAGAGGGCCGGGCTTTCTCAGCACACTCTGTGAGACTTGGGTGGCAATGGGATTGGAACCCAGACCCCTAACCAGAAGGCTGGTTTTCTGGACTCAGGTGCAAGCCTGGCTTGGTTCCTGTTGAACCAGATTGCTCAGGGGACAACAGGCCCGGCTCCGAGGCTGACAGGCCATGCGTCCCTGAGCCCCTGCGGCACGTCCTAGAGGTCTGCTGCTGGACCTGGGCCTGGGCCTGGTGGAGCTCAGATGCTGCTCCGGCTGCCCGCCCGGCGGGATGGCCTGAGGACCAAGGCAGTGCTACCGCCATGGCCTCTGGGAGGAAGGTGGAGATTTGCCTCCTCTCTTCTGAGTAAAATCAACAACAGGCTGCAAATGTGGGACCACTTAGAGACCAAAGTCTTCCTGCTTTGGTGCTTGTTACCCTCTCGTGCTCCTTTCACGTGTCATAACGGTGGAACCTGCCTTCGGGGGAGTTGTGCCTCTCCACCCCACATGCCTTGCAGCCCGAAGAACAGGTGATGAGCAGCTCAGCATCCTTGCACCTGTCAACCAGCTGTCCCTCCCCTGTCCCGGCAGCCCATCCTTGAGTAATAAAGCATTCCCTAACTTTTCGTTTTTCATAAGCATAATTAAACCCTGGAAAGTTTTTGGGTTCTTCTCTGATCCTTTTTATATGACTCAGGGTGAGCCTGGATGCATGTGGGCCTGCCTTGTCACAGGTGCCTGTGCGTGTGTGTTTAAGTTTTATGTATTCAGTCTTGCACTATCTCTTTCCCCATTGATGTGGTTAATTCTATGTGATCTTTGGTTGATGTTGCTGCCTAGCTGTCTTCCCTACCTGCTAGGTGCAGTTGATTTTATAGTCTGTAAGCTGAAAGGCACACCTGGCCTTGTGGACTCCGTCTGTCGTGAAGTCACAATCTACAGAGGCAATCCGAACCCCTTTGCATAATTAACGGCTCATATGCTATACCCCAGAGCCACTTGGAACTATTTCTTGGGTTCCCTGCTGCTTTGGATTATCCATGCTTAACTCTTCCATTAATGTATGTGGTTAAGAATTTCTCCCACTCTTGCGGTTCAGCGGAATCAAAGGGATAAAGAGGAAAACGTCAGAGCAAACTGACCCACAGGAAAGTGTGAGTAACCGATGCACCACCGCCGGAGTGCTGGGGAACGGGGGAGGGCACTTCCTCCCAGAGAGGGATCTTACTGACTAACAGGAAGGTCTCAGTTGCAAAAACACAACTAGGTGGGCCCGGGAGGGCGCAGATGCTGTCTCCCCTGCTGCCCTGGCGCCATCACTGCAGCAGCCTGCAGGCTGAGGAGAGACTTGCTGTGGTGGGCATCTCAGTGTTTCATCTGTACAGGAACCACCGGGGTGGCGGCTTCTTGCCTCCTGGGACGGCCCAGGAGAGGCCTGAGAACCGTTCCTCGAGACCCCTGCTGCTGGGGGTTGCTGTGATTTGATTTCACACGAGTTGATTAAATGCATCCATTTAGAACTGACACAAGAGGTGCCCAGAAGCAGGTGGCGTTTAGAATCCTTTCTGGCAGGAGGGGGAAGCACCCAGGGTCCAGGTCCTATGTCCAGTGGCAGCGGGGACTGAAATGAATGTCCAGCCACTGGCGGGAGCTTTCTGTGGCCTGCTCCGCCATCCTGCTCTGCCTTGCCAGCCTTCCTTCCTGCCTGTTTCCCGATCCCGTGTCCCCACATTTCCTGTGGATTCTGTAAGCTACCTGACATCCTTCCTAAAGACCTCATTTCTGCGTCCCGGAGGCAGCCTCTGCGGTTTGCAACCGTGAATCCTGGGAGAGAGCCCTTCAGCTCAGCGGGGCCTGCGTGGTTTTCCCGGCAAGATATCATAAGCTGATAAACCATCTCTCCAGGGGGAGGAAAATACCCCCCGATGTGTGGCATTGGCTGATTCCCATGGTATTGCTATATACTCCCTCCATGGTCAGTTTTAAAATGCCAACCTTGAAACACCTGACTAGCAAGATTCCTGAATATTTACAATTCAGGAATCACAACCACACAGCTGAGCATCTTGACATGAAGGACGCCATCAGAGTGTGGCTTTGAGAGCCAAGGGTACAGGCTGCCAGGCGCAGACTGGGTGGAGCCTGAGGAGGCCACTGGTGGGCGGTGGTTTGTCCCTGAACGGGGGCAGAGAGCGGAGGCGGAAACCGACGATCTAGGAAAGAACGCCTCTCTCCCCTGGATGGGAGAGAAACCTGCCTAGCTGTTACCCTAGACCTCAGCTGAGCACTCTGCAGAATTCTGTGACTCAGGCCAGCTGCTTCTTCCACCTGGGCCTCAGTTTCTCCACACGCAACGTGGGGTGTCACCGGCCGTGTTAATGAGAGGAAGCTCTTTGTCAGGAGCAGGCATTTTGTGTTGAGACTTGGGGTGGCTCAGCTTGGCAGGGACAGCTCAGGGCTTCTGGGGCCGCGGCTCCGGGGAGGCTTTCGGCCCGGCCTGTGCAACATCTGCGTGCGGCCGGCCCGGTGCGTGTGCCGGGCCTGGCGTGTGTCTGTGCATGCCGTGTGTGATGTGGTAGGGCAGGGCCCTGGGCGCATGCAGCCCGGGGCGGCTCCAGGCATCTGTCTTGGATTACCGGCGCTCAGCGGGCGAGCAGACGGCAGGATCCCGCTTGAGAGGATGTGAGTGTTCGGTGAGTAAAGAATGGGCGGAACACGCCGCAGGAAGCCCGCGCAATGTCGCTGGCACGGGCTGGCCGGCTCCCTCTGGCGTGTGTTGACAGAGTTTTGTAAATAGTCTGATGGATCCGCGTCCTCTTGGGACCTCGGCATCCGCCACGCGAGTGCAGATTTGTTCCTGGGACTCGCCGGGTTGTCCAGCTGCAGAGAGAAACCAAGGGGACCCTGCCTGACTTCCCGGCCCCGCAGCAGAACAGCTCTGGGGGCAGCTCGTTGGCTGTGGTCTCTGTAGGGCAGTGGAGGTTGTCTTCGTGGTTCTGGAACATGCGGTGCTCCTGCCCGGCCGGGGCCCAGCCAACCCAGCGGCGCAGCCGGAGACCAGGGTGGAGGGCAGAACTCGGCGGGCCTCGGGCAGCGCCGCCTGCCCGACCCAGGGGACTGAGCCCACTCACGGGCCTGCTCCCTTCCTCGCCTGGCGAGGCACTTTCTCGACATGGACCCCTAAAACGTCTGGGTAGATACTGAGGCAGCAACGTCTCACACTCACGGGCCACGTTAATCCAAGACTCTCTTTTACATGAACTGGTTGCCGAATAAAGGACTGCGGTTTGGCTCACACTGGCGGGTCCCATGGACTCTGGCCTCCCCTGGCATCTATCTCTCTGGTCGTACAGCTGATGGGGCCGAGGGGATGCCTACCAGGTGCAAAGGCCAGCTGCCACCACTGGGCCCCAGACAGCTCTGTGACACTTCCGTGCCAGGAGTCCTCAGGGCCCGAAGCTCCCCCGGAAGCCCAGGGCGCCGTTGCCGTGGAGAGGAGCTCGGGGTCGGGCCAAGTGCAGGCACTGGTCGGAGGTCAGGTCCCTCTGTGGGCAGACCCACCGCTCGCCTGCTGGAGGGACACCGGCTTGCCCGGCCACGTTGCAGAGACCTGTGGGCACCCACCTGTATTCTGGGGGGAGCTGGGAGAGGCTCCCCTGACCTGTCCCTCGGGTTTGAAAAGAAATCCCAAAATTCCATGTTAGACATAAAGCAAAGAGGAAAAGTCTGTGTTCAAAATGTGCCTTTGAGGGGAGCAGGCCGTTCCCCAATCCACTCTCTTTCCCTTATAAAAACCCACTACGGCAATAGTCTAGCTGTTCGCTTCGCCTGGACTTAACGTGACATCATCCAAAGTGACTATTAGTCTGACGTCACAGTTCTGAAGGCCTAAAATAACTGCCTTTTCCTTCAGATAAAGATTCCCTATCCTGAAGCTTAGGCAAACAGGATTTTAGACTTTGGAGACTGGGAGGGGAGGCTCCTTGCCTGGGGCCACGGTGAAAGGCGGGTTCTGTGAGGCCGCAGGCTCTCGCCCCATTTCAGGCGGGCAGAACATGACCTCGTCGGGGAGGCTGCTTTCCATCTGACGTTACAGGCGACTGGTCACAGACTGTGGGAGGCTGATGCGTGCCCGGGGTGTGCCCATGCCACCTGGGACACCGAAGTCGCTGGCTCGATGCTGGCAGGGCGCAGCTCATGGTAGGGAGCAGGGCACTCAATTGCTTTTATTCCCTAGGACCAAGTGAAGGTGGGTCCCCTCGGAAGAAAGGGGCTCCATGAATTTCTGCCACTTGAGCCTTTGCAGATGAGCTCCAGAAATGCCAGCGACCAGCTGGGCAGAGAATGCACGCTCGGTGGGGACAGGCCGCCCCCTTGATGCAAGTTTGCTGGGGAGCCGCCGGGAAAGCCCAGCGAGGGACGCGGGGAGAGGCCGTCCCCAACCTCTGGACCAGCTCACCCCCTGAGCATCGCCGGTGTCCCCCGAGGACACGCGCACTGGGGGCGGGCAGCGTGCAGGACGAGGGGGCTCCCCGGGGCCTCTCTGATGGGAAGATCTGACATAGGGTCAGGTTGCAGTGGCATAAAAACTACCCCGTGAAATGCTCAGCGTTTCTTTCTTTTTTCTTTTAATGACTAAGCCATGTGGGTAAACGTCTTTCTCTGTGTCCAGGGTCACGGATCGCTGGGGCTTGGAGGCTGGGTACCAGGCAGGGGTATGGGTCACATGTGGCAAAAACACAACCCCCCCCCCAAAAAAAGTCCAGGCTGCACGAAAAGTCCCTGATAACAAACTTGCATCTAAACATCTTGCTTCAGGCCTCGAGTTCCCAGCAAACCTGGGGGAATCCGGGTGAGAGCTGCAGCCCAACGGCCTTACTTACTTGGCCTATTAGTACCAGCCAGGCGCCCGGCCAGTGTTCTCGGCCCCCCACCTCACATCCCCTCCGCGCAGACCTCGGCCCCCCTTTCCCCCCCGACAGCTCCCATTCAGCCCCGCCCCTCTCCTGGGCTCCATCCTGCTTCTTGGTGGGGACGCAAGTGATGCCTCAACTTTGGTAAGGCAGAGAGGAAGAAAACCTGGACAGGCAGGTCCACCTGCATCCCCACGGGCCCCAGGTGTGGACTGCCCCATTGCCATGGCTGTCGGGCCACACGTCTCCTCTGCCCAGGTCTGAACTCGGGTCCCCTTTCCCCCAGATCAGCACTCACAATCTGTGCTGAGATTCAGCTTCAAAGGAACCTCGAGGATTCTTGAGAATGACCGCCTCCAGGGGTGTGTCTCCACCGCCTGGGACCCCCGTGAGCCGGGACCTAGAGCTCTGTGTTCCGGAAGGGGCACACGTGAGCTGCCTGCCGTTGCTTTGTTGGGTCACAGCAGCAGGACTGCATCTCAGCCTCGAGGCCTCGGACTGTTCTAGTCACTCTAACACATGTCCTAGGTCTTTGCCTTGGTGTTGGCGTATGTTTAAAGAGGGCGACAGAGGAGCCAGGCCCTCAGGCCCTCGAAGGCTGGTGCTGTCCAGCTCCCTGGTGCTCCTTCCTGCTCACGGAACAGAAAACCTGCCCAGAGACACAGGCGATGAGGAGGGCGGTGAGCCCGGGGCAAAGCGCTCCAGGTCGGGGCACTAGCAGACAGCTCAGAGTGCCCATACACAACAGGGCCTGATTCACACTCGGTGAATGGAGGAAACGCTGGTGAGGGAGCGGAGGGGCTCCCTGGATTCCAGGGACCCCTGCTCGGTCACAGGCGACTCTGCCCATGGAAGCCCCGCCTTCTAGAACATACCCTTGCTCATGGTTAATGCTAGTGGTTAATCACCTCTGACAGTCCACCAGCCTCAAGATTTTTTCGACGCCCGTTCAATAGCCTTACTGTAAGATTTGCTCATATCGCCCCTCTGTTCAGAAGTCTTCGCTGGCTCCCCAGTACCTTCAGCAGGGCTTCGGAGAGGATTCGTCCCATGGGACATTGTCGAAACTTGGCTTCCCTCTTCCCTCTTGAGAAGTCACAACGTGCCCTGGCATACTTACGGGCCCTGGGAAGGCCTTCGGGGAAGAGGCTGGTTGCCCAGGCTCGACCGTGGGGCACCAGCATCCTGTCTGTTGTCTGCCCGATCTCTGCTAGCACACAGCAGAGTGCGGCCCATCCTCCAGTAACATTAACCACCAGCAGGAGAACCCACTGAACTAGTCTGGCACTGGAGAGATGATGAAATCGGGCCTCAGCCTAGGGTTCTCCCTGTCTCCCCACCACATGGCTCCTCTGCACACCCCAGGCACCCCCTGCCTAGGGCATGACGTCCGTGGTGGGTTGCGTGATGCCACCCCAGAAGCCATATGGGGAAGTCCAGCTTCTGGGACCTCAGAATGTGACCGTATTTGGATGATTTAAGTACCTTTGGAGAGGTGATTAAGTTAGAAGGAGGCCATTTGGACAGGCTGTAATAAGACTGGTGTCCTTATGTTCTCCTATTGGGGTGCACGGAGGGACACCAGACACACCCACACACGGAGGGAAGGCCCTGTGGATCGCACAGCGGGGAGGCGGCCATCTGCAAGCCGAGGAGCGAGGTCTCAAAAGAAACCCCACCTGCCCCCATCTTGATCCCAGCCTTCCTTCCAGCCTCCAGGACGGTGAGACAATACACGTCCTCCATGCAGGCCCCCCAGTGTGTGGTGTGGGGGGTTATGGCAGCCCAAGCAGGCTAGTTCATCGGGCTGCTCACTCCTCCCCACACGTGCGTGGGACTTCCACGTTCTGTTCCGTCATTTGCATAACTCCCTTCCTTCTGGGGTGCAGGTCTCCATCTTCCAGGGCTCAGCCACTGTCTTTGCCTTTAGCCAACCCCCCACCCCAAACGGACAACCGAACCAAACAACAACCCCAAAACCAAGATAAATAAAATCCTGCCCGTCTGCTCTGGTTTCTCTCAAATGTGCTCACCTGGAGGGTCCGGCTGGAGTGAGCGGCTGTCCCTTCGTGCTCCCCCCACCGGCGGACGCTTCAGTTTCCCCCTCGCTGGCTGAGACGGGCACCCTTGCCCCTCCCACCGCGCTGTTGATCTCTGGGGGCACAAACTTGTCCTCCGTCCCAGCAGTTAGCACAGTGCCCGGCACACAGCAGGTGCTCAGTGATCGTTTTCTGCGTGGAGCTAAAGTGACGTCTCTGCACCCACCAGGCTGAGCGGAGGTGTGGGTACCTGCTGTCCGCCTGGTGGTTCCCGGATCTTGAGATGCTGCTACCCAGACCACCGCCTCTGCGTCTGCTCGGAGAGCACTGTGCAGCGGAGGGGGCCTTTGCAGGGGGCCTTGAAGGACAGGGAAAAGCTGAAGCCGTGCCCCTGGGAGGGCAGGGGGCAGAGAGCTACCGCCCCTGGCTTTACGGACTCCCACGGATGCTGGGCTCGAAGGGACTCTGGCTTGCACTGCGAGGGGACTCAGTAACCATAATGAGGACAGAGCCTGGCCACACGCCCGCGCACAATCTGCAAGCCTGCTCTTCGGGGAGCCCCCCAGTGACCCCGGGGGAGCTGGCCGGCATCTGCAACCACGCAGCAGGCCGGAGCCAGGACCTCCCTGGGGACGGTCCGTGTGTGTGCCAGACCACCCGTGCCCGAGGCACTCACTGGCCTTCACATGGGGCTTGTCAAGCGCGGCGGTATGGGGCGTCCGTCCACACGCTCCGTGGCCTTGGGGAGCGGGGCCCCATGGAAGGGGGGCGTTGACACCCTCCACTCTGATCTGAACACAGGTTTTTAATTTCCCTGTAATTTGCCCTTTCTCCCGCCCCCGGGGCTGGCTTCCCTGTCATTTCATTTCCTGCCGTATTCTCATCTTACAGCAGAGGTGAAGAGAGTTGACCTCTCCTTGCCCCAAAGCTGAATAAAATACAGAACAGATTCTTGTGAATAAAAATAGGCTTGAATACCGCCAGCCCGTCACTCTGGCCTCCGCTCAGCCCACCTGGCCTCTCGCTCTCCCACCCACCCACCGGCCGCGGGTCCGCGCTGCACGGAGCGGCGATGGGTCCCGGGGCCTTCCCGGAGGGGCGGCGGCAGGGAGGAGGCGAGGGACCAGACAGAGCGAGCGAGCCAGGCCCGTTTGGGTGGTGTTGGGACAACTTTATCCTTTCCCCTGAGAGCTGTCTGTGGGGACGGGAACCTCCTCCCAGGGTGCCCTTGCCAGGAGACCAAGGAGGAAAGATGGAAATGTCAACACCTACAGTGGGAAAGAAATTTCTGTCTGGAACGTTTGGGGGCATTCCAAGAGGGATGCAACTGGAGCCCCTGCCCGCGGCGTGGAGGGGACTGTGGCTTGGGAGCCAGACGCTGCGCGTCTGTCTGCTCCGGGCTCTCTGCGGTCTGCCGCTTGAGCTTAGTCGAGGGACTTAATCTCTGCGAACCTCCGTTTCCTCATCTGTAACGCAGAGAAGGTCACCCCGCAGATTCTGTCGGTGGGCTCTGAGAATTAAGTAAAGCAGCACGTGGGGGGTGCTCTGCACAGGAAAGGGGAACCCCGATCTATCTGCGTCTTTCTTGGCACTGAGGTCGGAGGAGCCGACGTGACCCCACCCCCCTCCCGATCTAACGCGGTCGCAGCTCTGGCCCCATTGCTACGTCTCTGCGGAGGGCGACGTTTCCTCGGTTCTTCGTGTAGAGCTCGCCCTCTGGCTTCCCCTAGAGGGGGCACCCGTGAGAGCCGGGGCCCAGCGCCCCACCAGCCTGGCACGCACAGAGCGCGCGCTCCAGTCTGAGTTAAGTAAGTGGATGCAACAATTGATGGCTGTGATTTTCATGGTGTCAGGGCAACTTTTTGACATAGTAAAGTATGTTTTTCTGTCTGTCCATTAATATTTTGATTCACGGGTTGTCCTCGGCTTCCCATCCCCCTTTGAAGCGGTTACCAGGCCGTGGGCTTCCTCGCCTCTGGGAAGACTTGCTTGCGGCGGAAAGCAGGAGTCGCCTGCCCTGCGCACTCCTTCCTGGGTTTGGTTTCCAGGACGTTTGAAACCACTGAAAAGGTTAGTGCCTGGAGGGCTTGAGGGGAGAGAGAGGGAGAGCGAGGAGGAGGGAGGCCGAGAGAGAGGGACAAAGAGAGGCAGAGAAAGGTGTAGTTTGAGGAAGGGAGAGAGGAGAGGGAGGCAGAGAAGGAGGGAAAGGGGAAAGGCACAGAAAGAGACAGACAGCGAGGCAGAGATATTCTGGAGGAAACTTGAAAGAAAGAGGGCCTTCCCATTATCCGCCCAAGTCCAGAAGGAGATTTCTGGGGACAGGATGGGGCAGGAGGAAGCTGGTGGGTCTGGGAAGGGCAGCGGAGGCTCATGTGCCCCTGGCACAGCGTCCCGGGGAGAGGTCGGCCTGCAGAAGGGCTGGCTGCGGGGGGCCCTCGGGAGGCGGGGACCTGGGTGTCAGGGCCCCTGGTGCCAGCCATCACCTCCGAGCAGCAGTGTGGGCTGAAGTGACGGGTGTCTGGTCCGAGCAGGCTGGGGCCGGGGCCCCTGAGGCTGCTCATGCCCCTGGAGATGGCAGGGCCCTACCGTGGCTGACGGCAAGCGTGGCTCAGAGCCTGTTCTCTTTCCTCTGAGACACTCAGTTGCTGAGTCCCCTGGAAGGCGTGGTGCTGCCCCCTCTGCCCAGGCTTGGAGCAAGGGGCTGGGCGGTGTGAGCAGTGCCACTCCGGGTCCCAGAATCAGCAGGCGCGTGCCACCCACACACTCACTGTCATCCTAGTTTTGCTTGGTCCTGGGCTTCACATGTGATAAAGGTCAGAGGCGACTATGTGTGCAGTATACAACTAAAGTCACGCTACTTTGTACTCCTACAGCACAGTTCAGTCCTTGTATGTAGCTGATGTATGCTATCTGTCGCTTTTCATGGTTCCTCTCCCTCCCTGTGTTGTATGAGAACCCCCGGGCTCTGCCGTCCCAGGAGAATCAAGGAAAAGCTGGGAATGTCAGATGTGAGCAGTGGCTCCCACGGCGGCACCTGGCCCAGGACCGGGCCCTCATCAGGACGTGGCCAGCTCCTCGGCCACCTGCAGGCCTGCCCTGCCCTGAGCTGCTGGGGGCGGCACAGGCCCTGATACACCTTGGCCTTGTCTCCATGGGCACCCAGCAGGCTCTGTGCTGCTGGGCTCTGTGTGGGGTCGGTTCCCAGCCACCCTCCAGCCTTAGAATTGAACTCCTCCTCGTGGGCAGGCCCTGTCCCTCTGCCGAGACAAAACTACACGATTCTGCTTGTGGACTTGACTTTCAAGAGAAGGTCATGATGGATGCCACCTGACGCTGTGTCTGCTTGCTCTGAGGTGCAGGGGAGATGTTAGCAGAGTGCAGGCTTCAGTGTCAGGGACCAGAATCTGTATCAGCCTCCTGTGGCTGCTGTGACAAATTGCCACAACTTGGTGGCTGAAAACAAGCTGATTCATGACCTCATTGCCCGTAGAAGTTTGCCGCTGGCCTGAAAGGAAGGGGTGGGCGGGGCTGTGTTCCGCTGGGGGCCTCCAGGCAGAAGGCACTCTCCTGCGTCTTCCACCTCCCTTGTGTGGGAGGCCTGTGTTCCTTGGCTCACGGCCCCTTCCTCCAGTTTCAAAGTCAGCAGGTAGGCTCCTCTGACCTGCTCTCAAGGACTTTCTGTTTGAGCAACAGACAGGTGAGCTAACAAGTAAGACCTTACCTGGTAAGTGAAACAGGGTTCAGGGTGGGAGCAGGGAGGGAGCAGGGCATGAGGCTCCTCCGAGGGGTGGTTCCCATGCCAAAGCTTGGCTTAACTCCGCCGCACTGTGGAAACTGGGAAGGCGAACCCTGGGTCTAACTCATCCAAACTAAGGTCACTGGTTTGCACCACATAGACACCCAGTAAATATCGCTTACAGTGAACCCATTCAATTCTTTCGAAGTCATTTTTCTCTCTGGGGCCATGGATGCTGGGCTGTGATGTGATGGGATCAGGGGCTGAGCCCCACCTGCTGGGTCGACCCCTGGCCCTGGGGTTGGAAGACTTGCTTTATGGTGATGCATTTTCTCCATCGGAGGTGATCTGAATACCAAGTCTGCAGCTGCCAGCTCTATGCCCAGTGGTGGAGCCCCCACCCCCCGGACATCAGGAAACTGGATTTGAGAGCTGCCCTTGGGTTCCAGTAGGACTTCAAGGTCCTTTTAAATATCTTCATGAAGTAACATGCTGGAAGCAAAGGGGTGCAGCCGAGCGAGTGAAACCCGTGGCTGAGTGTCGGGAAGGACTTCAGGGCGGGTCTATCAGCTTTGCTCCAGGGGGAGGGGGCTACCTGAGTCTGGGGGCTGCCTGGGTGGCTGCAGAAGGGAGCATCCTGGGTGCTCTGCCTCTGGCTCGAGATCCTGGCCTCTGGTCAAACCCTGCCCCTTGCAACTTGACCTGGTAAGGCCCCTGGGCCGCGACCCTCTTCTGCCCTTTTGCCCCAGATGGTTCTCCTTCATTCCTACCTTCATCTTCTTCACAAAGAGTTTCGGAATGGGGACCCTCCAAGGGTTCTAGGACCCACAGGCTGCAAGGGAAGGCAGGTCACAGGGATATCTGAAGCCAGAAACCGCCTCCTCATGGGGCGGGCTAGGGACAGAGCTGCACTCTTAGGGGTGACAGTGTTCGCAGAGGGGAAGAATGAAGGGGTGACACAAAGTGAAGCTGAATGGTGAGCCAGGGGACGTCCCCTAGGCCATCATCTCCCTCTTAGAGTGGAGAAGCTCAGCATCCTGAGCCCCTCCTGGGCGCTGGTGGGACCCAGGAAGTACAGGGACAGCAGCACATTAGACTGGACCCCTCTCCTCCATTCCTCGGAGGGCCGTTCTCCAGGCCACCCTTCCCACTGGGCCTGGCAACCAGTCGGTGAGCTGTGAGATCCGTGTGGTGGGTGGAGACCCACCCAGCATTGAGAATGCATACAGAATCAAGTGCACTTGAAAAATATCAAAGTGCATCTCGGGAATAAGGGCATCATTTGTGAACATGTGTTTCACTCTAGTGCATGACATACAGTCTATTAAATGTGGGTTGCCAGGTGCAATGCCTTCTTACCTGGTAAACAAGGTTAGAGCATCCCAGGAATCGCCAGGGAGGAGAGGGGTCTATGCTCGCTGGGAGGAGATGCTGCAGCTCTGACCAGGCCAATCATTAACTAAATGAAGATGCGTCCCAAAAGGTCCTTTTTCTAAGCCCTTGGGGACAAGTGGAGGAGCACTGGCTGGGAGTTGGGAGGCCGGGGTTCTGAGCCTGGGATCTGCGGAGCGCTAACTGTGAGTCACGGGGGCATTGCTCACCCCTTCGCAACCTCGGTTTTCTCCTCTCTCAAATGGGGAGGCTCCATTGTGTCTGTGTGCACTGCTGCCCTCTGGTGGTGAGCTCTGTAACTTTTACTTCGCGTTTAGGTTTGTTGATGGGCACGCGGTCTGTGCCGATTCTGGGTTTCCTTGTGGGCAGGGGCAAGAGGAGCCTCCCTGCCAGGGGGAGTGTGTAGCACCCCACATGTGTGTTGTGAGGTCTCTGCAAAGACTCCTGCTTCAAATTCTGTGCCTGAAGCAATCCTCTCGTGTGATACAGCACTGACCTTTCGCTCAAAGATCCATTTGTCAGCGAATGTTGAGTAACCCTTTCCCAGTGTGAAATTCGGCTAAGGGAGGCTCCAGGCCATGGGGTTAAGGTGGCAGCCTTCTCCAGCTCGTCAGCTACTGGCTTTCTACAGTGTGGGAGTTGATTGTGGGGACACTGCCTGGCGTTGCCAAGTTGAAGGTCAACACCTCTGGAGTGGCAGCTGCGAGGCCCCAGTCCGAGAGGGTGATGTTCCTTTGCCCACAGTGGCCTCCTTCCCTGGGGGGATCATTGCCAAACATCAGAAATGCTGATTGGGACCAAGGGCGGAGGTTTCCTCTCCAGGGACCCACCTTACAGCCCAAGGTGTGATGAGGTCCCCCTGCTTTGGGGTACTGGGCTATATGCCAGGCACCTGGGTGCATCTTCTGGGTCTGAGCAGTGTTTTTGAAGGTGCTGCTGGTGAGATCAGGTGTTCAGGACAGGGAGCGTAACCTGTCCCTCCAGTTTCCTCACCTCTTCCCTAGTTCACGCGGTCAGCACCTGTGTGCCTCTCCAGCTGGGGCTCCGATTAATCCCTTCAGTCTTTGGCTCCGCCTCTTGCAAGAAACGTGACTTTCTTTCTTTAAAAAAACTTGCATTATAGCTTATTTTATTTTATTTTTCTTATTTTATTGTTGTTCAAGTACAGATCTCTCAATTTTGCCCCATTACTCTCCCCTGCCCTACCCACCCCCCCACCTCCCACATTCAAGCCTCCCCACTCCGTAGTTTCGTCCATGGGTCCTTTATACATGGTCCTTAACTTGACCCTTAGAAAAGTGATTTTCTTTTTTTTTAAAAGATTTTATTTATTTATTTTTTAGAGAGACGGGAAGGGGGGAGAAAGAGAGGGAGAGAAATATCAATGCGTGGTTGTCCTTCAACTGGGGACCTGGCCCGCAACCCAGGCACGTGCCCTGACTGGGAATTGAACCAACGACCCTTTGGTTTGCAGGCTTGCGCTCAATCCACTGAGCTACACCAGCCAGGGCAGAAAAGTGATGTTCAAAAAAATTTCTTACTCAAACAGCCTGCTGCACTGTTCTGAGATTTACCTCTAGTAAATTGAAAAAAGACTGAAGGTTCACAGCACTGTCTGTGGATTGAAAAAGGTCAGTTGTCTATAGGAGTGAGGCATTTTCAAGCCCCCAAAACAAATCTTGGGGATCGTTGCATCCAATAGGTGCTTAATAATTGTTCAGTAAAAGTTTGTATGGGCAAATGAATGAGGATGTTATTGCCTTGCCGTCGGAGAGCCTTCCTCCGGGGCCATCACATCTCCCAGTGGATCGGAGCGGAGGACAGGCTGACAGGTGTGCCTTCCGGGGACTCAGGCTCCTCTGTCACCTGGGGCAGCGAGCGGCACGTGAGCCGCCGCTGCACCTCCTACAGGACAAAGCCAGGGCTGTGGGCTCAGCCCGGACCTGCTCTCCAGAGTCTCGGTGATGGACAGGATTCCTGGGAGCGCATGTAAGAGGACAGGACAGCTTCACTGACGAGGTGGCTTTTGGGGGGGACCTCAGTCTCGACGAAAGGATCTGCTCCTGGGCCTGGCCTCGCGGGAGACCCTGGCTCTGGCGGAACAGACGCTCGAAAAGCGCCCAGCGCTGGTGCCGGGGATGCCATGTGGTGGTCTGGGATTTGCTGATTGCGTTCTCTGTCACGAAGCCTTTGATTTCCACCGGCTCGTGTGTACACATGTGGGTGTTCTTGGTGGCCCGACCATTGAGCATAATTAAAAGAAATGATTGGCTTTCTCTTGATGCAAACATCTGGTTTTACTTGAAACAAGATGACTTAGCTGTTTCAGAAACATTCTTGTAACCCTGGATTCACATTTTCTTCTTAAAATATATATTTTCCCTGTTAGGGCAGCATGCTAATGTAAACACTCCGGGTAACTGACAACCGACAGTTTCAGAAGTATGCGGGGCTGTGAGCACCGGAGGAACCACAAGAATGATTGCGTTTTTGATTTGATCATTGGAAATCTGTTTCAACAGTCACTCTGATTTAAACAATTACTCTGATTTATACTCCAAACGCTGTAATTTGCAGAAAATGTAACCATGTGAGGACATTTTTGTAGAGTATGTCTTGGCAACTTTGTGTTGTTGTGATGTCATTGCCTTTGGCTTCGAGGAAGCGTGGAGGGACGCGGTGAAGGAAAGCGGGGTCCTTTCTGATGGGCTTTCCTGACCGCCCGGGGTCGTGTTCTCGAGTCTTACCGCACCCCCCAAGGCCAGCTCTGCAGGGCTATGCATGTCACCCAGGAGAGAAACGAGGCCCCAAGTTTCCTGAAGGTCAAAGAATTACCCACCAGGAGTGGGGTGGCTTGTTGAATTCTCACCTCTGCTGTCTACAGTTAAGGAGCGTGGTGGGCAGCCTGCCCTGGCACCAGGTTCCTGCTTCAAAGCCCAGGTCGGCAAAGCTGGAAGCCCGGAAAGGAAGGTCCAGAGAAGCAGGAACACTGCCCAGGTTCTAGAGCAAGTGCTGGAGCGCAGGCAAGGGGGCAGCTGCCCAGGGTTCTGATTTACCACAAGGTTAAAATGTAGGCAGGGAATTTCAAGTCAGTCCCATTTTCTGTACAGAGACTGTGTTTCAATAAAAAGAGGACACAGAGTCATAAGTCACAGAAAATATGTAGAGCATGTTTTATAGGGTACAGCCGAAGAGAGCTAGTGTTCAAAGTGTTCAAAGTGTTCGCTGTTTATACTCCCCACTCTCCCACCCCCGCCCCCCACGCAATTACCCCAGCTGGGTCCGTGCTGCTGGGAGAAACCTCGAGGGCACGTCCTTGGGCCCTGGCTCTGCCGGCTGCCTCGGTGACAGCTCCGCTGCCACAGGCGCGGAAGGGTGCTCCTCACCCGAGGGAGCCAGCACCGTGCCCGTGGCTTACCGATCACGCTGACTTTGGTGTGGTGGCCGCCACGTTGGTCCGAGAGTGGACTCGGAAGGGGAACGGACCCAGAGTCTCACTTGGGGAACAGGATGAAAGACCCTTCCTTCTGGCTTTTCCCTCTAATTGTCTAATATATGGGAGCCCCCATCTCACCTCGTGCCTCTTCTGCGGGTCCCCTCTTCTCCTTCCTCCCGATCCCTTGGCACAGGGAGGGCTAGACTGCCAGCTTTTCCTTCGCCGACAATATCTGCCTCAGCCCGTCTCCTGGCCTGTGCACGCGGCAGAAAACAAATCTACATTGTGGACGTCTTCAGCTGACGTGTGGCTCCCTCTCCAGTTCATACTTGTCTCCACCTGGGTCTCTGCTCAGCACTCCAGATTTGCATATCCAATTGCTTTCTCAGTCTCTACACTTAGATGTCAAAAAAAAAAAAAAATCTCCACCTTACCACAGTCAATACCAGGACCCTTTGGCTGTGCTGCCCGCCGTGCCCACCCCCCTCATCTGTCCTGGTGGGTAACACAGCCATCAACTCCGTTGCCCGGGTCAGAAATGTAGGAGTCACACAGACTCTTCTTTCTCTCACACCTTACATCCGGTTGCTCACGAGCCCCGTGGCTCTGTCTCCAAAGTGGATCTTGGACCCATCCCCCCACCGCCCTAGCTCCACTGTTACTACAGGCATCTGCGCTACAATACCATCATCTCTCTCACTGGGACCACAGCCACAGCGCCCTCCCTGGGAGCCCTGCTCCTGCTCGTGTCCCCGTGGAGCAGAGGTTCTCATCTGCGGCTGGTTTTGTCCCCCGGTGGGCCCTTGGCAATGTTTGAACACATCACTGCCCTCGCCACCGGGAAGGGTATGGGTTGGTGCATGGCGGGGAGACGCCAGGGGTGCTGCTGAGAAGCCTACAACGCACAGGCCGCCCCGGCACAGAGAGGGGCCTGGCCCCAAGGTCGGCAGCGCCGAGGCGGAGAAACCCCGCGGCGGAGGTTGTTCTCCCGACACAGAAGTCAGTGATCTTTCTGAAGCGTGAAGCGGACCACGCCACTCGGGTCATTGAAACAATATTGCCTTCGGGGCCTCACAGGCCCCGCCCTCTGTAAGCCCCGCCCCTGCTCCCCGGGCCCCCCTCCACTCGTTCACACCCAGCAGCAGCGATCCTCTGCCTTCCTCTGCAGTCTCCTGACCTTGCTCCCGTCTCAGGGCCTTTGAACTTGCCGTCACCTCTGCTCGGAACAGCGTTGCCAAGACCTTGGCTGGGCTGTTACCTAACCGTTCAGGCGTCAGGTTAAGTGTCACCAGCGCAGTGAGTCTTTTCTGACCTCCTGCAGTAAAACGGGCCCTTCTGCCCGCTCCTGCGAAACACGCACGTTACATCACCCAGTTCTGTCTTCTCCACAGCCCGCCAGTCCCCGATATTATCTTCCTTTTGTTAGTTTATCTGTGGTCTGTCTCTTTCCTGTGAGTTTCTTGAGGATAATGCCCTTCCTCTGGGACAGCACAGAGAAGGGGTTCAATAAATATTCCCGCCTGCCTGCCTGACTTTCAGCATGCTGAATAGAAGCTGGAGTGATTTAGGACGTCCTTTCTTCTCTTGTCAATGCCTCGCTTTCAGGCCTCCTGTCTGACTGTGAAATTGTATTTCAATAATATGAGCTGAATATTAACTCTTTCTTTGTGCCTTCCTGCTAGAACAATGTCAGTCACCCCCATTCCACTCCACCCCGCCCGACTAGTATGTACCTCAGCTGGCGAGGGAACAGGTCATCCACAGGGAAAAGCAGGAGAAAAAAATTAATGATTCACAATACTGCTCTGTTACAAATATAAACAAAGTGTTCAATTGATTAGTTAAAAAACCACACAGTAGAGGAGGTTGCAGGACTGTGTTTTGGGGCGTGAGTGTGTATTGAGGTGAGTGTGTGTGCCCAGGTGTGTGTGTGTACATCAGGCGTGTATCGGTGCCTATGATACCACAGAGGTCAAAGGTCAAGAACGGGAATGGGTGTTTTGTGTTTGAACCCAGGACAGGAGGGTGGGAGGAACACATTCTCATTCCACAGGGACCGAGAGCATTTGGATGGGTGGAAGCTCTTTGTGGCTTTCTGTCTCTTGTCTGCAAATGACCTGGGTTTACATCCACTTGTTAATTTGTTTTGGAAAAGTTATTTAATCCTGCAGAGACTCAGTTTCCTAATCTGTAAATTGTAGCCGATAATTCATTCCTGATGGTTCAAAAAGTGAGAAGCTCAGTCTCTGCCACAGGAGATGCTCCCTCCTCGCACTAGCCTTGCACACCAGAAGCATCTGCTGTCCATGTCTGACAGTCGTAGGGTCTCTGCGACTCTGATGGGGGTTGTGGTGGAGGGCGACAACGGAGGCTTTCAGGACTTCTGCAGCACGCGGCAGGCGCTCCTGGCTGCAGAGCAAGGGTGGAGTCGGGGGAAAGGAAGCAGGAGATGGGACTGAGGTAGCTCAGTTGGGAGCTGTTTTCCAGTTTATTAGGATGAGGGGAGAGAGGGGACTTGGGGGCATCTGTCGAGCACGAAGAAGTGGTACGGGAGGGGAACAGGGAAAGATGACCTTGGGGAGGGTCCTCTGTGTGTCAGCCTGCGACGCCACTTTGGGGTTTCTCTGTGGAAGTGCATGCCCATTGAACCGGCTCTCCCGTCACTCTGACAAATCCACGGAGGCTCCTCTGAGTGTGACATCGAGCCGAGACTGTCCTCTCACGAGTGCAACCAGAAAACCAGACTTGACTCAAGTCAGAACCAGTGTCTACTGTTGTGAGGGTTACATGGGCACTACATATGATTTTTGTGTGTAAATGTTACACACTAGATAAAATGCAGCTACAGTTAGCACGTTAGTCAAAGTCTTAGCCCTCAAAAGACCAACTTGACACTCAGGAATTCACAATCTCCTTTATTGAGCAGTAACCATTTGCCGCGTGTTTTACCGGGTGTGGCTTTTCATCAGGTGCTGAAGTATAAGGATACTTAAAAAATAATTGACTTAAATGCAGCTGTTTAACTCATGGTTCTATGGGTCAGCACTTTGGGCTGAGACTGTCTGGGCAGAGCCAGGCTTGGCTGGGTTCAGGTGGGCTGTCTCGTGCATCCGTGATGAATTTCGGGGTTTTGGGAACCCCGTAGAGGCTCACGGGCCTACCATGGTTCACTGGGATGGCTTGTCTTGATCCCACGTGGTCTCTCTTCCTCTACCAGGTGAAGCTAGGTTTTACTGCACAGTGATGGCGGCAGGAGAGCCTGTGGGAGTGTGCAAAACTCTTGTGGTCCTGGCTTGGAACTTGCATAATGTCCTGCTTTATGAGTTCTATTATCCAGACCAAGTCACAAGGTCAAGACAGAGATTCTACCTCTTGACGGGAGGCCCTGCAAAGAATTGTGGCAATTTTTGCAATCGACCCCAGGTGTCCTCTGTGCTTTTGTGAGCTGTAAGGGCCCTTTGAAGTCCATCAGGTTGTCTGGGAAAGGAAAACCTAAGAAATTATTATAAGGATCGCTTTTTAATGTCAAATAGTTTAAAAAAATCCTGCAGAAGAGCTGACAGACTTCCGCAGTCCAGGGTTTGAAAAAGTACTTAATAACTAAAACCTACCATGCATTTGAGACAGTTTTGAAATAAATTTGCACCTTTAAATCTAGCAGCATCGATATGCATTAAAAAAGTAAAGTATATATGAAATAAGTCTTATTAAGCCCGCAGGCATTGCTTAATATACAAGCAGCCACATGGGCCCCTGGTAAGAGGTCTGACACTTGATAAAGATCAGGCCCCCAGGGTGAGGACCACTGTCCTGCATGAGATGAAAAACTGGCCTCGTGTCATTGTCTTCTGCCCTCTTCTGACCCCATGGACTGTGCACTTGCGTGCAGTGAGCCCGTGTTGAGAGGCGACACTGGAAGCTTCCCTAGGCCCTTCCAAGCTCCTCGCCCAATCCCCAAACTCTCTTTCCCTCACGCCGATTGGTGAGTTCTGAGTTCCAACATGGAGAAGTCAGCATCCAGCATCCAGGGGCCTGCTTCCCAGGGATGAACTGCGGTTCTGCTGGGAGCGGGGACAGCAGGGACAGCAGGGACAGTGTGTGGCCTCCTCCGGTGGCTCGCTCTGCAGTTCTCTGCCCTCGGCTGGGGCAGGTGGGATCAGCCTCCATGGCTGCTGAACGGTGCTGGATGTTGGAAATCTTCTTCCCTCTTCGGGACTTGTGTTTTTTTTCATGCAAAAATTCAAAGGCCCCTTCAGGCAGGTCAAGAGTGAAATGGGTGGCCAAGAGAAGGCAGGCTTTCCAGGCCAAGTGTGCGTGCGTGCGTGCGTGCGTGCGTGCCTGTGCGCGCCTGTGCACGTGTGTGCATGTGCGCGCGCACACACACATACCAGTTCTCACCTTTCATTCCTTCATCTTCCTCTTTGTTCTTCTTACCCCTTCCTCACGCTCTGTGCCAGGACCTGACCTCTGAGATGGCACAGCCACCTTCTTGGTTGGGAAAACCTTGACTTTGAGAGGTAGGGTCTCCTGTGGCTTGTGCATTTCTGCCTCACACTTGGGTGTTGACATGACTCAATGCACTGGGAACCTGTAAGTCCAGCCCAGGGCACCCTGGTGAGGGCCCAGGACCACTAGCCACTCTGGGCTCAGAGCCTCCTCACACGTGCAGAGAGAAGACGGGACAAGAGACAAAGTGAGGAGCAGGAGGAGAGCAGGAGAGAGCCAGGTTTGGTTTCTGGGGCTTTCTCTTGCCTCGTGGGGCTTCTTGGAGGCCTGCCTTTTGATGGCACGAGAAACCTTGTTACCATCCAACACACCCCCTTTTGACTTACGCCAGTGTGAGTGGTGTTTTCATTGCTAGCGATCTCGAGAACATCATGTAAGACCCATAGATTTCACAGATGAAAACATGCAGCTACTCTGTTTGTCTGTGCTGGGTGCTTGGCAGCTTCAACATTTAAGTCATGTTTCTGTTCTCCCAGTGTAAAGTCTGGCACAGGGGCTAGATGCTCATAATGCAGGGTGAAAAGCACAATGCAAAAAGGCACTTTTTCCCATTAATTCATGGAAGTCATGAATTAACTAAGAGAAGAGAGCAAGGTGAGCAGAGAAGGAGGCGCCATGGAAGCTGGGTTTGAAGGCTGACCAGACGTTCGACAGGGGCAGGACTGCAGCCGAGGAGAGGAGAGCAGGATGGTTGCAGGGCTCTGAGGTGCCGGGGGTTGGGTTGCTCTGGTGTGGAGCGAGGGGAGAGGAGGCCAGGCCCGGGAGCTGTGTCGCATGCCCAGTTCCCTGGGCAGTCCTGCTCAGGGAACCCTCCCGGCTCGTCCACGGCCATTGGCTGTTGAACGGTGAAGATGTGGCAACTTCATTTTCCATATTTTCAGCAAAGGTATGCTAATGAACAGAGCTGTCTTCTGAACTGACAAAAAGTTATCACCAATGTATAGGACAGAATCCTTTAAAACATTCCTACCCAGTGTTCTCTACATGGGCAAGGTGCAGACAAGTCTTAAGAAATGGTTTCCATCCCCACCTCCTCTCCCTGCTGCCCACGGCTAGCCCTTCCTTTGTAAGCAGAGGCAAGTGCTTGGGAACAAGAATGGGAAATGGCGGAAAGGTTCCTGTGTTAGGACATTGTCATCACCCAATCCCGTGGCTTGCCTGGCTGGCTGTCCAGTGTCTAGGGCAGCAGTGAGGACATGCGATGGGGCCCACCAAACAGGTCTCCCCTGCTAGCTGGCCGCGCTTCCGGAGCGCACTCAGCTCTGAAGACACACGGGACACGTGGGGAAATGGCCCCTCTCCAGCCCTCCTCAGAGAGTCCCCCTTCCAGAACCACCTCTCTTCACCAAGCTCAGGCACCACCACTTGTAAGAGAGAATGCGGGGCTGCCCGGAACCCTCCTTTTTCTCTTTCAGCTGGGCTAGAAAAAGAAGCTTTAACATTTCCGCCAAAAATGTATGTCGGGGTTCACATTTTCTCCCGAGGGGCTGCTTTGGCTGAGGACGCCTTATTTCAAGACTGATTTAATCCGGGGAGTGCCTGGGAATCAGGCAATGCCAGCCGCCGCCAGCACGCTCGAAAGCTACTCTAAGTGGTTTGTCCGCCGCTACCTGCGTGTGGCGGCGGAGTCAGGAGTCTGCCCAAAGGTGGTTCCCGAATGCTTCGTTTTCATCGGCATTTGTGCATCCACCGTCCCTCCTCCATCACATCCTCCCACGCCTCCTCCATCACCCTCTCTACCAGCACAAATGTCACCATCACCAACACGGTTTCCACATGGTTACGGTTATCACCCCTGTGGGTGCCACGAGCTCTCCCTCTGGGTGTTCGCCTGCCCCGTCACGAGAGGGTCTGCACATCGGCCGTCCGTCCCTCTCCTTGTCCTCCAGCAGAAACAGAAGCAGCAGAGGTTGGTCTAGCAGCTCGCTCTAGAGGGAGACAGAATGAGCTTCTCAAACCTGGCCCCTGGGAGGGCAGGGCAAGTCCCGTCATGCAAATGAGAGCGATTAACCAGCACCACATGCTATGCAGCAGCTCCTAGTTGGTTGGGAGCATCATGGGCACAACAATCACGTTTCTTGGGTCAACTACACAATGACACGTGTTCATTGACAGGGTCAACAAGATAGGCTTGTTGAATTTCAGCCTTCCCGGCAAATCCAGGGTGTCAGAGTATCGAGAAGAGGGCCTAGAAGAGTGAGTCCTAGTTCCCAGAAGACCCTGGAGGCCGAAGGCTAATGTGCGGCTTCTCAGCCTCTGGGTCTGAGTAGGTTCTGGTGGCAGGCGCTGCAGAGAATGTTCAGAGGAGGCCCCTGAGGTGACTCCCAGGGTCCTATCGGAAATAAAGATGTTCGCCTTATGTAGCCTGAGCCTTGCCCAGGAAGGTGGTGAGCTTGTGTCTCTCTGAAGCAGTAGTTCTCAGCTGGGGTGATTTTGCTCATCAGGGAGCATGTGGCTATGTCTGGAGATATTTTTGGTCATCATTACTGGGAGAATGGTGCTACTAGCACCAAGTGAGTAGAGACCAGCGATGCTGCTAACCGTCTTAGAATGAATAGGACAACGAAGGATTATTCAGCCCCCAAAGCTCCTGGTACTGACGTTGAGAAAACCAGGCATGCGGAGTGGGCACATTTCAGCAAAGGCAGATGCAAGAGATGCCACACGTGTGCGTAGAATGAATGAGAGGAATTCCCAGGAGTTGTGACTGACAGATGACATGTGGGAGAACTCCAAGGTGACAAGGTGACAGTCCTTGGATGAGTAGTCTGAAGAGACTGAGACGTTAGTTAGATGTGGTGGTTAGCATTCAGGGATGATGAGAACATTGATTTTGGATTTAAGGAGCTCCACGGTCTTGAAATAGGCAGGTCAGCCAAGCTCAGGAATGTGCCGAAGTTGCATTCATGCTGCCCTCTAGGGGGCGCTAACGTACAAGGGCAGATTCTCCAGCAGGGACACCTGGGACAGATAGTCTCCTTGGGATGCAGAGATTAAGATCCCTCAAAGGAAGCCTGAGACAATGCTGACTCACTGGAAGGCAGGGAGAGAGTCGGGCCCCTTGGTTGCTCCCCATCATGTCCAAGTCCCAGGAAACTTGTTCCAGGATCCTTACTAGAAAAAGCCAGTGTGCTTCAGGAGCCCCAGAAGAGCTCTACTCCTTTGAAGGTCATTTGAATTTCGGCTGGAAGCTGACCTCACGGTTGGGAAAGCCCTAATTTCAAGGCCAATGCAGAGGCAAGAAGGTAACCACGAGGAAGAAGTCCAAGAAGCATATCAGGGGAAACAGCAGAGGGAGTTTGCATGTAACTATAAGGAGAGCACGTGAGCCTCAGGGCCCAAGGAGATGAGGGAGAATCTTAGGGGCTGAAAATTCCAGAACTTTCCAGGATGGAAACCTAGAGTCAAAAGTCACCAGGATTGTTCTCTATAGCCTGGGTAGCCCCCAAGACCAAGGAAACTCGGAAAGATCAAGCCTGTGACCTCCCAAAGGTGGTCCACAGAAGCTTTGCCCTGTCCCCAAAGGACCCAGTTTAACTCGGAAAACATGGTCAGGGCTGAACGGATACCCCTGAAGAGAAAAGATACCTTCATCTCCGATGGAGGCTCCCTAACAGCACAAGGAGAAACTGCTTGTCCCGTGGAAAACCCTTGTATTCAGGCAGCAATGACAAGAGGGCAGAAGAGAGGGCAGCCGTTCCACTAGTCTGGAAGGTCACCGGTGGGTGGCCAGCTCAGGAGCGCCTGGGCAGGCAGCAACCCCATCTCCCCTCTGGTCTGGGCCCTGGGGACAGAGAGCAAGTGGGAAAGAAACCACAGCTGGAAATGCCTGCCAGTGGCCATGGGTAGAACTGGAAGGTGAACGTGAGTCATTCACTGAGCTCCCCGGCAGACTTCTGAGTGTTACTATTTGATATTTGTGTTTGAAAGTCATCATTCTGGGCTGTGACAGAGAGGTATGTTTAATACAGAATTTCTGCTTTGCCTGCAAAAGCAGCTTTTGGCTGGGGCAGTGACATGTTGTGGATGGTCTGTATTTTGCCCTTCACGTTGCATTTCCTTCCCCAAGGTGAGGCAGCGACCAGCCACATGCCCCCTCTCAGCCTGCTCCCAACTCATCAGAACCATCCCTGTCCTTACGCTGGAGCCATGGCAATTCTCTTGAGGCAGAGGCCTGGTACTCCAGCCACTGCGTGTTCCTGGATGGAGGCTCCACCTGTGGGCCATGACCCCAACTTTCTGGGAGAAGAATGGAAAGGAATTCTCACTTGTTGAGAATCTTCGAATCACTGTGACTCGAAAAAATGCTTGTTGTCACAGTGACAAGCTGCAACCAGCACCCTCTGAGCATGGGGTGGCCAGCAGGGGCATGGACATAGAGTCCATAGGCATGGCCGCTGGCAATTAAGACCCTGGCTTTTGGAGCTAGTCTTGGGTTCAATTCCCTGCTGCATCACCTACTAGCTGAGTATTGTCGGCTGATTTGCTTAACCTCACCGAGCCTCAGTTTTCTCACTGGAAAAACGGGCATAATATTATCAACTTCAGAGGTTTGCAGTGGGGATTTAACGAGAAAGCACAGGCAAAATGCTTCTCCCAGTGACTGGTACCTAGTATCTACTAGAAAAGCTTTAGCTTTGTTAGTGTCAACGCTACTGGTGCTGTGTTTGCGCTCTGCCTGAGCTTTAACAGCTGGTGCGGGCAATGCAGCGAGGCAGGGGAAGCTCACGGCATGCCTTAAATAGCATCTTGGAAGCATCTTTCACGTTTTGGAGATGCCAGCCAGAGAACATCTTACTTCCAGCCAACCACCTTGTTCGTCCAGCCTCAGAGTGTGGCCTAGTTATCTGAGACAAAGTCACCCCAGCCCCATTTTTCATATTTACTTCTCAAGAAGTACAGCCAGAGGAGGAAATTAAGTTGTGGCTTGGTTGCAGCCCAAGATGCAGAGCTGTTGTTTCTTTCTTTCTTTTTTTTTTTTTTTTGATAGGCACATCCGCCCTTCCAGTGGCCCCGTGAAACAGGCAGGAACTGAGAATCACTCACGGTCGTTGGAGGAACTGATACCCTTTGAAAGAGGGTTGAGAGTAATGCAAATGTCACGTGACATCGGCCCTGCACAGCATAGAAGGAACAAACCAATTAACTGATGGAATGTGGAGCATCCAGGGGAACGGCAGGGGCCAAGGAAAGCAGCAAAGCGCATCCCCACACGGACAGACTCTGCTGCTGGTGCTAAGTTTGCTCCAACCACGGCCAGTCTAGTGGCTTCCACTGGCTCTGGGGCATCTTCCCAAGTGCTCTGGACCCTTATTTTCCTTCCAGGTGGGTACTAGTTCTCTCTTCGAACTAGTAAGTTTCTGTACCAGGGCCCAGACATCATGCTCAATAAATTCCCCCCCTTTGGAATCTCAAGTCTCTACTCATTTGTGACTTCGCTTTCCTGCTGCCGCTGTGGCAGGCGGGCCTGGGTCTGCCTGGGTTGTTGAATGACCAGCTCGGGCTGAGGACACCAGCTCTTACCCAGCTTTGCATCCCAAAGGACACCCTCCTGTTTGGCACATGAGGCAGACGTAGATATTTAGCAGGTGCCGAGTGCACCGAGTGAAGGATCTTTGGGGAAGTGTACAGTCATCGACCAGCAGTGTCTGCTATAAGCAAGGACACACTCAGCATAGGCTAACAAGGGCTCGTGCACAGTGAGGGATTTAGAAATGTCTTTAAAGCAAATTGGCACAAGAAGAGAGAATGGAATAGGTGACGTGTGTTCCGGAAGGTCACATAGGCAGCGTGTTGTAGAGTGTGGGGCCGGAACTCTGTCTTTTGACGGGCAACTCTGAATTCTTCCTCCATGTATCGTTTGCTCTTGCCCTTGACTCAGAGCATGGGCATTGTGGGAAATCACTAACAAAAGGGGGAGAGAGACTCTGATAAAGGCCAAAGCTCCCTCTCCAGCTCCTGTTTGATCTGGTCTGAAACGGGAGCAGCTGGAGGCAGCCTGGGGAAGAGGCTCAGCTGAAAAGGGCCAGACTAGCCCGGGGGACCAGGCTCCCCTACCGCACACAGCATCTGATGGGAGTTCCAGCTGGGGGCTGCCAGTCACATGCAGTCTCCATCTAGAAATCATTTGTTAATCAATGAGGGGGCTTTTTTTTTTTTTTTTTGGTATGTACAATCACATCTGGAAATGATCTATCCCCAAAAATTGATGTTCAGGAAGATGATTAAAAAATTCTGATTGTGCCCAAATGAGTATGGAAATGTTTATTAAGGAGCCAGGGTCTAGGGATGCCTGCGAGACACATTTTTGAATCCTCCTGGCCTGGGCTCCCCTTAGGGCAAGGGGACCAAAGAGAGGATCAGGGAGGTGCCGGTTTAGTTAGTTTTGCATGCTGGTGTGGGCAAGCACTCCCCTGCTCCCCGCTTAGCCTTCGCCTGCCTTTCTGGAGCCTGAGTTCCTGCTGCCTGATTCACAAACACATCACTAGCCCCGTTTCCCAGCGCAGAGGGAGGGAGGCAGGTAGGAGAGCGTGGTTATCACAGTGCTGATGGCATCTCACCGAAACACCATGTGGGTCCTGGCACGTGGGGATGGCCATCCATTTCACCGTCGGAGCGCTTGTGGTGATCTGAGGTCTTCTTGAGCCTAAGGTCCCACGTGACTTGCACAGGGTCAGGGAACGGGCCCGCTGGCTCGGGGCTGGTTGGCTGGACCTCTCTCCTCCCTGTAGAAGCCTGAGGGCCAATGCTGGGTGGGGGAGGGAGGGCCGTGTGCGGCCCAGGTCACTGCCTTGGGGACTTTGCTATGTGTGTGCGGTGACTTGGGAAGTCTGCCGGATACCCGGAGTCAGGAGGAAGCGACCTCCTGGGCTGTCCTGCCTCTCATTTCCTCGGGTCTTCCCTGTGAGTCCAGGGAACCTGGCTGCGTGTGTGGCTCCGAGGGCCGAGGAGAGGGGTCCTGGCCTCGTCCCTCCGCCAACGCGTGAGCCTCATCCTTGGCCCCCAACTGGGCCCCAGTTGCCTTAGCACCTTCTTCCAGGGAGGCAGCTCTCTGGGCCCCTCAGAGACGTTCTGCTGTGGGGCTTCCCTCTGAAGAAACTAAGGAAATGGAAGACAAGGAGGAGGTACAGACTTTCCCGAAGTCTCATGCCCATTGCAGGAAAAGCTAGGACTCTTGCCCGTACCCCAGTTCCAGCATTTCCTGACGTCCTTCTATGTGTCGCACGGTGTGGGCACTCTCCCTAAGCCCCCAGACATCTGATAAACTTGGTGGTGCCCACTTTTTCATCTTCCAGGCAATAACTATGGAAGATGTAATCAAATAGAAAGCCAGAAGTAGGAAGACTATGGAGGGAGCTGAAGCTGCGGAAAGAACTGGTGCCAGGAACCTTCAGAAGGGAGAGGAGGCGACGCTCGCTCCTCCCAGGAGGCCGTGGGGCGCGGGGCCCTCGGCCCAGGTTTGTGTTTGGTCCTGTGCCTCTGGGTTCTCGCTGGCCCGCCGGTGCCTGCCTTCTCGGCTGGGCTGGAGATCTACAGCTTCCTTTGTGTGGCGTAAACATAATGTGGCGAGAGTCTTGAGAGGGACAGATGTAAAAACAGACAAAAAAACGAAACCAAATGAAGAGAAACAACTTGGTTTCCGTCCCTCTTTGCAGAATTCTGAATCGGTGCGTATGAGTATCTCAGAGGGCAATTCCTCTGCAGCCAGGCCCTGAAAAGGCAAATGACCCCCTTGCTCTGGGCACCGACGTTGGAATGCAGAGTCCTGGCCTCTGTGGGGCTTCATTTCAAGGGGCACACTTTATGTTTTGCAAAGTGTTGATGCTGCTGAGTGGCCTGAATTTGTCTAAGTAGTTTCCTAAGGAGGAAATGGTTAAATTTCCCCAATGTGAGTCAAAGCAACATTGTGTTCTTGTCTTTTGCTTCCTTGTTCTGATCCTGGTGAGGGCGGGGAGAGAGAGCGAGAGAGCAGTTCTGCCCGGCGGGCTGACCAGCAAGGCTTCCTGTGACTGGCGGTGCCTGAGGCTCTCTGCTGTCCAGCTGGCTGCCAGGGGTGGGGACTGCGGAGGCTGGACACGGAGGACCCCTGTGAATGGCAAGGGTGGGTGGCGAGGGCAGAGAGAAGGCAGGCCCCCACTCTAGAGAGGACTCAGCCTCTGAGAGCAGCTCCAGGCCCGCTGCTCCACACGGGTGAGAAATGCACAGTCAGCTTAACACCCCTGGCTTGGCAGCGCTCTGCAAATTCCTAGCTTGGGCTGAGCATTTTTGGCACATTTTGGGCTTTAGCGCAATTTTGAAACTTGGCTTGGAGCCAACCGTGGGCCTTCCCCTGCACCCCGAGGTTGTGTATAAAATGTCAGTCTCCCCGGGTTAGGGACAGCCGGCGTGCAGATGTTGCCCCTCTGCCCGAGTGGCTGCAGGTGCAGAGGGAGGCTGGAGGTGAGCAGTGGGGGTGATTCAAGTTGGCTCCTGGGAGGCTGGAGCTGTCCCGCCAACTGGCTGCCCGCCGTGACCCCTTCAGCTGACGTGGACCTGGGGCAAGGGGGCACAGGGAGGGAGGTGATTGGGTGGCAGGGACAGGGAGGTGGACAGGACACATGGGGGTGCGGGAAAGGGTCAGAAACAAAGTCTGTGCCTTTGTCGAACTGATTCTGCGGGAGGTCAATGCAGTCAGTACGCTAACGGTGCCGGGTCCTGAGCTGGGGGTGAACGTGTTGTGAGATGTGACTCTTGTGAACGGGGAGAAGCACAGTCTCTTTAGGACTCTGCACAGGCAGGCGGCCTCTGTCGAGAGTGGCTTGGTCCCACGGTGGCAGCCCTGGTGAATGACTCGAAAGCACAGAAGTTTGCCTGGAGCTGTCTTCAAATGGCCCGGTTGTCCTGGGCTGTCTGGCTCCGTCGTTCTGTTCATCAGTGTCGCTCTGGACACCCCCCCCCCCCTTTTACCCGGAACGAAACAGACCCAGCACGTTGTGCCTGGGAGTGTGTATGCCCAGCATTCAGGGCCCTGGAGTGGTGAGCAGGGGTTCTTTGGGCGAGGTGGGTTTGTTTTAGAGCTGGCTTGTTGAAGCTAGATACGCCCTGGAGAAGCTTCAGCCTGCGGCCTGTGCTGGGAGGGAGCGGCTTCTCCTGCAGGGACATATCGCTGCCGTGCCCACCACGCTCAGACCCCGCGAGGAGACCGCCGTCGCTGCTGTGCCCACCGCTCTAAGGCCCTGCGGGCCCCCCCTTTGGAGGCTTACCTGCTCTCCTGGCCGTGAGAGATTAGATGTCTCTGGAAGTTACCCTGAGGAAAGTCCAAGCTGGGAGGGATGGGACAGGTGCTGAGACCCCCAAACTCCAAAGAACAGAGGGCGAGTCTGTGGCCCTAGTAGGAGAAGTCACAGAGGGGGACAGTGGGCCGGTTCCCGAGGCTTTGCAGGCTCCGGGCAGAACAGACCTGCGCTTCTGTTCTCTCCTAGGAGAATGTCTGGCCCGCAGCAGGTGCTCATTAAACACGTGTTGACGGAAAGAGTAGCGCCCGCCTCCACTTCTGGGCCGTCTGAGCACCATGACCCAGGCTGCAGTCGGGGGCAGGGAGCGGAGGGAGCCCCGTTAGTGCTCAGCCAGGGAGGTCGGCTGGCCCACGCAGGAGCTCCCTGGGAGCAGAGTCCTGGGATGCACTCTTGTGGGGGTTTCTGCCCCTGTTCGGGGAGGGCGCCCACGGAGAATGACAGCCCTGCGTGTATCTGTGTGCACGCGCGTGCCTGGTGTCTTTAAACAGGCGGTGAAAGGTGAGCAGAGGCGAATGAAACATTTGAAGGGTTTATGTGAGTCTGTGACGAGCTGGCGGAAGCAGCTACGCACCAACTGATTCGGATGCCGTTTGTCATGCTCACAGCCGGCTCCGCCTTCCTTGTGCGGGCGGGAGAGCACAGGTCCTCCCGCACAGACAGGGAGCGTGGGTAACTAGGAAAGCGTTCTGGCCAAGGTGAGTTAGCGATTCCATCACGGGAGTGACAGGATCGGCCTCGCACGTGACAGAGGGCGCTCTGTCGCCTCTGGAGAGTTACCTAATCCCCCCCGGAAACTGGGGCGGCCATGCTCACCCCTGTAATCAGGCTGGTGCAAGGGTGAACTGGGCTGACACCCACGCAGTGTGCCCGGCCCGGGGCAGTTGTTAATATAGGTGTCGTCGTTTGTATTGCACAAGCGGCATCGCTGTGTCACTGTTATCCCAGTTTTACATACGGCCAAGGGAGAGGCAGAACAGCCCGGTGACGTCACAAGGCCGCGCGCTGGCTCCGGAGCGAGCTGGGAGGAGGTGCAGGAGGCTGGGCCCTAGAGTCTGTTCTCTCTGTGTCCCCTGTCGGAGGATGGAACCAAAGGACAAAGCTCTTCTTCCCCTTTGGGGAAAATCCTGGGCTGAACGCTGGAAATTGTAAGCGTGGACATTTCCCCGGCCCTTCCAGAGGGAAGCCCTGGAGGTCGCTGTGGGCTGGGCGGCGGGAGAGGCAGCCCGTTCTGCATTCCACGGAGGCCACGCGCAGTTGCTTAGACGCCTCTGGGGAGTGTCATCAGTCACGGTGTGGCCCCTCGTGGGGACCGGCCTCACCTCGCCCCGCTTCTCCTCTCTCACTTGCTGAATTCTCACCCGAAAGGAGTACGGCTTTCCTTTGGAAGACGGCTTTCTGGTTCCCCACAAGGTGTGCTGTGGGGAGCAGCTCTACCCAGAGTTGATCTGCAAGGTGCTGTTGTGCTCCTGCCAGGGCCCTGGGCCTGGTGAGAGCAGAGGGGAGGAGAGGGGTGAAGCCCAGGCCTGCCATGGAGGGTGCACGGGCCACAGGGCAGGGAGAAGAGGGGGCTGATGCCTCAGAGGAATGCGGGTCTCCAGGGTTTGGGGAACTGGGTCAGAGATGGGTTCCCCAGGTGGGGGACTCTGGGAGGTGGGCAGACACCATGTGGCACGTCACCAGGGAAGGGAAGGACAGGGTTGGGGGCTGCTGGCACAGCCCTGGGGGCCCCATTGGCTGAATCCCCTGCTCCTGTGCGGGCAGCTCCTGGTGCTGGGCCCCAGAGACCCCGCGCGGGATCGTTTATTCACCGCTGTGCCCACACAGCGCCCCCGTGCGGAAGGACCCCAAACACATGGGAGACACTTGGAGTAAGGAAGAACTGAGGCCGAGTAACCAGGTAGTTCCCTGCTCTGACCTCGGCGCCCCCATGGAGCACCCGGAGCAGAAGGGCTGAGAAGGGCAGGCCTAGATGCGGGGACGGAGGTGTGGCCTGGACCTCAGCTAAGCCCTGTCCCTTCCCAGCTGGTGCCGTCTCTGGATTCCCATCTGGGGCCTGGTCCGCGGCTGTGGGGGTCCCTCGGCCCCCTCCCTCCCACCCTCTCCCATCAGGCAGGATGAGGGGAGATGCCTGGCAGTGCCAGTGGGAGGTCCCTGGCAGGTGCCCCTCACTCGTCAGCTCCCGTGGGGCGCACCCCAGCTTCACTTTGGCTTAAAGTGACCTCAAAGCAAACACAATGATGTTTCCTGGGAGCCAGACTGTGGAATGAAGAAGTCTCCCCCTGTTCCCCGAGGGAAGACCACAGCAACTTCAGGGGCCCTCTCTCCCCCGCCTGGCCAGAAGGGGTGGGACTCTATGCCTGCCTGCGGGCAGCTGGGAAAGCCAGCGGACGGTTTATGTCCCGGGGAAGTGGGCTCCTGCCTTCCCGCCCCTGAGACCAGGCCTCAGCCAGACCCCGCGGTCGCACCGCCGCTGGGCGGGGGCACGGGAGGAAGGTGGCTGGATCCTCAGGGACCCGCGGGGCTTGAAACGTGACCTCTCCTGGGGCTGCTTCATATCCTCACCTCCAGCTTTATACTTCGTTCAGAACCGATCACATTCTCCTTTAGCACTTAATTCAACAGCCATAAAAAAGTGCTTTCTTTTTTTTTTTCATCTGTTTGACCTAAGATCATGTTGGTGCCAATTTCCTTTAAAATAATTCATTACCTGAGGGCCACTGGCGTGAAATCCCAGCGGTAGCCCCGCCGACCCTCTCTCTGTAATTCCCGGCCTCCCCTAGCTCGCCCTCCCCTCGGGGGGGACCTGGCCTCGGTGTTGATACACTAATGTTTTTTCTCACACATTCATCGTGCGGCTTTCCTTAATTTGGTGTCCCGCGGGTGCCAGCGGGAGGCCACTCAAACATTATGTCAGTGATCTCAAAATTGAACCCCAGGGCTCCTCCCTGCCAGCAGCAGGGGCAGCTGTGTGGCACACTTTATTAACTCAAGGACCCGCGAGCTGAAAATTTCATTAGTTTGAGGGGAGGGCTAAGTCCCATCCAGAGACCTGGTCTGGAGAGAGGCTTTGTGTCAACCTGACCCCTAGCAAAACGGATTATTGTTCTAAGTGAGACAAGTGACCTAATGTTCTGCTTGTTACGCACACATGGTCTGTAACCTTTTAAAATACGAGTGTGGGAAAACGGCGCATTCGGCCACATCCCGGACCGCAAATTCCTGACAGGTGGCAGCCGGGCTCTTAGCAACGGGCCGAGGAGCCTGGAATTACCCAGGGGCCACCGTGGTTTCCTCAGGCCAGGTACGGCTGGGTCCGGGGAAGGCCTGCCACTGGGAAGGAGCCCCAGTGCTGGGCAGGGCCCACCCTGGGCCCGATGGTGAGTGGGGAAGGGTGGAGGAGCGCCCACTCCTGTAACCCCCCCGTATAGGTCCTCGCTTTCCAGCAGCGTCGAGGGAGCTTGGCCACAGAACCCCGGAGACTAACGGGGAAGCGCTGGCTTGTTTGCTGGGTAAAGGCTCAGTCTGCCAAGGCTCTTTGCTGGGTGTTGGGTGCAGCGATATCCCTGCTTGGAACACTTTGCACAAGGCCACCTGCTCGCCTGGGCACCACCTCTCCCCACCGGGACCTCCTGCTCTGTAACCTTTCAAAACAGCACATTCTGCCGCATGTCCAACCACAGATTCCCGTCCCCTGGCGGTGGGCTGTGTGCGAGAAGGGAGGGCACCGTCTGCTGGGTCCCGCACCTCTCGAGGCCTCCTCAGCAACCCTGAGCTGGGGCCTGTGCGGCAGCCAGAGGTGCCCTGGCTGTGGGCTGTGGCTGGGGAGTGTGCCCGGGTTGGGGATGAGAGGGTGGGGGAAGGGCCAGGCCAGGCAGGAGGTGCAGCCACCAGGAGAGTGTGGGCGACTTGGGGAGGGCCCCCAGGGGAGAAGGGGTTGAGCAAGGCTTGAAGAGGCCAGAGGAGTGGGCTAAGTAAGGAGGGGTCCTTGGAAGGAGGGGGACATGGTGTGAGTCTTGACTAAAGGTTTGGGGGTGCTAAGAAGCGGTTCTGATTGTCCGCAGAATATTTCCTCTGGATGGTCTGTGTCTGTGGCTCAGATCTGGGCTGAGAGAGGTTTCCACCTAAGAGGGCTCAGGTGGCCTTCCTGGTGTCCCCGAGGTCTCCAGGGGGGCCTGCTGTGCTGTGGAGGTCCATGCCATGACAATCCCAGACGGCGTGGCTGCAGGAGAATGCCGGAGACCGAGAGACACGGCCCCCGGCCCGAGCCCGGCTCTCCCCGGAGCCTCAGTGACCTGGCCTCCCAGGGAGCTGAGGAGAGGGCCACCCTGGCCCCTACCTTCTGACAGACACAAAGCAGAGCTGGTTGTAAAAACTTAATTAAATGAAATATTTTAACAAGAAATTCCAAGAACAGAATGCCCCGCTCGCAAGCAAGCCCTCGCAGAAATAAAAGCTGACAGGAAGCGTGTGTTCTGTCCGACGAGAGAATGTTTCTGCAAGCATCAGGGTCGGGCAGAGAGCCAGCCCATGCAGGCTGGCGGGGTGGGCTGGGCTGGTGCCAGGTCCGAGCTGGGAAGGGCCGGGGGCAGGGCCCCGGGGGAGCAAGGGCTCCCAGCCACCCTTAGCTGCCTGCGGCAGCCCCCAGGTGTTTCTGTGCTCCTGTGCGATTTTCAGATGCAGAAACAGAGGCTCGGGGATAGTCAGGGACTTCCTAGACTTAGGTCACAGGTGTGACAGAGGCAGAGCTGAGAGCAGAACCAGGTCCCCCTGACCTCCAGGTCCAGTCTTGTGTCAACCTGACCTTCTCTATCCACCACAAAGACACTCCTGGCTGGCCTGCGGAAGGGCCACTTCCAAGGCTGGGCAGTGCCATCGGACCCTCATTTGGGGAGCACAACCAAATCCGGTCCCCGCAGGGGGCTGAGTGGGAAAGGGTAGCTCATCCCCACTCGGAGGAGAGGGCCTGCAGGCTGGATGAGCCGGGCTGGCAGTGCTGAGGGGACCGGCCTATGTCGGGCACAGAGGGGACACCGGACCTGGAGGAGAGCAGTGGGGCTCCACGGGGGTAGACAGATGGTCCAGGCTGACAGAGCTCAGGTGAGGGTTGGCAAGTCTTGGAAGGCTTCCTGGAGGAGGTGAGACTTGAGAGGACCCTAAATATCCCATAGAGAGTTTGGAGAGGATGTTCCAGACTTGGGGGAAGGAGGAAGCAAAGCCTGAAGGGGGAGGTGGTGAGAAAGCATGGTTATAGCCAAGCGGGCAGGAGGAACCCAGGACTGGAGGTGAGAGTGGAATCTTTGTTAGCTGACTCTCCAAGGAAACCTCCCTCTCAAGTACGGTGGCAGCGAGAATGAGGTGACAGGAAGTATCTCCTGTCCCCATGCCAGTCTGAGGCCTCTGGGAGGAAAATGCACTGTTAAAGAGAAAAATCACAGGCCAGGATGGTGTCGCTGGTGCTAAGCCCACGCGACCCAACCTAGACAATACCTGACCTGATTGCAATTTCAGCCTCTCCCAGAAACATGTCTTAATCATATGGTCTGAAACTTTGTGGCCAAGTGCCAGTAGGGTAATCTGTCACCTGGGTGGGTCCTCTCTATCCCCTCCACAGGAAGAAGAGGCAACCTGCAGGATGAAAATCTTTTATTCTCACCCTGGCCAGGTGGCTCAGTTGCTTGTAACCTCCTCCCGTATGCCAAAAGGTTGCGGTTTGGTCCCCGGTCAGGGAGTACGTGGGAGGCAACCGACTGATGTTTCTCTCTCTCCAGTCAATAAACATATCCTCAGGTGAGAATTAAAAACACAAAACAAAACAAAACAACACCCCTTGCATTCTCTTCTATTCAAAAGAAGATGTCTTGGCCTAAAAATAATCCTTTGTTTTCTTTTTTAAAATATATTTTATTGATTATGCTATTACAGTTGTCCCATTCCCCCCCGCCCCCCACTTTATTCCCCTCTGCCCTGCACCCCTCCTCCCACCAGCCTTGCTCCCCCTTGGTTCATGTCCATGGGTTGTACATATAAGTTCTTTGGCTTCTCCATTGCCTATACCATTCTTAACCTCCCCTTGTCTGGTCTGTGTTGTATCTACCATTAATGCTTCTTATTCCCTGTACCTTTCCCTCTACTCTTCCCCCACCCCTTCCCTGCTGATAACCCTCCACGTGATCTCTATTTCTGTGATTCTGTTCCTGTTCTAGTTGTTTGCTTAGCTTTTTTTTTTTTTAGGCTTGGTTGTTGACAGTTGTGTTTGTTGTCATTTTACAGATCATATTTTTGATCATCTTCTTTTTCTTAGGTAAGTCCCTTTAACATTTCATATAATAATGATTTGGTGATGAACTCCTTTAACTTGACCTTATCTGGGAAGCACTTTATCTGCCCTTCCATTCTAAATGAAAGCTTCGCTGGATAAAGTAATCTTGGATGTAGGTCCTTGCTTTTCATGACTTGGAATATTTCTTGCCAGTCCTTCTAATCTGCAAGGTTTCTTTTGAGAAATCAGCTGATAGTCTTATGGGAACTCCTTGTAGGTAACTGACTCCTTTTCTCTTGCTGCTTTTCAGATTCTCTCCTCTTTAATCTTGGCAATTTAATTATGATGTGCCTTGGTGTGTGCTTCCTTGGGTCCACCTTCTTTGGGACTCTCTGAGATTCCTAGACTTCCTGGAAGTCTATTTCCTTTGCCAGATTAGGGAAGTTCTCCTTTATTATTTGTTCAAATAAGTTTTCAATTTCTTGCTCTTCCTCTTCTCCTTCTGGCAACCCTATGATTTGGATGTTGGAACATTTAAAGTTGTCCCAGAGGTTCCTAAGCTTCTCATTTTTTTGAATTCTTGTTTCTTCATTCTGTTCTGGTTGGATGTTTATTTCTTCCTTTTGGTCTAAACCTTTGATTTGAGTCTTGGTTTCTTTCCCTTCATTGTTGGTTTCTTGTGCATTTTCCTTTATTTCACTTTTCACAGCCTTCACTTTTTCCTCTATTTTGCAACCATACTCAACTAATTCTGTGAGCATCCTGATTACCAGTGTTTTGAACTGTGCAGCTGATAGGTTCAATATCTCTTTCTCATTTAGTTGTATTTTTTTCTGGAGATTTGATCTGTTCTTTCATTTGGACCATATTTCTTTGTCTCAGCACACCTGTTATGTAGTAGGGGGTGGAGCCTTAGGTATTCTCCAGGGCGGGGCAACTCACATCGCTGTGCTGCGGTGGTGTATGTGGGAGAAGGATCCGAGAGGGAACAATGCCACTTGCTCTGCTCTTAGCCAGCTTTCAGTCACTTCCCCTGCTACCCACAAGCAAATTGGGCCCTTTAAGTGCTGGCTCCTGGGTGGGTGGCTTGTGTGCGTTCTAGGACCTGGTGGGTCTCTCCAGCGAACTCTGCTGTGAGGCTGGGAGTTTCTCCCTCTGCTGCAACACCCACAGGTTTTTTCAGTCAGAAGTTTTGAGGCTTCATTTCCCTGCGCTGGAACCCTGGGTTGCTTGGTCTGTCTCACTCCCCAGTTGTTCCTCCCGGTTCATCCACACGTGAATGTGGGACTGCCCGTTCTACTAGCCACCGCCTTGCCCAGGCTGCCAGTTGCCAATTCACCCAGTCTGCCAGGTGCCACCCATCCCAGTCCTCCAGCTGCTGCCTTGCCGAGAGTCCTTTCCACCTCAGCTGCCCATTTCCATCCCTTGTACCGGTCTGGGTGAATGTTTCTTCTTTAACTTCTTGGTTGTTGGACTTCTATATGGTTCGATTTTCTGGCAGTTCTGGTTGTTTTTTGTTTCTAAATTTGTTGTTGTCCTTCTTCGTGTGAGGAGGCACAGTGTATCTATCTATGTCTCCATCTTGGCCGTAAGTCCCTGTTTGCTTTTGCTAATATTTCTTTTGCCCCACCCTTCTTCCTATAAAAACTCCCATTTGTACAACCCCTTGGAGGGCCTTTCTAGTTGATGGATGGGATGCTGCCTGATTCATCACTGCTGTGGTAGGGGCGGGGGTGTGTTCTCCTGAGTAGTGGCCCTTGCTCAGAAATGCTGGCTTCCCGCTGGCCTGATGAAGGACTCCTGGGAGGCCAGACTTCCACTGGGGTTTCCCAGGTCTCAACAGGTCTTCCCAGAAGAGAGTAGCATTTGCATCAGTAGACTGAGTATAGAAGGTGGCCCTCACCAGTGTGAGTGGGCATCATCCAATTTATTGAGGCCTGGATAGAACCAAAGGTAGAGGAAGGGAGAATTAGCTCCTGCCTGAGCTGGGACATCCATCATCTCCTGTCCTTGGACACTGGTGCTTACTGGGTGTTGGATTTGAACTCTGACTGGGACTTACACTCTTGGCTCCCAGATCCTTAGGCTTTCAAATGCAGACACTACTGGTGCTCCTGGTTGCAGATAGCACAGAGTGGGATTCCTCAGCCTCCATTTCCTATGATAAATCTCTTACATCTCTCTGTCTTTTCGGTTCTGTTTCTCTGGAGAACTCGAATACACCCATCCTTTCCCCTGCCCCTATCCACCAGGTGTGACCTATCTTGAATCTTGAGTTTATCATTCCCTTTCTTTAAAACTATTTATAATCCCAGAAAACAAATTATTTGGCTTTAGCCACTTCTAACTTTATTGAAAGGGTATTATGTTGCATTTAGTTTTCTGGGACTTACTTTTTTACTCCATATCATAGTAATAAAGTTCCTGTATATAGTTGGGTGTAATTGTAATTACACTGCATTCATTTTAACTTTCGTCAATATGATACCATCATTTCATCCACTCTCTGTGTGCAGGCACTTGAAATGCATTGTTTCATTCAATCTTCATTGCAACCCTGCAACAGAAGAGGGAACCCCTTTCTACTCCTGCTCAGAGTGCCTCGACCCATTCTTTTCTCATGATCTCCGTTTTAAAGATGAAACCGAGGTTCAGAAAGATTAGGTAACTTTCCTGAGGTTACAAAGCTCACGAATGGTGACACTTGAACTTGACCTCAGAGCTTAGAGACATACTGGCTGACCCAGGTGTCTTGACCCCAGCTCAGTGGAGCTACAGGTGGTACTTCACCTTCTCCCTACTGTGCTTTCCATAATCCTCCAATGCATTGTGTAATCCCAGACACGTTCTCATGAGGCAAGCTCCAAGCCAGCTGGCCCAGCCCCAGCACAAGGGCCTTAGGTCTTCTGGAGTTATTCTGGGCCCACTGCTCTGTAGGGATCTACATGCCAGCCTGATTGGGTCTCACCTGATGGGAGGGAAGAGAAGGAGTAGGGAGTCCACTTGGGCAGCTGAGGACTTGGTGGAGCTGGGCTGTTGACTGAGCTGCCCTGTCCTCAGGCTACTCTCTAGTTTACAGTCTAAACTCTGGAGGCCTCTGCTCAGTGCGGCTTTTGGTATAGCTGCAGCCCTAGCTGTAGCTTAAAAACCAGGATGGGGCACAGGTTGACAGCTCATGGGCCAGGCCAACTCCAAGGCTTAGGTTATCCCTCTCACCCAAAACTGGGTCTTGGTGGTGCCAATCGAGGGGTAAAATGGATGCAAGGGTCCCAGCTGAGTGCCGAGTGCCTGGTATCACAGATCTGGAGGACTGCTCAGACCTGAGGCAGGGGCGAGTCAGTTCATACAGGAGAAGAAGGCAGGGCCCTGTCCTGGTGGAGGAACATGTGTATGTACTCCAGCAACTTTTATGAGTCCCTGGAATGTTATTTGTTGGTGACCACCTGACCATCCCACCAACAACTGAGGGGAGCTGTGGCTGATTTCTTAATGGGAAGCAGCAAGATGTGGAGATGAGCTAAGAGGTAGGGTCTGTTTCTGCACATTCATCTCTGGTTATTAGACAATTTTAGAGGGAACATCTGTCTACTGTGGCTCCCATATTGCAGGCCCCATTCGAGGGCCAGCTTGGCCCCGTCTCTGATTGAATGGGGACTGTTATAAATTAGAGCCACAAGAGGAACCTAGAATATGAAGTCAAAGAGCTTTGTTCAGAGCACCAAAAAAAAAAAAAGAGAAAAAAAAAGAAAGGCAATTGGGCTCCTCAGCGGACTAGCCTTCAAGGGAAAAGCAAAGAAAATGAAGGTGGTTTTGAATACACCTGGGGATGCCCAGTCCCAATTGACCCATTTATTATAAGGCACATTCTCGGACAGCACGGCTAGTCTAGGCGGGGCGTGGGAGTCACATCAAAGCACACAGCTTGAAGGTCCTTCCAAAGTCCCATGAACCTGGGCTGCGCCCCCTTATTTCCTTTCCCCCTTGGTTTTAAACTTTGACTATTTATTTTACAGGAGGAATAACTGTGTTTATAGCAGGACTTCCCATGTCCTCGCACGGTATGTTCTTAGGAGATGGACCCATTGGCTGGCTCTCAGGACAACAGGCCAATTAACTGTACAAGAGCAAAAGTTCTGTTTTCTTCTGAAGTGTGTAAAGGTTCTCATAAGAACATCAGATCAATACAATCAGTGGCTGAAATATTCATTTGGGTATTGTTTCTCTAGCCCACATTTTCGATTTCATAGCCTGCTAGATATTTCTGTGTGGACATAGCACTGGAGCTGGAAACTCACCATGTGACCTCATAATCCCTTTCCAGCTCTGAGAGTCTGGGAGTCCATGCCCTAAACTCAGAATCGCCCTCCCACTGCTACATTCCTCCTGTTCCTAGTGGTGCCAGCCCCACAGCTCTTCAAGTTACGCAGGTTCAAAAGTTCAGACCTCTCACGTCTGCTTTACTCCGTCTCCTCCCTCGCTCTTCCTGTCCAGGCTCGGGGGGCTTACCAAGGCAGCCGCACTTCTGGCGGCTTTTGCACCGTCCTGTCCACCCCAAACCATCAGCCCTCTGAGCCTGCTGGTTGTGCCTTCACAGTGCATCTTGTATCCACTCCCTCCTCACCACTCCTAGCACCTAGGACTTGGCCGAGGTGCTCAGCATCTTCTATTTGGGCCCCAGCACAGTCTCACACCGAGAGCCGTCCCTTTACAGTTCACCCTGTGTGAGAGTTGCCGTATCAGTGTTCATGAATCACAGCTCATATCACCCTCCTGCTCAAAAACTCTCACTGGGTGTGTGTCTGTGTGTGTGTTTAGCAAAGGAAGTAAGAGTTTTCACTTTAGCTTTTAAAAAATATTGTATTTATTTATTTCCCATCATCATTTATTCCCCACTGTACCATCTCCATTGCCCCCCCCCCCCCGCCCAGTCAATTACCACGCTCAAGTCCTCTTCAGTAAGGACAAACCTGCCTTCCCAGTCCTGCTTCCCCTCACTTTTCCTGCGCTCCGGTTCAACTAGGCGGTTCGGTGCCCTGCAAACACACCTACCTATGTTCTCCCCTCAGGCGTCTCTTCTTCTGCCACGTCTGTCCCTCCTTATCCCTTGTCAAATTCTATGTATCTTCAAGCCATGTTTCCACCTTTTTCGTGAAAACTTCTTGGTCCCCATTTTCTCCTGTTTCAAGGGCTCATTGTACTTTGTTTATACCCACCATAGGACAATGCATTCCTCGTCTGATAGACAGACAGACAGACGCCCAGGAACTGCATCTCACTGATCTCGGTCTCCTCTCTGGAGCCTCTGTGCTCAGCGCAGGGAGGCACATCATGCACGCTCTCTGAATGGGACAGGTCTCCCTGCTTCCATTCTCCCTCCTTGCCAACAATTCGTTTAAATAATTATCTGATAACAATGGCACTTTGTTCCTCTATAAAAATGCAAAGTTACAAAACTCTTTCACATCTGCTTTTCATGAACAGCCCTTCAAGGATGGCAGGATAGATATTATTCTCCTTGTACAGATAGGGAAACGGAAGCTCACAGAGGGAAATAAGTTGCCCAAAGCTGCAAGCAAGCAGCCTAGCCATTAATGGAACTCAGAGAAGGATCCTGATGTGCACGTGAAGGTCAAAAGAGAGAGTAACTGAAGTCCAAGCCCTCCCAAAGACCCCTTCTTCTCCTTCTTCTTCTCCCCACTTTACTGAGTGTGATGGAGATATTCTAAGCCCGCTTGGGGCACCTCATATAGGGTTACCAGGCAGGGAGCTGGGCGGGTGGTGCCGTGTGATTTCATGAGCATTTAAAACTGGAGTCTCTTTTTCCCCTTCAGCCCCAGGTACGCGAATCATCATGTGAGCACCAGCAACCGTGGAGTCCTCCTTCCTGTCCAAATTGAGCCATAACTCCAGGCTTCCTTTCAATTTGAACTACTCAGTAGATTCCGGCTGCTCATACCTCCTCAGGAAACTCAGGGATCTGGGCCTCATTTTCCCCCTTTTCTCACACTTGGAACTGACCCCTCATGTACCCATTCACTCACTCATTCATTCACCAGACTTTTCCGGAGTTCCAGATCTGTACACTGCCGTCTGTTCCACTGCCCTAGGACTCTCTCCGGCTCTTCAGTTCTAGGCAGAGGAATCCTGCTAAATTCCTAATGGGCTCATGTGCCTTCTTTCCCAGGTAATACTTGCGAGTTTGAACAGGGGGCTTCACCAAGAGAATGGGAAAGCTTTATGAAAGAATGGTGGAGGCTGAAGGTGTTTTGGATAAAAAGGATCTTTTGCAAACAGACCTCGTGTAGGACTCAGGGGGCGGGGGATGACCTATAATTTCCTTCGTTTTTCAGTGCCATTGAGAGGAAAGCTGTTTTTTCCCAAGCATATTAGTGAAAGTTTCCTTACTTTCCCTCACTGGAGCTCAGTGTGGATGCCCTCAGCAGACCTTGCCAATGTTTAACATCAGAGTTTGAAGTCAGTGGATGCGGCAAGGGAGATCCTTGGGTCTTAATTACACTTGGGACTGTGAGATAATAAATTTGGCAAAAGAAGGAAATTCAAGAGAATAACTATGTGCTGGTCCCAGAGATGTGAGGAATCCACATCCCCCTGCCTTCTCTCCCAGTGTTACTTTCTTCGCATTGAATGGATCCTGGCTGAACTGCAGGGGGACTTCTGGGGTCCCTACTGCCAAGCAGCCCTTGGGGCCAGGACTGCCTAGCCACCCCTTCTCCACTCCTGGCAGGCCGAGTGAAATAAAGGGCTTGTTGGCTCATCTCAGAGCCCAGCAGAGAGCCTTGTCTGGCAAAGGCAGATGGGTAGTGAGCAAGATGGTGTGGTATATGAGGACCACTGAGACTCAAGATCAAATCATGTGAAGGCCTTTGCAAATCCATTTTCCTTTCCGTGTGGCAAATACAATTCCTGAGGTTAGTTACCTCTTTCTTTTTTTTTAAGGGGCAAAATAATTCCCTCCACAAATTCTCCCTTTTCCCTTTTGTCCCTTTAAACACAGTGTGTGTTCTTCCGGAGGTTTTGAAACATCAGATATTGGAATCGGTACTCTCATTTTGCTATCTTTCAATATGAATGAGCCACAATGAGTGGTATGATTCACAACAAAGAATTCATTTATTTGTTCACCCTTCCCTCCCCCTAGTTTAGCAAAATAATTCAGATCCTGATTTTCTTCAACTTGCAAAAAAAAAAAAGTATTGCTTCTCAGAGTGCAGAGACCTTCAGAGACCCCACGCCAGGCTCAGCCCAGGTCCAGCTCGCATGTGCTTCTGCTCGTAGTCAGCTGCCTGCTCCAGGACTGCCTCAGTGCATAATTATATCAATGCCTACATTATTTTTTCTACTATGTAGAAGCTTAATTGGAGTACAAGAATAAATGAGAATTGCTTTACAAAAATTAGAAGGTGATAGTAAATTCTCCCGGGGCAATCTTGACATAATGGCTCATGTCACCGACTGTGGCCAATTTCAGGTCTCTGAGTAACTCCATGATATAGCTCAGAAACATCTGGTATTTTTGAATGGACAGGTCAATCAATCTTTTGGACTCAGCAATGAATTTTTCATAGTAATCAGGGAGTTGGTCTGAAAAATTCTGTAGTTTATATTTGAACTGCTGGTGGTAATCAAAAATGATTTTCTTCATCGCAGTGGTCCAGCTTTTAATTATTTCCTGAGCACTGGTAGAAAGCTCCACAATCTTTTCTTTCCCTTTTCCATCTGCATCGGCAAGGATGCTAAGGTATTTCTGGATATCTTTCTGCACAAACTGTTCAACCTCACTTGAGAGTTGGGAAGTAAAGCTAGTGGCACTGACAGTGTATCTGGAATGCAAGTCCTTCAGGATGTCTACTAACTTTTTGATCAGGTTGATTATCTTGTCTTCAAGTTCATAATATTTCATTGCACAGCTGACCACCTTTGAATCAAAATATTCCTTGCGAAGAGCCTTTATGTACTGATGGATCTGCTCTAACTCTTGAGAAGCTTCCTGAAGTTTGTTCTGAATAAGTTCATTAAGCTTACCCAGGTCAAGGTTTAGGTTTTCTTTCAGAAACTTAAAAACATATTGAGTATAACTGTTGAAGGCCGTACTGATATCATGAATGAGATTAGTAAGTTTCTTCCCCTTTAAGCGGTTCATTGCTCCTTCAATGTCTTGGAAAATATTTTGTAAATATCTCTGAAGATCACCTAGCATCTCTGTAGTGTTGTTAGACTGGAGGTCATTAAATACCTTTTGGAGCTGTTGTGATAAAGATTTCAACAGTTTTCCATACTCCAAGGTTACATCAGTTAGTTTATGACTTTTTGAATCAAAAGGAAATTTAATTTCTAGGTCCTTGATTAATTCAGATTTCTCCATCAGGTCTTGGAAGTAGGAAAACAGTATTTCCAACCCACTATGGATTTTGGAATGTACCTGGGACAGTACCCTCCCTACTTCTTTCATGACCACAGTACAGAGTTCATCTACAGTGTATGTCCTGGCCCTTCCTGGGAGCCAGAATCTGGCAAACTTCAGGTAATCAATGAATGAGCCAGTCAGACGCCTGGCTATTATTTTGTATTCCCTAGTAACTCCTATTAGGTTGTCAAGCACCGTATTTTGTAGTCTCTGGAGATCGACTTGGCCTTCCTGATCCAATAGTTCCTGGTATAGATTCTGGGCCTTGTCATTCCACAGCTGGTAGGTTCTTGTAGCATCTCTGGCCACCCTCCTGAGTTCGAGCGTCTGGTCCACCTCGTCAATCAGGCTCACCACCTCTTGATAGGTCTGCTCAGCTGTGCTCTGCAGACTTCTTCTCAGTTCCGAAGAAGCGTCTCTCAGATCAAGCCCTGTGCATTCCTTGTGGTACCTGTTGACACCGTCATAAAGGGCCTCTGTCGCCTTGGGCACGTTGTCTTTCAGAGAGGTTAGCAGTTCAGACACTGCCTCTTCTTGCCAGTTAACTTTCACCTCCAGTGTCTCATGAGATTCAGGGACAATAAACTCAATTTTGAATATGCTGAGTTTTTTATCTGGAGACGTCTAAAACCAGGCGGGGGGGGGGAGAAAGGATAAAAAGAACATGTTTTCAATTATCCTGATTACATAATATACTACACTAAAACTTCATTAGCAGTTAAAAGATCAGAGGATCTTTCATATTCTGAAGGGGATTTATCTTTGTTATGTCAGTTCGTGTGTTTGTCTTACCGTTAAACAAGCCTACTGTTGTTAATGCCTCTTTATCATGCGCCTCGGAAAGGATAAAATTATGCATGGCATTTACACAGTAACACTTAACATGAAGGCCTTCCTAGGATTGAAGATCAGAGGAGGCGGAGGGGGGAGGGGAGAAAGAGGAGAAAGAGCCTGGGAAAGACTAATTCAGAGAAAAAAAGAAGTAGCAAAAAAGGAAAATGTCCAGAATGCACCCAGCCAAAACCTACTGTAGGATACCAGCACCAGGGGCTGTTCATTCTCCAAGCCTCTGACAAACTTCAGTCACAGAACCTTATGACTTCTCATCTACTAAATCTAACGGCATCTCTGATTGGGCCCTGGCAGGGCTTGTAAAGCATAGAGCAATCTGGCATATGTCATATGTCATAAGAAAATTCTACTGTGGGGAAGCATTGTGAAGCCTCAGATACTCTGGAAACCACTACCTGAAATTGCACTCAGCGTACGGCAGAGTTTGCTCATGACTTGGGTGGTGAGCCATAACCCCCCTCTTTCTAGATATGCCCAACAGTAATAAAATAATAGTAGCAGTATGATGCCGTAGGCCCATCTCATAATTAAAATGAATCAAAGGCTCATTGCAGTGTTTCCCGGAGAATAGCTCCTCAGAGGAGGAGCATGGCCGGCTCGTCGCTGTGTTCTGCCCAGTCTGGGAAAGGCCGGAGACTGTATGTGGTGCTGACTTACATTGTACCTGCTCCAAGTCTTTCCTTGCTGCCGAGGGGTGTGACCCCTTTGGCAGGACTCACCTGAGGGCGGTAGTAGAGATTGTATTTTAAGGTACTGTTATCATGTTCCGAGTCCACGGCCACCGTGCCTATGGCTGGAAAGGCTGCTGAGTAGTGGGCATCTCCATCGGAGTAGTAGCGCAGGTGGGCGTCGGTAAAGGTCGGGCTGGTGATGTCCAGGCGAACCTCTCCCTTCCAGTCCCTGCAAGCAGAAACGCAGGTGAGCCTAAAAAAATCATGATGATCTGAAAAGGGATGACATTTCAGTAAAAGTTTCATACAGAAATCCTTGATATTTGCCGTCTTCTTTATATGCTGCACTGACGTCACGGTGAGCAAGTGTTCCTTTAGCCTTAGAGACCAACGTGCCACCTTCAATCTGGTGCGTTCCCACAACTGCAGGGGAGAGATTTTTCATGCGATTAGTAACTGCAGGACACAGACATTTTCATCCTGACGGCCAGGAGAAATCCATCTTAACTTAAAGGACGTACTTAGATATTTGAAACATCCAGCCCACATTTAAAAACTAAATAAATAGGAGATACTATCGGTCCTAAAATCATGACAGAAAAGTCTGTTTTCTTGGAACCCATTCCTCTGAAATGTCAGTAGGTTTTCTACAGGATGTTACATGTGGGTATATAAGTATCACTTCTTTTAAACATTGCTGTAGAGAGGAATTGTGCCTCTAGTCATATAACTAAGTCCACAATTATTGGTCCACAGCTCTCATTGAAAACATGTAACATATAGAATTCTTACACAGGAGAAGTCAGGACATTTCCTTACCATTAAGGTTATATTCCAGGAACTGTATGGTTGAGCTGCATGTGGAATCCAGGAATGTTTCAACATGATCTTCTTTGTTTTTCAAACCAGCACTCCAAGTAGTATTGTACAGGGGAGAGGTCACCCCGAAACGTGCAGTCAGTGCTCCAAAGGAGGGGATGTAGATTCCAGCAGGTACAGAGAACTTCATGGAAGGAATCTTAATAGTCTGATCGGGCAGGGTGATGTTTGGCAACCTGAAGTCTGCAATCTTGCCAGCCACCTCGTTTAGATCCAAAACAGCAGCGCCAATGGAAATACTTTCTGGATAGGTGAGCTGGGGTATAGTTAATTCAGATTCAGGCACAGTTATCTCAAAAAATGGGATGGAAGAGTCTTCTGGTGGAGAATACTTTGTTAACACATCAGCTTCAGGGAATTTCACTGTGGGCAGTGCTGGTACTTTGAGGGCAAATGGTGAGGTGCTTAGCTTCTTGTAGATTTGTATTTCACTGAAGTCCAGTAGGTAGGACGGAACCTGTAGATCTGTGAACGGGACTTGGAATGCAGGGGTGACAAAAACGGAGTTCAGATTATTTCCTTTCAGTCCAGGAATAACAAATTTATCGGCCAGTTCTTGCACGGGGATGGAGAAGACATAGCCCCTGGGGTTTTTGGTGTACGCAAGGGCTGCTGAAGCACGAAGAGACTGTTTCTGGTCAGTGCTGGTGGTGATATCCAGCTTCAGAAGTTCCCATAAGGTCTTGGCATACACCGGTAGGGCAATATTGTTGAGGAACCGTAGGTGCCCTTCTAAGGAACCTGCAATGTCAAGGCGTGCCTCTTTTTGGTCATTGGAAAGCTGAACATCATTCTGGAGAGACCCAGAGAGGACCTTGATCTCACTTCTCCAGCTCACCTTCTGGCTCTCAGTGTTAACGTTTAGGGCCATTTCCTGGCCAAGGTAATCAAGATCAAGTAAGTAGTTGGGCTGACTTGCACTGACCTGAACAAGGGCTGACATTTTCCACGGGGAGAGTTCCAGCGTGGCTTTGCCTGCATGCTCTCCGGATGTTGAAAAGGGGCCCACCAGCTGTAAGTGGTTTTTGGTATTGTGTTCCCAGATGGCATATACCCGTTGGAGAGTGGCTTCTCCAGCAAAACTTTCTTTTACCTCAAGGTTCCAGATACCATCAACTTTGGAAGCCCCTTGTAGCTTCACTGAAGACCGGGTCCCCTTGGAATTTAAATAGGTGTTGACCTCATTGGCAATCATTCCTGAATATGCCTGTGAAAGGACTGAACCCTGGATATTTCCTCTGTGGGATGACTCCATGGAAAAGTAAGAAGTGAGGGTTTCTAAGCTGAGCTTGTGGTCAATGGTCCCCGAGGCAGTCGAGTATAGCTCAGGGGCATTGATGTCATACTTTAATTGAATGGATGAAGAGACAGTAGGATTTGACCTGGGATTTCCATTAAGTTTTTGCTTTAAATCCATTTTCAAAATTGGGCTTTGGACTTTGGCTCTTGTTGTCATTGAAGCTTCCGCGGCATTCCTGGTTAAGCTAATGGTGCTGTCGTGCTTGCCTTCCACAAATTTGTTACTCAGAGACAAAGTGGTGGCCACCTTCAACCCCCGCCTCCCGGTCAAGCTTGAGGTGCCCTCTAATTTGTACTGCAGTGCATCAATGACGGAAGAAGCTGAAGTAAGCAAATGGGCAACGATATCTGATTGGTTGTAAAGTCCAACATTGGTATTCAGGGTGATGACACTTGATTTAAAGGAAAAATCATAGGTAATATTGCCCATGGCTGGAATGAAAATATTGTTTGGGGCATTTGGTACCTTGATTTCTGGAAGAGAAAACTCAAGGAAATTCCTAGGGACATTAAGGACTGGCATATCTAGGGTTGTTTTTTGTGAGGGCACATAGAAGCCAGAGTCTGGGACAGTGACACTGGGGAGGCTGATCTCTTTTGGGATTACATAGCCGAATGGCAACATCTCTACTGTGAATGGAGATATGTCAGCGTTGACTGCTGGGATAGCATATTCAGGAATCGGAAAGGTCGTGGGTTGCTTGTTCAGAGCTGTTTCAACTTTGTACTTATCAAACCTAATTTTTGCATTATTATAGAATCTGGTGAAGAGATTGAATGCCTTGCCCCTGGCTTCCTCAAAATGCCTGTTGAAGGAATTGATGTTCTTATTGATAAACACATACAACGCATCCAAAGGAATCGGGATGGAATGTTTGTCTTTGTTTTTCTTATACCGAGCATTTACACTTAAGTCAAATGACTGCTGTGTTGTTTTCAAGAATTCTTCCAAACCGGTTTTTTCCCATATGGAGAAATTTTTCACATGGGGAATTGTGAGTCTTGTATAAGGCAGCGTTGTTTCAGGAATTGTTAAAGAATTGTTCAGGAAATCCAGGTTGGCTTCTCCATTTACTCCCACATGCGCCTCAATGCTGTTCTCATTGTTGGCAGCAGAGAAATTTTGATTGTATTTATACTGATTGAACCTGGCACTGGCTTGCCAACTAGCTTGCTGGGTGTTCGGACTCAGAAACAGTGCATAATTATTCAGGAAGCCTATTTTCCCCGTCAATTTTAACGGAAAACTAACTTTCAGGTTTCCTTCATTGTTGGTGGATGCAGTCATCTCCAATGGCTGTGCTGAAAGGAAGAGAGAATTCTTCAAAGTTCCATGCACTCTTCCATGCAAATGAGCATTGTGGTTGCCAGTTACCTCGACCTTCCTCTCTCGAAGCTGGGCTGTGCCTTTAGCAGTGAGAACACTGTGGCCCACGTGTGGGGATTCGACTTGCGACTGAATCTCCAACTGGTAAAGGTCGAGAAAGCTAGACTCATAATCCAAGGTTTGGTTTACTCTCAGGTGTTTGCTATTGATCTTATTAGACCATTCCAGGGACGTGAGGGGCCCTTTCACAGTGAAGTTAATTTGCGATTCATGTGTTCCCTCATCTGAGAATGTGGGGCAGGCCCATTTCCAGGATCCCATCCCAGAAGAAGTCCATTCTATGTGCCCAGCTTCCAACAGGGTCTTGATTTCATTGTGTAGATTGGCCTGACTGGAGAAGTCCAGTTTGGGGATGTTCAGTTTGTGGAAGTACTTTGTGTTGCTGTCCAGGGTAAGCTGATTGTTTATCCTGACGAGGACACCATGACTGAGCTGCAGTGTATTTTTTTCTGTGTGTAAACCTGCCACTATGTCTGATTTGCCCTCAATAGCATTTTCCAAAAACAGCACTTCACTCTTATGCTCTGTTTTCAGGTACGTGCTGGAGAAACTCATGGATTCCTTCAGAATGAGTGGGTTAACCTCAGGGTATGAAAGTTGTGCCTTTGCCTGAAAATCAAACTTGAGCACTTCTAACTTGGAGTCTCCTTTGGCAGTGACGGAAGCCATAATGCCTGCCTCGTTCACTGAGGTCGTCACATTCTGAACGTCAGCGTTTGCATCTAGTGTGAAAAGAGGAGACTGGATTTTCAAAACACTATGGAGCTTGCCAAAAGTCGGCACTGCAATCGTGTGTGGGATGTCAGGAAGCTGGAAGTCTGGTATGTGAAGGTCAGGGACTTGAAAATCTCTGAGGTCTAGATTCGGGATTAAGAATTCTGGAATTGTGATTTCCGGAACGTGGAAGTCTGGCAGCGTGGCTCTAGTAAGCACCGTGTCCAGCCCCTGTAGGTCCCTCAGGTACACTTCCAGAGCTGACCACTGCAGCTCACTGTCCAGCACTTGGTCAATGACCTGGATGATCTTTGCTCTGATTTCTATCAAATCAATGGTGAAGGAAGGAATGTGGAAGGTGTTGAGGACAGTAAATTCGGGTGTGGAAAACCTGAGTGGGACTTGTATATCTCCTAACTTTTTAAAGTTTATCTGAATGGATGGAACCTTCAGATCTGTCAGGGGGACTATGAGGTCTGGAGTCTTAAATGTAGCTTCCTGAAGGGCACGGAGGCTGACTTCAAAGGCAGGCACGGTCCCAAAGGCGGTCTGGATTTCGGGGACAGTGAACCCTTGTTCTACCAAAGCTTTCAGGGTCTCAGCCCAGCCTTGAATAGAATGCTGTTCTGCAAAGTCAGTAAGGTTTTTAGCCGCAAGACTCCACCAGTCAGAAATGTAAGTAACAACTGTGTCATAAACTTGGCCTACTAGCAACAGGTATTGCTGAACTGTCTGTTGAAAGTTCATCTGATCTATTCGGTCTCGGATATCTTGTAGGGTCTCTCGGAATTTAGCTCTCATGTAACTTAAAGATTTTGAATTTAAAGCCTCCTGCAACCGATCAGTGAATAAGGTTATGTTGGTGGCTTTTATATTTTCCAGATGCTCTGAGACCACAGTGCTGATGTCCTCTACAAACAGTTTTAGTGCCTGTGCTTTCTGTGGGAGTTCCAGGGCCTGGATTTCACCATTGATTCTCTGAGTCACCTCACGGATTTTGTTGTTGGTGTTATCTACAAACTGGTGGTAATCAAATGACCTTAATTCCTTTATCAGCACATCAAGGAATCTGTTCACTTCTTCAATGAATTTTTTGAAAGACATCGCTTTAAGCTGTGTGACTGCATCATCAATAAACCCAACCAATTTCTCAAAGTGACCTTTTATCCCAACTTGTTGTAGGACATTGCTCAGCTGCTGAACAGTCTCCTTCACCTTATATTTGTGGGCCAACTGTACTGATTTATCCATGAGCACCTGGATGTGTCGGTCTATTTCATACATCTGAATTAACCTGTGAACCACAGCTCTAAAAGCATTGATTTTCTCAGTTACTTCATAATCTTCAATGAAATTTCTAACATAGTATTTGACATACTTAATCATTTGCTTTACTTTTTGAAATGGAATTGCAGTTTTCAGTAGATTTAAAAACACTCTGACATTGATGGCTTCAACCTGTTGTTTTAATGTTTCTGCAAGGTGCTGGATGTCAATATTCTCAATTTGTGTTTTGAGCTGTTGCAACTTTTCTTGTACCTGGCTTCTGATTTGATACTTAGTATCCATCTTTTGAATCCAAGATGCTGTACTAATTCCAGCTTTGTTAAAATCAATCGTTTCAACAAACAAATACAGATCATGGATTGCTTTTACTAAATTTACACGAATATGATAATGTTCATCAAGAATTTTCAATTTTTCAATGATTTGATCAATAATCTTAGTAATAGCTGTCTTAAAATCAGGCAAATCATAATTATCTTTAATATACTGATCAAATTGTATCACATATGCTTGTAGTTGAGATAGTTTTTCATTAAAATTGATTTTGGCATTGTCCAGTGCAATTTTTAGATCATTTTCTGTAATTCCATAATTTTCCATGAAAGCAGCAAGTTTCTCCTTGGCGCTGGAAACTTGTTCCTCCCAACTGACTCCACTCAGCTGGTCGTTAACTTGCTGTGAGAGTTCGTCCAAGGTTGTTCTGTATTTCATCACGAATTCATCAATATTGACACGTTTCAGTTCTTTCTGAATGGCTTCCAGCGAAGTTACAATGATTACTCGACCCTTCTCATAGTGTTCCGGCAGGAGGTGAAGGAATGGGAGGTTGATGGTGTGAACATCTTGGTTCTTATCATACTTTACAGCGGCAACCATAGTGAATTCCTGGGGCTGGTCCATGGTGTCCCTCATCTCCAGGACATCGATGACGTTGACAGGGTTCCTGAACAAGAATGGCACCGCAATCGGGGCGTCCAGCACGGTGAGGTCGGCCAGGGCTCGTCCGGTAAGCTCCACACCGACTTGGTCCTTGGTGTTGTAAGCATCGAGCTCGTGACTGTATTCGTTTTGGTTGAACTGGGTCCTGAGCCTCCAGGAGCCCGACTGCTCAGCGGGCGTGAGCAGCGCGCTGACTTTGTGATCCAGCGCAGTGCTGACGCTCCTCCCGGACCTGAGACGGTGGCTCGCGGACCCTTTGTAGTCGTGAGAGAACGTCAGGGCCAGGGGCTCCGCTTTCAAGAGGAATTTGCTATAGAGTTGCCCCGTGTGTTCTCCCCAGAGAACCAGCTTCCCGTTGCCGCTGGTGTGTGCATCCACGGTCACGGTGAAAGGGGCCACAGCAGAGTGGAAAACGTTGCTGAAATGCAGTGAGTCCGAATTGTAGTTTGTACTGACGTCAATGGCTGACGCCAGCCCCGCGATGTTTGTGCTGAGCCGGTGGCTGAACTCTGTGTCCTGCACTTTTGCTACGGTGTCTGCTTTGTAGCTCGCTGACAAGTCTGCGTAAGACATGCTGTAGATGTGTTTTATCTCGTGACTCTGGTAGGCTCCTTTTATGTTCCCGCCCACGTTCAGCTTCAGGGGTTCCAGTCGTAGTTTCCCGTGGCTGGTCAGATCTAGCGCATCGAACTTCAGCTCATTGTTCAAGGTCGTTACAAGAGAAAAGGGCTGCAGCTGCAGATTATAAGTCTGCTTATAAAACTTGTCCGAACTATAGATGTTGTCCATCTTCGAAGAGAAGTCCAGCAAGAACCCCGCAATGTTCAAACTGTTTGTGTAGTCAAGTTTCATTTCGGCATAGGCGGCCATCATGTCATTGGAAAGCTTGAGTCCCTCCTGGTTAATTTTGAAGTTGAAAATATTTTTGCTGTCGACACCCAGCATCATGGCCTGATAAACACTGCCCAGCGACACCTCTGTGAGGGTGGCTTTTCCGTCGAGACTGAATTTTGCGTTGTGTTCCCTGAAGCGGCCGTTTGCCGCCACCTTCACGAACGCCCCGGACGGTCCCAGGGCTGCATTCAGCTCATTCTCCAAAATCAGGGGGCTGTACTTCAAGCTGGTCGTCGCACTGGTCGACATTCCGTCTCGGGAAATCCTCAGTGTTGCTTTGTGAGCCCCAGTGTTGCTTTTGTCCGTGCCCAAGACGTCGGCATTTATTTCAAGCCCGTGGGAATTCAGTGACCCAGCAAGCAGGGTGAAGAGCCTCAAGGTCTTGTAGTCAGCCTGGTACTCAGAACGCAGCAAGGCGTGTTGCGGAGAGAAGGTCAGGTCTACTTTGTTAGAGGTGGCAAAGTCCTCATACTGCCCGTTGGTGTCAGATTTCAGGGTCAGCTCGTAGTTCTCATACTTCAGGGAAGCAGTGTTCTTAATCATGCCGTCTTGCAGGTCCGAGGTGGAGATGACGGAGACCGTTCCATCTTCGTAACTTCCTGTTATCTGGTTGGTGCCCTGGAGGTAGGTGGAGTTGAACCTCAGACTGGACTCTACGCTGCGCTGGCCAGTGGCAGGATCCTTTTGATAAGACAGGCCATATACACCTTTAGCGTAGATGGAAGAGACTCGGAACTGCCCATCAACCTTGACTTCCTTGATATACACATGCTCTTTCTTTTTTGAGTCCAAATGTACTGAAGCAGACATCTGCGGTCCCCAGGCACTGGCTGCCTTGAACGTCAGCAGACCTTTGGAGGCTGGGTTGTTGCCAATCTTTTCTACATGACTGAATTTGACATTTGAATCCAGGAATTTGTGGTGTAGAGATCCATCACATGATAACGTGAACGTATTCCTGTGGTCATATGTTGTTTCTCCAGAGCCTAACCAAAAAATTAAATCACATGGGTTAAATTAGGCAATAAATTTCCAGAACCATTTCTATGCTGTAAGACTTTCAGTGGGTCAGTTGTGCCACGGTCTCCTCCGTCTATAACATGAGCATAAAATCTGATAGCAAAAGGCATTCCCACAGGAAGACTCCCCAACCCCTGTAGACCTTGCTGGGCTCCCTTATTAAGTGCTTCCCCTGTACCTTATACTTAGACACAATATGCTATCACAGCACCTCTTCCATTAAATTCTAATTGCCAGTTTGCCTGTCTGTTTTCTCTGTTACTGCCTAGTAGAATACTGGATATATTTAATAAATATTCCTATTGGTTGAATGAATGAATGAATGAATGAATGGGTTTCCGAGTAGCAGGAAAAATATCTGTAAGAAAGCCCAAGTCCTTTTCTCCCTGGAGAAGCCTATCCCATCAGAGCCTGCAATGCCTTAGCCCTGTGCACCCTCTACCCCAGCAGGGCTCACCTTGCACATTGTAGGACAGCAGGTCGACCACAGAGTCAGCCTTTATGCGGTACCGAGCCTGAAGGCTCAAGTGGTCCATGCTGGTGTTGCCGCCGGTGTAGGAGGCGGACCAGTTGTAGAAGTTGCTGTAGACATTTGTGGAAAGGTCTAGGACACCCAAGCGAGGCACCCGCAGTTCGTAAACGGTGGGGATGGTAAAAGTGGGGACCTGGAACTCTTGAGATGGCAGGTGGAAGCCCACAGACTGCAAGTCGATGACTGGGGTCCGAAGAGTCTCCACCATCTTCAGATCTTTGGAGGATTTGCCACCAAAAGGCAAAGGAATCTCAATTTTCAAATTGTTCTTGTTCATGGTGTATCTGACCCGGCCATCACTGAAATGAACAACAAAGACAGTGTCCCTGCGGTCAGGTATCAAGAACTTAAAATTCTCTGCCATCTGACCTGCCGAGTGACGGTGCATACACCCCATTCCCACACCGATTCTCGCTTTTCCCCATGCTGCTCCCTGTGCCCAAATCCCTCTGCTTTTACTTCCACCGATCGCACACTCACATCCACTGGAAACCCTTCTAGGAGCCACTTCCTTATTGGGACCAGCCTTGGTTGTAGTTAGTTGCTCTTGTTCTGACAGTGACGCAGTCCCTGACACCTATCTCAAAGAGCATGTCATAATTCTGCTTATGGAATTACAACTTACTTGCTCCTTTGTCCATGTCTACATGGTATCTTCCTGGGAGGAAGGGTTACGACTCGTCCAGTTTTTTCTTCTCACTCTACCTAGTCTAGTATCTTGCCCATAGGGGATACTTGGTACATATTTGCTAAACTGAATTCAAGCAACATGACATGTGGAAAGAACACAGGTGTGGGATAGAGTGGTAGCTTCCACTCTATGTTACTGAATTCACCTCGCTGAGTCTCAGTGATGTTATCCGTGCAGTGAGGGTAATAGTGCCCTTCCTGACAACCTCATGGAACTAAATAGCAAAGGAGAAAAATAACCAAACCAGTTTGTAGTCTTTTCAATACCATGCACGTATCATGGACTATTATAATAACTTATGAGGATGAAGTACAGTGGCAGAGTTTTAAATTTTGTAAGTAAATCAACTGTTCATTGCACTACTCCAACAGCGACTGGATGGTGTCCATCCAGGATCCTGGCATCCGGAAGAAGGATGCTGGATCAGACCCTAGGTGAGTCTAAGGTCCACAGTCCTATCTCGTCAGCACAGAACAGGGAAGGCTGCTGGTCAGAGGCACTGGTGGTGAAGGAAGAGGTTTCTGAGTCCCCCGAAACTGCCACTTTTCCCTCTTGTCTTCAATGGGTTTGCCCACGTGAGAGCTTTAGCAGACTTCCTTCCATTCACACTTCTGTGTTCTATGAAACTTGGCTGCTCAGCCTCAGACTACGGAAAGGCCCCTGTGACACAGACTACTTGTTTTCTTAACCCTGGAGATCATACAGAGAACAGTCAATCTAAAAAAAAAAAAAAGACACTTGTCTTCTTAGGTCATGCTCTGATTCTGTTTTTATTTTCATGAACTAAAGAAGAGCACTATGCGTGTTTCCGTAAATACAAGAGTGGCCTGTGTAGTTTGGAATCTGACTTCCCTGTAAGGAGGAGGCTTTATTGCTACAGTGAAATATCCTCTCAGGAAGCTCCCTTCATTCAGCGCTCAGTGGCCCCGCGGAGCTCCACAGCACGCTTGCAGTCAAGAGTTCCACTAGATACTCTCGGATTCTTTACAGCCAAACAGTTATGAGTGTATTCTGATCCTGAGCAAAGGAGGAATTCACTCACAATGGAGGAGAATGGAATGGCTTTCCAGTTTCAGTTGTAGTAAATAAAACGTTTTAGGGTGAAAGTACGAGAACACGCGATTATTTCTTAGGTGCTTCCTGAATCGGCTGGCATTGACATTCTGACCTCATGCTGAATAATGCAAAAATGCCACCGTGTGTATATGCCACAGCTGTTAATATCCTTAAAATGCTTAAATTATTTCCCTTTAAAATGTGAATTGGAGTCTCAGTCGTGCTAAGTAAAATCTTCCTCATATTTTGCATGGTTCAAGAAATTTTTCTGTTTATTTTTATACCTTTTCAAGAAGAGGTTTTCTGGGATGCGGAAGTCTGGCAATCCCATCTTCTGGAGGTTCAAGTCTTTTAGGCCACGAAGGTAAACTTGCAAACTCTGGGCATAAGGAAGAATCGCAGGTGCCTGCTGAAGCCATGCGTTTGTTGTCTACAAAATAATAGAAAGTTTTCAGGGCCATGGGCACAGATTAGGCAATAATCCTTACTTGACAGATCATTCACTAAGCAGGATGATGCACCGAAAGGCAAAAATAAATCACAGAAAATTATGACTTTTTAAAAAAGATTTTATTAATTTATTTTTAGAGAGGGAAGGGAGGGAGAAAGAGAGAGAGAGAGAAACATCCATGTGCAGTTGCTGGGGGTCATGGCCTGCAACCCAGGCATGTACCCTGAATGGGAATCGAACCTGCGACACTTTGGTTCGTTCGCAGCCCATGCTCAATCCACTGAGCTATGCCAGCCAGGAAATTATGACTTTTTAGCTGTCAGTCATTGATTGCTTCCTGTGTTTTATTAAAGGAGCATATCATATAGTCAGACTCCTAGCTAGTGTCCTGAGGCTTCCTTTGATACCGAGTCACAGCCAACTCTTTCACTTAGTTGTATATCCACTTAGCACTTACCGTACCCAGCCTTGTGCAACTGTGTGACCATGCACGGATGTGTCTCTTCTCCCCTGAAATTCCCTGGGGATGGGAAGCATGCCTTACCCATCTTCAGATCCCCTCCTTCACCTAACTCAGGGTTGGGGATGTAATTAGCACTTCCAACCATGCATGTGTTGACCGTGTTGTACTTACAGCTATTAATTTGGAGCCCATGTGCCGGAAAGTCATGTCTGTTTGAGGAACTCTGTGATCCAAGAGACTGTTGGTGTACATATGCAAGCTTTTAGGATAATCAGAGAGATCCATGGGGAAAGTGGAAGCCGCTTTCTTGGTATCCATGTTGGTGCCCGTGTTCCATTCAAATTCAATCTTGTCTTCATCTGAAAACATACATGTGAAATAGTTGTCAGTGGTACCAGGTCAGCCCTAACCAATGGCTCGCAACACTGCACTTGAGTACGGAGCGCTTTGGGAAGCGCTCCCCTGGGGAAGAGGCACGCACCATAGCGCCAGGCCAGCTTCTGGGAAATCGCGGAGCCATAAGCTGTAGCCGATGAGTCCACTTGGAGGAGCAGTCTTGTGGGAGACCAGTGGGCGAGGGCTTCACTTCTGGCTTCTGCTTGCAGACGGGGTATGGAAATGACACCTTTGATTTTGCCTTCTTCCTTCTTGTCACAGCTATTGGAAAGAAAATCAGTTGACATCAATGACTTTGTCCCTCCCAAAGAGGTATGCAGGGTTCAATAGAAGATCGACTTGTGGTGATGAAAATGAAATACACGGATGGCTCAGAGAAAATGACCAGAGATGACACTCACTGACTTCTACAGTCAACACAAACTTAGGACTTTCTGGGGAGGTAGGGGAGAGAGAGGTTTTCAAAAACTGTCTGAAGGCTGCACTACCATTTACTGGCTCTATTACCTCGTCCAAATTATTTAGTCCCTCTGAGGTATGGTCTCCTTATCAATCAAAGAGGGAAACTCATACGTACCTTGAAGTTTATTATGAGGACTGAGATAATTACTTTAAAGCACCCAGCACAGGGCCTGATGAATAGTAAGTGCCCAGTGCCTGGTAGAAAGATCTAACTGCACATGTGCAGAGGGTCAGAATGCTGAGGACTCTCTCTGCCCCTTGGGCCGTAGACCAGGAATGCCCCAGGCTGGTGAGCTGCAAAGATAGGAAAGAGCCAGGAGGACCAGCAGCTCAGGTGAGGTCACCCTGAGCCTTCTGTACCTTATCTGGCCAGTGAGGGCGATCTCCGTGATTTTCTTGTTCTGAATGTCCAGGGTGAGTTTGTAAGATGTTTCTTCCTCAGCAGATTCATCACTAACTCTGAGGACTGTCCCAAGGTCAACGTCCAAATCTGGAATTTGCATTTCACTGGTCAAAGTCATAGTCTGCCGGTTATATCTGAACATCATGGAGGCCTCGGTCTGCTTTACACCTGAAAGAATGTACAAGGTGATCAAAACATGTATCCAGAAGCTCTGTTTAGGATGGAGAGGGAAGGAAAGGCAGAGGAACGCCCCACCTACTCCATGGCCTTAAATGAGGACCCTGCAGGATTTTACCCTCGTATTTTAACTCAGTGATGCTCATGTATTTATTTGCTCAATCTGCAAATATTTATTGATTGCCTATCATGTGCTAGGCACTGTGCTCTGCATTGGGGAGCTCCTGCCCTCACAGAGCTTACATCCTAGTGGGGAGAACAGACAATAAACAAGTAAATTATTTATATCACCTGGTAAGTGATATTATCTAGAAATGACAACTGGATAAGACAATATTAAGTTTGAGAGGGGTAAAAAAGGTGCTATTTCATGTGTGGTGGTCAGAGAAGCTCTCCGTGGTAAGGGGATATCTGGGCAGGGACTCGAATGAGGAGAGGGGCTGAGCCCAGCTGCATGCTGGGGGGAGGACGGTCCAGGCAGAGGGAACCGGAAACACCAAGGGCCTGCTGTGGGAAACACTCGGCGCGTTCTGGGGACAGTAGGGCTCAAGGTCCTTCTGCGTCAGGCAGATGTGACATCTCTATTGACTCTCCTCTGATGACACCCTTCCTAGGTTTTTGCCCCTCCCCTACACCCTGCCTCATCCTTCCCAAACTCCTTCCTTTTTTTTTGTTTCTCTAATTCTTTTCTTTATTTTAATCATTCTTCAAGTACAGTTTTCCACCTTTTCCCCCCATCCCAGCCCACCTCCCTCCCAGCCTTCTGCACCTCCCTCCTGTTTCCAGCCCTCTGCCCTTGATTTTGTCCCTGTGTCCTTTATACTTGTTCCTGCAAATCCTTCACCTCTCTCCCCTGAAATTTCCTCCCCTTTCCCCTCTGGCCACTGTCAGCCTGTCCTCTATTTCAGTGTCTTAGGTGATATTTTGCTTGTTTGTTTGTTTTGTTGTTTAGGTTCCTGTCAAAGGTGAGATCCTATGGTATTTGTCTTTCACTACCTGGCTTATTGCACTTAGCACAATGCTTTCCAGTTCTATCCATGCTGTCACAGAGGACAGGAGCTCCTTCTTTCTTTCGGCTGCGTAGTATTCCATTGTGTGAATATACCACAGTTTTTGATCCATTCATTTACTGATGGGCACCTAGGCTGTTTCCAGCACTTGGCTATTGTAAATTATGCTGCCAAACTCCTTTCTTTCTGGCAAGGACCACGTGTTTCCTCCAATCCACAGGCTTACCTACTTTATGTCTTCTGTCACATTGTCGTATGACATATTTTTTCAGCATGCACCCTGTGGATGTCTCCTATGGATTTGTTTTCCTAGTTTAATTTGGAAACACACTATTCCTACCCAAGAAATCTTTCCAAGTGAACATCTAAGTTTGTCCTATCCCCTAAGACCCACTCCTCCAGCGGCCTTTTCCATTGCAGTGAGTGGCATCTCCATTTTTCGGTTGCACAGGCTGAAAAACGCAGTCACCCTGATTCCCTTTTTCCTTACAGTCAACGCCCACTCCATCAGCACACCTTGTCAGCCTAACCTTCACACTGCGGCCAGAATCCAACCATTTCGCAGCTCTCCTTGGCCACCACTGTAATCCCAAGGCCCCCGCCTTTGGCTTGGATTAATGCCATAGCCTACATACTAATCTCTCTGTCTTTGTCTTCAAGTCTTTCCTCAGAATAAACATACATCAAATCATGAAAGCTCTCCAGTGGCTTTTTATTGCATGCAGTAAAAGCCAACGTCCTTACAAAACCCACGAGACTATCTTTCCTCCACGTCGCCCTATCTTTCTGACCCCGCCTCCTCCCTGCTCTGTTTCTGCCACACTGGCTTCCCTCCTCCTCCTCCTCACACATCGCAGCTGTACACCTGCCTCAGGGCCTTTGCACCTGCTGGCTCCTCAGCCTGCAAAGCTCTTTTCATATGGCTTATCCCGTTACCTCCTTCAAGTCCCTCTCGCATGCTCCCTTTGGCAGGGAGACTTGACTTCCCCTTCTCCTGCCTCCTCCCTCCACTCCTGCCATTCTCTGCACTCCTCTACATCCTCTTTCTTTCCCCGGCAGTGCTCTGATGTCCTAAATATTTACTTGTTTGGTTGTTTACTGCAAGCTCCATGAGGGCAGAGACTATCTTCACTGTTTACTGTGCTAGCCTCCGCTCTTAGAATAGGCCTGACACTAATCAGGCACTCCATACCTATTTGTCATACGCATTGCCTTAAAGATGTTCTCCTCATGGGCTCTGGACCTGCAGCGGAGGGTAGGGATGGAAGAGCCCTTTTCCGGATACCTACCTTCTGCCTGGATTACGAACTTCAGCAAGTCCACCCGGGCTTTGCCCTCTCCCTGGAGATTGTAGATTGCGCTGGCAGAGTACTGCTCTACCTCTCCTGTGGGCCTCAGTTCCAGGTCATACCTAGAGAGGCTACAATGCACATGGTGAGTGATGTTAGAGTTTTCCATGGTGAGGATGCCCACAAAGTAACTCAGCCCCAATAGCCACAAAACCATGGTCCTCATTCTAAGATGGACTCTTCTCCTTAACTGATGAGCTTTACCCTCCCTTTCAAGTCCCTCCAAGAGCCCAAGGCCAGGGCAGATCCTGGTACTCCCAGCATTCCTGGACAAGTAGAGCAGAAGTTGCTGGTTGTGTGAGCAAGGCTGAGAACAAGCGGTGAAAGTGGGGGATGGGGAGTGGAAGACATGTTGCTTTTAAGCATGGCAAGGGCTTGGAACACCTGTGGGCTCTAGAGGAGGCCTCCCCAGTGAGCCTGGAGGCTCAGAAACACAGACACTGAGTTAGAAGCAAACCGGAATATGTTCTGTGATCCCCTTATCAAATGCACGTGGGAGAAAGGGGGGGCACCAGCTATAAAGAGATGCTTTTACAGGAGTGGTTCTCCAGGGCAGTGGCTGCAGGTCCTTTGAGGAGCACAAGAGAATTACTTTGGCTATTTATTTTTGGAGCTAAGACCTCCCTCAGTGATCGGGACTCCTCGCTTTTCACCACCACCGCTCCCCTCCCACCTGTGGGGGAGCCCAGTCCTAGACTCAAAGTTTAGGCAGGAATCTGTGTACCCTTCAGGTGTGTTGGGTAGAGGACCACTGTTTTAAATAATTAAAAGAGGGTACAAACTACTGAGGCTGGTGACCCAGGCCCACAACACAGCATTTTTTCCCTTGCCCTGTTAGGTAGAAGGTAATCAGACGCTGGGCGGGACTTGGAGCGTGTCTGACCTGGTGTGTCCGATCAGAGGATAGTAGGAACCGCTGTTGGAGTAAGCGCTTGTGGTGCAGTAGTTCAGGCCGGTAATGAAAGGCTTGCAGATTGACTGGGACTCCCTGTTCTCCATTAGAGATGGAATCACTTGCGTTTTGGTGGTAGAGACCAAGTGCAATGTGTTGCTAGTGAAGAAAGAAATACCCTGAGTTATTCAGAAGTCATGAATCAAAATGAACATCACTGATTCTCAGCACAAATGTCCTCTTATCCTGCCCTCTATCCCCCCTCTGTCCACACCCATCTCAGCTTCTTTGATTTACGCAGACACAAGTCACACTAAAACACTGACAAGGCTAACCAGTGACTCCGTGTTTCAGACACTGCACTGAGTTCTTTACATTTGTTATCTGTAATCCCCACAACAGCAGGCATTAGGGGCCTCCTTTTACACAGGAAACAGGCTCAGCAGTGTAAAGCAACTGTCTCTGGGACCTGACCTCAGGTGTGTTCCTTCCTTCCGATGATGCAGGGTAACAGGTGCCCTGTCTCCTTTCATCTGAAGTCTCTTAGTCCCTATTGGCTTCTTTCCATCAGCATTAAACACACTAAGAGTCTTCTCCCCTTCTACACGTGTGCGTGCTCTCTCTTTCTCTCTTCTCGCTCTCTTTCCCTTCCACCCCCTCTTTTCCCTCACCATCAAGAAATTTGTCTTTGCCATCTCCATTTTCTTTCAACACCCTTCTCCTGAACTCCTATCTGACTGCCACCTGCCCTGGGTTTCTGGAACTGCTTTCATCAGCATCTCCAATCACCTTCTTGCTCCCAACTCCAATGGACATTTTTAGGTTTCATCTTCCTTGATCTCTTAGAGACATTCAGTAGAGTTGCTCACTTAGGGCCAGATTAAGACTTTAGAATCCATAACCTACGAAACAATTATGGTCTCCTTCTCCCAAGTGTGTACTTAAAAGAGTAGTCAGTGCAAGAAAGTTCAACCATGTCTTGGTTTCGCCCAAGTATGCTTTTCTTTGATTGATCATACTCTTTCCTCAGCATTGTTTCTTCATTTTAGAGGTAGTACCCTAAGATGCAGCTATCCTTGTGGGCTAGAGCCCTAAGTGTCAGATCCACCTCTGGGGTCACTCCTGGGCTTTGGTGACCCTTCACAGATCTTGGCTCTCCTTCTGCATCTCTGGTCACTCCCTGTCACTCTTTGCTGCTTGTCCTCTCCCCCTTCACGTGTTTATGGTCTCCACATTTCTGCTCTAGTCCCTCATGGTTTACTCTGTACCAATTGCTGTCTGACTTCAATGACCTCTCTATGCCAACTCCCAAATCTGCATTTGTACCTCAAACCTTTTTACTGAGCTCAGACCCATTGGCCCAGTTGCCACCTGGATATGCTAATTGGTTCCAATGCAATATATCCAAACCTGAATTTGTCATCTTCCTCCACACCAGCCTCTCGCCCTCATTAGTCCATTTTTCAATGAATGGTACCCCCTCACTCCCCTTTCCTCCTTCCTTGGCGTAACCCCCCATATCCAGTCAATCACTAAGTACTCATGTTTCTAAGAATTTCTAGAGTTGGCTCACTCCTTTCTACACCTAGCAGGCCACTGGCACCTCTCACCCACATATGATTTTGACAGACTTCTAACTGGTCTCCCTGTCTCTGGTCATGCCTCCTGCCCACCCACAGACCACTCTGGAGTCAGAATACATCTTCTAAAACACATCTTCTAAAATTATTTATGTTCCCATTTTAAACTCCTTTGCCTTCAGAAGAGGCCAAACTCCTCAGGGTGGTTCAAAAGACTGACCCTTGCCCGCCTCTCCTGTCGTCTCTCATTCTGTTCCCTGGGCACGTGATTACACTGAATGTGCTGTAGCTCTCGAACCATATCCTTTTCTCCTGCAGGCAACCACACATGCTTTTCTGTTGGCTTGGGGACAGTCATTCCTTCCTCTTTTGTCTGAATAGTTCTGACAGAACTTCAGATATCAGCTCAAGCATGACTTTCTTCGGGAAGCTTTCCTGAACTACCACAGGCTCCATGTTGTAGAATTTCAAGGTCTCCTAATATGTCCCCTAACTTAGCCTGTACTTTATAATTACTGTTCACTTCCTCGTATGCCCTTCCCATATACTGTAAGCTCTCTCATTCAATGCGCTTGGTCTATGGTAGGCAATTCAACACCATTTTAACTATTTTTGAATCAACAAATTAATGTGCCCCAAATACAGAATCTATGGTAAATCATTATTTGAGGAGATCACTGAAAATAAAGCTCTTAATCTGAGGCTCTCTCTCCCATAGTCATGAGGTAAGGACTTCCACACTGTATCTTCTGAGCTAGCTACCACCAGTCAGTATGTCCTTTGGTATTTTTTCCTGGGAAAAATGTCCATTTCCCAAACATCGTTTCTCTAGAGCTAATGCTTTTTTCATTCTCAAAACAATGAACAAATAAAAAAACCCCCATAACCTAATAACAACTAGGTAATCTAGATCTTAAGTCTCCATTTAGTAAAGTGTAGGAAGTTGGGAAAATTATAATAATTATTTAGTGAGTGTAGGCTAGGTTAAAAGTAGGTAATCCAGTACTTTCCCTCTGTCACACCAGACCCACTAAGGTCAGAATTATCTCAATTAGCTGTCTCTCTGGGTCAAGTCCTGCAGGTACAGTCTCAATTCTCCTGAAAACTGGCCAGTCAGACCCAGCTGAAAGAATCACCTGATGCTGAAGAGCTTAACTGGCCTCTTCGGAGCTTCAATGATGAGCTTCAGACGCCCAGCACCTGGGACAGCTCGTGCCGTCAGGCCTGTCTCGTGGAAGAAGTTGACGTTCATTTGGACACCACTTCTAGCGAAGTGTGGGATGATGATGCCCATATTTGTCACGAACTCCACAGACACAGAGGGCTTTGCCACCAGTTCTGCCTGCATTCTCTGTGAGTCAGAAAATGACCTAGTCAGCTTTGTTAAATAACTTCGTCCTCTGTGGTCAAATCAACCACCTTTCCCATCCCTGGGCAAACATGTCTGGATGGCTCACACCTCAGGAAACATTACTGTGATTTGTCTGAAGGGAGAAAAGCCAAGTTCTCAGTTTTCCAGGGCCAAACAACACTGATATCCAGGACTAGGAAGTGCCCAAGTTAACTTTAAGCATAAGATAAAAAAACCCAACAGGAATCCCCATGTATTGAGAGAATAGCTGGGTTTTCATGTGACTGCCACGCTCCCCTGGGAGCTAGCAAGGCAGAGCATCCTAATGGATCCCTAGAGTTTTCCATGAAAATGAGTGAGGTGATTGCGTTGACGAGGCACTTCACCTTGGGCTGGACACACACGTGAAAATGGCATAAGATACCCGCCCTGGAAGAAGAGAACAACCAGAGGAATCAGAAGGGAAATGGAGTCTTACGTTGCCTGCTTCCAGTTTCACCCCGGCCTTCATTCCGGGAGTGAGGACTCCGGAGGAGGACACTTGCAGTGGAAGGCCGAGGCTGGTGGGGAGCTCAAAGGCATTGTCCATGAAGATGTAGTGAAGGAACAAGTCACTCGATGAACCTCTCTTGACGGCCTCTGCAATCTGCGCATCCAACGGGGGAGAGTAAGCGAACCTGAGCCCCCGCGGCGTGGGCTTGCTGGCATGCCCCTCCCACACATCAGGCAATAATTCTTCTCCTTCACCCAGAAAAAAAGTCTAGCATATTTTGATTAGCTGAATGGTTTAATAAGTAAAGATAAATTATTATTAAAGATTTTATTTATTTATTTTTAGAGAGAGGGGATAGGAGAGAGAAAGGAAGGGAGAGAAATATTGATGTGTGAGAGAAACGTTGATCTATTGCCTCTAGCTCACCCCCAGCTGGGGACCCGGCCCTAACCCAGGCACATGCCCTGACCAGGGATCAAACCGGTGACCTTTTTGATTTGTAGGCTGATGCTCAACCCCCTGGGCCACACCAGGCAGGGAAAGATGGATGGTTATTGATTTCAAAAAATTGGGATATAAACTATTGCCCTGGATAGTTATCCTATCATTTTCAACTGGTGATTCAGAAGGCTTTCAAGACTATTGCTGGGTCTCAGAGCTTTATGAAGTCTCATCGCTCAGCATGGCTTAATTCTGGAGTTTTGGAGTCTAAATGTAAATGAAGGATTATTTGAAATACAATATATTATGGTAAAACCATTTTTTTTTGCAACCAACAACCTGTTGAGATGACATACATATTAAGTATGCATTGCTTTCGTTTTTTAAGACATGCTTAGAAAATACTTGAGATCAGTTCTCTTAAAACAAATATTTTTTATTTATTAAATGCAGGAGAGTAAATTCCCATATTTTCTCTCTTCTCAGTAAATTAATAATAACAAACACTATAGCTCATAATTAGATAACAGATTACGGTTAGCCGAATACATTATTTCCTAATCATTGCATCATTTCAATATTAAAAGAAACCTGTAGCACAGGTAGAGACAGATATACTCAGCATCGTCTTCCAGATGAACAAATGAATACTCTTCAAAGATACACTTAAGAGTATGAATAGCTTAATTTCTAAATGTTACCGATTTCTTGTTATCCAAGAATCTTCTTCACTAAAATTCAAGGCAAACCTGTCTCTCTTTTTTAAATCCTCACCTGAGGCCATATTTTACTGATTTTTGGTGGGCGGAAGAGGGAGAGAGATACAAATGAGAGAGAAACATCCATCAGTTGCTTCCTGCATGTACCCCGATCAGGCATCAAACCCACAGCCTGGGTATGTGCCCTGACCGGGGCTTGAACCTGCAACTTTTGGGATGATGCTCTAACCAACTGAGCCTCCCAGCCAGGGCCAAACCTGTCTCTTTGAAGGAAGTATGAGCACTTTTGCTGGTGTGTGTGGCCAGAATCTTAAGGGAGTCTGAGAGATCTCAAAGGAGCACAGGCTAAACGCACCACCTATGCTGGGGCCCGGCCCACTCACCATCTGGGGGATCCCCGTCAGAGTACGGGCGCCGCTCAAGAACAGCCTTCCCAGGAGCTGGAGGTCGTGGAGTCTGACAAAGCCGAGCTCCTCTCCTAAGATGCGGAGGTAGGCTCTGGCTTCTGGGAATTCTTCGGATTTCAGATCTTTGAACAGCTTCTCAAGGTTGAGCATGATTCCTTTGACCATGTCCTGGGAATTAACCGACAAGAGACCTGGTGAGATGTCAGCATGGCCAAACGCCTTCAGATTTCTGATTGGGGCCTGTCTGCTGCAGCCGCAAGGCACCCAAACAGAAACACTCAGAGTTGGGGAGTCTGGGCAGGCACTGAAGTCAGGCTCTCACCTCTTATTTGAAAGATAAATAGCTTCTCCAAACTGAGACGAAATAACTGAGGTCTTGTCAGGGACAGTGGTGCTTCCACACTGTTTGTAACTTAAGTCATGTATGCATAGAATGGGGGATCTCTACTCCCCAGGATGACAGGGTCCCTAGGCCCCCCCAGATGAGAAGACCCTCTATATTCCACCCCCTCCCCTGCTTACACCCTCTCCTTTGTGTAGGGAAGAATCGTAGGGGTTTCTTGGGAAAATTAGCTGTCAAATAAATTGGCCAAAACCTTGAAAACACCTGATACTAGACAAGTTTGTCTTAGCAATAAGAAAAATTCCATTGACTGATGCTTAGCTATTGAGAGAGAAAAGAGAGTGACTGGCAGGCCCAAAGTAGATCCATTTCCCTCAGGCTCAAGTAAAGGTAAGCAAATTAGAACAAAAAGGTAGGGCCATCTGTGAGCATCTAGAGGCAAATTACTGCCCTGCTTCTCAAACTGAAATGTGCACGCAAGTCACCTGGGGGTCTTGCTAAAGTGTAGGTTTGGATTCAGTAGGTCCCATTAGGCTTGAGAACCTGCATTTCTTTAATGCTCCGCTTTGACGCCAATGTCTAGACCACACTCTGGGTAGCAAAAAGTTAAGGACTAAGAAGCTCCAGATTAAACTACCTACTTTCTACTCCTTCAGCGGGGGCTCACGCTAGCTTCCGAGTGAATTTTGCTTTCATTAGCTAATGCACAGAGGTGGGTGACAGGCACAAAAGGAGTTAAACATAATTAAAATGTGAATTTAAAAATTATAATAGTTAGTATCTGCTTGTTGAACAATCAGCACCAGAGTCAGGCACTCTGCTTAAAGGTTTACATACTTTATTTCATTCAGTCTTTAAATAACCTTGTGAGGTATGGGTTACTCTTATCACTCTGGGGATGCGTAAACAGATAGACATAGTATCGGGCAACACGTCCAGGGTTGCACAGCTTGAAGACAGTGAGGGTAGAGTCCAAACCTGTGCCCTAGACACTCTTAGCCATTACGCTAGAGTGCCTCCAAAGAGACTGGTTCCTGCACACACTGTGTCTCCAGGAGCCTCATAACTGCAGAGGAAACTGGCTGTTACTTTCAAAGGACCAATGAAAAAAGCCAGAGTTGTCACTTAAGTGAAATAGTTTCTTGATTACTTCCAGGCTTAGATGAGAATATTTTTGTACCGAGACCCAAAGCTTTCCTTGACATGACACTTAACAAAAACATACCTGCTCATGTTTATCATCTTTGTTGTAGCCAAAGTGGTCCACCAAGACCTTGGAGACATGATCGGGAACTTGACCGTCAACCCAGTACAAAGCCTTGTTGACGCTGTCTGGGAAAAATCCGTTCTTCCCAAAGAAAGCTTCCAGTGTTGGCTCAAACCCTTTTCCTTCCAAACCAAGCTGAGAAAGAAAATCAGGCAATAAATGCTATCAGGTTTCTTTGTTGGATGTCAACCTCCTATTCCCCTCTATATATCCATTTAATTGAACAAGTATTTGATAAATACTATAAGTCAGGAACTGAGCTTAGCCTTCCACAGGAGTTGCATTATTTAAATTTTAGTAGAATCTTAAAGGCAGAACTGCCTAAAGAACATCTGCCTCCCCCTCACCCCCTTCCAGAAAGACAGCTAAGGTTTAGGGAGGACAATTAATTAAACCAAAGATTCAGAGCTGGGAGTGGATTTGGGGTTTGAACCAGTTCTGTCTGAGTGCCTACACCATGCACTTGCTTGTATTTTGGGTCTAAGGGCTTTTACAAAGCATCTACCTTTCCATGCATGATAAGAAGTCATGCTTCAGGTGACCCCTAGCAGGGAGGAAGGGAGGTGGGAAGAAAAAGACCTTGAAGGGATGGTATGGAACTACAGCCTGATGATTCTTGTTCCTCCTCGCCCTGGCTCACGAGTCACTTGGCCTTTTATTTATGGTGTAGAACAGAAGGGACTAGAAAACACAGGACTCTTCTTCAGTCTCACACTTACCTCAAAGAGGTCAACTGAAGCAAGTCCAAAGACAGTGAGAGTAGTTTTCAGCATGCTTTCTCTAGGCAGGTAATTATTTGGATCAAATATAAGATTGCCTTCAATTTTGGCTGAGACTGGGTCAAGTGATGGGAGAGAAACAGATTTGGAAAAGTGGTAGTTCCGGGAAAATGCTCTGAAGTCCATGAGAGTTGGGAGCTGAGAGTTTTCCAGAGCGCCTTTCACTAGCTCTTTCAAACTAGAAGAAAAGAAGGATGATATTTTGAGCCGGCACATCATATAACTTATGCTTTGCTCCTCTTTCCCCAAGTAAACATGGATTTCCAGGTGCTACCAAACTCATGAATCTGCCCCAAGAGTTGGGCTCAGGTTTGCTGTCCTTTTGTACCACTGTTTGTTCCAGAAGAAAGAGTGCTCTCTCAAGGGCAGGCAGGGGCTGAATCCAAACTGAGGTTTGGAATTCCAGCCCTTTGTAACAAACAGGCGGGGGGAAATTATTCTTACTTACTCCTGGACATACAATTCTTCTGAGTTTAGGATGTTGGCAATGTGGGAAGCCACGAAGTTCTTCACTTGCTGATTCTGTTCCCCTGGGAGAAGCTGGGTGATGTTGCTAATATCCGACTGAGAAGGGTCCCTCATCAGCATGAGATAGGCAGCCAGTCGCTTATCCCCTGGGGCCGCAGCATCCAGGAAAGTCTGCAGAAGGACCTCCCGGACCTGTAGCCGAAAAAGAGGAGACTGTTATCAGTGTCCTTGGGTCAGAGAACAAGTCTTGCAAACAACTGGCATGGTTGCAAGCAAGTTATTATGTGTCAGCTGAATTTCTCTCTAATAACTCTTCAAATGATGGTATGGCATCTTCTTGCTAGTGTTCCCCAAAACAATGAGCCTGAGGAAGGTTTCTCAGAAGACTCTTATCAAATGCATGTCAAGTTCAATTTCAGTAAAATATGCAAGCTACAGCCAAGTTATGACTTGTTGGAGGCCTGCCACTAACTGAAAATGAAGTTGTTTTCCCATAAATTAGTTCAATATGAGGTTAAAGGTTGAAAGGGAAAGCAAGAGTCGGGGCTCATAAATAAAGTAGTGTCCAAAGATATGGAGCCATTGCCACCTATGGTGGGGGCAGGCTGACCATTGGAGATTGGGGAGATTGGGGGAAATCGGGCCTGTTTTCCTAAGATAAGAGTGGGAGCGGTGGTAGATCTGGTAGGAGGATAGCATGTCATAAAAATCTCAAATTCTGCATTCTGGAGCAGCAGCAGCGAGGTCAAATATTTCTCTCATGTTCACGTACTGCTGGGCAGTCAAGTCCATAGGCTTGCTGAAAATTTGCAGTTAGCAAGCAGTAGCATATAGGCCACAGAATGACAAGATTAAGAATCTCATTCCAAATCCTTGTCAATCGGAATAATTTTCCTTTGCAGCCCCCCTCTGCGGACTTCACCTCATCTTTATTTTTCATTTTCCGCAGGGCCTGGATGGCGGCCTTCTGAATCAGCAGCGACGGCTCTGCGCTTCGGACACAGTTCAAGAGGGCGGATGTGAGTCTTGGGGTGAGCTGCTCCATGGCTCCGCCGATATTGCCAATGACCTGCATTGCCAAGCACCGAGAGGGGATCAGGATGCAGAAAGGGAAGGGAGGGGTGTCCAGGAAAAGTGTGCCCCCTTCTGCAATGGTGCAGATTACACGAAAGACAGAAGTACCCTCAGAATCAGGTAGGTGTGCTCTTCGTTGCCGGTGCAGTCATCTCGGATCTGCTCCAACAGGTAATCCGCGATGTCCAGCAGGTCTTGAGTCGCTGTAGGGTGTGTCTCGTGATACCTGCAGAATAAGAGTTAGGATTCGGTAAGTATGGCTAGCGTTATCTGAAAATCTGAACTTGTGTTGGCTGATTTCATATTTCAGATCGTAACTCTTAAAAAGATCAGGAGAGAAACAGAAGAGTAAGCATCAGGGCCTGAAAGTGGAGGAAGGGGCACAATCTTGATACAGAGATGCGAGGTCTTCCTCAGCTCCTGCAGGGAGAACCAGGGTAAAGCGCACCTGTTGATCACGTGACTCAGAGCATAGAAAGTAGCCCGGCTCTGCTGCTCCTTGGCTGTGTTGAAGATCTCCTGCAGCCGCTCGGCCGAGGGCTCCGGGGTCAGGGCCACCAGGTAGGTCACGATATCTATCAGCAGTGGGTTGGCTTTCTCGCTCTTCAGCCACTGGAGGATGTAGGTGTAACACTGGGGCTGTCCACACTGGATCAAGGCCTGTAGAGTGACGGGGCTGGGAGGGGAAGGACGGAGAGGGAGTCACACAGATCGTCTTCTAGGTATCTTCAATCACCTTAACCCACAGCGTTCCTTCTGCCCTTATTCCCTTACTCACTGTCCAAATCCAATCATATTTCAAAACCCAACTCAGATCCCCAGAACCCTTTGCCCGAGAACCAGGAAATCTTCCTTGTGAGCATTCTCTACAGAGAAGGCATCACGGAGACAAGTCTGAAGGAGAACCCCGGTCTGATCACCAAAAGAGCACAGTTATCCCTGTCCCTCGGACAGAACACAGAACGTGCTGGGCGAACGTCGGCATGGTCTCGTTTTCACCCTCACTTTCCTCTCTACTCTCCACAGCTCCGAGAGCCATGGCCTTGAAGTACACAGAAATCCCAGTGTTCTTTCGTTTGCCTGAGTTCCCTCTCTGCCAGCCTAGAGGCTTCCGAAAGGCCCGGACTGGTCTCTCCGACCTTCCAGGGTGCCCGAACGAGGAATGGGAAGATACCCATCCGGATGTGGCAGACGGCTCTGTCTTGCCTTACCACACCAATCCACATCTGCCTTGGATGCCACGTGTGTTCCTGTGTGGTTGCCATGGAACTCCAGGCCCCTTAGCTGATACTTCTCCATCCAGCAAACAAGAGCCGATTGGCTAATTGACTATCTGGGTTGATATTTCAATGGTCCCGCAGGTTCCCTGTTTGGCCAAGGTTCAGCAGGGACCACAGGTTTGTAACCTCTGGAAGATCGAGCTGCAGCCATTAGAGACCTACCTGGACACCTGGACCAGCTTGGGCAGGAGGGACGCGACCGCCGCACTGTCGAGGCCCCGCAGCTCAGTGACCAGTTTATTGAAGAGGTTGGCTCTCTGGGCGTTCTGCTCAGAGACGTGCAGCTGCTGGAGCTCCTGGAGGGTCTTGAGCACGGCCTCGGCCTGCTGGGGCAGTGCCGTGGACTTGGTGCTCTCAAAGGCGAGACCTGCCTCCTCGGCCCCTGGAAGGAGGAACGTGTCAGAGGTCTTCTTGCTTACCTCTTCGTCCCGACCCCATCTCGGTCCACCAGAAACTGGGAGTCAGCAGGGGATCAGCAAAGGGGAAAAGAAAAGACCCCTATCCTGTACTCCATGCCTGCTTTGTATCGGGCTCTGTGCCAGGTATGTGACTCCAGTGTTTCACTGACTCATCCTGCTAGCCCTGTGGGTGAGTAGTACTCCTCGATGTAAAGATGAGGGAACCAAGACCCAGATTTGAGCAACTCTCCTGTCTGAGACCTCTTGGGTCTAGGAGGCAGAGCTGGAATTGAATCCAGGCTTGTTTGAATCTGGCTCTACAATGACCTCTTCGCCCAAAAGAACCCATGAGGAGGTGCTGCAGCAGACAGAGCTACTGCCGAGGCTCGCCCATGATTTCTTCCAGCTGGATCTAACAGCAGAGCGTGGGGGAGGGGAGACCCTTTTGGGTCCCCCCCACTACCCTGCTCTGACCTGCTAGGGAAGAGGGTTAATTCACCATGGAAGTGTGGTGTGTTGGAAGAGTACTGGCTTATATCAGACCCAGGGGCTCATTGTGTACCACCTCTAATGTTCCATGACATTGAATACGTCACTCAGCCTCTCTCTGTGCCATCTCCCTCCTGTAGAATGAGTATTAAAGCGTACATTGTTACCACCTGACATCACAGGTTGCTGAGAACAATGAGGTAATGCCTAAGACGGATTTAAGTACAAGACAAATGAAGAGCTAGAGTCGGGTTTGCATCTCTTAAGTCCCTTCCAGCTCTAAAGACTGATTTCCCTCCCCAAAGGCCCTCCGCCACTTGCCCGAGGGTGTACGAGGCTGTCAGATCTACAGTAGACTTAGGAGGCCGGTTCCCTACTTACAAAAACCTAAGGAGCTTTGGGAAGCTTCTCCTTTCCTGGGTGCCATTGTCACTTGACACTCTGATGGGAACACGCTTTCTCTCCAGAGTAGCCCACAGCCAGAACACCAGCGCCCACTTAACCGATCAGTCAGCAGAGGTTTCACGGGGCCCAGCACGGAGCCGAGCCGTGACACGTGGGCCTTGGTGGGCAGAGTCCTCAGCCCTGGCAAACGTGCGAGCGGAAAGTCTCTCACCTTCCTCAAAGAAACGGCTGTTGATCTTGGGTGTGTCTTCAAGTTTCAGGGTCTGTGTGACCTGTGTCATCATCCCGTACTTGTTCCTGGAAGTGAAGGAAGGACACCAGGTGACAAAGGATGGCCAGCTCCCCGGAGCAACTTATCATGTTGAGTGCTTCCCTCGTCTCCACTTCCACCCAAATCCCGCCCACCTCTCAAGCCACGGGCAATCCAGACGTCCTGACCCGCCTAATTAACAGGACCCCCTCCTCCTGGTCACACTCACTGTCCTTCCAATAGAAGGACAAGTGTGCCTTACACTGTCGTCCAGCCTGGGGTGTCTAGAGGGCAAGGGACTAGCTGTGTGCCTTGAAATCCCTGTGTATCTCCCACCACACGGTGCTGAGAATATAATGGTTATCCCATAAACATTAGTTGATTGATCAGTTTTCAAAACAGATTTGGATACCTAGGTCTCCGGTCCAAATCCGAATTCCGAATCCTTCACAAAGCCTCTTTCTAACCAGGGCAGCCTGCCAAGGTCCCGGCTTTTTATGACCTGTAACTCTTAGAGTCTGGGTCTCAAATACCTTTTGTTGGTCTCAAATTGTTTTGAATGTCTAGGATTTTCCTAACAAATCCCCTGTTAGCTTGGAAAGCGGGACAGGGATGGGCTCTGCTGTGCACCTCGTCATGACCTAGCCTGGAACAGGGCAGCTGAGACGTATTCAGCTCACACAGACCCCACCGATAATGAGCCACGGGGCAGCAGGCAACTTACTCATGGAAGAAAGGCTGGAACAGGTGTTCTTCCTTGCAGGTGGCTTCTGACACATGCTTCCTCTTGGGGTCCAGGGTGTACTGGCAGGACTGGCTGCTGCTGATCTGAGTTGACAAGGGGTGGCTCTGCGAATGAGATGGGGAAAAGCACTTTGATCAGTCCCTGGGGCTTGAACCCGAGTCTTCCGCCGCAGGCATTGACCTTTCAGGAAGAAGGGGTGGGGTGGAGGGAGAGTGGGGATGCTGAACCACTGGACAAGCTCAGTTAAAGAGGAGAACTTGGCTCTTGACATCTAGACAAGAGGACGCAACAGCTTGGCATACCCGAAGCTGAGTCAAGCCATCGATTTCTTATTCTGCCTCAGTGGATACCTCACCCTGCACCAAGGGTGGGTAAAGACCTGACCCACCACACATCAGTCCTTCACACGCTACTGCTGCCCATGCTTCCTTTGCCTAGTAGTGCAGCCTTCAGTCCCTCTTGCAGCCGTCGGCTCCACCTCTTCCGTGCAACTTCTTCGAGCTAAACTCATTGATGCTCACCCGTCATTTCTTCTAACTGGATTTGCTAGCTGCTTAGCCCAACGCGCTTGGTGAACGGTGCCTTCTCCTCCGTGGTCAGGCCTAGGACTGCTCGTCTGCCCTGCCCAGCCTCTCACTTTGTATGATGCGCCAGGTACGGTCCTTCCCTGGCGTGCGTTTGAACCCTGCTCCTGCATTAGACTGTAAACACCCCGAGGGGAAGGTCCACACTCGTCCGCCACTGCCCCTCCCTCCAGGCTGCCCGGAGTAGGGCTGAGCACACAGCCGCTGTTCAGAAGAAAACACAGACACCAGTGCACTGGCCTCTTCTGGGCGTGGCTCTGGGGTCACCAGACTCCCTGTTTTCCCACCCAAGAACAGTGACCAGAAACATGGCCAGGCATGTCACGATTGCTCAAGTCCTTCATGTTTACGAAGATAAGCTGTGATTCATGTCCCAGAAGGTATCACAAGGCATTAGGCAAGCTCAGGTACCATGGTGCTACATGACCTCTGTGACTAGAGAAGGCCAGTACCGAGGGGGCAGCCCAGGGAGGAGGCCGCGGGCCAGGCATCGATCAGGGTCATGCATGGGATGGACAGACAGGACCCTGGAGTGCTCTCAGCCACGTGCCTCCATGGCAGTGGGAAACAGCAGAGCAGAGCACAGGTCTCGGGGCTTCCTTGGAGGCTAGGGGCTTAGAGCTGGGGACACCCAGCCCTTGCACAGGGGGAGCGGTAGGTGGCTTGCCCCCCTACATGAAGTCTTAGAGCCTTCCCAGGGGTGGACAGTCATTACTCTCAAGAGATGACAGAAGGTTGGGTACCAGTGACAGAATGGCAGCAGAAAGGACAGTGCTCTGGATGGGGAGTCAGAAACCTGACCCAGTCCTAGATCAGTTAAGAACAGGCCATGTGGCACTGGGCGGTCCTTTCCTTGTCTGGTCCTCAGTTTCCCGGTGTAGTCTATATGAAGAAGAGGCTGGGCAGGTTCTTCTCTGAGATTCCCTACTGGCTCTAGCTTCTAGAATTTTAATAATGAAGAGGATGGTGTGAAACTTACCATGCCTTTGATCAGAGCCAGGGGGCTCACCCCTGTGCTCACGGGCTCGAAGTGATCACACGTCTCCAGTTTTCTTTCGATGGATATTTCCGTCGCCACGCTCCCCTTCCTTGTTTTTACGGTAAAGTCACTGGAACAGTTTCCATACACAGTATCCTATGGGAGCAGAAGATGCGACAGGTGCATTCAATGTGGGAAAACATGTCTAAGTGCTTTGGGAGGGGCTGGGGAAGGCGCTTGCAAGAAAAGGCAGGAGCAGCATGGATTTGGGGGGATTTCTTCCTCCCAGGCAGAACGTGGGCACGGCAAGCGCCCGGCCAGCCAGAGGAGCCACAAGGACAACAGGGACAGCGGGTTTGATTCTGAGGGACAGGGGCCTGGCCGCTTAGGAGCCCGCCCACTCTGACTTTGGGCTCAGTGCACTCCCAGCACTGTCTCTACTGCTCATTTATGGCGTGTGCTCCAATCCACCTTGTGCTGTGGGTGCCATGGCTCTCACCACAAATCCTGAGAACTCTCTGCAGGAGGCAAGCCTGCATTCTCCAGCCGGGGTGCAGTCTAGAACTTAGAACACTGCAAGGGCTTGAAAATGGGTTGTGGGACTGCTCTCTCAGACTGAAACCTGAACTTCTGAAGTGAGGCTAGCAACCGATTCAGTTGCTTTTCTGTGTTTACGACACTCTTAGACTTCACTGTGTTACACTCTGCTGGTGTAACATGATATGACCAAGAGAACAAAATCAAACAAAGGCGTAGGGCGGTCCGGGCTCCCCAGAAACTGCTTTTAAGTGAGATCTGCTCAGGACAATCTCACAGTGACCCCAGAGGATGGGAGGTGGGGCCTTGGGCGCTGGTGTTTCACATGGTTGTAGGATCCCTGTGTAACTAGCCCCCAGCTAAGCCAGTGTAGACAGCAGGACACAGCACACACACGTGAACATGAGTCCAAAGGACCATTCTTACTGGCTTTCTAAATTCTCACCAGAAACAACACTTGCTTGGCCTCTTCCGTTTCCGGGGGAACCAGGAGGGCAGAAATGATGCCTCTCTTGACGTTCAGGATGTGTTTCGGCTCCTCTTTCTCCGGGTAGAGGACAACCCGTTTCCCTTCGGGCATGGCCAGCCTGAGCTCGTACCTGTCCCGGAGAGAGGGTGGTCACGGACTGTCCCCTCTCCATCACGAGCCTGTTTGCAGAAGCTGGGTGCTTCGCATCTTCTTTTTCACTTATTATTTTTACCTCTATTCTTTATAAGTATATCTCTATGTTTTAAAAAGGTATACAAATATGTGTGATTGGCATTCTTTTCTTTCTTTTCCTTTATTGCCGGCTCAGCTGTCCCCTCTGTATGCCCCCTCACAGCGGTGCCTCTAAAAAAACCCCCATCTACATACAAAGATTTTACCACTCCTTGTTTTGCACGAATGCATCGCATCATGCACACTTTTCTTTATCGCCCTTTCATCACTTTTACTCCATGAAAATCCTTCTGAGTCATTTGGTTGATCTCTAACAGACTTTTTTTCCTAAAAGACTGCAAAACATTGCATTCTGTGCTTACCTATAATTTATTCAGACATTCACCTATTCAACGGCAATCACTTTCTGGATTTTTGTTTTTGGCTACATGAACAACACTGAAATAAACATCTTTGTGCCTATATCTTCACGCATTTCTGTTTTTCTTTTCGTGGGCTGGAGTCCCACAGTTGGACTTTGCTGTGTCAAAGGCTGCAGCATTTTAAATGATCCCAGATGTCCGCTGACGGCGCCCCTTCCACCAGCGAGGCACGAAAGCTCGCTTTTCCTCGCAGACCCACCAGCAACAGGTGCTGGAGCTGCTTTAACGTCGTGTAGTCCCGTGCGGTGATACATGCCTCCCTACATTCATTGCATTTCCTGACGGCCAGTCCATTTGAGCTTCTTTTCATGCATGTGTTGGACGTTCACCCTTTGGTAGAGTCTCAGGCCGTGTCTGAGGCCCAGGCCACCTTCCATCTCAGGGATTTTCCTTTGGGCGCTTCCCACTGGGGGTTTCAAGGCACCTGGCTGCCCCTGCCCTAGTTATGTCGGAAGGGGGAGAAGGGGAGCAGGCACGTCTCCCGCAGCTCTGCACTCTCCTGGAAAGTTCCGGACACTGCGATGCAGGCTTGGGAAGCGTTGAGGTGGTCAAGGGCAGGAGTCCCTTTTGTGTGGAGGAGGGTAAGGGCCAACATGTGGCTACTGCCCACTCCCTTCCATCACTCACTGTGCCTGCTCCCCCACGCACATCTGAGTCTCAGCTTAAACACGGTGCCTGGGTGAGAGACAGCTGCCTCAGGCCTCCTCTGCCGACCAGGGGCTGGCTTCCTGGTCTAACGGTCAACAGGTTGAAAGGTGGGCAGGGAGTTTCCAGTGCTACCAGATCCACAGACCTATGACTGCCTCTATTTACACACTGATAGGACATTACAAACTGATTTGATGATAAGGCGGTTCAAAATATTTAGCAACTGGTACAGCTTGGCCACTGATGGGCTGGAAAAGATGGCAGCTGTAAGCCACAGGACCGGCCTGGTCAGGGCACTGGCAGATGCTCGGGCCTGGGCTCTCCCTGGGCTCCCTGAGGCTAGACCTTGACCCCCTCAGACCAGACCCTGCACCGCCACGTCCTGCTGGGACCCTCCCTGGAGACCACCACGCACCATTCCTGCTCGTCTTTACACAAGAATGCCCATGTCTAAACAAACCACCTCAGCTTTAGTATCTCAAGGAATGAAAGCATGAGATCTTCTAGAAACACAGTTAAATGGTAATTAGGGGAACTTCACTAGGGGAGAGTAAATAATGCTTTCCTCTGTTGGATGGTCATGAAAACTCAGCAATTAATTCCCTGATCCATGGTGAATGCAGACTACAAATACTTACAAGTATGCCTGCTATGAACACACACACTCATACGTCAGTGGACACACACACGCCCTCACTCACAACACATGACAACACCCACAGAGCCTGAAGTGCGCAGGCCCACGCCTCACCTGGACATGGCCTCGGAAAACTCGTCCGAGCTCCTGGCCTTCTTCAGCACGGCCCTGCCCTCCGGGCTGAAGCTGTGCACCTCTCTCAGGGTGCACTGGCTTGTCCTCAGGATGAAGCTGCAGAGCTGGGGAACCTCCAGCTCGACCTAGAAGACAACGGTGCAGCCCATGAAGGCCCTCCATCGAGACTATGAGATCCCCATTCCGACCCTGGGGCCCAGGGATTCCTCCCTAAGCAGGACACCAAGGGGAACGCTGCAGGGGAATGTGACCTCTGCTCCCCAGCACCACAGGTGTCTTTAAAAAGCCTCATGAGTTCTCCATGGATCATCCTACACGGAGTCCTGCTTGTGATCTTCCCCATGTTCTGGGGCACCAGGTCCCTAAGCATGTGGGTGCAGAGGAGGGCATCTTTTTGTCTGTTTACAACTGATTAGAAGACATGTAGCCTAGGAAGGAAGTGAAGAAGCAAACCAGAAGCAGGAGGGCTATCACTGGTTTTAACAGCAAAGGTTTCCTTAAAGTCCCCCCCGACCCCAATCCAAAAAAATCAAACCATTTGCATCTATTAGGGACTCTTTAAACCTTTGCCTGTAGCTGGTGTTTAAACAGATCCCTGGGTATTATCCAGAAATGTTCAAAGAGCTTCCCGCAATGACGGAAAGGTTCTACGTTTGCACTGTCTCGTATGGGGGACACCAGCCCTGGGTGGCTACTGGGCCCTTGAAACATGGCTATTGTGACTAAGAAACAGACTTTTTACTTTTATTCAATTAAACAGCCACATGTGGCTAATGGCTACCTTATCTGGCCACACAGACAGTGGGGCCCGAGAAAGAAGAGGGCAGCCCCCTGGCCCGGTGTCCCCAAACGAGCCCCAACAGTGAACCTTGCACCTGCTTCCCGTGAACATGACCACGAGTACAACCAGTCTCAATGAGCAACGTTTCCTTTGAGGACAAATTGCATATTGGCCTTTTTCCTTTTCCCGTTTGTTTGAAGTGAAGAGATGCTATTTTGGATTTCAGAAACTGCTCTCCAGGATGCTTTCCTGAGATGCCCGCTCCCTCTGCCCCCCACCGGGCTTCTCCCATCGTGGCCAATGGACTCTCCCGGAGTGCCGATGTTCTAGATCGCGTGTTACAGTGACATCTCGGGAGTGGGTGGGGGAATACATCTGGTTGCTAACATTTTTTTGTAGCAGACCACTTGTCGGCAAAGTGGCTGACTTTCACACTGAGGGCGAGGTGTCGGCACTTCGAGACGACGGACGTCTCGGCACGAGCCGGGTTTGCCCAGCAGCGGGCTCCAGGGCCTCGGGTGGTTCCCGCCACCCCCCCCGTCTCCCCTCATACCTTGCAGTTGATCTTGGTGACGCTTCTGGAGTCCGCTGTCCCGGGAACCCCGCTGGAACTCTCAGCTTCGTAGTTGTAGACGTATTTCCTAAGGTGCTTGAATCGGGTTGCATCTTCTAAAATGAGGAGAAAGGAGTCAGCCACATAGTGGAAATAACTCCCCTAAGGACCAGTATGGGCAGAGAGGGGCAGGGCCACAGATAATAAAAAAAAAAAGGTAATTAAACTCAAATTCTCTTAACTGACTTTATATTATACTAAATTTTTCTTTGTAGACTTAACTTCTCCACTTTGTTTTGGTGAGGTTAATGTTTAAATCATCTGGAATTCCATGAATATATCATCTGAGATACAAGGAGGCAATTTTCAAGTAATAGAGCTCAGAAAGTCTATAGGAGAAGGCTGAAAAATTAAGTGTTGAGAGCTTTTTCAGCTTGAAAATAGTACACTTCTGTGGCTCTTTTTTTTGGCTCTACTAAATACCTAAAGCAAAGTTTATTAAGCATTAGGGGTAGATGCTGACTGAGGAAACCCCAAGAAGGAATATCTGGGTGTTTCCACTGCTTCAGAGGAATTTGCCCAACAATTTGAGAAAAACAGAACCTTTGAGTCATGAACCCAGATGCAGTGATGGCAGATGCCCAGAAGAGGGCAGTGCTGCCCCACCATAGGCCAGCCTCAGCTCTCAGGAGAACTCGGTACCACTGCAAGGCCAGCTCCCTTGACCCCTAGGGGTCAGGTAAATACAAAGGGGTGGGCGTCTGGGTTTGTGCACAAAGGTTAAAGTCAGCATTTCCACACCCTCATGTGCTCTGAATCAATAACTAGCCACTGATCAACAGGATGGTGATGTCTCAAAGTTTCCAGGCAGGGGCCAACAGAGTGGCATTCCTTTCCCAACACAACCCCTGGCCGTGGACAGAGGCAGAAGGTCGGGCAGAAGAGGGTCCAGACCCCTTAGGGGTGGGCAGAGCTTTCTTGGGACTCAGCACAGTGTGCGTCAGTTACAGCATGACAGCAGCCCGGGGTGCCGGTGGGTGGGTTGGGGTTTGGGGGTGCCCGGCCTTGCCCGGGGGGAAACGCCTTACTTGGACAGATGGGGCTGACATTTTCCAGCACTTCGTCTTCTGTAAGAAATGGAGAAAGACAACTGTGGGTTTTTTCCCATCTTCGGGGTGGATCCTAGGGAGGACCCCTGCCTGCACACGCCTTTTCTCTTCCCGGAGGAAGCGAGGTCTGGAGAAGCTGCTCCCCAGCCCCTCCATCCCCCGCCCCCACCCCTACTCCCGTCCTGAGGCTGGAGGAGCCACCCACCCACCCTGTCCCCCTGTCTGTCGACTGTGACTGCCCTCCGTCTGACCCAGGTCCAAGCGGCCCTAGCCGCCCCTCCTGCTCCTGGTTTTGTGCCCTCTGGCTAGATTCTTGGATATGCCCCAGGCTGCATCCCGGCGGGGCCAGCGGGTGGGGTGGCGGGGTGGCGGGGTGGCCGCCGCACTCACCTGCGCGGGCGCCTGCAGCCAGCAGCAGCAGCAGCAGCAGCAGCGCCGGCGGACGCAGCGCGGGCCCCGGCGGGCCCATGGCCGAGCTGGCGGGTCTTGGCTTTACGTCGCTCGCTGTCTCCTCCACACGGACCGGCACCCACAGGCAGCCTCTGCGCGCCCAGGTGAGAATGCACGACCGGAGTCCACACCCTATTTATTGGAGGCCGCCCGCCCAGGGCCACCGCAGCCTGGCTTAAAAGAGAGGCCAGCAAATTGCAACAGGTCCAAAGGGCAGCTTCCCGGCCTGTTTGCTTTGGGGCTCTTCTCTGAGCCAGAGGAGGGGCCCGGCAGCGGCAGGCAGCGAGGGGGATCAGCTGGGACCTACTCAGGCCCCACCGGCTCTTTCCTGCTCTGGCCTTTCCTGGGGGTTTCAGAGGGTGGGGCTGTGAGGACAGTGGGCCTGGCACCCGAGAAGACCGCCCTGACCTGGCAGTGCCTTCGGATGACCAGGCACAGGGGACAAAGCCCACCCCTGTGCCCTGCTCTCTGTTCCGACTTAGTAGCCATCCAGCAAGCCAGCCCTTCACAGCGCTTTGGCGGGGACATTTCCCTCTCTGATCTTTCCCACTGTGGTGGATTTGGGGTGCCTGGGCGCCCCTAATCCTGATCGTTACCCATGGCTGTGGTTACCCGCTCTGGATGCAGCCCGTGGGGAGGGAGTGGCGAGAGAGAGGGGAAGGGGGGAGGTCTGGTGAGTGACTGACCCTAAGTCACTCTCAGGAACAATGAAGTCACTGTCTCAGCAGGAGCTAGGGGCCCGGATCTTCCAGAGCCCCCCGTGAAGTGCACCCCACCCCCAGGAGACCACCCCCATCCAGACCCCACCCCCTTGAGCAGGGTCTTATTGGCAAATTGAGAGGAAGAGCCTTTCCCCTACATGAACCAGCTCCCGGGTTTCCTCCTGAGATGGGCAGGCCGGAGACGAGAAGGAGAGTAGTGGACTGGACATGCCACGTCCCTCCTAAACCTCCTGGAACCTCCTCCAGGAATCCTTCCTTTCCCGCAGAAGATGTTCCCCAAGGCGCCCTTCCTCCGCCCACCTGCGGGAAACCAGGCTGTCTGGGCTGGCCCAGCCACGCTGGTTTGACTGACGCCGAAGCCACCTTCCGGGGGATGGGCGGGGTGGTCTGACACTGGCTGTGTCCACAGGACACCTCCAGGCTGGTTGGGGAGACCAGATGTGTGGACAGGAAACTGCTGGTGAGCAAGGGAGGTAGGCTGTGAGCAGCGCAGGGCTGCGTGGGGCACACCGGCAGGAGGAGCGGGCGGGAGGGGGGCCAGGAGCGATGAAGAGGGACTGCGGACTGGGGACTACCCGAAGCCCCTGTTGCAGAGTCACTGATGTTATAGTCTGTTATTTGTGTGCTATATCCAGATGCGACCAGTCACTGGGGACTCACTGAAATCTGGAGGCAGGGCTGGTGGTTCCAGAGGGGCCGCGTTCTGAAACAGTAGTGGGGTATAAAGACCGCTGTTCCCGGCCGTGCTGCTGGCCACTGGGCCTCCACACTTCCTCTCATTCCTGTGCAGTGTCATTGTTTTTAACACGAAACCCCTGTGGGCAGCCAAACTCCCTTCCGTGGTCAGTTGCTTTGCATCTGTGGTGTATTAATATCGGAAAAGGAGGCTACGACAAAGGCTTCAACCCAAGGCTGGCCAAACCTACACCACTGGCTTGTGAAAGTTCTGGAAATACTAATTGCCCCAGAATGCCATTTCTCTTAGCATTAAAATTTTGTTTTCTTAATTTTATTATTCACTTACAGTTTACCCTCAGTAGTATTCTGTATCGGTTCCAGGTGTGCTGTCTGAGCACTTCCTTTGAACTGGTTTGTGCGGGCCGACTTGGCACAGAAGGAGCTGCTGTATTGTAGGAAACGGCCCCGCCCCCTGTGGGACCCCGCCCCATTCCCTAAGGAGAATGGCTGAGGACACTTCGCCACACAGAAGCCACATGGCTGACTTCCATTTGCCGGCACCAGTGCAGGCTACTTGTTGGGTGCCAGATCACCTCGCTGCTGTCCTACAGTCAGCGTCAGCAGGGAACATGACTTTCTACTGTTTGGGGCCCAAAATGAGTCTGGGAATTTGGGTGCAGGGAGAGCTTGTAGGGTGACCCCGAGGAAGCCTCAGACTGGGGTCAGCTTCTCCCTCTGCCCTCGGTTCCACTGGAAAGCCCTCCTGTGCTGGGCTTCCTACTCCTTCTCCGACAGGGTCGGCCATCCACCCGCATCCAGGGCACCTGTCGGATTGCCGAGTCAACCCGAGCAGACTCGCAGAGTGACTGTGAGGATTCGTGCACAGATTTTTCATAAATTGCAAAACCCACTGAGATCCGTTTTTCAAAAGCTGTTTGAAAATATAGCATGATCTGTGACCTCAGACGCCACCCTTCCTCCCGCCCCTCGAAGTAGGACCTTTCTCGATTCCCTCTCCTAAAACACGTTTTACGTTTCAAAAACATATGGCCCATTTTCACAGAGAAATCGAAGAGAGCATTACTCATTGAACGGAGAAAATGCTGGCCCGGAGAGGTCAGCTGTATGCAAAGGAAACCAGTGTGAGCTTCAGGCTCGCGAAGACCCGGAGTTGGGTCTTAGCTGGGCTCCTGGTGAGGTCTGAGACCTTGGGCAAATGTCTTCATCATCCTAGGCCTCTGTTTCATTATCCCCAACACAGGATGAGACATATTTACCTTCCTCATAGGAATTTTTATGCGAAGTCAATGAAACGATTAGTTCATAATTGCACTGACAGCGTGATTCCTGGCAAAACAAAACAAAACAAAACAAAACCCTGCGTGAATGGTAATGTGATCATTTCTTATGTGTGAGTCAGCGTGGAAGTGTATCTGTAGGGAACCTGTCTGAGCTAGCCAACCGCAGTGCGCAGGAAAACTGTGGCTGATGGAACAAAAAAACAGAATCAGGCCTGAGGAAAGGGATCAGGAGCAAAACCGGGCGTTCCTAGAGCTGTGAATAGCTGTGGCTGCCCGTGTGTTCGTCTCTGAAGATTCCTAACATTTCTGGGCACTTGAAATCTCTGTTCTCTTGCGGCGAAAAGGGGCCTTCCTCCAGCAGGCAAACTAGTGACTCTAGCAGGGACACGTTCTGGTGTCAGCAAGATTAATCTCAGTGAGTGGCTGTGCCTTATCAAGCTCATAGACGCCAAGTCCCATGGGGTGACCCATCAGTCTGAGTCATCACACGGCTCTGGGTACCAATTAGAAAGCGGTCTGACTGGGGGAATTTCGAAGACTAAGATGAGGCAGAATGTACCAGCGGTGGCCTCTGGAAGACAAACTATGCATGCTGTTTGTCTGCAGGTGACCAGAAGGGTCCTGGCCAAGTCCGGGGAACTGCGGACACTCTTCAAGGCCCCTGAGAAGGCCAACGTTCTGAGTTCAGTGTAGCTAATGTACTGAAATAAGTGTTCAGTACCTAATTTGGTGAATACAAATGAATGAATCTACCAGTCACGTACCCCATCGCTACCAGGAGATTTATGTACAGGGACCAGGATGCTAAATGACTCTTTCAGCGACACAAAACAAGGACATGAAACTTGATACAAATTACTTGCAGCTATGCTGTTCAAAAACACATTTGGCAAATAGGGACCAGTACCGACAATGACTAATTAGTTGATCCTGTTTTTGCCTATGACAGCATTATCATCGCCAGTGATGCCCAGAAGCTGGAAATTTCATAAACTTCGAGAATTGTAAAGGGAACTATATCCAGTGTGGCCTGTACTTGCCAATGGTAACACACGCGCGGGCATGCACACACACACACAAATGAGAAATATCAAGGAAAAAAATGAGGCATTTAGGTGAATGGCACAGGTGGGAGAGGGTGGCATGGGCCAGTGTCTACCAAGTGGAGACATGACTGATGCAGGACGAGCTTCCTGTGATGAGGCAAAAAGAAGTGGCCCCACTCTGTCGTCCTGCTCTCTAAGCGGTAATGTTGAGCAGCAGTCCTTTCTGGGGGAGAGAAGTCAGCAGTCAGCACTGCCCACCGCGCAGTGCCAGTGCCGTCCCGTGGGCGTGAGGTCTCCCTTCTTGGACCAAATGGATCTCGTCCCTTCCAGGCCCCGCCCCACCCCCCTTGCGGGCTCCAGCCCCGCCTACTGGGAGGAGCCTTTCCCTGGGCCTAGCTCTGTTTGACCTCGGGGCTGCTGACCCCGATCTCCTATCAGGTCCTCTTAGGGCAACTGATTCTGAAGGGCCTTCCTACAAACTACTGTTGCCCTGAACTTGTATTTTTCTCTAGTCATATGCTTTAATTTTCACCTGTTTATGTATTACCTTGCCAGCCAGATAAGCTTGGAGGACAAGACCCGTGTGCCGTTTTCACCTTTGTATCCCTCTCTCCTCACCCTCACCAATGCCTCATCCAGGCCGATGGGAGCTAAGGAGCAAGGACTGTGGTTACAATGTGGGATGGGTCTTGTGAGACAGGTTTTTGTTTCGTTTTCCACATGCACTTTGTTTTTACTTTTGGTTGCCGCTGCGTATGTTTAGTGTCGAATGTGTGGCGAATCTGGATCAGTGTGGGAGGGGGCAGGCTCTGGGAGCGAGGGTCGTGGGACAGTCTCCAAGACTCCAAGTGCAAGTTCCTCATCTATGCGATGGGTGGGACAGGACGAGGTGACCTCTTTGGCCCATTCCAGCTCTGACTACTTTGGCTCTACAAGGACTCGGCAATTACAAAAAAAGTTCATGCATTACATGGGACTCAACTGCATAGCAGTTAGGGGCTGAGGATTCAGGATCATTCAGCAGGATGAATTTTCTGGAAGGACACCTATCGCTATGGAGACTGACACCGCCTGAGAAATAGAACACGTCACCCACTTAAAACAGGTGTCCACCTAAGAAGATGACATGCCCTCCTGGGGGTGCTGGGGAACTCTCGGGAAGTTCTTCCTCATGTCTAGCTGTCGTCCTCACCCTTGCGTTGATCTGAGATGGGTCCTTCCTTAGTTTTTCCTTTGAATGCCTTTTTTCCTTGTTGACTTTTGTCAGTTACTATTTACCCATTTTTTGTTGTTATTTTCTTTATGTCCTCACAGGAGTAAGAACCAGACAGTACTGTCCTGATAAGGCTGAGAGTATGCTCATGATAAATAGATGGCTGGCTGAACAAACCTCACTGTGCCCTGACCGCTGATTCTAGGGATTTAGGGAGCCCCTGAGCCCTCTGTCCTCTGAGAGCTTACTGATAAGGAGAAGGGCACGAATACACACCACAGCACGTGATGGGTGTACGTCGAGTGCTGGGTGTGGGGTCTGCACAGCTAGACTGCAGTGGTCCAATGTGGTCTCTGGGATCCTGGAGGAGGTGAGACAGGAGCGGGATGTCGGTGGGTGGGCAGGATTTGGGGAACTGGGCTGGGTGGTGCCACTGAAGAACAAGGGCAGGAAGCTGAGAGGGTGTTTGGCATGTCTGACAGCCTGTGACCCAGCCAGCTGAGTCCGTGGACGTGGAGCTAGTGAGGAAGCGTGGGACAAGAGGCCCCGGAGGGAGCACAGCGTTGCTGTGCCTGGGTTGGGACAGAGCTTTCTGGCTCATTCAGTCTCTGGCTTCACTATGGGCGGCCATGCATCCTGGCCTGAATTCTCTGTGTTCGGAGCTGTGAAGGGAAGTTGGGGAGGAATAGTGTGTCAGACGGGGAGCATCTGAGAGACTGACTCTAGAGATTGCTCTCTTTACAGATGGAGAAACTGAGGGCTTGAGGGCTTGCCATCCTGAGGGTTTTTTTTTCCCTGTGGAAATAGAAGGAGGTAGGGCTAGAACTTGGGTCTCCTAGTTTATAATCTCGAATATTCATTCTGCTCCAACTGCACTCAGTCTATGGTGATGATAAAATTGCTTGGAGATTGCTTTCTGAAGATGAATCTTTGACAGTGTATTTTCATGTAATTGACTAGTCATTAAAAGCGAAAAACTGAATTGATTTTTTGTGGGTTTGCATTCAGAGCAAGTATCGCTATGGAACTGATTATATAGAATCACAGATACTCGGGCTCTTTAAGGACCATTTAGGTCATTGAATCCAATTTGTCTTCCAATGTGAGTGTCCCAGCGATCTGAGAGTACCTGATCGCCCATTAGCAGGTTGCCTAACTGGTAAAATTTTGTGAATTTGGATGATGCTCTAGTCAGTGTAGCAATGAAGCGCCCCTAAAAGAGAGGCTTCTGTTGCCTGTCAATCTACAGATGGCCAGGTGGGTCCTGTAAGTCGATAGCAACAATACTCTGTGGTCATATCTCAGGTTTCTTCTATTTCTGTCTCCCAACCAGGTCACAGAACACCCATTTGTTGGGAGAGCTGGGAAAGGTATCAATTTTGGGACGGGAGCTCTCCTGACCCTGTCTTCACCTCTATTCTGAAGTGGAATACAAGTAATGACCAGATTGCCTGATGCCGTTTTCATCTGTACATTCCTGCCTCTCTGCCAGCACGGGGGGAGGAGTCAGGCCGTCCCCAGCACCCAGCTGGCTTCGGTTACTTGGCCTCCAAAATAGGAAGGGGATAGAAATTTGTGCCAAGTAGTATCAGGAGTTCCTTCTCTTCCTTTTTTAAATGATGGCATTTAGCATTGAATACAGTCATTTAAAAAAATAATTACACTACAGTCTTCAGTTGCTCTATGGTCCACCCTGAAAAGGGACTTCTTTCTAAAATAGTTTTTTTGTGATAAAATTCATGTCATAAAATAAACCCCTTTAAAGTGTATAATTTAATAGCTTTTAGTACAGTCACAGAATTGTACCACCATTACCACAATTAATGTTGAAACATTTTTATCACCTCAGAAAGAATCTTTGAACCAATTAGACAGCACTTACTAAACTCCCCACTCCCCCACTCAGGACAGCTGCGAACGTACACTCTGTCTCTATAGGTTTGCCTGTTCTAGACCTTTTATATAAATGGGATCATACAATGTGTGGTGTTTTGTGATAAAATTTTTTTCCACTTAGCATAATGTTTTCCAGGGCCACCCATGTTGTAGCATTTCATTCCTTTTTATTGACAAACAATATTCCATCAGTATAGATGTACCACAGTTTATCTATTCATAAATGATGGGCATTTGTGTTGTTTCCATTTAGTGGCTATTTTGAATAATGCTGTTGTGAACATTTATGTCCAAGTTTTTGCATGGAATGTGTTTTGATTTCTCTTGGGCATATGCCTAAGAGTGAAACTGCTGGGGAATATGGCAAGTCTATGTTTAATTATGTGAGCAACTGCCAGACTCTTTTCCAAAGTGGGTGCACCATTTCATATTTTCACCATCAGTGTATAAAGGTTCCGGTGTTTCCACATCCTTGTCAACACTTGTTATTGTCTGTTTTTTCATTATAGCCATCCTAGTGGTGATGAAGGGGTATCTTTTATGGTTTGGTTGACATATCCATGGTAACTAATGATTTTGGGCATCTTTTTGTGTGCTTATTGGACATTTGTATCTCTCTTTTGAAAATGTCTGTTCAAATCCTTCGAGTTTTGAACTTTTTAATTGAGTTGATTTACTTTTTATTATTCAGTTGTAACAATTCTTTATATATTCTGGCTATGTCTCTTATCAGATATATATGCTTTTCAAATATTTTCCCTCATTCTGTGTGTTGTCTTTTCGCTTTCTTGATGGTGTTCTTTGAAGTACAAACGTTTCTAATTTTGATGAAGTCCCTTTATTTTATCTCTTGCTACTTGTTTTTTTTGGTGTCATATCTCAGAAACATTGCCTAAGCCAAGGTCAAGAACACGCATTCCTGTATTTCCTCCCAAGAGGTTTGCGGCTTTAGGCCTTATGTTTATGTCTGTGCTCCATCAATCTTTGTGTATGGAAGATGCCTTCTGGGCCCTGCTTTTCGACACTGCTGGGCTCCACGGGCCTGAGCGTGGCTCCGAGTAACCTCTTCTGCCTCCCTGCTGATAGGGTGTGACCTCTTCCCCGTGAGGGTGACATCAGTCCTCTTGCTCAACGGGCAGGGTCAGTCCCTTATCAGGGTGCTGTGCCTCCCTGGTGCTTTCCAGCCAGTGCCCAGTCACCCGCTGCCGAGAGCCACAGCCACGGAAGGGCCAGGCCCTGAGCCCCGCTCTCTCCAGAAGGAAAAGAAGAGATAGTCTTCGTCTCTGAAGCTGGAGTTTCCCACCTGCTGCAGGAGTCTGTCACCCTCTCATAACCGTCCTTCTGTGTTTCCTTCAGAACCTATCCAGTAGTTAGAGAAAGGAAGCTTTCCTGAACCCAGAACAGCTCAATACATTTCATAAGAAAACATACCAAACTAGTAATAAATAAAGTAAGTAAATGAAGTGACATCAAACACCGTAGAATAGTTGTTTGAGGCGGAGTGAAGCACAGGAGTTGGGAATACAGATGTGAAATCAGGATGGGGAATACACAAACAAACCAAAAAAACGAGTTGGGGGCCTTCACACTTCATACACCAACAGCCAACAGCAGGCCAGGTGCTGAGGAAGGGGAGGAGTCACCCCTCTGCCCCCGAGCAGCCATGGAACAGTAGTCACATCATTATAAATATTTATGAAAAACCTGGTATTTATTAACCACTAAAATGTACCCATCATTGCGATAGCTAGCTTTCATAAATTACCTCACTTAATATTCTAAAGACAAAACCTGCAGGATAGATAGCTGAACCCCAATCCCTACCAATAAGGAAGCCAGAGATAATTTCTGCAGAAGTCACCTAATTGTACTGTCTTCATTATGCAAGCACAGGTACCTAGAAGGGATGATTATGGATGTGTAAGAGGATCAAATAAACACCATTAGGTTGCATTTCGGTGACTCTGGGCATACACACACAAGTTTCTCTCTATCTGGGGAAATAAGTCAGTGTTTTATTAATGAGAGCTGCAAGCGCGCATTGCTTTAAGGTTTGTTAGGGCTTTGGTATTCATTATTTCTTTTAATTCTTCTAATAACCCTGTGAGTTTTATGTTATATATCACAGGCGAGACAGCCGAGGCTCTCTGGAGTTAAATGCCTTTCGGAATCACCTGGCATAATAACTAGCTGAGCTAGAACTCAGACTCAGGCGTTCTGACTTCATATTCCAGGCAGTGCCCACTCCACCACCCTGATCTCCGTGAGAGCAGCAGGAAACGCACGTCTCTGAATTTGGCAGTTTTTAGAGAACTAAGGCATGGGGGTTCTGAGTCTCAGCTGGCTCCCAGAGAGGACACGCAGAGGGACACCATGAAGATACCACAGAAATACCACTGCCCGAGAAGGAGGTGGGTGGCTTAGTGGTGTTTGCTAGGATATGCCTTGGATCATGTCCAGACTTCTGATGAAATGTGATTGGGGGAAAAAACACAGATGTGCGGAGATACCTCTGGTTGCTGCCCCTTGGATGAATCCCTCACGAATGTGCTGTTTATTGTACTTTTCCCCTTCCGAATGCCTGCGTGCATTCTCCCCGAGTAGGTTACAAAGAAGCTGGCTCTGGCACTGCGGGTCTTCCTCCGTGCTCGCCCTGCACTCGATGGCCTTTGCATGGCTCATCCTGCTGGATTAACACGCTGCATCGCACCCGGAAAATATCTCCAAGAACGTGTCAGTAGGAAATGACGTCTTGTCTTCTCACTCCAGACCGGGTCTCGGGACTGGAGTCCCGTGGCGGAGCACTGGCTGGCAGCCTTCTCTATCACTGTGGACCCATAAGCATAGCTAAAGGCCATTTATGTAACTTAATTTGGACAAGTCCAGTATAAAATGGTAAATTGGGGCAATTAATTGAAATCCATCTATTCTTCTTGACTCATAGACCTTTTTTCACCTGGACGTTTTACGGGAAAATGATGATGGATGTCTGGATTATCTAGAGAATTACTTCCTCTCTACTTCATTAATAACAGAGCCGTGTCTCCTTGTTAGAGGGCAGATGAGCTATTTCTCCCTTAGTGCTCAGAGAAGCTGGACCCTTCCCAAGAGGAGGGGGGCCGAGAGGCTGAGAGACTCAGACAACTCAAGCAGCGACTGCAGGTCCCACCGATGATGGGACCCCCATCTTTGGGCCAGATTAGCCTCTGTCCTCCTTCCACCCCTCCGTAAAAGCCTTCCCTCCCTGAAGTTCTTCCGTGGAGAGACAGCTTTGCGTGTGACTTCCCCCTGTCGCCCAGTCTCTCCCGTCACTCCTCTCCCCCTCGGTCTTGCTCTCCGTCCCTCTCAGTGCACGCACTCTCTCGCCCTTGTCGCCAAACCTCAGCCCTAAGCTCCACTTCATTAAGGTTGTCTGTCCTGCTCTTCCTCCTCCTTCACATTTTCACATTTTCTTTTTTTTTTAAGATTCTATTATTATTTATTATTATTTTTTAGAGAGGGAAGGGAGGGAGAAAGAGAGAGAGAGAGAAAGATCAATGTGCAGTTGCCGGGGGCCGTGGCATGCAACCCAGGCATGTGCCCTGACTGGGAATCGAACCTGCGACACTTTGGTTTGCAGCCTGCGCTCAACCCACTGAGCTACACCAGCCAGGGCCACACATTTTCTTTATCATGTCCACCCTTTGGTAGACACCATTACTACTGAACTAATTTATTTCTTGAGTTGCCTTATGGGCCCATGTAGACTACGCCGCAGTGACTCCCCGCGCAGCCCGTGTGTCAGTGTCCTAGGGCCGTCACACGAAGAACCACAGGCTGTGTGGCTCCAGCAACAGCTTAGTTTCTCACAGCTGTAGAGGGTGGAAGTGTTTCTTTCTTCTGAGGCCTCTCTCCTGGGCTTGTAGACATTCGTCTTCTCCATTGTGTCTTTGCATGGTCTTCCCTCTGTATATGTCTGAGTGTCCTAACACCCTCTTCTTATGAGGACACAAGTTATATTGGATTGGAGCCCACCTCGGTGACCTCATTTTAGCTCAGTTACCTCTCCAAAGGCCCTCTGTCCAGTACATTCTGAGGCAGCAGAGCTGAGGACTTCAGCCTGTGTCTCAGCCTGCCCGGGAGAACATAATGAAACACGGACAGAGTGCTTACATAACAGAAACTCATTTCTCACGCTAGGGAATCTGGGAGGCTGAGATTAGGGTGCCGGCATGGGGATCTGTCGTCCTGGCTTGCAGAGAGCTGGGCCACCTCCTCCCTGTGTCCTCACATGGTTTGGGCAGGGGGGAGGGGTGGAGGATGTGGGGGGAGAGAAACGGGTGGGTGGGGGGGAGAGAGAGAGAACTCCCCTGTGTCTCCTCTTACAGCAGCACTAATCTGATTTTGAGGGCTCCACCCTCAGGAACTTGTCCAACCCTAATCACCCCCAAAGGTCCTGTCTCTAAATACCACCCCATCAGGGGTTAGCGCTACAACATAAATTTTGGGGGGAGTCCATAATACCTGAAGGGGTACTACAAACAGAAGTACAGAGTCTCCTAACAGTACGTGGAGATGTAAAGCCACACGTCCCGTGTTCCCTGAGAAGGGCTTTGAAAAGCTTCAAGAAGATTCTGTAACTGACTATCTGACTGTGGACTATGGTCCAAAGGGCCTTGAAACTGCCTCACTGATGTCAGCATGGCTCCCCCAGGGTCCCAGTGCTTCCCAGGTTGGTTTGGCCGTGTGATTGCTGCAGGGGAAGGCTGTTGTTAGAGGGCGCCTCTGGGCATACCGGTGGGCACCATCGGTGTGTACTGGGGGCCCAAAAGCCACAAAACGCTGTGGCATTCCTCCCAAGGGGAAGACAGATACAGACTGCCCTGGGTCATTAAGATAACCTGTCAAGAAAAACAAAATAACTCAGGCAAGAGAACAATAAAGCTTGTTGACTTTTGATCTTTCAAGGCTATTTTTTTCTCCTAGAAGAGTAAACTCATCCCAGGAAGCTGTGGGCTCCTTTGTACTTGCAGACCAGCAATTCCCCCAGCTTAAGAGACAAGGCAGTCAGTGACCTTGGTCTTATCAGAAACGGCGGATTAATACTTTGATACTGTGAATGTTTTGAGTGGAGAAACAGAGAAATACACATTGCATCAATCCTGTCCTCTCTCTGGGGAGGATGCAGGAGGGAATATTTTCCTGGTGTTCCCTCTTTTACTTCAGCTCCCTGTCAGTGACAAAACCCAGTCAAGTCTGCTTTCTAAATGTCTCCGCCTGTTTTTGTACCCTTCTATCCTGCCACTGATCTGGACATGCTCCCCTGTAGTTTTGTAATAGCCTAGCTACAGCCACATGATATCCCTGAATATTTTAAGCTTTCTTGTGACTAAGTCCTGGAAGATGACGTTTTCTCTGCCTGGAAGGCTCCCTTCTCATTAGTTTGAAAACTTAAAAGTTTCTTTGTAGCCCTCCTCGATGTCCCCAGCAGATTTAATTGGTGCTCCTAATGCTATGTGTGTGCTTTGTATAGACTTCCATGATAGTCATATCTTTTACTGTAATTATCTACAGGGCTACCTGTCTCTCCATTACTCTGGGTATTTTACAGGCAGAAGAAGATATGCCTTTTAACTTTTGTCATCTTCATGCCAGGCACAGCAAAGCACCTCCACTTTGATGTTCCACACACATCTCACATGTGACATTTGTTGAATGAATGAATGAATGAATGAATGAATACATTCGTGGAACAAATCTTTCCCATCTTCAGAATCTTGAGTGTGGGAAGGAACTACCTTCATTACCTTTGGTGGCAAATATTTAATCACTTGCCTTGATTGGTGGAGATTCATGACTTACTAGTTCTCAACTGTCATTCACAACTGATCCCCTCCCCAAATCTCAGTTGCCTAGAAGATGTGGGGAACAAGACCGTTTTTCTTCCAAGGTAGTTTCTTCTGTGGTTCCATGAGAGGAGCGTCTTTGGAATCAAAGCGCAGAGTCAGCAGGAATGCTCCATGGATGCGCAGGTGGGTTTGAAGGGGACAGTGGAATTTCCAGAGAGTCCTTTTCTTTTCATCTGGAAAACAAAAGATGAACAATGGTAGCTTGTGCTGCAGATTCTTTGCAGTTTTCACTTTTTAAAGTTCTGTTTGCACACACACAAACTCAATTCATTCAAAATCTCAAATGTTTAGCAAACAAAGAAGGAAGAATCTTGGTGCAGTAGATTTTTTTTTTTTTTTAGTAATTTCTATGGTGTGTCTGGTCAGACAACATGGAGAATGTTCTTCCTTCGCATCATAAAAAAATTCTTCCTGGCTCTCCACTTTGTGAGACGTTGTTCTGCTCTGAGCAAAAACAGAGAATCTATTTTTTAATTCCCTTTTATAATTCAGTAATGAGATATAATTTTCACTCCAGTAAAAGTCTTTGAGATTTAGAAAAATGAAGTAGCTTAGAATGACAAACATAAATGTTCTGGCACATGGACCACAGGCTCATTTCCTTAGCAAATGAACCTGCCAATTCATACCAAGGAAACACAAAGCTGTGGAGGGAAGAATATATTTCTTATACCTCAGCTACCTGGAAAATGTCACAGGGCCAATTCTAATAATCTTTTCCATTAGCATCTAAATACATACTTGAAATGCAGCATTTTAAACTAAATGGATATTTTTAAATTGTCATGTTAAATTTTTACTGGTCATAAAGCTGCTTGATGTTATTTTCTATTATTTTAGCAGCCAGCCAGAGCTTATGTTATACTACTTCTATACAGCTCTCCAAAATCAATATTATATAACTAAAGTTACACAGTGTAGTTAACTATGAACTTTCCATACCCTTTAGTATTTCATCAAAATAATTACCCAGTTACAAGAGGGGCAGTTATTGATTTAGAGTATTGGAAAGAATGAATTTGGGACAACTTACATTGCCTGCTTCCTCTAGTTTTCACTCGTTCAGACCACTGCTTTAAAAGTGAATGAATTAATTTTGCTAGTATTAAGTTTCTGTAAGAAAGTTATTCTTCTAGATAATTAGGTATTTTCCTACAAGGAGAAGGAAGCACACTCAATTTAGCTATGGAATCAACATTTCCCCCCAGTTTTATGGAGGTATAATTGAAATGAAATAGTAAGATATTGAAAGTGTACAATGTGATAATTTGCTATATGTATACATTGCAAAAGGACTCCCCCATCGAATTAACATATCCGTCACCTCACATATTTATCTTTACTTTTTTCAGACATTTACATTCTCCTTTCTTAGCAAATTACAACAGTGTCCTCAACAATGGTTGCCATGTTATACATTAGATCCTCAGAAATAATTCACCTTATAACTGAAATTTTATATGCTTTTACTAACCTCTTCCTGAATTTGCCCCACCTCCCAGCCCCTGGAAACTACTTTTCTACTCTCTGTTTCTATGAGTTCAATTTTTTAAAAAAGATTTCGCATGTAAGTGATAACATGAAGAATTTGTCTGGCTTATTTCACGTAGCATACAGTCCCCTCCAGATTCAACCATGTTATCACCACAGACAGGATTTCTTTCCATTTAAGGCTGAATAATATTCTAAAATATCTTGTGTGTGTGTGTGTGTGTGTGTGTGTGTGTGTGTGTGTGTGTGTGTGTGTGTACATATATATATGACCTTTATTCATTTATCCGTGGAAGGACACTTAGGTTGTTTCCGTCTCTCGGTTACTGCGAATATGCTGCAATGACCATTGGCGTGCATGTATCTCTTTGAGATACCGATTTCATTTGCTTTGAATACATACCCAGAATTGGGATGGCTGGGTCATATGGCAGTTCTGTTTTTAACTTCTTGAGGAAAGAAAAACTCCACACTATTTTTGCACAGTGCCTGTACCAATTTGCATTCCCACCAATAGCAGGCAAGGGTTCTCTTGTTCCGCCTCTTTGCCTGCACTTACTTACCTCTTGCCTTTTTCATGATGAAGTGATATCTCACTCTGGTTTAGTTTTTTCTTTTGTGGTTTGCAGTAAACATTATTTTGTATTAGTTGTAGGTGTATAGCACGGGGGAATCAAAGTTCTTTCAAGTTAGGAAAGCTACAAGCTGTGAAATTAGGTCACAGTTTATCTTTCGGTAAAAACACCCGGATTTGGATTACACAATTGTGTAAAAGTGATTTAGTAATTCAGAGGGCAATTTGTGTGTGTGAGCACCGCCCCCCACCGCCCAGGCCCTCAGCGATAAAGAAAACAAAATACCTCTCCCACAACAAAAGCGAAGAGAAATTACCCAGTTTCGAAGAATACATTTTTGATTTGCTTTGATTCCATTTTTAAAAGTCAGAATGTACGTACACAATGCAATCAGATAACAATTAGCCCCACGGGACTCTGAGTTCCATTCAGCCACCTCAGAAAGAGACGTCCTGACCCAGCTGGATGGATTGGAGCCCAGCCAGGCCCTCCTCGGTAAGTTGTCAGCAGCAGTGATCCTAGTGACGGAATCCGCCAGGGGGCACGCCGCACTCTTCGCACGGATGACAGAAGCAGCGGGACTGGCTGCATCTCACGGCAAGTTGACCACCATCAATGTCCTTGTTTCTGAACCTGCGACTACGCTAGGGCAGACGCGGGAGCGCTGGCACAAATTGTGGAGTGCGGTGACTGTATTTTCAGGGGATGAGGGTCAGCCCTTAGGTTTGGTGAAAGCACTTCTACCTGGTCTCCTACAGGACACATACTCCCGCTGAAATGTGGTGACACTCTGACCACGAGAATCTGCTGGCTGACCGCTGGCTGAGTAGATACTGGGCAGTAAGCCAGCCGGAAGCTAGCTTTGGTTACTTCAATGGCTTTCCCCGCCTTTTAAAATCTCGGGTTATAGGGCTACTCTTCTTAATAGGAGAATATATAAAAATCAGTTGAGAAAACTAACCATTTTAAAAATTGTGGGACCACAGACTCCTGCCCATTGATGATCTGCTAAGAGCCAATGCGCTCCAACTGTAAAAACCTACAAACGTCCAATAAACTCTGCGTACAGCTTCAGGAGCCTGTGAAGCTCTGAAACCCATCGACAGCCCCAACAACTCCTTGGTTAAGGTGCTCATGGGACAACTGGAGGACTGGGTTCACTCTTCCCCGTGTCTCTCACCCTCCTCGCTCAGTGAAGGGCCTGGAGGAAGTGTTGAAATCCCGGGGGAATAATTTGCCAGGGGTTGATGTTGCTGCCCTCACCCGCAGGGCGCTCCAGGGCGTCGGTAGGGAACTCGGTGCTCTAGCATCTGCCATCTGCAGCGGGTGCCTACCTTCCCACCACTGCCTCTTGCCTACCCATTCAGGAGAGAAGGATGCCATCAGACTGGCAAGGTGGGGCGGCACTGCCGAGTGCTGGGTGTGGGTGGCAGTCAAGGGCAAGCCGCAACCACCCCAACCTGACCACACTGGGCAAGTCGTGAGTGAGGTCCCTGCTCTCAGGCAGACTCCAGTTTGGGGTCTTTTGTCCATGGTGTTAGATGATAAGAATATCATCGTCCTTCATTAAATAGTGCCTTTAGCTGCTCCCGTGTCTCCGAGAAATCTCTGGAGTGAGTCAGAGGATCAGGGTCCCGAGTTGCAGGTCCAGAACCAGTGGTCTTGTCAGAACATGGGTGCTATGGACAGGATACAGGACATGGCTTCAAATTAGGTTCCCGATCCAGTTTTAGAGCCAGGTCTTCCTCAGGGTGGGGATTATTGCTGTGTGTGTGTGTGTGTGTGTGTGTGTGTGTGAGAGAGAGAGAGAGAGAGAGAGAGAGAGAGGAGGCCGGGACAGAGAAGCAGGTCCCAAAGTTATGGGCTCCATCCATGCTTCAAGGGATGTTTCAAGGCGAGATTTCCTATAGTACCTGTGGCCTGTGACGCGGCTGGAACCTTTAGTGGTGTCCCAGAGGACCCCGCACCCCCTTGCTTTGACCCTGCCATGACAGTGCAGCCGCTCCGAGTCATGCAGGCGGGATGTGTCCCTGATAGCTCCTGAGGGCAGAGGTCAAGTTTCTGTGAGAACGTCCTGGTGGCAAAGGTCCAGTTTCAAGCACAGGATGTCAAGAACACGAATGTGGCAGGCCTCAGGCTGGTCTACTCTCCGTCTCTCGCCCTTTGCTGGCTGATAGTTACTGTGTGTAGTGACTGGCTGAGGTCAAGGCTGAGGGACGATCTAAGGGAGAGAGAACCCAGGCCTTCCAAACTGTTGGCAAATGACCCATATTAAATTATTCTCCCATCACTGTAGAGTACACATAAATATATATGTATCTATAAAATACATGTAATATATATGATATATAGTTATGTAAGAGAGAACTATCACACTGTGTGATAGTTCTGTCTCAAGAGAATTTCTTTGTTTCAGTGATGTTTCACTATCACTGAAACAAGAATACCCATACTGCCTGTGATGTACTCTGATATGTCCCGTTCCATTCCATTTCCTCACAGAAAAATTCTGGCCACTGCCCATTCAATTGATTTCACTGGTGAGTGGGTGACAGTTTGTTTGCAAAACACTGGCTTTTCTCATTGGGTTCTATTGAACCTGACAAGGAGTTCTGCCCTGTTTTGAATTCTCCTCTAAATCATAGACTTAGTTTTTATCCACATATGATTTACACAACATCTAAAACACATCCTCACAGCTGTTCCGCACTGAGTTCCACAACTGACAAGTGGTGACATTCAGAGCGATGCCCAGTCTTAAGACTCCAAAGCAAGGGCTCTTCCCACTTGATCAAGCTGTGGCTGTTGTCTTATTTGTTCCTGCCTCGCTTCCCCAACCTCGTTGTAAGTGCCAACAGGACCAAGAATGCGCCTAATGCCTAATGCCGTGCTGGGTGCCCAGGAGGGGCTCCATGAGTACCTGATAGCAGGATGGTATAATAATCTTGGCCAAAAGCCACGTCCTGCTTTTGACATGGTGCTTTAGGCCCTCTTTGTGCCAAAACCTTATGTAATACTTGGTTATCGTGCCTTTTATAAGGTATAATTATACTTTATTTATGGTATCAGATCTGTGATACTCTGTGAGCTATTATTCGATGAGTTGTTACTGGGAAAGTTTCTGAAGCTTCTTCAGTGGACAGATAGGTACTGAGATGAGAGAGAGAGAGAGAGAGAGAGAGAGAGGGAGGGAGAGAGAGAGGGAGAGAGAGAGAGAAAGGGAGACTGGTTCCTACCTGAGCCTGGGCTTTCCCCAGAGCTCACAGAGAGTTCCAGAAAGGTCAACCAGAACAACCAGACAGGAAGGTTTTTGTTTGTGCTTGTTTTCCCAAACAGCTGGCTCGCCTAAGGCTATACTCTGTAGGCCTGATTTTACCAGACTCTGAATTGTGATCAGTGGTAAGCTATCAAGAACATGTCCCAGTCTCTGCGATCGTGGGTCTGTCCAGCTAAATCCAATGTCCTTAAGGAAGCGCAAACACACATCCGCCCACAGGTGTAAACAGGTATGAATGGGGAGGTAGGGTGAGGACAGGTAAGACTGAGCTGACACTGAATAATCCGTTGAATGAATAAATGACCATATGGATGAAAAAAATCAAAGTATGATATACACAATGTATCCCATGTACACATGTATATGTATTTTTATATGTGCTCATATGAGGCTCTTTTCCTAGATGACGTAGGAGGGGAAAGGCGACAATAACACCGTCCTATGGGCACGTGGGAAGGAAAGGGCAGGTGGAGAGAGGAGTTGAGAGGAGAGATGGGAAAGTAAGGATGGGGAACACAGAACAGCAGGGGCACATGCGGCTGGGAGGGCAGGAAGACGGCCCAGAAACACTGAATGTGGATCACAGTCTTCGTTAGTTCTAGAATTATCTTTATCGTACCTGCCAGCATGGGTACTCTGTAGGACTGAAAGTACATGCTCTGCATGGTGGAAAGCTCCCTGTTTACAAACTGTTCCGGAACAAGTTTTAAACTACGTTTCACCATCTCAGTACGTGCCTTGGAAAGGAATGGGAGGAAGCCGTAGCCCCTAAGTCCAGTTCCCGTGTAAAAACTAATGCAGGGAGCCTTTCCCGATGTTGGGTCAAAGAGAACCCCACCCGTAGGAGGCACGGAGGTGATGCTGCTATGACGGGACTCACCTCCCGATCCCATGTTCCATAAGCTCTGGGAAGAGAACAGTTTTCTCTCCCAAAGTCAGGTCAAAAGCCTCCCCACACATTGTGCTCCCAATCTAGGACCTGTCATATCAAGGGAAACCAAGGCCCCGAATAAGCCAAAGCTCTTTGATCTCCTGGGAATCGTGATCACTTCGTATGGAGACAAGAGTTTAAATCTTCACACGAAGCATTCGGAGGCAGAAGGGGCCAGCGGCTCCACGGGCAGGGCGGGAGGCTGGTGCTACCCTTGTGCGTGCGAGAGACCTCGGGATGAAGGGCGCAGACCCGACACCGCCTCTGCCACCAGCTACCTGTCACCCAACCCTGCTACGCCTCGATCGTGAAAGGGGGATACAGTGGTTTTATCTCATCGGAATAAACGAGCTAACACAGGTGATTCGCTTCAAACCGGGCGTGGACACAGCAGGCATTCCACAGGTCCTGGGGATGAATAGGGTATAAGAAAAGGAATATTCCTTTGCTAAATGTAAGCACCCAGCACCCAGTTACGCTCTCAGTGAAGGTGCAGGAGAGTAAAACCCAGTCCTCCCCCTTAAAGGATTTCAGCGGAAACGGGAACAGCAAGATAGGCAGAAATAAAAATGATACAATAATACAGTCATTTATATAACAGGAAAAGTCTTAGAGAGGCTAGGCATCTTTTGCTATCCAACCAATCAAAAGTCCTGTAAAAGAGGTGTGATAAGTAAGGTCAGGGAGTTAATGAACCACCACAATAAATGAGGCCGCACGGTCTGCTGGGAATTGTGCCGTGTGCAGCGTTTGCTGTAGCTGTAGGGGCCAGAGGCTTCAAACTTCTGCAGTGTCTTTGTTTTTGTCGCCCCTGCTGTCTTGAGGGTTTTTAAAGTACTGCTCCTTAGAGTCTGTTCGCTAGTGCAGCTGTGACCCACTGTCCTGGCGGAGCGTTGTTGGTGTGGTGGCGAGGTGTCGGGGAGGGGTGTGGCCTGTAACTCCGTGTTTAATCTCAGCGTTTTCAGGGGCCTTGGCCCGGGGGGATGTGACCTTCACCAGTGGTTCTTAGGCCCCTTCCCCCTTAGGCAAGAACTGAAAGGTCGAGGCGTCTGGAGGCAGGGCAAGGTGCACCTCCCAGGTGAGGGGAGGCTCTGGTAAGATCTGTTCCCTGGAGGTGGGGAGGGGGCTTTGTTCTGGAGGATGCTCTGCCCTTTTCTCCCGCCTGCTCCTGCAGGCTGTATACAGACAAATCTAGATTTCTAACAGATCTTCTGAAGGAAGAGCACATTTTTCATAATCATGTTTAATTTGGTAGGAATGCATGCATCCTTTTTAAAATAACTGAAGTGTTATTTACAGTGGATCTGAAATGTGCCGTTTGGAGAGTTCTGGCAAATGCAGAATTTCTCACCCCTATCGAGCTATAGAATATTTCCATTCCTTCAGGAAGTTCCCTGGTGACCCTTCCCACCCTCCTTTGGGCAACCACTTCCCTAACTTCTGTCATTACAGTCTTCTGTCATTGTGTCTGTTTTAGAACTTCGTATTAGTGGAGACACAGTGGGTATTCTTTTGTGTCTGGCTTCTCTTGCTCAGCATAGTAAGTTTTAAAGTTAGAATTCGGGAATTAAAGTAAATCATCCTAATAGAAAATTCTCATTATCACTAAGGTGACTGAATGCAGACCAGAAAGAAGGCCCACGTGTAAGATGTATCCACCTCCTGGACACTTGGCCGAGAAAGCCGGTGACAGAGTTTGGTTGAGCATTACAGGAAGGAAAGCCCACTGTCTTCGTGCCCCCATCACCGCACCTCCCTGAACTCCTTATGGCTTTTGAAGTGGAAGAGTGAGAAAATAGTTCCTTTCCATACCTCCGAGAGGGGCAGCAAACCTGCTCTATGCTGGGTGGGATGCATCTGTCCCTGCCCCAGGGCATAAGCAGAAAACCCTGAAATATATTCCTGAACTTAAAAATGAAATCTCAGCTTCGACATGAAATAGATTTCTTAACATCTGTTTCAGTAGAAACCAGTCTGAGAAAATCTTCTCCTTTTTTTAAAACCGTCCTCAGGCATGGGGCGGAACTATGGACTGAATGCGTGTCTCCCCCTCCAAATTCCTGTGTTGAAACCCCTCACCCCCAATGTGATGGTATTTGGAGGTGGAGCCTTTGAAGGTAATTAGGGTTCGTTGAGGTCCTGCGGATGGGGCCCCGTGATGGGATTAGTGCCCTTACAAGCAGCGATGCCAGAGAGCTCACTGGCACGCTCTCTCTGGGCACACAAAGGAGAGATGTGTGATCACGCAACGAGATGTTGCCAAGACAAGAGGCCTTGCTGGCATCTTGATCTTGGACTTCCCAGACTTCAGAACTGCGAGAAATAGGTTTCTGTTTAAGCCACTCAGTCTGTGGTGTTTTGCTACGGCAACCTGAGTTAAGACAGGGGGTAACCTGTCTTAACACAGTTAAATACTAACTGTGTGCCGGGCACGGTGTGACGTTGAACCTGTGAAACAAGACCGGGAGGTCAGTAATGGTCTCTCCATTTTGCCAGGGAGGAAATAAGGCTCAGCATCACACAGTAAGTAGTGGCAGATATTATCAAATTTCCCTCCCCTCCAAAGAAGCTGCACCAATATATTCTCTCATTAATAATCCCCATATGCTTGCCAAATTTGATAAGTGACCCCCAACCCTTTTAAAAATCCTGATAGGTCTGTCTCACTGTAAGGTCTTTATCTCATTGTTTCCTTTTGGGAGCTGGTCATTGAAGATGGGGACAGCTTCTGAAACCGGTCAAAATACTGGTTTTGATGTTTCCATCTCAGCATATTCGCATCTACGTGATTTTTTGAATGGTTTCACTGTGTACTATTGCATATATACCTCTTATATGTACCATATTTACTGAACCAACCCCCATGAAGCACATTTAGGTTGCATCAAATCCTATGCAATTAAAACAAAACAAACAAAACAAAGAAACAAAAACAATGGCGTTGCAATAAAAAGCCAGTCTACTTATATCTGTGGCCACATATGAGTCAATTGGCAGGATATAGTCACAGAAGAAGAATTGATGGCTTATAAGTGATATAAATTTTGTCTCTTTTTTGTCTTCCCTACTAAAAAATTATTCCATGTTTTCTTCTACTGGCTGTATGATTTCCTTTTTTTAAACATTTAGTTCTTGGATCTGTCTGTAATGTATTTTGACATAAAGAGCAGGGAAAGGTCCAGCTTTAACATTTTTTGCTGACACCATTTATTGAAAAATCCGTTGATTTGAAATGCTGCTGCTATTGTATACAAAATCCTCATATGCACTGATCTCTCATCAGACTATCCATTCTCTTTCATTGATCCATTTCTCTTTTCACATACTAATTTTAAACTGTTTAATTTCCCCATAGCAGACAGAGTGCTAAAGTCACAGGCTCTGGAATCAAACTGCCTGAAGTAAAAGCTTGAGTTCACTAACCATAGGTTGCCTTTTGATTTTGTTGGCTGGCTCCTTGCTCTGCAGAAGCTTTTTAGTTTTACACAGTCCCACATGTTTATTTTTCCTTTTGCTTCCTTTGCTTTGGTGTCAAATCCAAAGATCATCGCTAAGACTGATGTCAAGGAAGGTACCTTCATGTTTTCTTCTCGGATTTTTACTGTTTCAGGTCTTAAATTTAAATCTTTAATCCATTTTGAGTTAATTTTTAATGTATGATGTAGGGTTGGGACACAGTTTTATTTTTTTGTATGTAGCTGTCCAATTTTCACAATACCATTTATCAAAGATACCATCCTTTCCCTATTATATACTTTTAGCTCCTTTGTTGTTAACTGACCATATATGCATATTTTTTCTTGGTTCTCTGTTTTGTTTCATTGATCTATGTACCTATTTTTTATGCCATACTTTTTGATTACTGTGGCTTTGTAATATAGTTTGAAATAAGGAAGTATGATGTTGAACCTGGTCTCTTTGATTACAAAAATTGTATTCCTCCTACTGTGTATTTTTTCTCTATTCAGGAGAATTCTTCATTAATGACAACAGTGATGTTTTCCTTCTTACGCTTCAATATAGGAAAATGTTAGACCCTAAAGTAATTTTTTGAGTAATAATAATTATAACAATAATCATAATCTAAAATTTTAAAAGTATTTCCTTAAAATATAGAATGTTGAGACAGGGAGTTATTTAGTTGCTTAACACATTTACACTATTCTGGATAAATGTGCTTTGTTGAAAAGTGAGTCAAAAGCTTGGTAACCACCCTGGCTGGTGTGGCTCAGTGGATTGAGCTTGGGCTGAGAACCAAAGCATCGCAGGTTCAATTCCCAGTCAGGGCACATGCCTGGGTTGCAGGCCACACCCCCAGCAACCGGACATTGATGTTTCTCTTTCTCTCTTTCTCCCTCCCTTCCCTCTCTAAAAATAAATAAATAAAATCTTAAAAAAAAGCTTGATAACCTAATAACAGGCTTTCTGGGGTGTGTGTGTGTGTGTGTGTGTGTGTGTGTGGCGAGCAGTGGGCAACACTCTACTGATGCAACACATTCCTCAAAGACAGCCAGAAAATTTGTATAGTCTAGTCTAGTGTTGTTTAGTCAAAGTATTTTTGTTTTAAAGCATGGTCAATAAGTTAGGTTAGTTTAACTTTAAAAGGAGAATTTGATGGAAGAATATAGGGTATTGTATGGGTTCCAGGGCAAATTTAAACAAATAGTCCTTAGGAACTTCAGGATCTCATTGGCACAGACTTTCTGTTTAGCATTCTACCATCAGCGTAATTCAACTGCAAAATTCCAATCTCCACGTTTCTCAGACTCTCAAGGGAGGGAATAAGATAGGGTTAGTGTGGATCAGGCATGCACAGCTGAGCTCTGTTTATGGAAAAGAAAAGGGAGGTGGTATGCCCTCTATCTCTACTCTTGACCTACTTGCAGATGCTTTTGCTTCTCTTCCGTCACAGGTGCCAGAGCTGTTAGGGATCATCTAATTCAACTCCGGTTTTCAGGTGATGAAACATGAGGGACGTTCAGCCATACTGCCAGTAGCAAAGGTAAGGCGACAGCAGTGTCAATCAAGAGACTCCAGGCCATATTTCCACTTCTGTCCCTTTCCCTCCGCTTCCTTGGATAGCACTTTCATTTTGGCTTTTATTACCTCAGATGCAATACAGGAGGCTCCTGACTGGCCCTAATGATCTTCTCAGGCTGACTGATGCTCAGTCACCACAAGAGATCCCCCCCAGACAATTAGGACTGTGCCATTATCTCAACTCAGAACCCCCAGTGGTTCCTCACTGTCTATAGGCCAAACTCTTCATTGTGAATTCTGGTTTGTGTACCTGGGGAGGGTTCAACAGAAACTGGAGGAATTTTTGCAGCCTCATTTCTCTGAAAATAATATTGAGATTAATTAAAAACCAAGTGATTTCTGAGGTCCCACTCAAACTAAAATTTTCAAGATCCTATACCTATTTGCTTCATGCTATCTTCCAAACCCTCACATTCTCTAACCCCTTGACATAAACCTATTTTAATTCCTTTATGTGTTTATGTATTTTTGGCCTTAGAATAAAGTGACATTTTCATTTCACTTTAGAAAACATAAGGTTCAATATTTAATAGCTTAGGAACAATGAAGCTTTTTCCTCTCTTCAGGCAAATTTATTAATTCAGCTCTTCATGTTCCATTGTCTATGATTTGATAATTTGTAGAAAATATTTATATGCAAATATTCCACTGAAATATAAAATCTACAGACACAAATGAGTTTATTCAGCCATATATAATCTTAGATTAAAATACTCTGACTAGAAAAAATGAGTAAGACAAGAATATAATAAAAAAACACTTATACTTGAGGAGTTGGATTATATTTGCCCCTAGAGATAAAGTTTCATTAGAATCACCTTCTCTCTATTTTCTTTTATTTCAAAGACCTTTCATACAGTACACTACTTTTATGTTGGGGAATTTAATCACTGAACCTTTTTTTACAATATTAGTTACTTTATTATTTCTTTTTCAAAAAGATTGGAAATCCTGGAATAAAACCAATTATTGCCAATGTGTGTGTGTGTGTGTGTGTGTGTGTGTGTACATATATATGTATGTTTTTAGATTCAGTCATTGATAGTTATATATATATATATATATATATATATATATATATATATATATATGAAGTTATGAACTCTCTTGGACTCTCTGGATGGCGTCATCCCAGGTGGCTGCTTCTGTACAACTCTTCTTTCTAACACCAACATTTTCATTCACTTTGTGGCAGAACTCCACCCAATGCCAAAGGAAATCCACTTATGATGAGGACTTCCTTCCCAGAGAGTATGAACGTAACTCAGTATTTTCCTTGTGATTAAAGATTATCCCTAAACTTTCTTTCAAAATCACTTATTGAGCAGACACTGAACAAATGGCTGCTGTACTGACTCGTGTCGGACCCAAGCACAAGGAGACACACTCAGGGCACCTGTGGAGCGGCGGAAGCTGGCAGTTGAGCCCCGCCACTGGCACGGAGACTGAAACGTGTTGCCAGTACATTGTATGTGCCTTCATAGTTTTCATTTTTGCTTAAGACTTACCCTTCACACTAATGCTAAAATTTCCCCCTTATGTCTTTCCTTATTCATTACCGGATGTTAATTCTCTTTAAATCCTCAAAGACAAACCAAAACAAACCGGCAGAATAAATAGGCTAGCAGTATCCTTCCTGTCTTGCAGGTGAAGAACTCTGGACCTTGTAAGGAAGGCTCAGTGACTGCCTGGACACTGCAGTGAGTGACTAGTTGAAGGGAAGCTACATGTGTCTCCTAACTCCTGGTGTAAGCTCCTTTCAACATCTTACCTAACTTCCCCATACAATTTGAGAGAACTTAATGTTTTCGAGTAGGGAGGGAAGTATGGTGAAAAGAAATGCATCTGCAATGAAATGTATCAGCTACCTACCAAAAATACGGTGATAGGATTAAGAAGTACTAACGGGTAATTACGACATAGGCCTGGGGATGGAAAGTACAGCATAGGGAATATAGTCAACCATATTGTGACAGCTACTTGTGGTGCCAGGTGGGCCCCTAAATTATCAGAGGGAGCACGTTGCACTTTGTAACCTATGGGAATGTCTATCTGCTGTGCTGTACACCCGAAACTAATACAAAACAGTGTTGAGTGCAAACGGTAACCAAAAAAGACAATGATTGAGAACACACCCTCCAGATCCTACAAGGCGGGCACATCCCCACACGAGTGGGGCAGCGGGAATGCACAGCCCCAACTCCCATCCCCGCAGCACACTCCCCCCGGGGGCTGCTCCTGGCCCCACCGCACGGGCCTACTCAGGTGTCTGGGTCACTCTCTTAGACCCCACAGCACAGCTGAGGAATACTACTGTCTTGTTCTTGTCAAATTTAATCATTTCTATAACAGGAAATGTATCATTTCATCTAGGTTTTCAAGTGGGTTAGCATATGGTTGTGTAATATTCTCTTACAATTTTCTTTTGTCTTTCACACATGCGTATCTGTGACTGACCATTCGCTCATTATTAATGGTTGCTTATTTTGTGGCTTCTCTTTTAAAATGAATCTTGCCAAAGGTTTAATCTTGTTTGGTTAGCAATGACACAAAAGGTGGGGGGAAGGTTTGGGGGTTGAAAATGTGATCTGTCAAACAAACATTTTTGTGTACTCTGCCACGCAGTGATCTAGGGTTGACTGCTGTTGGTAGGTAGGGTGCTCATAGGACCCAATTTGTGCCTTTTTGCAGGTGTAATAATTAACAGCACTCCTGTCTGCTCTCAAAAATGTCCTAAATTGTAAAATAAATTCTGTGACCCGCCCACTGATAGGTCAAATAATGTTGAGTTGAAATGTGCAAGCGGTGGCCGTAAGGAGGTGAGTTTTGCTGGAGTGTTCGAGACGGAACCCTGACTGGGAGGGTTGAAACAAGGTGCAGAGAGCAGCTGCAGGCGGTGAGAATGGACCATTGCTTTGAGGAGTTTTGCCATGAGAAAGAGAAGAAATGAGGTAAAGAGGCAGAGGCAGGGAAGTTATTTGTTATTTTATCCATTTCTGCTTCTACTATTTTTCTTTCTTTCTACGTTCTGTAAACTTGAGTTGTTTATTTCCTAGTCTCTTAGGCTGATATATGATGGATGCACCTGAAACCCCAACTTTCTCTCCATGAACGAAACAGAGATTCTGGTATTGCCTTCATTTCCTTTGATTTCTAAATAAAGCAAAACTTTAATTTGGACTTTGTTTTTAACCAATGAATTGTTTAGAGGTGACTTAAAATATGTAGATGCCTGAATTCAACTATTTAAAAATGTTCTAATTTTAATATGCTGTGTTCAGTTAAGTAGTCTATATACCTTTACATAGTATATAATTTTTAAAACTTTTCTTATTTTGTTTTTTCAATCACAGTTAACATATAATATTACATTAGTTTCAGTTATTAGACACTGTATAACTTACTAAGTGATCATCCTGATGAGTCTTGTACCCCTCTGATACCATGCATCATTATTAGAATATTATTGACTATATTCCCTAGACTGTACTTTGCATCCCTATGACTGTTCTGTAGCTACCAATTTGTATTCTTAATTCCTTCACCTTTTTTACCCATTCCCCAAACTCCCTCCCATGTGGCAACCATCAAAATGTTGTATCTATGCATCTGTTTCTGTTTGTTCATTTACTTCGATTTTTTAGACTTAGTCGTTGATAGATATATATTTCTTGCCATTTTCTTATTCAAATATCAAGAAAGGAGTTATTTGAAAAATCTTGGGAACAATGTTAGTGCTGTGTAACTTAGCTATTTTTATTATAATCCAGGAGCAAGCACAGGTACCTCCATTGATTTTTTTTGGTCTGATTTTCTTCTCACTACTAGAGTTCCCTTTATGTGTAAGGGGTATTATGTAAATTGTTATAATTTTATACAAAATACAGTGATGTAGGTATTATTACTCTCCATGTGAGAAGCTATGAGAAGTGAAAGAATTGTTAAAATTCACAAGGTAGGAAGTGACCGAACTGGGACTGGAATCCATGTCTGTCTGTCTGTCACTAAGGTCCAAGGTCTTTCCATGATGTCAGTTAGCCTGATGCCACCACTCTGTGAAATCCACCACCATAACCTCTTTCTGCCGGCACCAAACCAGAATGTCATCATTTTTCCCTCAATACACTGACAAGATTCCGCTAAGGGCAACAATGGAGTACCTCCGCACTGGGATTAAACCGTGTCTGATGACATTAATGGTTCACAGCTGCTTATCTTAGTTTAGCCCAGATAATTTGTCAATTGATGTGCAGCCTTTCAGTTTTCTCCCAGTCCCCAGTGTCAAATGGGTGTTCAAGATGGGCTGTTTCCAGTTCTCTGGAGGTTCTCCTGGCATGAAGATGCTACATAACATAAAAGGCCAATATTACACAGGATTCCTGGAGTTCAGGTTGGGTCGGGAGAAAAATGGCTGCTTTCCAAGGTGGGGGAAAGACAGACAGTTTCTGAAAAAGCACTTCCTAGGCCTGAAAATAATTGAGGTTTCGATTGTGCCCATTCAAAGACCTACGCCCAGGTTAGGTCTGCACGCCCACGAAGCAACCTTCTCTCGTTACGCCCACGCAGAGCGCTCACCACCTCCTCCTCCCACCTCCGAGGGCGGCCCAGAGTCCCAGGTGGTACCTAGTAGTCTGGATTGTTTTCTGTGTTGTTGTCCAGCCTCTCCAACAAAATGGTAACTTCCACACCTTTTTTTTTTGTATCCACATCCTTCATGTATCTGCCGAGTGGGGACCACGTGGTGACCATTCTCTTCTTTTTGCATTGTGACAAAATGCACATAGCGTCAAAGTTACCATTTATAAGCACACAGGTCGGTGGCGTGGAGCGCATTTATGTTATTGAGCCACTATCACCACTATTAGTCTCCAGAAGCTTTTCATCACCCCAAACTGAAAACCTGTTCCCAGTAAACAATAATTCCCCATTCTCCCCTCCCCCGACACCTGGCAATCACCAATCTACTTTCTGTTATGAGTCCGACAATCTTATGTCCGTGGAATAAATCATACCGAATTTGTCCTTTGTGACTGACTGTTTTATTTTACTCCGCATGATGTCTTCAAGTTTCATCTATCTCATAGCATGTGTCAGAACTTCACTCCTTTTGAAGGTTGAACAATGCTTCACTGTACGCAGATGCCGCATTTTGCCTGTCTGTTCATCCTTCAGTGGGCGTGTGGGTCGTTTCCACGTTTTGGCTGCTGTGAGTAACGCTGCTGTGAATGCCGGTGTGCAAATGTTTGTTCAAATTCCTGCTCTCAATTATTTTGGGTGTATACCGGCAGTGGAATTGTTGAATCATATGGTAACCTTGTATTTAATTTTTTGTGTGTGAAACCACTGTATTATTTTCTATAGTGTTACTCCATTTTGCATTTCCACCAGCAATGTATAAGGATTCCAATTTCTCCACATTCTCCCCATACTTATTATTTTACCATTATCCTCTGACTTAATCTTCATGCAGATAAATATTACTCAATCTAGCATCTGTGTTGCACTTTACAGTTAACGTTTTTTAACATAATTACTCCTTTTAACCTTTTTAGTAATCTTTGGTTTAAGTATTGTATTTATATTAAAAAAAGAAATGAAAGCTTAGAGATGTTACATCACTCTCCCAAGATCGCAGGCTAATATGTGGAGAAGTCAAATAGACAGCTTTACTCCTGATTCTTTTTAGTATTTGGGGAATTAAATAGTCTGTGTTCTTTGAAATTCTCCCCTGCGTGTTCTGTCCACTCTGAATCATAGCAAAAGGCAAGCTCGCTCGCACATTGAGAAAAGATTCCAGAAAAGGAGACCTGCTGGTCTCCCATATTTCTTAAGGTATCAAAGAAAAGAAATGGTTTAATAGGCAGCAGGAAGGATTTAGCTTAGGTATTAACTGGTGGCTGACCTTGGTGAAACATTGGAAAAGATTACCAAAGGGTATTTTGAGCGAACTCAAGTCCTGAAAATGCTCTGGGTTGAATTTCTTCCCAGGACCTGCCTGTGGGCACAGGAAGTAATTCCATTAATCTTTGTTAAGTATCTGAAAACAGGAAATACACGAGTGACTTCATAGAGTTTCTTTGAGTTCTCTAATTCTAGAACAAGTATTCTACCACGTGGATTTGTGTTACCCAAGAGAGCTGTTCCTTGGTGTTTGGGGATGGCTCTTGTTTCTTGACCCCTTCATCCTTGGTCCCTGGAGAATGCAGCTCCCCGCCCTTAGTTCTGTTTCATACCCTCAGGGAAGAGGACAGAGGCGGCCCCATGTCCTGAGCCACATCTGGGGCAGTTAGTGTGCTCCACCACTGTTGATTTGGTTCTCCTCTGCTTCCCAGGGAGACCTGAAGGCGTTGCCATTCTGGCCTGAAGTTAAAGGGGACGATTTTAACCTCCAACCTTAGGCTGGAACATAAGAAAGGGACATGGTGACTGGTTTCAGATAGGAAGCTGAAAGAAAAATAGTGAGGGGGAAAGAAAATTGCCTGGCTAAGTAAGTGTCTAGATGCTGCCACTAGTCAGTGATTTATTTGCCTTAGATCAGCATTCCAGGGTGGGGGGCGATATTTATTTATTTATGTTTCTTCCTCTGTATTTACTCACGTACATTTATCTCCAAGCATGACTTTGAACTACATCTTACAACTTATGAGAAATCATATTTTTATTATTAGTTCAAAATATTTTAAAATTTCCATGATAATTTGCTCCGACAGTTGGATATTTTAAATATGTATGCATATTTTAATTTTAATTTTCCCTCTTTTTATTGTTATTCTGATGCCCTGTGATTTCACTCATGCTAAGCAGTCCCTCCCCTCTCCTGCAGAACTGTAACTGCACATCTTTCCGTGACCTTGCACATGAGACTAATTCAGCCCCCTTCGTGGGTTTCGTATCCCTGTGTTTTGGTTGCCTCACTGTGCAGAAGACAGATTCAGAACTTCCCACCTCACTGTTCTTAGAGAGCTCACTAATAAACCTTTGGAACTGCAGCCTGCATTCCATGCAATTTAAAGGCCTTCTTAGGAGAATGTTGAAATTAAGGAAAATTTATTCTAGCAATCAACAAAATGCTGGCTGGAAAATTAAGGTGATGTGTTATGCAAACAAAAGTGGTGATGAGTTAGTGTCACATGCATCTGAAACTAAACAAACACATCATCAAGGAAAAAAAGCAGAAGTACAGCCTGTCATCTACATCCTTTTTCTTTTCTTTCCCATCCTTCGAAGTCCCTTTGTCAATGGCCCTTAGCTCTTACTCTAAGTAATGATGGGTGACAAACTGGGTTGAGAGAGGGACAGTCAGTGCAGCAAAGCCCAGCTGTCCCGACAGGCCGGCACTGCTGACCTGGAGCAGCGATCGCTCTCTCCTCCCGATGCAGGCGATTTAGTCTTTGGAACCTCAGAGCAGAGAATGCAGAGCAGGGTGAGCACTCAGTGTTGGTCCCCTTGAGCCCCCAGTCACGATGCAATGCTGAGACTAAAGCCGAAAGAGGTGCCAATTATTTTTCTTTTACATTTGAGGTGGACAATGAAGAATGCAATGGGAAGCAAGTGGAAAAAGGCAGGGGTGTTCCCATTAACCCCAGGTCTAGGGAGCCATTACTGTAAGCAGACTTGCCTTCAGGTGCCCCATACGGTCTGCAGAGTTTACAGAACATCTTAAAATGACTCTGAACCAGGTATTATTTCCGTAAATACAGAGTGCAGGCTGACAACCTAGCTTAGTATTTAGCTGATCCTCAACTTAACTTCCTTCTGAGCCTCAATAACTTCACGTCATGTTGAAAACCATCCTCCAAAGATATGCCTGTTTAGTTCCGCAGGGCAGCTGGAAACTTCCATCAGCACGTTAATCAGTGCAGATCCACACGGACCTGCAAACCACCATCACTCTGTTTGACCCACTCTAGGGTGCTTTTTCTGAAATCCAATGGCCTGATTGAGAACTCAGGGATAATATCACACACCTCTGGAATCCCTCCACTGACTGTGGGCTGTCGCCTGCGAGTGGCGGTGGCAGGATCTGGCCAATTAGGCGCGTCGAGTTTTCTCGGCCCTGCCTGGGTCTTCACGGGCAAGGCCATGCTGTTCGAGTGTGCTTTGATGTTTTATGTAGTAAGTCGCAAAACCTTAGATTTAAACATCAAAAGAAAAGATCCATAGTTCCCCTTTTTATTCTGTAAAATTTAACACGTTAGTTTTATTTTTAATCCCCAAAGAACTTGGTGAACAAAGTGCACTGTGGTGGGATTATGACAGTGTTCCCCTTTTTCAGTAGCTTCATATAACTGGGCAGGTTTTCCTCAGTGGAAGTGGATTATATGTATGGATCCCATAAATGTCTGGAAGAAGCTGCCAGGTGCGGCGGGCACTGGGGGGCCTCCCAGGGGCTCTGTGACGTGGGATCCCAGGTCATCCCTCACCTCTACCTGGAAGTGAAACCCAGTTTCCGGGCTGTGGGCCACAGGGAGGTTTACGACTCCATGAAGGATCTGAACTCATCATCACTGACATGCATCTCTAGGGATGTGCCTGCGGGATGATTTTGCTATTAGTTTTGTTGTATTAAAAATCCCATATTTGGAGCTGAAATGCTCCAAATCTCCTAAATCTCTACTTGAGGAGCTGGAGGGAAGGCAGGTGGCCCGCCTGGAGGGGAGGGGATGGGGGCGGGGGGACATGATTAACCCTCCCCTGGCTTCTGCATCTTCGGTGTTTTCCTCCGTGTGACTCACTAATGTGCTCTTTGTTCTTTGTGCCGCAGTCAGAGGCATCCCTGCCACGCGGCACCTAGGTTTACAACTCTGGGCAAAGGTTTCAACAAATGTGATTTCTTCACTCCAAAGTCCCTCTCTGCATGTTCCTGAAATAAAGAACAGTGTATTTCTCTCTGCTGGTCTCTAGGCCCAGGAGCCTTGGCAACACAGGTAGGCGGAGCCCCAGGAAGGTCATCCCACTGCTCTGGAGATAATGACCGGCTCCCACAGGCCAGAGCTTGGGGTGGGCGGGGGGCTCCAGGGACTTTATCGCTCTCTCTTTTTTCAAACTGATAAGAGTGTCTGCACTGACACAGGCCGCTCTGGAAAAAGAAACTGTGTCTGTCTTTTTGCTGAAGTGGTGTCAATGGACAGATCATAACCCGAAGATCTGGTGAAGACACATTCCTTACCCAGAGAATCCATTGTCACGTTGCAACTGAAACACTCTACTGGGAAAAAGAGAACGAGGACTTTTTTTTTTTTAAAGGGCAAGATCTAGGAATAGGTGTGATATCTAGAGCCTGCAAGGAACATAATACAAGTCCTGATTCCATATCTGGGTCTGTCTGGGACAGGAACCAGAATCTGCAGTAGCTGTGCTGTCCCGCCCCCCTTGCCTGCCCCTCCCCTGAGGACAGGGAGCAGGGGTGCCCCTTGAATCCTCTCAGGGCCCAAAGCCGTCTCTGAGCAGGGTGTGTCCTCAGCATCTCACGTGAGCATGATTGACACAACAGCCCAGGCCCGCCTGGGGCCCCACTGACAACGCCGTCTGAAACACCCCCGGATGGAAGGCGGTGCTGCGGCACGGAACCCGCTCCAGGGAGCCGTGGTGGGTAGGGCATCCGTGGGCAGTCCAGCCCCGGACCCAGCGGGACTCGGTGTTACAGTACGGTCTGACCCACCTCGAGGACTCGCGGCGGAGTTCAGCTGCGGGGCCAACCTTTGCATGACCTAATCTGGAAAGGAGCCAGCTGGCCTGTGGAACACCCGAAAACGAAACACTATCCACCAGAGAAGGGAACGTAGGCCTGCCTTAGAGTCCCTGGTTAAGAGTCGCTTGAAAACTGAAAGCCACACGCGTGCTCACAGCGCCTGGGTTCTCGAGAAGTTCACTGTCTAATGGGGAAAACAGATAGAAGATAAGACTCTTAAAGAAACAATGGACCTGTTACATGGAGCGTGTGTCCAGGGTGCTGTCAGGACACAGAGGAGGCACACCTCACTCTGCCAGACGGCGAGGGCCAGGGAGGGCTGCCACTGTGTCTAGTTATAAGAAATGCCAAGTTCAGTTGATGGATCTCGTCTTGGAGGTGACACTCGCCCTCCAAATAAATTAGATTCTTCCCAGAACCGTTCCAAAGGGCTCGGTTCTTCTCACAAAGGCTTTATATACTTATTCATCTGCCTCCTCGGGGAGGGGGAGGGGTCGGAAATGGGTCAGATACAGACCAGTGGCACTGTCACCCCAGGGCCCCCTGCCGAGTCTCCTGAACGAGTTACTGAATTAGCATTCCTCCCTACACGTTTTTCCTGTAAAAAGCCGGTTGTGTCCTGTCTTCCACGCTGAGCCTTTTTTTTTAAGATTTTATTTATTTATTTATTTTTAGAGAGGGAAGGGAGGGAGATAGAGAGAGAGAGAGAAACATCAATGTGCGGTTGCTGGGGGTTATGGCCTGCAACCCAGGCATGTACCCTGGCTGGGAATTGAACCTGCGACACTTTGGTTCGCAGTCCGAGCTCAATCCACTGAGCTACACCAGCCAGGGCTCACACTGAGCCTTTACTTGCCTTTATGTAATTCTTAACAGACCTCTGCCTGACCACCTAGACAAGCTGTATAACTTCATGCAGCATTATTCGTCCTGGAAGGTAAAAGCATAATTGCCTTAGATAATTTGTGGTGGGGGAGGGGGGCTTACATTATACAAAGTTTTACCTCCCTCGTTACTCACAATTTCCCCTTCCCCGTCTTCTGCGCACTTCAGGGGTTCCCCTGGACAGTACCTGCTTAAGCAGCATAACCTGGCGATTACTTTCAGTATCAAGTCTCGCTTCATAGCTAAAACCCTACAAATATGTTCAGTTCCTCTAAAGTTATCTGAGTTGGATGAGCTAAAAAAAAAATAGAAGACTGGGCAGTAGCTGGGGGCTATGTAGAGAGCTCCAGGCCCTAAAAGTGGCTTAGCACTTTCATCCAGGGTCTGACCAGCCTGACTCATCATGAAATTCTACTGGATGTGGGAATCCTGTTATCCTTTTATCTTTTCTCATCGACCATGTCCACAGGTCCATTATTCCTCCGGAGAGGTCCGAGGGGCTCAGGGATGCCAAGGACGGGCCCTTTCCTCCGCTGGCTGTGTGTTCTCGCTTGTGGTCCTGCAGCGGGTCTCCGGCGGTGGGGTGGGGTGTTGTGGAGGCTGGGCCCACGGATTTTCAGCCTGCCTTTGGGCACAGTGTAGAGTGCTTTCAATTATCTGGAAAGTGTGGATGGTGTTAGCCAAAGGAAAGATTCTTTTGAAATGTAATAACATTATCCAAAGCCACTTCCAGTTCAAAAATAAATATTAGGCACCAATTGATATGATAATACAGATTTTCTTGTTAGATTTATTAACATGGTAAGGTGGGGCAAGGTAGGTTTATTCTTATAGTATTATTTGTTAACTGTGGTATTATTTTCCATACAGAAGACTGTAGACTTACTCTGCCACACCCTGAAGAGTGAACACATTCCTGGGTAATCTCACCACAGACAGAGCTGCTAGATTTCAAGACCAGAGTCCATACCTAGTTCTATCAGAAAGCCTCCTTGGAGGTACGACTAAACCGAAGATTATGTCAGTGATTCTTGTTGCAATTCTTTCCCGATTAGACTTAACCACCGGTGATCCACTAGATGATTACAACATATTACTAAGTAGCTGCTGTTAAATTCAATGCTAGGATTGAATTATTGCTAAGGGTGAGTTCGTGCCCTGTAATCCTAGCCTTGTAAATGATGTCAGAGAAATATCTATGCTTAGAGAGGAGGGTTCAGTGTGATAACACTCCAGACAGTGATTAATTGGATCATGTCCTTCCCTATCTTAATACTGATCGCTCTGAATCACTACTGCTTGTTTCTGTGCTTGCAACACAATACGCACACGGTGAATAATTGTTAACTGACTGACCAGTCTCCAGGAGACAGAATTCCACAAGTAGAGGGGTTGTGTCTACTTATCTCCAGCTCCCAATATGGTGGATCCAGTGTGAGGTAGGCAGGAGTGAGGGCAAAGCTATCGATGTCAAATGTGTGTCCTCTGAGAATACATAAGGCCTCTTCCTGTAGTTCCTCATGTCTGTGTCTTCTCCCAATGGCTATGTTTTACTATTTTTAAGTTGCTTAAGAGCAGGGGCTGTGCTGTTTTTGCAATTTATGAGAGTGATGGAAAGTGGAAAGAAAAGTATCTTAACGCTAAAATTCATTCACTTGTACACTTTTCCAAATCCAGCAGAACTGCACTGACCTCAGAGTGGGCCACTTCAAACCACTTAGGATGAATTCCACTTCCAGGTAGGAAGTGAGCTGGGAGCAAAGAGTTGCTGATGATACGACGTGCCGCACTGCGCACTTACGGGGCTGGTGCACCTGTGTGCTCAGCTACTTCCAGTGAACACTGGTGAACCGAGACAGCTGCCAAACATTTTCTAGGTCATTTGTTCTGTGCGGAAACAGAAAGTGTGTAATACTGAACAAGGTATAATCATTTGCAAACTGGATTTATGCAGAATGAAAGAAGTAAAAAAAAAGGGGGGGGAAGGCTGGAAATTAATGCATGTCTTAGGTGCTTAATGACCCCATTAATTGAGAAATAGGTATTTGGGGAAAATAAACAGAAGAGGTAGCGCCTTGGAGCCATTAATCTGCTCTGGGAGGACTGCTAATGTTTACCAGCTGATTTTCTCCTGAATTAGGAGCTGAAAGTCAGTGTACTTTCACAGTTCTTAAATCTGGTGTAGCATAAAAACCACGTGGAAAGCTTCTGAATAACACAGATGCCCGGATTCTCTTCATACTTCCTAACTCAGGATCTCTGAAGCAGGACTCAGGCATTTAGATTTTTTTTTTTTAAAGCTGGACAGGTGATTATTTAAATTGTTTTTAAATCCTCACCCAAGGGCATTGATATACAAGGGAGAGATTGCCTCCCATAGGTGCCCAGAGCAGGGACCCTACACACCTGGACTGGGGATTGAATCTGCAACTGAGGTATGTGCTCAAACCAGGAATCGAACCCACAGCCTTTTGGTGTATGAGATGATGGTCCAATCAACTGAGCCAGGGCTGGACAGGTGATTCTTTTCTTTCTTTCTTTTTCTTTCTTTCTTTCTTTCTTTCTTTCTTTCTTTCTTTCTTTCTTTCTTTCTTTCTTTCTTTCTTTCTTTCTTTCTTTCCTTTCCTTCCTTCCTTCCTTCCTTCCTTCCTTCTTTCTTTCTTTCTTTCTTTCTTTCTTTCTTTTTTTGATAAAAAGCTAGCCAGATTTGGACATCATTGCTTCAGAACAGGTTCTCAACCTTGGCACTACTGACATTTTTGGATGGCTAAAGTCACGGAGACCATCCTGTGTACACAGCTGTGGACCACATATATCATGGCGGTCCCATAAGATTATAATGGAGCTGAATGTCCTGTAAGAAATGGAAGGACTTTTGGTTCAGGAGGAATTCATTTTTCTCCGATGGGAGCAGTCTCTGCAGGGCTTCGCCACAGATGCCCCCTCACTTCCAGCACCTCAGTGTTGAGTGCACGGGTTATATCCCAATCAGTTGGCCTCTGACCTGGCTCAGCACAGAGGAGGAGCTTGACCCCCCAGTGCTATGCATGCTGAGGGTGCTCCGGCCTCCCAGATCTAGCCTGACGGTCGTCAGAGACACTGCTGTGCAGTCTTTGTCACGAGCCTAAGACCTTGTACAAAGATGCTGGTCCACGGAACTACCGTAATAAATATTAAGTGCCACGGACACTTCAGTAAACGGTGTCTGAGGTAGTGTGCAGCCAGCCTGTCCTTGCATGTTGGAAATATTTTCAGGTTGTCATGAGGTAAAATATTGATTTGTTTTATTTATTCCATCGATTCAATGCCAGAAAGAGACCTTTGTGCCAGATGGGGTCATGGAATTGAAAACAAAGTTTCAGAGTCAAAATATTGAGTCCTCAGTTCTAATGCTCTCCATATTAAGCACCCTTTTTTATGAAAATGAATGCGGCCAAGTTCTCCTAATCTGCTCACTGCTCCAACACACGATAGCCCAACCCACATCGCGGGGACGACCGCCTGTGCTCCTTCACTGCTCCATCCTGACTGCTTGTTCCTGCTGGTCCTCAGACAGCTCTCCCTCCCTCCTGACAGTCTCTATCGTGGTCGTGGTGATCAACACCTGCGCCGCCCAGTGTCTCCTTGGTGTTTCCGACCCATCCGGCCGACACCCCTGCTCATGGAGCATCACAGGCGGCTCTGATACTCCATTTCTGACCCCGTGGGAAGGAGGCAGGGATGGTGTTTACGGAGCCTCCAGCAGGGGCCAGTGACGTCCTAGGTCTTCAGGTTCACTCAGCACTCACTCACCCACTCACCCAGAGCAGCTTCCAGTTCTGCAAGCTCCACTTATGGGAAGCGCCCTATATAGGTTGTGCCATTTTTAAAAAATCTTTTAAGCCGTATTTGTGTATTTGAACTGTACCCTTTCTGTGTTTAGCTATATCTAGATACATGAATGCCATGGTGTTATAACTGCCTATAGTATTCAGCAACATGCTGTATGGATTTGTAGCCAAGGAGCAATAGAGGCTCCACCATATATGTCTCAACAGATAAATCTTAAAAATACTGATTTTAATATATTAGTATTAAAAATATTAATATAAATCTTTTTAAAAATCTTAAAAATTAAAGAAACCAGTCACCAAAAAGCACATATTATGTGACTCCATTTACAGGATATTTCTCTACACGGAAAATCTATAGACACAGAAGGCAGAGCAGCAGCTGCCTAGGCCTGGGGTGGGATCAGGACTCTGGGATGTGATGGTCCCTGGGTGTGGAGTCCCTCTTTGGTAAAAACATTTCTTTTTGATAAAAACGTTCTAGAATCATATTTTGGTGGTGGCTCAACAATTCTGTGAGTACACTAAACACTATTGAGTTATACACTTCAATTGGATGGACTGTACAACATGTGAACTATGTCTCAAAAGAGCTGTGCACAGCTCTGAGTACACGCAGAGTCACCTCATTCACTCTGGTTGTTGGACGGGAGTCCACTCCTTCAATCTCTTCTGGAGTTCAGAGCTCCTTTTCCAATAATGTTTTATGTGCCTTTCATTCTCTTTCTTGATCTCTGAAACTTATTTTTTAGAAATATGGATATATTGCTTTTTCTCTTTCATTAGTCTTGTTCTGTATAATTTTTGAATGTTTAAAAGGTTCTATTTTTATTTTTTGTCAGTTTCATTGATGTATAATTCACATATAATAAAATTCACTAATTTTAAGTGTATAATCCAATGAACATTGACAAATGGATACAGTGGTAAAACCACCAACACAATAAAAATATAAAATATTTCCATTCACCATTCAACAATAATAATAATAATAATAATTATTATTATTTGCCTTCTTGCATAACTGTTTTTTCATTGGCTTCTGATCACTAATGGCTGTTGGATTTTGTTATATTTCTTTAAATATCTTTGGGCATTATTTTGCAGTTAAGTTACTTGAAATGAATTAGATATTTTCAAGGTTTGTTTTAAAGCTTTGCTTAGATGAGTCCAGAGTAGCCTTTAGTTTAGGATAAATTAATTCCCACTACTGGAGAAAAACCTTTCTGAAGATTCTATTTGATGTTTCAGGATTTAGGAAGGCTTCTTTTTCTGGTTGGCTTGATGATGGACTATTACCGGGCTTAAGTGTGTAGAAAACCTAGATATGCCATTAATATTGATTACGTTTTGTTACAAAGATCTACTTCGATGTCTGCATTCCTCACTACACAGAGCTTTTGAAGGGAGCTTGCAACTACCGTTAATCTTATATTCCCCAGGACCTTACCAGTTACATACATAATTTATACATGCTTGCTAAAAGTATAAATGGAATCACAAATTGGAAAGTAGATTTCAAGAACCTTGGGGGGGTCTGGGATTTCACCCAATGATAAGCTAACAAGTAAGCTTGCCACAGTGTCATGGATGCTTACAGAAGACATGAGACTTTCTGAGCCGGACTCAAAAGCTAATGCTCACAGCAAAAACAGTAGCTCAAGTATCAGCATGTTTGCATTGATTGGTTCCTCGAGCCCTGGTCCCACAGGGTGATGCAGCTGGTCCTGGCTGTACTGCAAACACAGTGGGTCGTGATACAGGAGAGAAACTCTGGGTGTGGGAAAGCTCCCTCTTTCCAGCAGCCTTGGTCCGGGAGCAGAGGTTCCTGAATCTTTCAAGGTTGTGTTTGCAGAGAGTAACCTTGAGAAATGTCTCAGATAAGAAGTGATTAGGGCTTTGCATGCTTGGCATAACCAGTGAGATATTAAGAGTCTGAGGGAGTCATGGAATAGTGTTTTCTAAAGGTAGAGATGGTAGCTAAATGCAGACATGGTACCTTGTATTGTGACAATAGCAAAACAATAAACAGCAGACACAAGAACTCTAACATTTTACCTTGCTGGGTCCATTTGATATTAGGCTGAGTCCCCTCCTTGGCCTCCACTGTGATGCAGACCCTGGCTCGTGATGTCCATGTCATTGTGGATGAAATGAGACATTCACTCGGACTACTGAGTCTGGTGGAGGAAAAGGGACAGCATGGCTTTTTCCTCAAGGGGAACCAAAGCCTCCACTCTTGCTCCCATGAGCTTTTATTGTCTTACTGGGCACATTACAAGAAGGTCCTCATTAACTATACACAGGCTTTTACAGAAAACAAAAGAGCCAATGCTGCTAATCACATCACAGAAGAGGGATATTTGCAAATGAAAAGGCCAAAGTGGTTGAACCAGTTACACTCATCCCTGGAAGGTTTAGCACAGATTTTAGGAAGTTGCTTTGCAGTAAATGTCCTCAATTTAGGGTGAGGGAGTTTTAGCAAAACGCAAGACTCATAGCGGCCTAGGTACATTGCAGGCCTGATTCCCCACGGGAGAACCTATCCGTGGGCGTGGGTCCTGTGCATCTCCCAGTGGGAGCTGGGCCCACACCGCACAGAGTGGCCTCCCACACCACTGTACTGTGATGGAAATTCACAATGAAACCTTGAATTATCCAGTAAAAGTTCAACCACTTAGGAAGAGAGGAAATGCATGAAAATACAATAAATACATTTAATAGAAATTCTATCTAAAACTACTTAAAATAAAGATTTGGTTCCTAAAGGAAATAAAGTCCAGAAATCTAGAAAGTTAGTTATATGGAACAATTCAATCCTTGACAATGCTGGATAAAAAATGCTTAAAATCATTGTGAGATTTAAGGTAATGCTAAGTTGCCAAAGCCGATGTGCATCCATATTACTAAAAATTGTATCTTTCCCAAACTTGCCAGATGCTTACATATATCTCTTTGACTACTGATTGCCATACTTTAAATACATTTTACCTGCCTTGACATTTTTATTTTATTTGTTTTTTAGATTTTATTCATCCATTTTTAGGGAGGGAAGCGGGGGAGAGAGAGAGAGAGAGAGAGAGAGAGAGAGAGAGAGAAAGAGAGAGAGAGAGAAACATCAATGTGCGGTTGCTGGGGGTTATGGCCTGCAACCCAGGCATGTGCCCTGACTGGGAATCGAACCTGGGACACTTTAGTTCCCAGCCCGCGCTCAATCCACTGAGCTATGCCAGCCAGGGCGACATTTTTAGACGCTGCTAAGATCAGCAGCTCTTCCCCTTCATCACCGGCGACGTGACCCTTAGCGATGGCCGTTGGTACTTACGGCAGTCCTTCGTCTCCACGACACTGCTGGTGACAGCCACACGGTCACCCTGACATGATCTGAATCCCTTATTGTTGGACATTTACATTATTTCTAGTTTATGTTGTTATAAGAAATGCTGCGCTAAATAGCCCTATTGCAAGATCTTTGCCGACAGCCACAGTAATTTCCTTCACAGAAATTCCTGGGGGAGGGACAGTGGCTGTGGGAAAGGGGATTGTCAGAGGAAAGGATAAAAAATGCTTTTAAGGCTTCAGGCGTGCGGTTTTCAGATCGTCCCAATGCACATTTCTGCCACAAGTGTGTGGCAGCTCCTATCCCCCACTTCCTCGTTAACACTGAGGACCCATTTGAAAACAACGGTGAGGTTTAATGGCATCCAAGCAGGAAAGACATCTTCCCTCAGGGAGCTGCGGAGGGACTGTGCAAACACAGGCACACGGAGTGAGCGCATCGCTAGGTCTGTGCTGCCTCCTCGTGGCACCTAAGAACCCGACAAGACAGAAAACAGTCCGGTTGAAAACAACCTAACGAGTCATAAATGTTCATTTATTTAGGGCTAAGTTCTAGGTAGTGGGTAGCAGAGATGTAGAAAACCATGGACCTGACTTCAGGACATTGGGGGATATGGCAACTGGAGGGAAAGTATTCTTACCCATAAATACACAGCACATGGCATGACGTGCATTATGCAATCAGAAATGACTTATTAAACTGAACGAGAACTTGAGAAAATTGATGTTAAAATGGAGGATTCGCAGGAGGGATCCTACGCAGCTTCCTTGAAGGGACAATGGAAACTGCTGTATTTTATGTATTTATTGAATAATATCTGTTTCTCCTACAAGATGGGGAAAGCAACGAGGCACCAAGAGATTAAGAGATCTACCCCACGTCTGTCTACTATGGTAATGGTTTCACCGAAAAGAAAATTCTTAATGGTAATTATATGCTCTGGATCTTAGGTTGGTTGGGTGAAACAGGGTTAATTTTACCTAATTTTTTTTTCCATGACCATTTAACCCCTGTATACAGCCCCCTCCCTGCAGTCACCACACTAGACAGTGTCCACGAGTCCTTTCTCTTTTTGTTCAGCCCCTCCACCCCCTCACCACCAGTCCCCCAACAGTTGTCACCCTGCTCTCTGTCAGTCTGTCCCTGTTTTGCTTGTTAGTGCCATTTGTTCATTAGATTCCACCTGTGAGTGAAATTGTATGGTATTTGTTTTTCTCTGTCCTATTTCACTTAGCATAATGTTCATTTTACTTCTGTATTCTTCCCGTGTGCAAAACACTGTGGCAAAGGAGGGACAAAGGAGGGAAGAGTTGCACAGACAAATGCCACAGGCGTGGCTCTGAAAGAGGTTGTTAATCCTCCACTCTGCTCAGGTGTTCCCCGTATTCCCACCCACTCCCAGGGCAGCAAACACCACCAGCACAGTCGTGCATCTGCTCCTTCAAACTTTCGTTTAAGACTCTTGAAGGAAAAGCAAGATGCTCAGTGTTGTTTCTATGAAACTTGATGCTGCAGGAGACACAGACACCAAATAGTCACAGAAAGACATATACTTGCACACTATAGTAAGTAAGGGAAAAAGTCTGGGCTGCTATGAGAAAATACATCTTGGTAGTTCAATGGTACTTACTTTTTTTTGTTCTCATATCCTTAATGTTCTCATATCTCCAATGATGGATGGATAAATTGAGGACTTGACTGGCTTCTTCGATCTAAATGTAAGGACACAGAAGGTTAGAAGGTAAAGTGATAGAAAGTGATAAACCAAGGCAAAGGCCAACTACATGAAAGTTGGTGAGGTTAAATCAATACCAGGCAAAATAAGACATGAAGGCAAAATTTTTCTGGAGAGGAAGCAGGTTATGATAAATTGATAAAATGGTAAATTCATCAGGGAGAAATTTGAAATCTTTATGTACTTTATAACTTACATTCAAAATATATGAAGAAAAAACTGGCAGGCTTACAAGAAGGTGACAAAAATCACTTTCTGTAACTGATACGGCGATGAAAACGTCAGTAAGCATATAGAACACTTGGACACAATGAACAATTTGATCTAATGGATATATATTTAAAAAATGGCCAGACACTAAGCCATGAAGCAGTCTCAAGAGATTCTAAGTAACTGGTATGGGACAGACCACATTTTCTGATCATCATGCAATTACTGAAAGTAAGCTCTAAATGAGTATTAAAAAGCTAACAATATACTTCCATATATCTGGAAATTAAAACATTGTTTTTGATCCACTGACCACAAACAAATCTGTATAGGAATGAGAAAAACTTAAAACTGAAAGTAATGAAATTGTGCCATAAAAACAAGGGATACAAGTAAAGCAGTCGTTACAGAAAGAGGTTAAACTATCGACAGTAAACACTCAACAGAAAACGGTGAAAATAAGCACTGTAATATAACTAACTCAAAGAAATTTTCAAAAATGAAAGAATACAGATAAAGAAATATGAAGTAGAAAACAATTAGAACAAGAAAAACCAACAGAAGAGATGAACAAGATTTGTCAAGAAGACAAGTGAGAAGACATAAAAAAATACAGAGTAAAGGAAGAAATGATCACAAAGTTAAAAAATATATGCTTGTATTATTCAAGCTGTATATCAATAAATTAAAAAAACTAGGGGAAATAGCTACATAGATAGAAAAATAAAATGGCAAAATTCATACAAGGAAGAGAAAACCTGACTAGACCTGTGAACATGGAAGAATTTATATGGAAGTCAAAGATGTTGTCTTCTCCAAAATGCTCATGCCCAGATGACTTTATGGCTGAGTTCCTCTTCTTTCAAGGGACTGTAATTACTGTGTAATATAAATTGCTACAGAACACAGAAAAATAGTGAGAGCTGCACAGCTCATTTACTAAGGACTAGTGCAATTTTTTTCTTTATTTTTAGTCATTGCTGACACTATTACAGATGTCCCCATTCTCCAGCTTCCACCCAGCCCCACCCCCTTCCCTCTGGCCATCACTGCCCTGTTGCCGGTGTCTGTGGGTCCAGCATGCACGTCCTCTGGCTGATTCCTTCACCTTCTTCCGTCCAGTTCCCTCTCCCCTCTGACAGCTGTCAGTCTGTTCCACATGCCCATGCCTGGGTTTCTGTTTTGTTGCTCTTTTTGTTGTTCACTAGATTCCACATGGGAAACCATATGAGTTCCCTCTTTATCTTTTGAACTCTCAAGTGTACAGGAAAGGGACAAGAAGAGTAGAAAGGACATGCGCTCCCTCCCCCCAGTAACTTGAGGGTAAAGTGCTGATGACAGGCCGTGTCATCCCCAGCACTTCGCTGTCTGTTTCCTACAGGCAGGAGCTTTCCCCCGCATAACCCCCAAACTCCCACTGGGTTCAGGAAATTAGCATGATAAATCACCACTGTCTAACGCATAGACTCCATTCAAATTTCTTCCAAATAGAAAAACAGAATGAAATGCGATTACATTCCTAAACAGCTGCTTAACAGGTGTTCCCTAAATGGCCGTTACTTTCGCTAATCTGTAAACTCACTGAGGGCTCCAGTTTTTCTACCTTGGGCAGCTGCAATCCGTGCTCTGCAACCTTTGCCCAACAAGACAAATGGGGTGACCCCATCGTGATGTGCCACACTCACATGCAAGCTACATCCTCTATACCATCCTAGCCCATGCACGCCCCCCCCCCCCCAAAAAAAAAGGCTCTAACCAAGGCATTAGCCTATTCCTGAGTGACACGGCTGTGAGGTCGCCCACCTGGACCTTGGAGCTCAGATGGGGCACAGCCCTTCCGGGGCCCCACACAGCAGCCTCACCCTCCCGGGCTTGACTGGGTCGAGGAGTTGGGGGTGGGGCGGGAGGAAGTGCGATCGGCTGTGAGCTCAACCTCTGTGCATGCGCCCTGGGCCTGTAAGGGGCCAGACCGGACCTCAAGTTTGCCGCCATCTTCGGCCCTGGCACCTTCTTGGAGCTTTGGGAGGACCAGGCTGACCCACGCTGGGGACTCAGTGTAAGTCCAAGCTCTGCCTATTTAGGGTGCGGGCGTTATCGTTCCTCTCTGCGGTCCCTTGAGCCGCGTGGCTTTGGCCTCAGAAGAGTGGCCCGGGCTCTCCACCCCCCGTGTCCGGGATGCCCTTGGCTCCTGCCGGTCTCGCTGCCTTCTAACGGCCTCTGCGGCTCAGCCCGGGTGGGTGGGGGGCGCCGAGTTCAGCGCGGCTTTGCCCCAGGTCAGCCCCAGGGCCCCGTTTTATACTTGCGGAGAGCCAAGGGCATGAAGTTGGGGTGTGGACGCGCTCTTCCGAAGGACTTTGTTTTTGCTGAACCACCTCATTGTTGAAATACTTCGGTACACGTTCAGAAATAACTTTTTACCTTTTGGAATTTTAAAAATGAAATAGGAGCCCAGGGCAGCATGTAAGCTAAAAAGAGGGTCACGTTAATCCCACGTCAGTTTTGCCATGACTGTCTTCTAACTGACCCTTCACCGGTGCATCTGTTGGCCCCACGCACGCACCCCCCTCCCCCGCACCCCGCACAGGTACCCTTCTCGGACCCCAGACACGTTACTCCCACCCTGCCCAGCCCAACCGGTGCCAATAGATTCAGCTTGCTGCTTTTTATTAGTAATTAAAAGAATAAAAGAGCCTTATCGTGTATTCTGATGTTTCACCATTAATACACATTTGGGTTGTGTGGCGTGTATGTGCGTGTGTTTCACGGCTTCCCTTAGAGTATAATTGAAGTGCAACAATCTGCACGTTAATTGCAGAATTTGGTGACTTTTAACATATGCCTGCGTGCAGGAAAGCACTGTAATCAAGACAGACATCTCCGTCACTCCCCGACGTTTCTCCTGGGCTCCACCTCACAGCACTGAACTGCTTTCTGTAATTATAGGTTGGTTTGCATTTTCTAGGATTTTGTGTGCGTGGTGCTAACCAAGGAAGAGGTTCAAGCGATCATAAAGCGCCAAGGCACTTATTGGAACAAAAAGAGTTGCAACCTAAGAGACACAGATTCAGTGGCAACTCAAACAGCACTGGGGAGGAAACAAAGAAAGGCAGGGATTTCTAAGGGAAAAAAACTGGAAAATGTAATTCCTTTATGCAAATAAAGAAGGATTGATGGCTATGTTAACAGGGATTGGTTAGCTCCAATATGCAAATGAGGGAGGTGAAACCGAGGAGGAAGGGGGTGGAGTCTCTCTGCGTCCTTGCCGCAGTGGTTCTGGGATGTTTCAGGCTCAGCCTTAAATGGTTTAGCAACAGGTTGAGCGACTTCATAATAACAGCTCTGAGGCACTAGGTGTGGCAAGGCCCTGCTTCCTCAGTCGCCTTCTGACCCCTATTTTAAGTGTCTCTCTTAGTGACCCTTACTCCATTTCATTTTTCCCCACTATCAATGGAGTGCAATTCTCCGCTTTCTTTCCCTCGGAATAATTATTTCGAGCTTCCTCTATGATGTGGTGTGTATTAATACTCTGTTCCTTTTCACTGCTGAGCCGTTTCCATTGTAGAGCACACAGCCGTTATGTGGTTCTCTTTGTACTTCCGTAACAGACTACGGTTGTTCAGATTTGGGTATTTTGCATACTTTTTTTTTTGTTTTAAATGAGTGTAGCAAGCTTGACACTTTAAAGAAAGCAACTGACAATGTTTATCAATGACAAACTTAAAGGCAGACTTAGGAAGCTGGGAAACGAGTCCTTGTACCTGAGAGCTCGAGGGCTTCCCTGGTACCTGAGCTTTCTGATGAGCTTGGTGGTGATATCAATTAGGTCTGTGATGTTGGTAATGCAACACGTCAATATATGGAAGTTCGGCATAACTCTGAACCCATATACAAATCAATGCAATATCTTTAAAATCATTCACTTTACAAATTCTGCTAACATGCAAGGTAGACCAAGGGATTTTAAGGTAACAGAGTACCAAAAGTTCATTTACATGGTTTAATATTCCATTTTTTTAAAAGATTTTATTTATTTATTTTTAGAGAGGGAAGGGAGGGAGATAGAGAGAGAGAGAAACATCAATGTGCGGTTGCTGGGAGTCATGGCCTGCAACCCAGGCATGTACCCTGACTGGGAATCGAACCTGCAACACTTAATATTCCATTTTTAAATAACTTGTAAGAAATGACCACTCACAGAGTTTTGTGAATACCAGATAATAATATTCTCAGTTATAAGAAAAAGCTATTAAAATATTCTTCTTTTCTCTAACTACCGAGTTTTTCAAACTGTAAGATGCACTGGACCATAAGATGCACCTAGGTTTTAGAGGAGGAAAGTAGGGAAAAAATTTTTGAAGCAAAAAAATGTGGTAAGATATTTAATAACATAACATAGGCCACTGCCCCCCTCCTCGAGCCAGGTAAGCTATATTTGGACTATAAGATGCACCCCCATTTCCTTCCAAATTTGGGGGGGGAAGTGTGTCTTACAGTCCAAAAATATGGTATATGTCTGTGTGTGGCCAGATTTTATTACATATTTACTCAAAACAACCTACTGCAGCACATTGCACACAGAAGCAGCTATGAGAATCTGTAACTGGAGAAGATACTGGCATTTGGGCTCCATGTCACTACCAAATCCAATAAGCAATGATAGTGATTAAATCTTTTATGGGCGCTTTATTCAGATGTCCGGAGATCCAAGAAGATGGCAGGTTCACACCCTAACAAACCATCTTCCCTTCTCTTTCCTGGCCAGATCTTTTATAAGGGGGTGGGGGAGGACAAAGAAGGTGCTTTGGTGAGGGCTTTGAGATTCAGAGCCTGCAACATTCCTGTCCTTGGCAGTTAACTGTTCCCAAGCTGCAGTGGTTGTCTGCTCCCCTGGAACAAAAGGCCCGGATGCCTCCAACTTGTCCCTAGGCGGTAATCTCTAGCCCCAGGAGGTCAGCTGTTTTTCCCAGGAACCAGGATGGGCCTTATCTGTAGTTTCTGAAACAAAAGCTTTAGCATACACATTACTTGCTAAGCTTATAACTTTTCATCTTAAGCTAAAATTTTTCAAGTCTTGAGTCCCCTATCAAATCGAGCAATTTTTCTGTTGATCAGACATTGAGGTTTTGAAAAATAAAATTACTTTCATAAAATATTTAACATTTAATGGGTTTATTTTTAAAATGAATAAATATTTTAAAAATTTGTTTTTATTTCAAGTATGGTAAATGTTGACAGGTTAGAAGCCACATAAACAAAGACTCTTTGAAGTCTGTCTGAGCTCGGGCTGCTATAGCAAAACACCTTAAGCTGGATGGCCTGTAAACAACAAAAGTTTATTTCCCACAGTTCTGCAGTCTGAGAAGCCTAAAGTCAAGGTGATGGCAGACCTTGTGTCTGCTGAGAGCCTGCTTCCGAGCATCCTATAGATGCCTGTGTACTCCTTGTGTACTCATGTAGTGGAGAACAGAGAGAAAGATCTCTTCTGACTTCTATAAGGGCACTAATCACATTCATGAAGGTTCTATCTCATGACCTCTTCTGATGCTAATTACCTCCCAAAGGCCCCACTTTTTAATACCATCACACTCGGGGTAGAGTTTCAACCTAGGAGTTTAGGGTGGGGCACACAAATTCAGTCCATAATAGGATCCTTAATATTTAGGAGTTTAAGAGCCCTGAGACCAAGTATTTGAAAAGCAATAGTTTAATAAAACCTTTTTTTGGTGCTAGAGAAAGAAAGGTTAAGGAGGCACCTAGAATCTTCTAAATTAGGGAAAGTTTGCAGATTTAAATGAAGTGGGCAGGAAATGCTTCACCTACAAGGAAACATTCTGACAAAAGCTTGAAGGAGGTGAAGGAGCAAGTTGTTTCTGGAAGCAGTAAACCCCAAACCCAGAGTCAAGGCCTTGAAGGAATGGTATGGCCCTGTCACTGTGGTATAATGTGTGTAATGGGGATAAGAGAAGAGAAAATGTGTGTGCATTGGGCAGGGGGTCGTAGTGGCATCGGCAGTGGTTAGATCTTGTAGGACTTCATAAGCCATTGGGATGGCTTTAGTTATCACCCTGAGTGAAGTTACGAGCTACTGATTTTTTTTGAGCTGAGAATAGTCAAGGAGTGGGGCAAGGGGCATTGGGTAAGGTAAGATAAAGAACAAAAGCAGGAATACAAGTTAGGAATCTGGTATTACAGATTATAGAGGAAGGTAGTTTGGGCTAGAGAGCAGAGCTGGAAGAAAGTGTCAGATATTTAGTCTGAGCAAATCTTTTGTGTGGTAGGTTATATTGATTTTAAATTTGTTATAGCTGCATTTTTTGCCTGTGATTTTGAAAGTTTTAATTTTTGATAGTTTCTAGGTCATGAATATCTTTTATCTTGAGTTTTTAATTTGAAAAATGAACATATTAATGTGAAGATCAGTTAAACTAATGTAATGAAACCTTTTAAAAATATTGAATATATAATAATTTTCTCTAAATTGTTGAAGTCTGATCTTCATGTACACAAGTGTAGGAACTCTATCCATGACACTGAGAACTTCATAGTTTTATTGAGCAATCACTGGAGAGGCAAGTGAAGGAGACTGATTGAAATCCATGCAATAGTTTTGTGTATGGTGTAAGTTGGTGATCAAGTTTCATTTTTTTACATGTAGCTGTCCAGGTCTCTCAACACCATTTGTTAAAGAGGCTGTTTTTACTCCATTTTATGCCTCTGTCCCCTTTGTCCATAATTGACCATAGATACTTGGGTTTATTTCTGGGTTCTCTCTTCTGTTCCATTGGTCTATATGTCTGTTCTTACGCCAGTACCAGGTTGTTTTTATTACAGTGGCTTTGTAATACAGTTTGATATCAGATATTGTGATCCTTCCTACTTTGTTCTTCTTTCTCAAAATTGCTGCAGCTATTATTAGGTGTTATTTATGGTTCCATACAAATTTTTGAAATATTTGTTCTGTATCTGTGAAATATGTCATTGGTACTTTAGTAGAGATAACATTGAATCTATAAATTGCTTTGGGTAGTACGCACATTTTGATGATGTTAGTTCTTCCAATCCATGAACATGGTACATGCTTCCATTTGTTTGTGTCTTCCTTAATTTCTTCAGTGTTGTGTAGTTTTCTGAGTATAGGTCTTTTACCTCCTTGGTTAGGTTTATTCTTAGGTACTTTATTTTTCTTGTTGCTATATCGAATGGGATTTTTTCCTGATTTCTGTTTCTGATATTTCATTGTTGGTGTACAAAAATGCCTTTGATTTCTGAGTATCGACTTTGTATCCCACTGTTTTGCCGAATTCACTTGTGAGGTTCACTGTTGGTGGAGTCAATAGGATTTGCTATGTACACTATCATGTTATTTGTAAACAATGATAGTTTTGCTTTCTCCTTTTCAATTTGGATCCCTTTTATTTCCTTTTCTTGTCTGATTGCTGTGGCTAGGACTTCCAGTACTATGTTGAATAGGAGTGGTAAAGCAGACATCCTTATCTCATTCCTGATCTTAGTGGGAAAGCATGGATGGAACTGGAGAGCATTATGCTAAGTGAAATAAGCCAGGCATTGAAAGACAAATACCATATGATCTTACCTTTAAGTGGAACCTAATCAACAAAACAAACAAGCAAGCAAAATATAACCAGAGACATTGAAATTAAGAACAATCTGACAGTAACCAGAGGGGAGGTGGGAGGGAATAATGGGGGGACAGGAGTGAAGGATTTTCAGGAACAACTATAAAGGACACATGGACAAAACCAAGGGGAGGGGGTGGAATCAGGGGAGGGAGGTGAGGATGGCTGGGGTGGGGGGTGGGAAATGCAAACAACTGTACTTGAACACCAATAAAATAATTTTAAAAAATAATAAAATAATAATAAAAAAAGAAATCCATGGAATAGGTTATCTGTGTACCTGAATAAGAATTTTTTCCATAGTGAGACCCTTTGGTGAGCATTACATGGGACCTACAAGTTTTCTTTTCATATGTCAGTTTTTAGAGGCTCATCCACACACTTCTTCTTCAGACATCCTTGTAAGATAATCTTCTGCAAGACTAGAGCATTACTAATCATCCTGCAGAAACTATGAGGTATTGCCAGTTAATGTGCAGAGATTAACTCAAGTAATTTCTCCTACAGGGAAAGTAGATGCACCAGTAGTTTCATCAGCTGTGAATATTTCCTCGTGTTTCTCAGGTTAGTTCTCCCCGGGATGGGATGCAATGTGTTAGCCGTCTATTTCTGGAACTTACTAGCATTAAGTCAGAGCATGTGCAAACAAGGCTCAGATTTTTTTCGCCCTTCTGCTGGTAGGCCATTTGTACTTGAGGGGAGGGAGAGAGGTGTGGAGAAGGCTTCTGGTAGATTAAATAATCTGATCATGCAGCTTCCTTAGGTTTTTGGGCTTTCTTTGGCCTAACATGGTATAGATCACCTTCACTTAATGAAGGAATCCTTCTGGCTACATCTGCTTTTTGTGCTTAAAAAGAGTGTTGTGGTTCTGAAAGATTTATGTACTTTTTTTCCTTTTCCCATTTACTCAGGTAAATGGTCACATGACTCTTTGGATGACTGCCAAAAAGAATTTTCTTTGTATAGTCCAGCACAGGACCCTTTCTTAAGGGTACCTGGTTGTCATTCATGGAAGGAATTATAGGTCTGTAAACAGACAAAAGTCTGGAAATTGGGTGAAGGCCTGCCACCTTAAGTAATGGCAGCTTAAGAAGGCCTGTCTTGTTCTGAAGTGTTTTGGTTTATTCCAGTCAAAATCTTCAGTGTATTGTCCATTGATTTTATTCTTGAGGATTCCAGGATCAAGTAAGCATAGCCTGGAATCTGTATAGATCAGACCATGCTGATTGCCACAAAACATTAATTATTGAGGATGAAATGAAAACCATAGTCAGAACTCTGATGTTCCTAAACCTTACCTCTTTCTCTAGCTTTCCTGTGCCCATTTCCATCTGGACTTGGATTTTAAGTCTTAGAAAGGTCTGTTCTGTTATTTTTATCTCTGAGATAACATTTATGCTTTGATAAGATTTTATAGTCCTGTCCTTCATGCTCCTCTTTCATCTTTTTATTCTTTTCCCCTGAATTTTGGTGTATTCTCTTAAAAATGTATTTCTACCCCATATATCTTTATTTTGTGTTAACTTTTCCCATGCAGTTAAAATTTGTTTTTAATTTACTGACCTAAGTGAGAGACAGACAGAAGACATACAGACACTCATTTATGCATTCGTTGGTTGCTTCTTGTCTGTGTTCTGACCGGAGATCGAACCTGCAACCCTGATGCATTGGGACAATGCTCCAACCAACTAACTGAGTTATCTGGCCAGGGCTCCCATGCAGTTTTAAATTTCTCATGTATATGTAGTTCTTCCTAATCTTAGGTGTGGCATCTTAATAACTACTTAGCCATATAAAAATGCATTATTCTCTTTTGACCTTCTTGAAAACAGGAATTAGACTTTTGAAAAACAATTCTTTGCTGTTTCCTTTCAGTACATTTATTCCTGAGGGGAGCATTTCCTTGTTTGTTTGTTTTTTTTTAAGTGGTTTCCTCATTTTTTTTTAGGTTCCATGTTTTTCTCATCCTCATAAAAAATTGATAATTGTCATGTGTTAACTCACATCCAAATAATAAGTTAAGCTGTATCCTGTTATAATAGATGTTGGTTCTCACATGAATTTGTGGAATATTTATAGTTCTGAATGTTCACCTTGCCATTTAAAAAATTCTAACAATGTAGAGAAAGTGAGCAGAACTATAGGGAACTTTGTCTCTGCACTAAAGAATTCTTCTCCTCCTCCTGTCCTTCCTCCATCTTTTTGTGGCCAGCCATGCCAGCAACAAGGCCTGAATGTACCTAACCTGCCTCAGGGTCTTTCACGGAAAGACCTGGGTTTCCTTTTTTCTGTCCAGGACTCAGCCTATTGCCCTCGATCAAAGAAGAATCCTAGAGTTGTCTAGTGTTGCTGACAGGGTCCAAATATTACTAATTCACGAAGAGTGGGGGGAGTGTAGACAGTGTCCCCTATTGGCTCTCTAGCTGCCCTTGCTTCTAGCACTCACTTCGCTGAGTTACGGGTTGTTGGAAGAAGTCTGTATGAGGAAAAGTAGTTTTCTCACAGGAGCAGGAGGCCTTCAGGGGGCTTTTTTTAGCTTCCTTCTATCTGTACCACAGCTGTCTAGTATCTGGTAGAAATTTGTTAGTTCCTGGAAAGTAAAGATTATTCTTCTTTGCTTTACAATGATTACACACACACACACACACACACACACACACACACACTATATATATTTCCTATTTTTGTATTCTCGTTATTTTAATAGGAAAATATGGAAGGCAATGAATAGTTAGATGCATTTTGTTTATCTATCATCTTGTCCAGTGTATGTCATTTTTATTAACACATCCTATTTGATAAATATAGGGGTAGAATTATTTTTAAGGTTTCTGTTTACATACCAATTTGATATAAGGCTAATATCATTTAATTTTTACAGCTAATTGTCCAGAAGCTAATTAGTACTTATTATTTGCTTTTTAGAACATGAATCCTTCATCTCCATTACCAACATTTTTAGATATGGATATGACAATATCACATGTAGAAATTTGTCCAAAGGACATTCTGGTGAGATTTCAAGGCAGAAGTAATACTGAATGTGACTTTGACTACCACATATTGCAAAGGGAAATACAGCATATTCCCAAAGTAAAAAATAATGTGGACATTAATGAACTTTGTTTGGTAGAAGAAAGAGTTTCTGGAGAATGGCAGAGAGGAAGAGTTTTGGAAAAGAAAAATGAACTCTATACAGTGCTCCTCATAGATCGTGGAGAAGAACTAAGAGTCAGTAGTACGCAGGTCGCTTCAGCCTGTGGCAAGGTATTTGAACTACCACCACGCATAGTATTTGGTATTTTTGCGAACATACTACCAGTTGGAGAAAAATGGTCTCCAAGGGCTTTGAATTACTTCAAGTCATTAGTGGGACTGCAAGTGAAAGGTTGTATGCAGGCTATGTCTCCTCTTCAGATGACCCTTCTTGAAGTGCCAAAAATTATATCCCAGGTTCTTGAATTAAAATTAGGAAGACTTATTGATGGGGATTCATTTTGTCTCATTGTTGAAATGCTAAAAGAATTTCCACAACAACAAATGCCTGACTTATTACAACGTAAGAGCCCTGAATTATCGTTAACTAATAATGACACTTTACTTGATATCCAGCACGTTTTGGATAATTTGCAGCCTTCTTTGTCAATAGGTAGTATCGAAAGTGTAAAGGTGTCATCTGCACTGAGCCCAAGTAAGTTTTATTGTCAGTTAATTAAATGGATCCCAGAGTTGGAAGACTTGACAGCATGCATGAATTTGCATTATGACATTGTGTGTCAGGAGAGCAGCCCTATGTGTGACAATTTCGGGCTGCTCTGTGTTGCCAGACGGAGAGACGGGCAGTGGCGCCGAGGCATTCTTCAGCAGCTCCTGCCCAACAATCAAGTGAGGATTTGGTTTATGGATTACGGCAGTAGCGAGGCTATACCCTCAATTCACGTCAAAAAACTGAAACAGGATTTTACTTCAGTACCATTATTTTCGTTTCCATGCTCTCTGACATATTTATGTAATCCAGACGTGGATGCAAGAAAACTTCAACTCAGGGTATTCAAACAAGCTCTGTTGGGGCAAATAGTGTATGCACACATTGACTGGCTTAATAAGGATGAACATGTGTATTATGTAACATTACAAACTCAAGAGCCTACAATTAATTCTAAGTGTCTGCTGAAAACTCTAGGCACACGGGTACTTTGTCCAGTGCCTGATTTAAAAATCTCTAATATGTTGAGAGACACTGGTGCTTTTGATGTAAACAGCTTTGCAGTTGAGAGTTTTATTGGAAATACTGAACGGTTGATAGACTCTTTAAGTAAGAACGGCATTTTGAAAGTAGATTTTCCTATTAAAAATATAGAAATGGAGATAGACACTGCCTACATAGCTTCTGTGGCATATGTATTAAACCCATCAAATTTCTGGGTACGCATCAGTGAACATCAGAATGAATTTCAAGATGTAATGAAAAATATAAACAGATTTTATGATATGCATGAAAATGATGAACTAATTCTAAGAAATCCAGAACCTGGCTTATTTTGTTGTGCACGATATAGCAAGGACAGATGTTTTTACAGAGCTGTCGTCACTGAAATTAATGGTTCTAAGATTGATGTTTATTTTTTGGATTATGGAAATACTGATTCTGTACCATTTTTTGATGTAAGAACTCTGCTTCCGGAGTTTCGTGAGTTGCCTGCCTTAGCCATGTGCTGTTCACTTGCGCATATATTTCCTGTTGAAGATATATGGGTGAGGGCAGCAACTGATTATTTTAAAAAAATTATCTTGAACAAAGCAATTTTGCTTCAAGTTATAGGAAAAAAAGATGACAAATACAGTGTCAATATCCAGAGTATCGAAGCCTCAGAAAACATGGATGTTGTCTCTCTCATGGTACACGCTGGATATGCAGAATATTGGGAAGTAGAACCAGAATGTCATCCACGACCTGTAAATCAGTGTTCGATGTTAAATTTAAAATCGAAAACCAAAGTTCATATTAAAAAGATCTTATCCACCCTTCCTAAAGGACGTAAACCTAAAAAGTCTTATTCTAATAAGCTAAAAGAAAGTAATTTGTCTTTGTTAAAGTCGCCAGCTGTTAATTTCTCAAATGTAAAAAGTCCTCTCACCTTGTCCGTGGATCCGGAGTCACCATGGCCTTATAAGGAATATGTGTTTAAACCAGGGACAGTCCTTGAAGTTAAGTGTTCTTATTCTTGCGGCCCCGGTGACTTTTCATGCCAGCTGCAGTGTAAGTTAGAAGACCTGAAATTACTGATGGAACAGATTCAGACTTACTACAGCATTCATTCTGATCCTTATCAGCTTGGGCAGATTGCTTGTGTTGCTAAGTATTCCAAAGACAGGAAGTGGTATAGAGCTGCTGTTCTGACGCAAGTGTCAAATAAAGAAGTCGATGTAGTGTTGGTTGATTATGGTTATCAGGAAAGAGTTTTAATTAAAGATCTTTGTGCGATTAACCCGCATTTTCTTTTTTTAGAAGGCCAAGCCTTCAGATGTAGACTTAACCATTTAGTTGACCCCGCTAGCTGTAAATTATTAAGTTGGACAGAGGCAGCATACAGAGACTTTGGAAATTTCCTTTCTTTGTCTAGAGGGCTATTGACTTGTGTCATCTGTGCCTTGATTATTTTACAGTCAAATCATTTATGTAATTTGGTGGATTTACAATCTCCACTTGCTAGTGCAAAAGAATTTCTTATCAATCATGGCTCTGCCCAGTATGGTACATTATCAAAGCCATTCCCATCCTCAATTAGTCTTTACAGCTACTGTTATTCCTCCTTTAATATAAAAATTGGAAGTGAGGAAGAAATGTATATTTCCCATATATATAGTCCCAAGAAGTTTTATTGCCAACTTAGTAGAAATAATAAAGACCTAGAGATGATAGAAACGAAAATCACCGAGATCAACCTCAACAGTTGTCCAAAATATTCTGGCAAAAAGAGATTGTGCTTATGCAAATATGCAGAGGATGGTCTCTCTTACAGAGCTCTAGCGGTGCCAAGGTCAGGTTCATTTTCGGACTTTCTGGTTTACTTTGTGGACTTTGGAAACAAGCAATTAGCAGAAGGAAGTATGTTGAGGGCTATTTCTGATCAGTTTCCAGAGTTGCTGTACACACCTGTGCAAGCCGTGAAGTGCTTCCTGTCAGACCTTAGAGATGTAGACATTCCGGCGGAAATCAGCAGCTGGTTTGAAGATAACTTCCTGGGGAAACCACTAAGGGCGGTAGTACTGTCCAGGGAGTCAGATGGCCAGCTTGGTGTAGAACTGTTTGATGGGTATCAGCATATAAATCAGAAAATTAAAATGCTGCTTCATGCATATGGAAAAAAACACTGTGACCCAGGGCACTGTGTGGAAAAGGGTCATAGAATAAATGAGAATAAGAGACTTGCTGTTTCTTGGAAGGGCAAAATAGAAAACTATCACCATGATATGATGAACAAAACTTGTCTAGTAACATATTCTGAAAGCAAAATACAGCAGTTAATGAATTCCAAAAGTATATATGCCAGGCTTTTGAAACCATCAGTTTGTTATAAAATTGAGCCTGGGTCTAAAAACAAAGTAAAGAAGTCTTTGAACAGTGGACTGAAAAATAAAGGTGTAAAAATTGTCCCTGGATCCGCATATACTCCTGATGAAAATGCTGTGGGTGAGACATCAACAAGAGCTGCGTCACAGTCTTTTATTAGAGAATTACATCAAGTAACCTCGCAGAACCTGTGTAGCCTTGCAAGACCACAGATCAAAGAGCTTCCTCAACCCAAAATTTACTTGAATGCCATAGTTAAAGGGTATGTTTCTAATATCAGTAATCCAGCAAGTTTCCATATTCATCTTGCCGAGAATGAAAGTGTAATCATCAGACTTGCAGATGCTCTGAACGAAAGAAGAGCAGATATAGTGAGGGAGAGAAAGTCAGTTCAGCACAGAGTGGGAGACCTTGTAATTGCAGAATACTCTGCCGACAGTGCCATTTACAGAGCAGTAATTAAGAACATTCTGCTAGGAAATTTATTCGAAGTGGAATTTATTGACTATGGCAACACTGAAGTAGTACACATATCTAAAATTTATGAACTTAAGAGAGAATTCTTAGCTATTCCTCAGCTAGGAATCCACTCTTTCCTTAGCGGAGTGAAGTGGAATGAGTCTGGCGAAATATGGGACAGCAGGACTGTGGATTACTTCGCTTCCAGAGTGAGCGACAGAACAGTTTCTTGTGAATTTCTGAAGAAGCATGAGCAGAAGTGGGAAGTCAATATAATCTGTGATGAAAAATGTGTCATTAATGAGCTACTGAAATGGACAGCCTGTTCAAAATTACGGGAAACAGCATTGCCAATGCCTGGGGTTGTTTCTCAGAAGGTAAGCCCTGATGGAGAGGGTGAAATGAAGAAAGGAAGACCCAGTGAGTGTGGAAGTCCGGGGCTCCTTCAACCATCCCACCAACAGCGGGGTGCTATCCCTTTCGAGCACTTAAAGCCTGGACAACTCGAAGAGGCTGAAATACTCGACGTTTCAAAAAGTGGGGCATTTTACGTGAAGTTATCTAAAAATAAAAAGGAATTATCAGACTTAACAGAATCAATTGCTGAAGAAATAAAAAAACCTTTTTCATCAGTGGAAAATATTGAAAAGGGCTTAGAATGCTTGGCAAAGTCTGAAAATACTTCGAAGTGGTATCGATCAAAAGTAGAAGAAAAGCGTGTTGATGAGAAAGTGCTTGTTTTTTTAGTAGATTGTGGCAGGTATGAAATCGTGCCTTTATGTAATATCAGGGCGCTGACAAATGAGATCAGAAATATTCCAGGACTAGCTGTGCCTTGTAAATGGATTTGGTCTGAAAATTTTAGGAACATGCCATTTGAGTCCATTGTGCATTTATTTGCTCATTTGGAAATAGACATCCTTTTCCTGAAATACGTAGACTCTGCCTGGGAAGTTGAAGTTTTGGTAGATGGCCTGTTACTTCTGGAATTTTTAAACTCACATACATTTCACGCTGAAGAAAGCAAACCTAGATCTTCAGAAATTATTTTTGAAGTGGCATCTGAGACTCCAGCGTCACCGTGTACAACAAGATCGTTTACGAGGGCGCGGCTCGAGAACGGGAGGCCGTACTCCGGCGTTGCCACCGCCGCTTCTGATCCGTCCGACTTCTGTGTTCAGTTGGGAGATTCCTTTGACGCAATGAGATCTGTCTTCACGCTGCTTTCTGATCTGCCAGGAAACTTACCGACCGTGTCTCCAGAGCACATACTTCCTGGCTCTAGTTGTTTGTTCAAATGTGACCTGGAAGATCAATGGAATAGAGTAGAAATTTCTGAAGTCTCTGACCAGTCTTTACTTATTGTGTTGATTGACTATGGATCTTCCATTTACATACCGTACTCAGATGTAAGCAATCTTAAAGTCGTTCCCGAGGAACTTCTGAATTTGCCAAGGCTAAGTTACCCCTGTGCCTTACGTGGTGTCTCACCCGCTAAAGGGAAACATTGGGATGAAGAAGCCAAAAGTTTCTTTCTGGATTTCCTGAGTAAACCAGGCTTAGTTTTTCAGGTTAGGGAATGTAGTCTTGAAACAAAACTGAAAGTGGATGTCACTTGTGACAAAAACAATCTGGCAGATGTCTTAGTCACATCTGGTCTTGCGGTGTATTCTGAAGATTCAGATCATCTCGACATTACTCCTATAGGATCTACCAAAATCCAATATGAATTACAGAGGAAGCCTATTTGCCCATTGTTAGGTCACAATTGTTACAAAAGAGAAAATATCCATTGTTCATGCACCAAGAAACAGAAGCTCAAAAAGCAGAAAACTGTAAAGAGAAAAGATGTCTGTAAGAACCTCTTAAGGAAAAGCCAAAAACATAATCCCCAAAGTACCATTACGTTTGATAAGTGTGCAGCAGCTTCATTTGGGGAAGGACCCAATGGTCTGCAGAATAGCGCCAATTGCACTGAAAACCTATTCGAAAAGCTACCAGTCGAAGAAATACAGGAAAATAACACAATGGACTTGAAAACAGCCGTAAAAGCACCGCCTGTTAGTGAAAAAATAGCAGAAGAACACTTAAAAGGTAAGTAGCCATTTTTAAAAAGTAGATTCTTTTTTGTAGATTCTATTTTTGATTCTTCAAAAATTTAAGTACCAAAATTATCTAAATTGAAACTATCATGTGCAAGAAAATTTATTAGAAAACCTGAGTAAATGACGTAAGTTGGGAGTGATCCCTTGAAGGATAAAATGGTGCTTCACTCTACCTTTTTTGAGTAGGTAATCTGCATGTTCGTGTTACATACATGTACAGTTTACAACTAATTTCCGGGGTTTGACAAAACTCCTGATGGTCCATAGATCTCAAGTTCATAAATCTTGCCGCTGCTATTAGTGAGCTTCCCGGGCTTGTTTTGAGGAATCAATTTTCTATTATATATTTTTATCAGATGAAATATATCTTTATTTAGGTCTTTTATGTGCTTTTGGCGTATTGTTAATGCAGTTAAATTTATAGAATAAACTGACGAGCATGTTTTTCTCTTAAAACTTGTAGACATCGAGCTGATTCTAAAATACAAAACTGTTACTATTTTATGTGCTGTGGCATTGTCTCACCCCGCTGTGCACATTGCATTTCATTTGCTGTGTGGAATAGTTCCTGAGGATCTTGTAGGCTGTAAAGAATGTTCCCTGCCCAATGAATGTTTGTTCCGACTTTATCAATGCCTGATTATAACCAGTCACAGATTATGTTTCTTCAACGAGTGGAGATCTCTTTTTTTATTTTAGATGAATTTTAGAAAGAATATTACATTTGAATTGATATTTAGATACTTTATAATGATTTGATAAATGCTTTTTATTTTTGAGTCTTTTATTGTTTCATTAGCAGTTATGTTAGAGTGCTTACTATGTTCCAGGTACGGTGCTTGGAGTTTATATGTGTTATCTTCTATAAATCTTACCACAGCTCTATAAAGTAGATTGATAACTAATGTTCAGGTCGAGACTAATAAATAGTGGCCCAGTTCCCTGCCTGAATTCTAAACCATGTTAGAAAGAGATGGGAGAAAGACAACTGATGGGAAAAACATCACATTTATTAAAAAAGCCAAAAGCAACATTGATGAGTGTGGCTTATCTCCCTGGGAAAATGCGGTTATGGATGAAAAGCTGTTAGACTTCCCTACATGGGCACAAAGGAGGGTGTCTTCAAATGTGGGGCCTACCCCAGACTTACACATCGAGTCAGTTATCTCTGAAGAGAAAGGGAGGACAGAGAAAGAGGTGAATCTAACATGAACCCTTTTTCTTCTAAATGGACCGGGCAGATTGCTCCCACTCCTGGTGTGTGCATACGGGAGCGAAAGGGGGAGGCAAGTGTTACGCCAGGGGAGCGCCTCACTATTTTGTGCGAGGCCCAGAGAAATGAGGTGGGTCACCCATGGGTATAAAACTTACAGCTGAGGAACTGAGGTTTTAAACCTAGATGTCTCCAACTCCAAAGGCTGCTTTTATTCATCATTTATATTGCCTTTTGAAAAGTAGTTAGAGTATTTGAAGAAGTGTTTTCTATAAATGCTTGTTAGTCCATGTTTTAGCACTTATTATGTCACATTATTCCTTCTGTGTATTTCTACCTTTATGTTTTTCCCATAAAATTCTTTTTTCTTTAAAAAAATAGAACATTTATAATGATATATTGTAATAAAAGTTATGTGAATGTGGTCTCTCTCTCTCAAAAATACCTTACTTTACTACACTTACCCTTCTTCTTATTTTTTCTTTAATATATTTTATTGATTATGCTATTACAGTTGTCCCATTGTTTTCTCCCCTTTATTCCCCTCTGCCCTGCACCCTCCCCCCCACCAGCATTCCCCTACCTTAGTTCATGTCCATGAGGTGTACAAGTTCTTTGGCTTCTCCATTTCCCATACTATTCTTAACCTCCCCCTGTCTATGTTGCACCTGCTATTTATGTTTCTTATTTCCTGTACCTTTCTCCTCATTCTCCCCCTTCCCCCTGCCTTTCCTCTTTCCTGATGATAACCCTTCATGTGATCTCTATTTCTGTGATTCTATTCCTGTTCTAGTTTTTTGCTTAATTTCTTTTTTTTTTAGGTTAAGTTGTTGATAGTTGTGAGTTTGTTGTCATTTTACTGTTCATATTTTTGATCATCTTCTTTTTCTTAGATAAGTTCCTTTAACATTTAACATAATAAGGGCTTGGTGATAATGAATTCCTTTAACTTTACCTTACCTGGGAAGCACTTTATCTGCCCTCCTCAAATCAATGATTTGAAGCAGAAGGAAGAAGTAAACATTCACCTAGAACAGAATGAAGAAACAAGAATTCAAAAACGTGAGGAGACACTTAGGAACCTCTGGGACAACTTTAATCATTCCAACATCTGAATCATAGGGGTGCCAGAAAGAGAAGAGGAAGAGTAAGAAATGTAAAACTTACTTGAAAAAATAATGGAGAGCTTCCCCAATCTGGCAAAGGAAATAGACTTCCAGGAGGTCCAGGAAGCTCAGAGAGTCCCAAAGAAGTTGGACCCAAGGAGGAACACAACAAGGCACATCATAATTACATTAGCCAAGATTAAAGAGAAGCAGAGAATCTTAGAAGCAGCAAGAGAAAAGGCGACAGTTACTTATAAAGGAGTTCCCATAATACTGTGAGCTGATTTCTCAAAAGAGACCTTGCAGGCAAGAAGGAGTGGAAAGAAGTATTCCAAGTCATGAAAGGCAAGGACCTACATCCAAGATACTCTATCCAGCAAAGCCATCATTTAGAATGGAAGGGCAGATAAAGTGCTTCTCATAAAATTCTTTAAGAGCCTACTTTTGGCCCCCACCTCCATCCCTCCTCTTTCATTCCTAGCATGCAGTGAATCAATCAGTAAGTGAATTAAAATGAAATAGCTGTTGCAAAGGCAGTTTGAAGACCAAATATTAAATTATACTTCTAAAAAATTAAAAAAATTATTTTTTAGAGAGAGGGTAAGTGAAAGAAAGAGAGAGAGAGAGACATCAATGTGTGAGAGAAACATTGATCGGCTGCCTCTCGCACTCCCCCAAGCAGGGACCTGGCCTGTGATACAGGCATGTGCAGACTGGTGACCTTTCAGTTTGCAGAATGATGCCCAACTCACTGAGCCACACTGGTCAGGGCAAAAATAAAAATTTTGAGGTCCATTCAGGGAAAAACCATAACTTTGATAAGACAAATATAAGAAACACAATTTTATGGACTAAGAATAGATCAATATACTTGCTACAAAGTTTTAAAACAAAATAAGAAAACAAAAAACCCTGGTTTAATTGCCTCAAATACTATTCAAGCTTTGCTACCACCATCACTCATCTGAGGGTGGTAGTAACCTCTGCTGCTTGCTGCTATTACTGCCTGTAGGTGCTCTGCAGCGTCTAGGGCAACATGGCGTTCAGAAGTTCTTGGCTGAAGACATCAGTACTTGAAACTCTCTTGCCTATTAAAACATTTAGAAAAGAGGCTGTAACCACAGTGCTTCTCAACCTAGGCTTTGTGTTGGAATTAAGGAAGGAAACTTTAAAAAAATTCTGATGGCTAGATCTCATTTTTAAATTGTTTTAATTGGTCAGGCTGTGGCCTTGCTTTTAGGATCTTAAGCTTCAGGTGATTCTGATGTACAGCCAGCGTTGAGATTTGTGGATAACTTTCTGAATCATTTTGTGAGAGGAAATACTCCTGAACTCTGTGTGGAAGTGTTGGGACTCTGTCCCTCTGTATTTGGAGTCCATACTATACACAGAGTCACAGCAATTCTGTGCTAAGCTGAATTCGGAGTAAATACAATAGTAAAAATGTCATCGTGCTAGAAATGGAGTAGAAGTATGATGCATCTGTTTTATCTTGACCAGATATTGTTTTAATTACAGAAGTTGCTGCCCTCACCTTTAGAAAAAATTTTTAACTTTCCCATAGTTTCAGCCTACTATAACATATCAATATTTAATTTTTCAGGATAATTGTTTTTATTTGCAGACTTTCTCCAAAAGTTAGTGGTCCCTTCTCAGGATGTTTTGTAGGGTTTCGTGTGTGTGTGTGTGTGTGTGTGTGTGTGTGTGTGTGTGTGTGTGTGTATGTGTTGGTTCCTTGCTCATATGTTCGAGAATACATCATTATGGGAACTAGCGAATATGCCAACCTTTTTGAAAGATGCTCGGGGTTGGTAGGCACTTATTTCACTGGAAGTCAACTCTGAAAGAAACCTGGAGTGGCAACCACTGTTAGAAAGGAGTGTTTTATCAGATAACTTGAGGTTACATGTAGGTACCCAAAGAGAGCCTGACAGACACGTGGAATGTCAGAATGGCATTTAAAGTGAAGACTAGTAAGGGGTACACATTTATGAGTTAGTTGCATTGAATCTGGCATGGCATAAACAATTTTCAACCTATCCATGCCTCAGTTTCTTCATCTGTAAAATGTAGATCATAATAACAACTACTCCACTGGCTGCTTGTGAGGGTTTAAATATGTTAAAACGTGTAAGTTGTTTTTACTAGTACCTGGAACATAGAAAATACTGTTAGAAGTACAAATAATCCTTATAAGAAATCTACTATCAATTCATTTGTTTTGAAATACATTTTGGAAACTGGTAGCTTAAGTTTCTGGTACTGCTCTGCAAGAAACAAATAGGACAGTGAACACATGTGTACACATACACACATTTGCAGAGTCATGGTTAGATTAATGGTTAAATTTCTATTTTGAGATAAAATTTATGAATAAGAGACAATTGTAGTTTTACATAAAGACGAGAATAGGCTATATGTATTTTTCTGAAGTAGATATGTAGCACTAATTATTTAAGAAAGGATGTTTTTATTTTATACATATGTGTAATTATGTTATAGTGTGCATATAATTTATTTCTTTATGCCATATTTTGTTGTGACTTTTAGGAATTGTTAAATTAAAGAAATTTTGATTATAATGGGAATTTTCAAAATAAAGTCTCAGATAATTCTTAATAAAATGTATAATGCTTTGAAAATTATAGTACAGCATACTTAATTAAATTTTGCTTGTTTTTCCGTAGTGGGAGATGAAAGCTCAGATTGTTTATGCATCAGTTTGGCAACAAATGCTACATAGGACACCCAGTAATTACTGTTTGTTTTAGATGCTCCAGATACATAATAAAAGTGGTAAGCATAGGACAACTTTTAATATTAAAGTACATTAAAGGAATCGAGATTGTTCAGATTATTTCCCCAGTAGACAGTGATTAGAATGCAACAGAAATTTTATGTGACCAAGAACTGTGACGATGTGATTTGAAAAAAATCACTTAGGAAAAATGGCTCACCCCTAAAGCATGGTTGACCCTTGTCTTCATCTTGCAGCTTTGCTCCTCCTGAACCACAGCAAGTAACTTAGCCAGTTACCACCGTGCGGAAGTCTATATACACAAAGGGGTGGGCAAAAACAGGTGTACGGTTGTGAGTGTGCGAAACAGAGTTTATTCTTTTTGTTTGTTTTGTTTTTTATTTTTTTTATTTTTAAGATTATTTATTTATTTATTTTTAGAGAGGGAAGGGAGGGAGAAAGAGAGAGAGAAAGAAACATCAATGTGTGGTTGCTGGGGGCCATGGCCTGCAACCCAGGCATGTGCCCTGACTGGGAATCGAACCTGCGACACTTTGGTTCACAGCCCGCACTCAATCCACTGAGCTATGCCAGCCAGGCAGAGTTTATTCTTATATCATTAATTACTGTATTATTTGCTTGTATTATTTGTCTTTCTATTATTGTTATTATTTTGTATTCTTACTTATGATTTATCTTTTAGGTAATAATGGTTGGTAATTTAGCCTACTTTTGCCTGCCCTTGTATATACTTAGGTTTCTTCCATTTCCGTTAGAAGAGGATGTAGGCCTCTCCCAAGGGAGAGTTCTCCTCACCGTTGTTCTTCAGGGACGCCCCTCACTGGGGTCATGGTTTGGCAGTATTTTATGTTGGCTTGCAGTGACATATTGAGTTGACCAATTTATGGGTTAGACTTTATTTTTTAAAAACCTCTGTCAATTGCTTATAGGAAATCTTCCCATTAAGACGAAGAAAATTATATGATTTTTTTAAAAGATTTTATTTATTTATTTTTAGAGAGAGAAGGGAGGGGGGGGAGAGAGAGAGAGAGAGAGAGAGAGAGAGAGAGAGAAACATCAATGTGCGGTTGCTGGGGGTTATGGCCTGCAACCCAGGAATGTACCCTGGCTGGGAATCGAACCTGGGACACTTTGGTTCCCAGCCCGCGCTCAATCCATTGAGCTACGCCAGCCAGGGCTGAAAAGTATATGAATTTTGAGTGTTGAAATGACCTTGCATTTCTAGGGTAAATTGCACTTAGGCATGTTGTGTAATTCTATTAATGTCTTGTTTGATTCGGTGGTTTTATATATATGTAATTTTTAAAAGGAATTTTGTGTATGAGGAACATTGGGCTGTAGATTTTTATTTCTTGATGATGTCTTTGCCTGGATTTGGTATCAGAGTAACACAGTGAGTTGGGAAATGTCTTCTCTATTGCCTGAAAAATTTTATGTAGGATTGGTATTATTTCTTTCTTAAAAATTTGGTAGGATTCACTAGTAAAACATTGTACGCATGGACATTTCTTTGTGAGAAGATGTTAATTATTATTTCTTTCTTTCTTTTTTTTTACTTGTTTTAGATGTGTTCAGTTTTTCTGTTACTTCTGAGTCAGTTCAGTTTTGGTTATTTATGTCATTCTAGAAATTTTTTCATTTCACCCATATTGCCCAATTTGTTGGCATAAAGTCATCGTATGTCTTATAATACTTTTAATTTCTGTACTGTCAGTAGTGATGGTCCCAGTTTCACTCTTTATTTTGGTAACTTGGCTTTTTTCCAACTTTTAAAAAATTGTGGTAAAATGAACATCAAGTTTTCCATCCTAACCATTTTTTCAGCTGGAGTTTGGTGGTATTATGTACATCCACGTTGTTGTGCAACCGTCACCCCCTCCCTCCTCAGATAACCCTTGTTATCTTGTACAGCTGAAACTCCGAATCAGTGAATCACTAACTTCCTATCAAGCCCTCCCCACAGCCCCTGGCAACTACCAGTCAACTTTTCATTTTTATGAATGGTACCTCCCATGAGTGGGATCATATAGTATTTGTCCTTTTGTGACTGGCTTAGGTCATGTAGCCTCACATATTTAAGGTTCAGGAATGTTATACCAAGTTTTAAAAGTTTCTTATGAGGGTGTAATAATCTTTGGATCTAAAGTAAGTCTCTTGTAGGCAACCTATCATTGCATCATGTTTATGAATCTGTTCTTCCAATTTCTTTCTTTTGTTTGGAGAGTTCAGTCCATTTACACGTAATTACTTGTAAGGAGGAACTTCTGTCACTTGATGTTTATTTTCCGAGAGCCTTATAACACCTTCCCCCATATTTCCTGCATTACTTTGGTCTTTTGTGTTTAGTTGACATTTTTTATATACAAACATTTAATTCCCTTGTCACTTTCTTTTGTGTATGTTCTATAGCTCTTTTCTATGTTGTTACCCCAAGGCTTACATTAACATCCTAAAGTTATAAAACTTTAATTTGAATTTATGCCAGTTTAACTTCAATAACATATAAAAATTCTGCTTTTATACATCTCCACTTCTTTTTTGTCACAGAATAACATCTCTCTCTCTATATGTCCAGAAATATGGACTAATGATTGTGCTTTTATGTATTAGTCTTTGAATCATGACGAAAAGAAAAAATGGACTTACAAACTAAAGTTACTGTAATACTAGCTTTTAGACTAATTATTGTTTTATTGAATCTATGAATCTCTTAAATCATGTAAATTACAAAAAGCAAAGTTAGAACAATACTAAATGTTTTACTTTCTCTTGTGTATTTATTATTACTGAGATCTTTATTTTTTCATATGGCTTCAAGTTATTGTCCAGTGTCCTTCTCAACCTGAAGGGTTCTCTGAAGCATTTGTTTCAAAACAGGTTTAATAGTAATAAACTCCTTCAGTTTTTATCTGGGAATTTTTCAATTTCTCCCTCATTTGTAGAAGATAGTTTAGCCTAATACAGGATTATGGTTGACAGTTTTTTTTTTGTTTTTTTTGGTTAGTGCTTTGAATATATCATACCACTACTTTCTGGCCTACAAGGCTTCTGATAAAAAATTTTGCTGATATTCTCACTAAAGACCCCTTGTATGTGATGAGTTGCTTCTCTCTTAACTGCTTTCAAGTTTCTCTCTTTATCTTTGACTTCCTGTTGACAGTTTGATTATAATGTGCCTCAATGTGGGTTTCTTTGAGTTCATCTTGGAGAATAGAGCTTCTTGGAAGTTTATATTCATGTATTTCCTCAAATTTGGGAAGTTTTGACAATTATTTCTTCAAATAATCTTTCTCTTCTGGGACTCACAATGTGTATGTTCATGGTCTTGATGATGTCCCACAGGTTTCTTAGGCTTCCTTCACTTTTTTTGTCTCTTTTCTTTCTGTCACATAGGTTTGACCATTTCAATTATCCTATATTCAGGTTCACTGATTCTTTATCCTTCCTACTTAAATGTGCCTTTGAATCCTTCTGATGAAATTTTCATAGCAATTATTGTACTTTGAGCTCCAGAATTTTATTTGGTGTGATTTTATATTTTTAACTTTTTAATTTTTATTTTCATTTTGTGCATATGTCATTTTATTGACTTTCTCCATATCTTCCTTTAGTTCTTTTAGTATCTTTAAGACAGTTGTTTTAGACTCTTTGTCCACCTTCTTTCTCAGGGGTGACTTCTGTTTATTTTTCAGTGAGCGTGCCACACTGTCTTATTTCTTTGTATGCCTTGTGATTTTTATTGAAAACTGGACATCGGAATATTTCAATATAGTAACTCTGGAGATCAGATTTTCCCCTTTGCCCGTGGTTTGCACCATCTGTGTGGGGTTTCACTCTGAGGTGTAAACTTAAGGTTTTTTTTGAGCCTACACTCTTCCCTGGGCATGTACAGAAACTCAAAACTCCTTTCTATATAGGTGGCTGCTTTTGAATATCATAGTCTCTAAATATTTGGCTTCTAAGAGGAGACAAAGAGAAAAGTGAAGAAGGGTAATAAAAGAAAATAAAAAGGTTCTGGCCCTTTAAATTCGGGGGCACTTCACTTGGAGGGGGAGGAACTTGCAACAGTGGCTTCTGGCTTCTGTGTCTGCACCTCCATGGTTAGAAACTGCAATTGGCGATCAGAGCGTAGGTCCCTGATACTTGGAGAACATGGTACTTACTGCCCACCTTGGATCCTGAGAGCTGTGTGCATGTTGCTCTAGGTTTGCTCCAGGAAATGCATCGGGCTGGCTGCCATGAGGTTGGGAGGTGAAGACTGTGTAGCCATTACTGTGCTAAGAGCTGAAATCACTTCACTAGAGCACAATTCACCAACCAAGTCTTTCCTGGGAAGTTGCAACATTCAACAGACCCTAGGGTTCCCAAAGAAGTGCATGTGATGGATTGGGCCGGTGCAGTTGCTGTTTAGGTGGGGAGATGATTCCTGGTGCTTCCAACTACACCATCTTCTGAGAAGCCTCTCTAGTTGTTTTCTTTTGGTCACACTAATGATTAACTTTTTTGATCATTTCAAAGAAGTTTCCTTTTTTTCTATTTTTTAATATATTTTCTTATTTCTGCATTGATTTTATTATTTCCTTTCTTGTCTTACTCTGTGATTTGCTTTTCTTTTTTCTAGGTTCTTGAGGTAGAGACTGATTATTTATTTCAGATCTTTCCCTTTTTCACTAGAAGGGTTTAATGCCATAAGCTTCTTTCTAAGCATTCTTCAGCTGCATTCTGTAAATTTGAAAGTGTTTGTTTTCATTATTTTAAATTGTTTTCTAATATCCCTTTATTATTTATATTAATTTGGACCTAGTAATAATGAGTTTTCTCAGCTTTTGTTTTTCTGTGAATGTCTTTTTATTGCCATTATTAAAAAAATAACTCCATCAAGGCATATTTTCATATCATATAATACACCCTTTTCAAGTGTACAATGCCACAGTGCTCTGGTTGTTTTAGTAAGTTGTGCACCTGTAACCGTGAGTATTGTTTACACCATTTTGGTCACCCTGTGTCCTTGCTGCCTCTCATCCACTGTTAATCCCCACATCCTTCCCCATTTCTGGTCCCTGCCTCAGACAAACACCAATTTTTGTCCTAATAGCTTCTCTTTTCTGAATGTTTTATGAAAATGAAATCATACAGTATGTGATCTGTTGTGTCTCCTTTCAGTGAGTAAAAGGTTTTTGAGGTTTGTCTATGTCACAACATGTCCCAGTAGTTCATAGTTTATAATTGCTGAGTAGTAGTGCGTTGTGTGAATATACATGACTTCTGAACAACGTGTAGGTTAGGGATGCCGACCGCCTGTGCAGTCCCACATCTGCCTGTAACTTAAGTGAGCCCTCCCCAACTGCCAGCTGACCCTTGCACAGTGTGGGTTTGAACTGTGTGGGTCAGTTGAACTGTGGTCAGTAGAACTGCCCAAGTCAATTGAACTGCGTAAGGCAATTGAAAACTATCCATTTTTAGGTGGACTCATGCATTTCAAACCTGCATTGTTCAAGGATCTCCTGCACTACATTTAGGTTGTTTCTAAGTTTTGGCTGTTGTGATTAGTGCTGCTAAAAACATATGTACAAGCCTTTATATAAATATATGTATTCATTTCTCTTGGGTGTACACCTAATGGTGGAATTACTGGGTCATGTGGCAAATTCTTGTTTTTCACTTAAAGAATTAACACTTTTCTAAAGTGACTGCATCATTTTTATGTTTGTGCTGGTCATATATAAGTGTTCCTGATTCTCTGTATCCTTGTTGATATTAGTTATTATCTGTCTTTTTTATTTTTATCACCCTAGTGACTGTGAAATGTAATCCTCTGGTTTTAATTTGCATATCACTAATGAATGTTAGTGATAGGGAGCATGTTTTATGTGCTTATTAGCCATTGGTATATCTTCTTTGAATAAAAATGTGTGTTCAGATTTCTTACCATTTAAATTACTTTTTTGTCTTTTTATTGTTGACTAGCAATAGTTCTTTATATATTGTGGATGCAAGCCCCTTATCCTATATATGATCTACAGATAATTTCCCCTCATGCTGTGGGTTGCCTTTTTACTTTCTTGATGTCATTTGAAGCACAGGGGTTTTTAATTTTGGTGGAGTTCAAATCTTTATATATTTTTTCTTTTATCACTTTGCTTTAGGAGTCAAATATAAGAAATCATTGCTTAATCCAAGATCATAAATATTTACACAAGTGTTTTCCTAAGAGTTTTAGAATTTTAGCTTGCATATTTAAGTCTTTGATGTATTTTGACTTAATTCTTATAAACAGGCTGGGCAAAGGAGGTTTACAGTTGTTTGTATGAAAAATAATACAGTAATAAGCATTAATACCAGAATAATCTTGGTGTTTCACATACTCACAACTGGTACCCTACTTTTGCCAACAACCGAATGGTGTTAACTGGGGTGTAACTTTTTTTTTCTTGCTGGTGGATTTTTGTTTTTACAACACTATTTACTAAAAAAGACTTTTATTTGTCTACTGAATTATTGTGGTAACTTTGTCAAAATCAGTTGATCAAAAATGTAAGGATTTAATTATGGTCTCTTAATTTTGTTCCATCGATCTGATGACTAGCCTCATGCCAGGACCCACTGTCTTCATCGCTATAGCTTTGGAGTGTATTTGAAATCAGAGAGTGTAAGCTCTCATAGCTGCTCTTTTTCAAAGTTGTTTTGGCTCTCATGGGTCCCTTATAGTTCCACGTAAATTTGAGAATCCACACGAAACCTGGTCCACACAAAAGCCAGCTTGAATTTTAATAACAATCGATTGACTTGAGGTTAATTTGGGGAGAGCTGCTATCATAACAATATTGAGTCTTTCAAACCACGAATAAAGGAAGGTCTCCCCACTTGTTGGCCTTTAATTTCCCCCAGTGATGTTTGTGATTTTTAGTGTATGCATCTTAAATAGCCTTTATTGTGTATACTTAAATATATTTTCCTCTGGTGCTGTTGTGAAAGACACTGTGCTTTGTATTTCCTTTTTTTCTAAATAATATAGCTTTTATTCATATTAAATTAATTTCCTTTTGTAACTGTTCATTTATGGGACTAGAATTGATTTTTGATTTTGTGTCCCGTGACTTTGTTGTGCTGATTCATTAGTTCTAACTTGTGTGTGTGTGTGTGTGTGTGTGTGTGTGTGCGCGCGCACGCGTATGTGTGTTTTTTTGGGTTTTCTGAATACAGGATTTTTTCAAAGGCCAATAAGTAAAATTTTAGTCCCCCCTTTCCAATTTGGGTAACATTTTCCCTGTCAGACGGCAGTGCCTAGCGCCCCCAATACAATGTCAAAACAGTGGTGAGAGCAGCCGTCTACCTAGCCTTGTTGTCTGTTTTAGGAGAAAGACCTCTTTCACCTTAAGTATGATGTGTTTTTTTAAATTTTTAAATTTTTATTTTATTTAAAAAAATATTTTATTTATTTATTTTTAGAGAGGGAATGGAGGGAGAAAGAGAGAGAGAGAAACATCAATGTGCAGTTGCTGGGGGTCATGGCCTGCAACCCAGGCATGTACCCTGACTGGGAATTGAACCTGTGTCACTTTGGTTCACAGCCCGCACTCAATCCACTGAGATACGCCAGCCAGGGCTTTTAAGTATGATGTTTGTGTAGGCATTTTGACCTTTAATAATGCTGAGGAAGTTCCTTTTTATCCTGTTTATTGAGAGTTTTTATCATGAAGAAATGCTTGCTTGAACTAGTTATTTCCTTGATTATCTATACTTATTCCTGCTTCTTTCCCTATTGTTCATTACATTAGGTAAACAAAGACAATGTAAATATGTACGGTGGTAGCTTTGGGCTATGTTATCTTCCTCTAAACACTTTAGATTTTTCTTCTGGTAGGCAGATAAATTGTTAATGGACCACTTGGATCCTTTCAAGGCTACGTTCAAGCGCAGACCAATGTTGGCTAAGATAAACACGTGTGTTGCAGCCTCTAGTTCTTCCTCCTGTTGTGATGTTGGTCTTCTTCACCATTTCTTCTTGATAAGCGGGTGTAGAGAATTTTTTTCCAAACTAAAATCACTCTTTTCTGTCTTCATTTTCTTCTCCAAAGATCGTAGATAAGTGATGCCGTGTGACATCGAAGGCTCGGTCAGATAAGGCTCCAAACCTCTAACTTGTTCACTGGCATACCTGGGCTTAAGGCTGAGTTGCCATGTAAAAAGGCCACTTACCCTGAGGTTTGCCATGCTGGGAGGATGCCCCAGCCACACGGAGAGGCCATGTTTTTTTTTTTAAGATTTTATTTATTTATTTATTTTTAGAGAGGAAAGGAGGGAGATAGAGAGAGCGAGAGAAACAGAGAGAGCGAGAGAAACATCAATGTGTGGTTGCTGGGGGTTATGGCCTGCAACCCAGGCATGTACCCTGGCTGGGAATTGAACCTGCAACACTTCGGTTCGCAGCTCGAACCCAATCCACTGAGCTACACCAGCCAGGGAGAGGCCATGTTTAGGTACTGTTTTGATAGGTCCAGCCTGTGACTATCAGAGTATCCCTCGATAAGGCCTAGACCTGGTGCAGCAGGGATGAGCCAGCCCCATTGCCGTGTCCTGTCTGAATGTCTGCCTCACAGAATATGTGAACACCATAATATCATTGTTTTATCATTAGGTTTTAGAACACGTTGTCAGATAGAAATGATAACTAAAACAGATTTTGGTACCAGAATGAGATGCTGCCATATGTTTAGCTGAGCCGTGGGCAGGACCCAGGAAGGCCTCGAAGAGAGGAAACCTGGGGGCCTGACTCAAAGCGGGGCCATCAGCGAGGGCCTTGAGGAAGCTGGAGAGAATGCTGGAAGCCGGAGGAAAGGAGACTGGAGACCTTTATTAAATATAGTAAGGGAATTCAGCAAAATTGCCATGGCCATAATATGGAAAGTTGACAATGTGCCTGTTGCAGGGAGGCATCAGGCTAAAGAGGTTTCCGAGTGATCTGTGTGCCTCCTGGTTCTTCTGTCTTTGTGAATGAGAGTCCCTGTGAAGTTACTCTGTCTGTGCTGGTCCCACCATCGCGTGTTGGATGGGTGTGGGGTAACATGCCACTCTGTTTCATAGGTCTTCGGATCAAGAGGAACTCGACTGAGAATCCGGTGCCGGGGAGCCTAATCTGCACTTGGACCTGATTTAAAGGATGAAGTCTGAAACTGTGCTGATGGCATAATGGACTGCGACCCTGGGGGTCTCGGGGAGGGTGCAGTGTATTTCTCTTGTGGGAATGATGTGAATTGCTGTGGCCACAGGGAAGACTGTGCTACACTGTGTTCTCCAAAGACTGTCACTGTAACGTTTCTCACCTCACAGGCTTTCATCTAGTGGGACCTTGCCATTCCCCATCAAGAGGTCTGATGGGTCTGGGCAGGCATGTGGCTCTCCTGACCAAAGCAGAGGGTCGAAGTGATGCCATGTGACCTTATGAGGCCGGGTCACCAACAGCGATGGTAGCTTTCACCTCGCTCCCACCTGGTGCCCTGGCCCATCACGCAGGGAATTCAGCTGCCGCACCCAGCTGCTCTGGACCCTAGCCGTCTGAGGTGTCCTTGCTGAGGCCATGGGCATCATGCCGAGGCAAGCCAACTTCATCGTGCCATTCATGTCCCAATTCCTAAGCTATGGGATCCAGGAACCTGATAAAATAATTGTATTTTTTACACTAAACTTTGGGGTAGTAACTGGAACAACCACGTTATAAGACTCGTTAGACCTTTAGGTGTTAAAGTGGCTTCATAATGAGTAAAGTAGGAGTTTAAGTGAAAACATTTGTGATACACATTTTAGGTGCCTAATGTCTTGCCTATTTATTAATTTGTTTGGTTTTTTGGATACTAAGTCATATGGCTATTTGTGATTTCTAGATGGTTGATGTGCGACTGCCCTTAGTTTGTACTGGTTTATTTGTAAACTTTACATTTAATTTGCATTTTGTTCTCCTACTTGATCGAAAACTCAATAAATATAATAATCTTTTCAGTTTGCCTCTATATTTTACACATAATTGATATCAGATAAATGCCTATTGATTGACTTACCATTAAATTTTATCTTTTCAGAGGACATATGTCATAAGCTTCAAAGATAATGTGAAATGTTATAGACGATTTAAGAAATGGGGAATTACACATCAATATCAACTCTTACTAATAAGGGTTATAGTCTGCCTTCTAAGGAACTTCATTCCTGGTAAACTGTACATCTGTTTGAATAGTTTCACGAGGTAAAGATTGGAGATAAAAGAACAAATGTTTCTAGCAGCCAAGAAAACATTTTTTATAATTTCTCGGAGGGTTTTACTGACATCTAGTGGCACTCAGTCCTGCATGGTTTAAATTCCTGTTAGCTTCACTCTACTCGTCTGTCCATGGCTGTCTTCTCTTAATTTTTGAATTTTCTTTTTTAAGGAAAAAGATATTTCAGGTGTCTAAAGTGAGAAGAGGCATTTTTTGGAGGATGTATATTATACCTATACCTTATATATTGTAATTTAATACGGATGAATAAATATGATCATGTCATTCATTCTTAAGTGTAGTTTATTTCCTGCACTTTTTTTTTAACTTCATTTACTTGGTTTTTCCTACCTTCCTCCTTCTTCCATTTATATAACTTCTCTACCCTTGTCTTAAGGTGTGGACTGTGGTTTTAGCCTAGATTTCCTCTGTGTGCATCCCTTTCAGTGCATGAGTGAATGTAATTATGTAAATACACATATTTTTGTTATGTTTTAGAAAAGTAAGACCATGTAGAATTTTATGCATTTTGCTTTCCTCACTTAACATTTCTCTTTGCAATCTAAGATAAGTAATGCAGTTCTAATTATTAATTTAAATGTATGCATAGCTTTTAAAAGCATGGGTGTATTTTAATTTTGTTGTCAGCGACTTCCCTATCGATAGCTCTTTTTCTCTGTGGTTCGTGCTGGCTTGACTGTAGCAGTGGTGCATATCTGTGCCTCTCTACGTAACACAGGGGTCACTTTGTTTCTCTGAGGTTGCTTTTTAGCAGTGAGGTTGGTGGGTAAAAGAATGTGTTTCTCATTTTAATAGACGTTGGCAGATTGCTTTTAAGAGCAGATGAAATTTCAATCAACTGTGCACAAAAATACCTTTTCCCTACTCAGCATTAGATTTCACAGTTTTTTTAAACACTTTTTCCTGCATAAGAAGAGCAAAGTGATTTATTAATTTGAATTTCTTGATTACTAGAGAATTTGAGTGTTTTGTAACTCTGAATTTATTCTTTTATGAATTTTAGAACTACAACTTTTGTACTTTGTTATGTTAACCCCTTGCTTATCATCCAGTTTACAGATGTTTTATATGGAAAGAGATAAAACAAAGTTTTAACACTTCATACAATTAAACATGTCTATCTTTTGCTTCTGAAACACTTTGAGTTTCCCAGATTAACTTAAGAAACTGTTACTCACCCATGGATTATATTCTTTCAGGGACCTTGCCTTCCTTTGTTATTTTACAAAATTTTTATTGTCCAAGTCTTACAATTAAGTCTTATTTCATTTGAAATTTAATTATTTTAATAACTTTAAAGAATATACATATAGAGTAAATATACATACACACAGTAAAATGCAGCATTAAAGAATTATCAAGAAGTGAACACTGATCATTCAGAATAATTCTTGTCCCTCCTTAATTACTAAGCCTGCAGTATTGCTGTCCTGCTTTTCTTCATATTTTGCCTCCTAAACTGAACCCCTAAACATTGCAGTTCAGTTTGTTAGTAATTAGCTTTCATATGAATCATATAATATGTAATTTTTTTATATGTCGTATTTTTCACTTAACACTTTGTAAGTTTACCCACATTGTATGTGCATGATAGTTCCCTCTCCTCACCGTATGTTATTCCGTTGTGTGCGTATGTGAGTCCTTGCACCCTTGGTGCGTATGTGGATTGCTTTCAGTTTGTGGCTCTGGAATAACGCTGCTGAGAACATCCTTGTGCATCACTCTTGATACTTTTTGTGCATACTTTTCACTTGAATGTGTGTTCAGAGAGAAGCTGGTGGCTCATATGGCACATATGTCCACCTAGAGTAGGTCAGTAGTTACTGCCCAGAGAGTTTCCCAAAGTCGTCATACTGGCTTACGTGTCTGCCAGCGGTGTGAGTTCCAGTTACTCTGTCTTCGCCACCCCTTAGCACTGCCCGTTTCTTTTTTGTCCTGGTCATTCTTATGGGTAGATATTGGTGTCTTAGTGTGGTTCTGGTTTGGATTTCTTTGACAACTACTGAAGTTGAACAGCTTCTTGTGTTTATTGGTCACTTACTTAAGAGTTGCTGTTTCTTGGTCACTTTTGTATGAGGTCGACATTTCCTCATTGATTTACTAAAATTCTTTATATATATATATTCTAAATACAGGCCCTTTGTTATCAGTATCTTTTCCAGTGAGTGGCTTGCTCTTTTGTGCTAGTTAATTATTATTTTTTGATGAACAGAAACTCTTAATTTTTTTTTAAAGATTTTATTTGTTTTTATTTTTAGAGAGGAAGGGAGGGAGATAGACAGAGAGAGAGAGAGAAACATCAATGTGCGGTTGCTGGGGGTTATGGCCTGCAACCCAGGCATGTACCCTGGCTGGGAATCGAACCTGGGTCACTTTGGTTCCCAGTCCGCGCTCAATCCACTGAGCTACGCCAGCCAGGGCGAAACTCTTAATTTTAATTAGTTCAATTTATACATTTATTTGGTTTAATGCTTTTTGTGTCCTGTTGAAGAAATCTTTATACCCCTAAAACTGATGAAAAGCTGATGAAAACAGTTTCCTAGAAAAATTTATTTATATTGCTTTCAAGTTCAATCTAGAATTCAGTTAAAATTAATTTTTATGTAAGACATAAGAAGCAGGTCAATGTTCATTTTTGTTACATACAGGTACTCAGTTGGCCCAGGTGGCATTTGTCGAAAGAGGCCGTACTTGCCCCCGCGCATTGGTGTCTCCCACTGACCGTAAGTCAGCCACTCACAGACTCGTGGGTTGGCTTCTGCGCTTGGTCTCTTTCCCTGGCGCCGCCGCCCAGCAAGTCAGCACCGCAGTGTCTTAGTGACGCCAGCTTTACGCTAAGTCTTGATACATGCCGGTATAGATTCGGTGGTGTTTTTGTTGATTTTTAAGGTTGCCTCAGTCCTTCTTTGCTTTTGCATTTCCATAAATACTTTAAAGTCAGCTTTTTAATTTTCTACCGAAATATGCTGTTAAGATTTTCATTGGGATTTCATTAAATCTATATATCATTTAGAGAAGCATTACAGCTTTATGATATCGAATCTTCCAGTGCATGATAATGACGTGCTCTTAGATTTACTCAGGACCTTTACAATTCTTTGAAAAATACTTTATAATTTTCAATGTATCAATCTTGTATATCTTTAATTCCTCAGTATTACTGATATACCCATCATTTAGTAATACTCAGTATTACTAAATACTGATATATTCCTCAGTATTTGATATTTTAGATGCTATTGTTGATGGCATCTTATAAGTTGATTTTAGTTCATTTTACGTTTTTATATTGATCTCATATCTAGTGATCTTCCTAAATTCAGTTATTAATTTCTAATAGTTATTTCTGAAAATTACTTTCTTTTCCTTCTTATATCTTTAAATTTTATTTTCTTGCTTTAATGTGCTCAATTTTTGAGAGCATCCTTGTATCATTTCTAGTCTTGGAAAACCTCTTAATATTTCACCATTAAATATGATGTGTGCAAAATTTACCTTTATATAGTATTTAAAAGGTCAGGCAAGTTTCTCTTAATTTTAGTTCGCTTAAAATTTTTGGTATGAATGAGTATTTAATTTTATGAAATTAATATGATAGTGTGATTTCCCCCCTATTTTTGTAGTTTATTTCATTGTTTTGTTTAAAAATATTACATCAATGTTATATTTATAGATTATATTTTACTCAGTCATGATGGGTTTTAATTTTTGTATTTTCCTGGATTTAATTTTCTGAGTTTCCTGTTTCTACCTCTGTAATCATTAGAAAGATTTGCCTACATATTTTCTTTTAATAACTTTTGAGGTTTTGATGTAAAGCCTAGTTTGGTCTCATAATTGAATTAGAAAGTATTTATTAATTTCTGTCTATGAAAGACTTTGCATAAGATTTGTGTTGCACATTTTTCACGTGGATGTAGTGTTAGGTTTGACATAGCTAAAGAAAGGATTTAGGTGACCAGAAGGTATGTTAGTAGAAAATATGTATACTGAAGCACACAAAGTGAAAAAGATGGAAAATAAAGAAAATGCCATAGAACAAACGTGACCAAGTGAAAACTTCTCACATGAGTGTGGTGGGAATCAGAGGGGGAAGAAGGGAGAGAGAGTGGGCGAAATAAATAATTTAAAGATAAAGTGACCGACAATTTATTAAAACCCCCCAAATCTAGCTAAGGATTCAAAAAATTCAAATCCTAAACTGAGTGATTATAAACCACAAAGAAAAATGTTCCAGACACATTATAAAAAAAAGATAAAGAATTCTTAAAAACAGCTAAAGGAGAAAATGCACATTACTATGAAAGGAAAACAAATAATCCTTACAAATTCTCAACAAAGTAAATGTAAGTCTCAAGGTGATAGAAAGACATCTTTGGAAGTCTGAAAGAAATAACTATTCTAAAATTCTATACCCAATGAAAATTTCCCTCAAAACTGAAGGCAGAATGTATTTACAGACAAAAATGAGGGAATTCCTCCTCATAAAGCATGTGTTATAGGAAGTCCTAAACAAGTTCTTCACAAAGAATTAAGAAGATCCCAGAAGGAAACAGAGAAAGACAGGAGGAAATGAAGGCCAGCTTCAGCAGCAGACACCCAGGTAAATATAAAGAACCGTTCTACGCTATTGAAGTAATGGGCCATGATGGCAACACGACGGCAAGCAGGAGGTGAGAGTGGACTTAAGGTGTGCTACCCCTACCGTTGTCTAAGAAGTAAAAAAAATTAACGTAACTCTACTAAATCGTAGATGCATGTGGTCGTTTTCTGGGTGCCCTTACAGGAATAGTGAACAAATGTATAACTCTAGTTAATAGAAAACTGCAGTAAAAATAAAGTGACTTGCTCAAAAGAGAACAAGACAAAAAATAGGACAAACTGAAAGCAAATGGTTATACAGTATATATAAGCTCTAGTTATGTAAATGTCAATGGAATAAACACTTCATTTAAAAGGAAAATGTAGTCAGACTGGAGGAAAATAACTAAAACTAAGATAGCTAGCTAGCTATACCAGTTTATACTCTCTAGATGTGAAAGGGTAAAAGGGTTTTTTTTTTCAATCCTTATTCTTGCTGGCCCCTGATATTACCTAACCTCTCAATTTTTGCTTATACATACTGTGAGTTCCCTCTATTTGTAGGGACAGCTCAGTCATAAAAAATGTTTGCATTTTGTTTCTTATATCCCATTTTAGAGAGATTTTCTCCTATGATACTGAGAGAACTTGGGCCTTTTGGGCAGGCGCAACGGAGACAAAAGTTTTACTGGGAGACTTTGCACCAGTGAGCTTTCCTGTGACTGTCTCAGGACCGCCTGGAGCAGGAATGCAAGGAGAAAAATACTGGGCTGCTGATTGCCTTCTTTATGGCCTCCAGACAGAACTCACCATGAGCAGGTCCCCCAGTGCTGTGCTGGGAGATTACCCGGGTGCCCGCTTGTAAAAATCCCTCCTCTCTCACACTCTGAGTATCACCCCCGGCTGAAGGAAGAGGCTCGGTATCTTACAAGGGACTGATAAATCTTTTCTTACAAATTAACTGTTGGTTCAGCAAACCTTTATTAATTGAAGGCCTATCCCTACCTTACCCCCTCAGACTGCAATGTAATTTAATATATCTGATTATATGTTTATTTATTGAAATTTTTATCTCAAGTTTTAATACTTAAACTATGACCTTAATTTTTTAATACTAAATATAGGGCTCACCATGTAGTAAGCATTTAACAAATATGTATTGACCTACTGCAGCAGGAGTTATGTTAGCTACAATATATCATTCTTTTTCTTAAACTTTTTTTATTGTTCGAGTACAGTTGTCCCCATTTTCCTCCCATCACTCCCTCTCCACCCCAGCCGTCCCCACTTCCCACCCTTGATCCCACCCCCCTCTGGTTTTGTCCATGTGTCCTTTACAGATGTTCCTGAAAACTCGCCCCTTTCCTCCCCCCACCCCCCGCCATTATCCCCTCCCACCTCCCCTCTGGTTACTGTCAGTTTGTTCTTAATTTCAATGTCTCTGGTTATATTTTGCTTGCTTGTTTGGTTGATTAAGTTCCACTTACAGGTGAGATCATATAGTAAAGACAAAGACAATATATCATTCTTCATCAGCAAACTTGACCTACCTTATCTCCAAAGAAGAAATCAAACAGTGTGCTTAGATTTTCCATGTGTAGCAACCTGCCAGAGTGAGGAGGGAGAGTAGAGGCGGAGAATCCGTGGTGATCACCAGGAAGTATGTCAAGTGACAAAGGCCAGAGGGACCATGGTGGTGACGTGCCTGGAAAGCTAAATTATAGAAGAACAAAACTTAATGCCTTTTTTTTTCAAAAACAAGGGCTTGTTTCATGTTATTTTTTATTATTAATTTATCTTGTGACTCTCTCCAGAACTGAAGGCTTTTATGCTGTGTCTGAAACTTTTTTCTTCGTGCATCAATCACGTTGCCTGGGATCTTTTGGTCAGCACATAGAAGGAGCTTTTGAAACTCATCAATTGTAAAGTTTACCCACACATTCCGAATTGTTCTGCCATCAATTGACATGTGTTCAGCCAATGATGGATTGCACTGGGTGAGCCATCCACTTTTTTCCTATTGATCAACAGTACAAGCTCTCAAACACTGGTTTGGGGTTTATATCTCCATTTCTTTCATTTCCCTTGAATTGCAGGCCCATACATCCTACTTCTTCTCTGACATTTTCAGCTGGATGCCTAATAGCCAATTCACATTTACCATGTTTAAAATTAAGTTCTTCTTTCTCCTTTCCAACCTGCTTTTCCCCCAGCGTCCTTCCTTTTAGTAATTGGCCTCCCGTTCCCCTGGTTGTCATGACAAAAACCTGCTGTTATTCCTTATTGCTCTTTTCCTCTCACACTTCAAGAACATTCTTCTTAGCCCTGTCTTTAAAACAAACCCCTCTTGCCTTTTACCCCCTGCACTGCTACCCTCAGAGGCTAAACTGCCACCATTTCTTACCCGGGTTGCTGCAGCAGACTTCTGATTGGTCCCCTGCTGCTCCATTGGCCCTCCCCCAGACCCAGTTTGTTCTTGACATAGCACTCTGGTTATGGCCAAAACCTCCGATGGTGCCCTCTGCATTTAGAATGAAATGCAAAGTCCTTAAATGGCTTATAAATATCAAGTCCTGCATGATCTGGATGCTTGCTACCTCCCTTTTCTCATCTTCCACTTTTTCTGTCACTTACTATTCCACTCACTGGTCTTTAACATGTTTCTATCTCAGAACCTTTGTATGTACTACTCCTTAGCCTAACATGCTTTTCCTTAGAAATTTGATTCAAGTCAATAATTTGATATTTAAATGTTGCCTTGTTATAGAAGCCAGTCCTGACCATTGTCTTCAGAGTAACGCATTCTCGCCTTTCCAACTCTCTAGTCCCTTATTTTACGGTATTTCCAAATGTTGATTACAAACTGATGTCACAGCATGTATCTTTTTTTATCTCCCCTCACTAGAATGTAGGTTCTTTGAAGGAAAGAAATTTGCTTATCTTGTTCATGATAGCCCCTTCATTTAGGGCAATTGTTGATGTATAATATGTGCCCAATAAATATTTCCTGCGTAATGCATGAATAAATGCAATTTCTGACTCTGACAGAATTTCTCTTTGTGTTCATTTCAGAACACATCTGCTTTCTTGTTTTTCTTACATGGGATTTGGCTTTAAAGAATACCGGACTTTATTTTGTAAGCATGCCTTTAATTTGTGCATTTGCAAACTTATACTTTTCTGAGTTATTGTTTGAGCATTTTTTCAGGATAATTTATGATGCCTTTTATCTTTTGTAAGTCACCCTCAGGAAGATGGACTGAAAAATGAGGAAGTCTTTGAGAAGTTACAAGTAGAAATTCTGGCCACCAGATGGAGACCCAGTACTGTTTTTTATGATAGTAATAGTAAAAAAAAAAAAAAAAGCTTAAGCCTAATACTGTGATTTTTTTCTGTACCATTTTATGCATTTCTAACAATTTTTACCCATTAGAGATATTTTTACATATATCAGGAAAGTTTGGTGTGGTTAGCAAGCTGAGAAAAGGAATCATAAATAGATTCATTCAAAGACCATTCGAACATCAGGGCACTTGGCTAATTCTGTGGCGAGGTTAGTTTGGAAGAGCACAGGTCGTTGAAGAAAGTCAGAATGTGTAGGTAGGGGAGAGTGATGAGATTTTAGGAGTTAAGGGATTTGTAGTAGTGTGTGTGTGGGGGAAGGGCCAGAAAGGGAAGAGTTGAAAAAGGAAAAATGACTCATGATAAAATAGGTATAACTACATTGTGCTTTCCTGGTCCAGTGGAGTAGAGGGGCAGTGAAGGGCCCCAAGTAGGAGGCTTCTAGAATTTTCTTTGCAGTCAAATGTTCTGAGGGATTTTCTAACTGTGCAGGCAAGTTGGACTCTACTTGTTCTTTCCTAAATGAATGGGGAAGTTTGCAGATTTTGTCACTTTATTCCTTTTATTTTTGTCATTTTTCCATAATGTCATGCAGTTGGGAGACTACATGTGCTGTATGAGACGCCTAAAGCCACAAATGTTTTCTGGGATGTTCTTAGCAAATATGATTTCCTCATATCAGAAAGATAAAAGACCCTGAAAGGGAAATTATAAATAATTTAAACATTTTTCCTCATCAGGTTTCATTCATTTACTGCTTCCAGAGATGGCCGACACAAAAATTGAATTAAAAAATAAATTCCTTTTTGTGGTAATGCTATTTGACCCGAACAGTAGAGGAAAAATTGCCTTTTCTCCCCCGTCCGCCACCTCGCGAACAGGTTGGTGGACCCCGCTTGAGTTTTCTTTCACCCCCTGCAAATGGCCATCGCCTTTTAACTCATCTCTCTGTCCGTGCTCTCTCTTCTGTCCCATTGGCCTCTGTGACCCTGGCAGACTAATGTACCTCAGACACAGTCCACCCGCCCAGGCCTGTCAAAGGCTGCACTCGGCGCAGAGTGGGATCCAAACCCTTCAGCGTGGTCAGGGCCCTGCAACGTGACGCTCCCCATCTTCCTTGGCTCAGCTCAGGTGTGACTGTTGAAACCTCTTTAATTCTTCTGAACCAAAGTGACACAGCCTTCGCTATTGTGTTCTCAAGTGTGTGTTTGTGCTCTTTATTGTGTCACCTATCACTTCCTGTATGTAACTTCAGTGGATTTTGATCTTGCATAGATTATGAATACTTGAGGTCTGGAGTTCCTATTTCCCAGGGTCTTCAGTGCCAAAATGAGGACAATTGGTAAATTTTTGTCCAATCTTTCAATTTTACTTTTGTAGCAATATGTAGAGTCATTTATTTCCTGCCATGCCATACTGGAGACTTTAGATAACTAATTCCATTTTTCAAATTCTTGCCTTTTAAAGTTTAAAACCAATATAGCCTGTTAGGCAAAATGACAACCAAAGAGGGTATTATTATTTTAACTCTTAAAATATAGTTTCTTTTATGTTACATTACGGTAATATTTCATAGAACTTATTTCCCTTTTGAGTGTTATTTGCAAATTGGACACCTATAAAGTTGACTCATAATCTTGTAGGATTAACCAAAATGAAGAAGTAGTTGCTATGTGTACCCTGCCCCTCAAAAATATATAGTCCAAACATGCAAAACAATGGTGTACATGTATTGATTGAAGTAAAGTGAGGCACTATTAATAAATACAGTAACTGAACAGTGCTTTAATTTTATTCACTTGTCAAAAACTTATTGAACACCAACCATTTGTCAGGAACCATCCTAGGTTTGGGAGATCATTTATAAATTAAACGGTCAACTCAACACTCATGGAACTTACTGTTTACTGTTTAATAAAAAGTAAACAGTGAATGAGCAACATAATGGATAACGGTGATGCTATTAGGAAAAGTCAAACAGCAACAGTTCACGGAATAGCCAAAAAGTCAAGGAGCATTATCTTTCTACATTATTATGCAGAAGTGGCACCCTGGCGGTCACCAACGGGGACGTGAATATGTTCACATTGTTTGTTCATTCTGAGAGCACTCTCCACGTGTCCTTTCCCAATGCTCTCTGTCTAACCCCCCAGTCATCTTGTTCCGAAGATTCTGATCATCCACGTGGGCATGTTAGATTTGTCGTGGGTGGGATTTTGCGTCCCCATGGTTCTCTGCCAGGCTACTTCAGTTGAGTGGCAATGTTGCCGAAATCCGATCTTCTCAGCGGATGGATCGCTGGAAACGTGCCGTGAGGCCGTAGATGTGAGTTAAGAAGGAAGTGGCAATGCAGCGTACAGCACGTTTGTCTGTTTTATACACGGACGTGCTTAAAATAGCGCCTGAAAAATAGTACACGTACTCGTTACAGGATGCCCTCCGTGCACTTTCCCCGTCCTCCCCCAAAGTCACGTGCCGAAGTCCCCGTACAGAACATCATCAGAATGTGACTCTATGGGCAGAGGAGGTCTTTAAGAAAGTACAGTAATTAATTCCAAATGAGGTCGTTAGGCTGGGCCTTCACCCAATGTGACGGGTGTCCTTATGGGAAGAGGAACTCTGGACACAGACACATACGGAGGGAAGTCTATGGGAAGACACAGGGAGAAGACAGCCATGTACATGTCAAAGAGAGAGGCCTCAGAGGAAAACAAACCCTGCAGAAACCTTGATTGTCCACTTCTGGTCTCCAGAACTATGAGAAAATAGATTTTTGTTGTCTGCCCCTCCCAGTCTGTGGTGGTTTGCGCTGGGAATAACCCTAGCGAATGAATACAGTGCATGACGTGTATTTGTTCAGTTGAATTATATATTTATTTGTTGGAATGTCTGCCTTCTATTATTTAGGAGTCCTTTATATTGTAAAAATATTTACTTTCTCATGTTGAAAATTCGTTTCCCCACTTTCTCTTTCATCATTTAGCTTTGTTTACATTTGGTTACCTTTTAATTTTATTTGCAGTGAGGTTTTAAAGTTGTACACACATTCTTAATATTAGTGTAGTCAAATCAATCATTTCTTAATATGTTTGGGATTATGTCTGTAATTTTTATTGTATTTATTTCCTTATCTGTTTACTTCGGTGCTAGTGCCATAGTTTTAAAAAATTATTATAAATTTATAGTGTATTTTAACATCGGTATTATTTTCTTCTCTATAGATGCAATGTTTTCAAATTAGCATGAGAATCCTAAGTTAAGATTTAATAATGTCTTGGCTTTGCTTCATAAAAATGTATTTGTTTTAATTTCTTTAGATTGGTCACTTATTGCTTCTCGTGTTGTCACTGGTGGTTGTGTAACAGGATGAAAGTATATGTATTTCCCATAAGGGAAGTGTGTATTAGTTTAATATTAGAAGTTACACGATGTCTTGTTAGTGAGAAAGAAAATACTAGAATTATTTTAATTTTAATTTTCTGGACTAGAGATCTAACTGCTTTTCAAGGTGTAAGGAATAAGGAGACAGATTGTCTTCACGATAATCTCATTCACCATGTTCATGGGCATCTTTTCAGAAGGTTGGTTTTATTTTATTTTTTCAACACAGCTCAGCTTGTTAGACGCTCACAGACCAGTGTGAGGCCAGTGAGTAGCCCAGCAGGCTTGCAGAACCCTGGGATTAGGTGCCTTCTTAAATTTCGTGAATTTTGTGCCCTAGAGGCTTCTCTAGCTTTACTCTTGGCTCCTGCACGGGCCAGCCGTGTGCGAGTATCTAGGGCTGCTGTGCTGTGTGCCGGCACAGGCGCCTTTCCCGGGAGCTGCGGGCGGCATTTGCTCCCTCCTCCTTATTTTACAGCCTGTTCTCACCCCCAGTCACCGACACCCACGTTTTGGAACTGTGAGTGGAGATTTCTCTTGGAATATCAGTACCATCCTCTTACTTCCAAGTTAGGAGTTTCTGTCAGGTACAGCAATTTAGAATTTGCCTTTTCCTCATTCTGATCTCTCTCGTGGTATGTTTTGCAGTAATTTCTGGCATCTGGGTGTATTGCCCACCTCCTTTAGGACTGACATAGAGAAGAAGTTTGTTCAGGTTGTCATTTCAATTTCAAGGAAAAGGAGTTAAATATATTTGATTACTTTATGATCTCAAAAAATATGGTTAATATATTGAGTTTTGCTCTGTCATCTGACCCCTGATTTTTTTTCCCTCTGTAAAAGATATTATAGGCTAATTGATAATTCAGTTTGCTATAAACGTATGTCTACTTTATGTAATACCATGTGTTTCATTTATAACCCTGGTGATGGAGGTGGGGAGATGTGTAAGTGGGATTTTGGATTATAAATTATAGTGAGATGTATAAAAACTGCTTTTGGAACAATGAGGAGGGAGTGATTTATTTGCCCTTGGTATTTGGGGGTATAAGTTCATTGATGAGTGGCATTTGAAATGGTTCTGAAGACTAGGTAGCATTTTCAGAGTAAGGAAGAAAGAGCATTCAGGATAGAACAGCATAAAGGCATAGAGTTCTAAAAATACAGAATTGAGTGCTGGCACATTCTGCTGTGTTTACAGCAATGCACCAGTAAGTCTAGACTCTATCCTAGCAAACCCTCTAACTATATCCCTTTTTAGATTCTCTTAGCTGCTGATAAGAAAATCTAGTCAATTATGTTATCTCTGTATTATACTATGTCTACACATTTCCTCTCCTCGCCTTTCTCTGGTGGCAGCTGTGAAAAATTAAATGGTTAGGCAACTGGTTCTATATGTTTCTTTTCTCTAGTATTCTGAGTTTAAATTTATTAGTCTTCTAAGACATGGTTTGGGGAAAACGTAATAACCATAGAAAGATAGGAAACAACCTGAAAATGGCTTCAAGGTCTTCTGTAGAAGTGAGCGGATAGTTTTTCAAGAAACAAATGTGGTGTTTTAGCTTCTGTGGAAAATAGAATATAAAGTAGAAGAAAATAACTTTTCTGACTCTCCACCCTTACTCGTATACAGTTCCCTTAACATTGAGAATATCTAAGAACTGTGGAGAGTGAAGAATTCTAGGAACAAAGGTCTTCTATTGTGCATATTATAAGCTTTAAGGGGGCATTTTATGTGTGTTTTAATATTACCAGGATATATACTAGGGGTGGAAATCACCAACTAGGGAAACAAAGAGGCCTTTTATCAAATTAGTGGAAGGGTGGGACGTTTGTTGAGGCTGGAGATGTAATGGTTAGGTAATAAGCCAAGTCCATGGAGAGTGCTAAGGGTAGCAAGAAATTAAAATCTGTTGAAATTGCTCAAAGATCTGAAGATTTATTGAAGTAAATCAGAGCAGTGACCCATGTCCGAACCCAGTGAATGAAGGTCCCGTGCTATCGCTTTCTGCCCTGAGTGTGTCCACAGCTGTACTCGGGGCCGTGTGGCTGTAATTATCGTACTGAGGTCCATTGAGAGCTTTGCATCTCTAGCAGCAAACCTGTGGTTTCGCAATGGGGACAGGCACTGCAGATTCAATGCTGTGAAAGGGATGTTGGCATCACCTTAATTTATCCAAGCTACTGACCTATTGAAGCTCTTAGTAAACTAAGTTTAAACTTTGCCCAAGACAAAACTTTATGGCACTCACCTTTTAATTTGAAAATTAGTAAATTAGCCTTTCTAGGATAAACATGACTGTGAATCAAAGATGAATATTTAGATGTATTTCTCCTCTATTCTTTTTTTTCATCCTTATCTGAGGATATTTTTTATTGATTTTAGAAGGGGGAGAAGGAAGGGGGAGAGAGAGAGAGAGAGAGAGAGAGAGAGAGAGAGAGAGAGAGAGAAACATTAATGTGAGAAACATTGGTCAGTTGCCTCTAGCATGTACCCCAAATGGAGATCAAACCTGCAACCTAGGTATGTGCCCTGACTGGGAATCGAACCCACAACCTCTTGGTGCATGGGCTGATGCTCTAACCAACTGAGCTACCCAGCCAGGGCTCCCCTTTACTCAAAATTACAGTAGAAGAGATATGCTCTGTAAGTTAAACATACTTCCTGGTTTTTAGATGAATTCCATCCATTTTCTGATAGTGACTGAGAATACTTTTCCCATACTCAGGGGCAATATAAGGCTGTGGAAGATAACCCTCTGAAATTAGTCTGTGGATAATACAAATGTTAGGTGTTCTTTCCTTTTAAGCTTTGTAGTCCAGTGTGACAAGACTTTAGGATCAAAGGTATAAGATGACAGTCAACTTAAGATATGGGGAGAAATGCATATTTTTTAAAGGAAATTTTGGATAAAATTTAAATATGTGGATGTTTTTATTTTAAGGACTTATTTACATTTAAATATTTTTGTAAATACAAATACATATTTACATGGGTTCAAATTATTTTTTATGTGTAGAGATTAAGTTTGATAAAAAATATTTAATATAGCATAACATATTAAATATTTTTTCTAACATGGGGAAATTTACAAGTTTCTCTTAATACATAAAACCCAGTTTTTTTGTTTTTTTTTTATACCTAATAGAGCTTTTTAAAGGCAGTGAGACAATTTTTAATAAAACAAACCCTAAAAATATGAAAAAGCTTGGAAGAAAAACCTTGGGTATGGAGGTAGGATGGGGATTAGATTTATCGTTCTTAATTTTATTCCTATTTTTTCCCCTTGGGGTTCTCTCAGCTGAGTAGTGTCGTCACGCTGGTTAAGAAGGGCCTGTCCCCCGGGCCATATCGATACTGCGGAGGCCCTGCCTGCTAAAAATGGCCTTGTAGGGCTGGCAGTGGTGCCTGGAGGGTTCAGTGTCATTATTAAAAACACTACGGAGAGAGCCCATGTGTCTAATTCATTGTATTCCTCTAATGCTTATTTCAGTGCTCTCCATTCACACACACACATGTTGTGTGTGTGTATAAACATAGCGTTTTAAAATAGTTTTGATGCCCTTGTTTGCAGGCGCTAATCTAGCTCTAGTTTACCTCCTTAGGTAAACTAGTTCTAACTCAAGCGTGGGACTGTTCTTTCACATAACCCCTGCCTAAAATATTCCTAGAACATGACAGCCAATGTTATACCTTTAGGTTGAAATCAGCCCACTGTACATATATGTATGATGTGTGTGTGTAACATGTATACACACACATACCATAAAATGAAGCTGCATTACTGTGTATATACACATACATACATGGTAGTATAGCTGCATTTCATGCGTGTGTTAGGATCCTCCGTGTTTTAAAACTGTATAAGCAGTATATAAGCAGTATCATAGAAATGGGTTGGAGGGAGACAAAAGATTCCCCACCTTGTTTCCTTGCACTACATTACTACCAGCGAGTGGATTTTGTACAAATAGACTACACTTGTCTCAAAGATCATCATTCCCCCAAAGATCTTGTTCTCCTAGCGTTTCCCTCGGGGACTTGGGATTGGTTCGTACTACAGATATTTTGGTGTGTCGACTGGGTACAAGTCATTCCATAAATATTTATGCAAGATCTGTGCTTCGGACACAAATTAATATCATTTCTGACTTCAAGAAGTTTATATCAGAGAGGGGAGATGAGAAAATTGGTTCTCTGTAATAAAAGGTAGGCTGGAGTAAATTCTGCACTCCTGTTCATTTAATATTTAAGGAATAGGGCAGAGTAGGATTTAGTGTCACAAATGTATTTTAATTTCAGCTTAGACCATAAAGACATTTTTATACTCCGTGGGTATGGAGATGAGTTTATTTCCAGAAAGAACACTGTCGCTTTGCTATTAAGAGACAAAGCAATTAGATGAAGAGTTGGAAATTCTTCTGTGTACTTTGCCATATAGGAAGTTATGTTGCTCTTCCCACGCAAATAATGAAAGCAAACAAACAAAGGAAAACACCTGCTTATTTCACCTCTAATTGTGTTTTCTTTTATCCCAGCCCCCCAGGGCCAGATTCAGTCAACAGCTGTGTGCCGTGTGTGCCCAGAATCCGCAGATTTGTGCACGGAGCCACGTTCTTTTTATTTTTTAGGGAATAGTCATGATTGACTTTAGTTGATTTTCCCACTTTTAGCATTTAAGAGCATGTATGATGAGAGATAATACGCACAACACACGCATACAATTAAAATGAGTGTTCAAGGCACACCGGAAATGCTGTGGCATACATTTCTTAATCGTTGGCAGACACGAGGTATGTGCCGAGTGGCCCTCCCTCCGGCCTGCTTTTTCACGGGGAGGTGAGGATGTCCAGCTGCCTTCACAGTGACTAATCTGCCCGGGGAGTCCGGTGCTGTGGAGTCTTGTCCATTGTGTCGGGGAAATAGCAACTTCATTTCTGCCAGAAGAACGTTGCTGAGAAACAGAGAGATTTGCAGGGTAATTTGAATAGGCACTTTTCTTGATTATTTGAGGTTGTGTGTGCTAGAGTTGGTATTTAGGTGTTCCTCCTCAGAAACAATTTCAAAATGTTCCCAGCTTTGTCGTTATGAATCCTCTTGTTTTCCATGGGAACACAGAGCTGATTAGTCACCTTGATGTGCAGTGAAAGGGAAACAAAACCTTCCAGAAGGGTCCGTGCCCACCTCATCCTTATCTGCCATTCTGCTTTGTGGACGGAGGACCCGGTTGTCTTCCGGTGCTTGAGTAAAGAGGGCACAGCACCTCTGCCAGGTTATAAAGGAGTCAGTTCAGTGTATTTTAAATGCCCTTGATTTTAAGGCAACCTACATTTTAAGCAACAATGAACCCACACCAAGTAAATAAATACATGAGAGGTCAAGGTAACATCAGCTTGTGAAAGCACTGATACGGGATGAAAAGAAGCAGCAAGTAGTTTTGAGGATGTGGCAAAGATAAATGTCTAAATTGGTTAACATTGTTCTTTTTTAAAATAATCTTTACATAAATTCAGATATGCAATCATATCATCCTCGTGGTGGTCCAGCAGGCCTACGATGCCATATGGATTTATGTTTTCACCAAGAAAGAAATTACAGTTTTTGTAATTAATGAGTTTGTACTACACTAGCATTATAAAAGGTTTTACTTTTTCTGTTTACTCTTGCCTTTGATTGACATGATGCAGTCTGTGGGGGGCTTTTTGTAAGACTCATTTCTGAGCTTGTTTCTTGTAAATGATACTTCATGGCTGTTCTGACACTTGTGGCTGCTGCAGCCTGTGCTGCTGTTCCACTTGGATTTCCAGCAGAGGCGTCCTGACCAGTAAGCGAGACAATGGGGTTACCCTCCGTCCTGCGGATGGTCTTCCCAGCCTGGCCAGGCCCAGCCTCTTAGTGACGTCCTGGATCTCATGACGGATGTGGATTGTCTCCATAATCCGAGCATGTGGCTGGTGAAAAAAAGCAGTAGGGCACAAATCTGTGGAAATTTTCCCTGAACATAAATTACATACAAATAAAAATCTTAAGAGATGTGAAGACAACTTGTTTTATTAATCAGACATTTCTAAACTTTATAGTAAAGTAAACGGACTTGAATTTTGATGAAGCCATGTGACTGTTCTATTAGACGTACTAATGAAGGCTAAGAGACAAGTAGAAGTGTTTTGGCAGAGGTTCCCATTTGACTTACATGCGCTCAGTGGTCCAATCCCTTTCATTATTACCCCCTGCCCATAAAATCCCCCATGGCATGCATTGTTTGAGAAACTATTCTTTAAACTGCCCACGGTAACCAAAGTGTTGGCATGTCCTCTGGGCTGCTACAGTGCCTGTGTTTGTGGTTTGGAGGATTTCATATCCTCGATGAACTAGAATTAGTGGCAGTGTGGTTGGGGAATCCTGTGCCCTGCGATGTTGGTACCATTCCACATCCCTGTGTACATACAGGTGTTGTCGTGCTGTATAACGTGTGACATAGATCCTCTGCCCATTGAAAAATTGGATCATTTGTTTTGTTGGTGTTGAGTTGTGTAAGTATTTCTTTAAATAAATTTTGGACATTAACCCCTTATCAGATGTATCATTGGTGAGTGAATTTGTTGTCCTGTTCAGTAAGTTGTCTTTTCATTTTGTGGATGGCTTCCTTTGTTGTGCATACACTTTTTAGTTTGATGTAGTCCAATTTGTTTTTTCTGTCCAAGGAGATGCATCAGAAAAAATACTCCTATAAGAAATGACTGACACATTACTGCCTATATTTTCTTCTAGGATTTTTATGTTTTAATGTTTTACATTTAAGTCTCTTACCTATTTTGAGTTTATTCTTGTGCATGGTATAGGAAGTTGATCTAATTTCATTTTTCTGCATATTTTTGTTCAATTTTGCCAGCACTATTTATTGAGTAGACTGCTTTTACCTCATTGTATGTTCTTGCTTCCTTTGCTAAATATAAGTTGACCATGAAGGTGTGGATTTATTCCTGGATTCTATTCTGTTCTGTTGATCTGTATGTCTGTTTTTATGGCAGTACCATGCTGTTTTGGCTTTGTAGTATAGTTTGATATCAGGTACGTGACTCCTCCAAATTTGTTCTTTTTTCTCAAAATTGTGTGGTCTTTTGTGGCTCCATATAAATTTTTGGAATGTTTGTTCTAGTTTTATGAAATGTGTCATTGGTCCCTTGACAGGAATTTGGTTGTCTCTATAGATTGCTTTGGGTAGTATTGACATTTTAATGATGTTCGTTCTTCCTGTCCATGAACATGGTATATGCTTCCACTTATTTGTATCTTCTTTAATTTTTGTTTTCAGTGTCTTATAATTTTCTGAGTACAGATCTTTTACATCCTTGGTTAAATTTATTCCTAGGTATTATTTTGATGCAATCGTAAATGTGATTGTCTTCTTTTCTTTTTGTTTTTGTTTTTTTTTTTTTTAGTTTCCCTTTCTGATGGTTCATTATTGATGTATAAAAATGCTATTGACTTCTCCATATTTACTTTGCATCCTAATTATTTCCCTGAATTAATTTATCAGTTTTTCAATGGAATCTTCAGTGTTCTCTATGTACAGTATCATGTCATCTGCAAATAGTGACAGTTTGGCTTTTCCTTTCCAATGTGGATGCCTTTTATTTCTTCTTCTTGTCTGATTGCTGTGGCTAGGACTAATAGTACTATGTTGAATAAAGTGGTGAAATTGGACTTTGCTGTCTTGGTCCTGATCTTAATAGAAATGTTTCCATTTTTGCCTACTGAGTATGATGTTGGCTGTAGGTTTGTCATTATGGCCTTCATTATGTTGAAGTATGTTCCTTCTGTTTCCACTTTGCTGAGAGTTTTTATCATAAATGAGTGCTGGGTTTCATCAGATGCTTTTTCTGTGTCTATTGATATGATCATGTGATTTTTATACTTCATATTATTTATGTGATATATCATATTTCTTCATTTGTGGATATTGTAACAACCTTGTTCCCCCACAATAAAACCCATCTAAGTATGGTGTATGATTATTTTAATGTATTGCTGGATCTAGTTTGCTAATATTTTGTTGAGGATTTTAGCATCTATGTTTATCAGAGATATTGGCCTATAATTTTCTTTCTTTTTATTGAGTTAGGATAATGTGTCTCCCTTGAGGGCACGGTATCAGTCTATTTCACTGGAATGTTGGGTGCATGGCCCTTTCTCTTAACCCACACAACTCAGCCACCGATGCCTCCTGAGTCTGCACAGACATCTACACTCAGGCCCAAGCAGCTGACTACTCAGCAGGTTGCTAGCTTCGCAGGGTAGGGCAACAGGGAGTCCAGAGGTTGGGGCTGTTGCATTCTTTCAGGCTGATGCCAAATGGGAAGGGAGGGCTCTACCCCCGCCCTCACCCAAATGGTGTCTGCGGTGTGGCAGAATGACTTAGCACATGTATTGTGATGTCTATCCCTTAAGCTCTCTCCCAGGAACCACAAACCCCAGTCTCTCCTTATGTGACTCTAGTCCACTCCTCCCTCTCTCCAGCAGAGCTCAGGGTGAGCAGCTGTAATTGAGGTTTTATATGCTCAATTTATATATGTAATTGAGGTTTCCTTCAAGAGAGTGCCAATATCCCTAGCAGGCTCAGTCTTACTCTGGCAGTCAGAATCCCTGCTAATTTACTCAGTCAGATGTTATGTGGGCACCTCTTCCCAACTCTGATGCTCTGGGCTGGGGTGCACAGCATGAGATTGAGACCCCAAGCTCCTCAGGGGGAACGTTTGCATCTGAGATATCCTTTTGGAATCTCAGCCGCTGCTCGTGGGTGTGGGGCTAACTCTTTTTGCCTATCAGTCCTTCCTACCAGTCTTAATGTGACTTCTTCTGTAAATCCTTGGTTATAAGACTTCTCTTTAGCTGGTCTTGAATTGGTTGTTTAGGTTGATTGCTATATATTTTACTTGTAGTTATAGTTTGGTCCTGCGGGGAGGTGAGTGTAACATTCAGCTACTCTTTCACTCTTGGATCTAAGAGTGTCTTGATAAACAGATTTGTCTAGAATTTTTCCTTTGCCAAATTTAGAAATCAGCCTTTTTAGTAAGATACACTTTCGTAGTTGTGGGGAAATGAACATGCTGAGCTCACTTCTCAGATTGTCTTGAAAAACAAATAGTTATAAATAGCCAACCATATTGAACATTCAACGTTTTCTTAAGATTCGTAGAGTTTTATGGCTAAAATAAAAATTAACATTCAGTCTCTACCATTCAAACATTTAAGTTCCCTTATCCCTGTTTATTTCTTCATACTGAGTGGGTGGGTTGGGCGAAAATAAAAATGTACCTATGTAAGAAAAGATTCTGAATAAAGAATACTGCTAGCGCTGAATTTCTCATTCAGCTTAGAGGTTTCAACATTCACAGCTTATTTCAGTGCTGCTCTGGCTGCAAGAAAAGAAGGCATCTTGTAAGGTCTGTGCTGTTTTGTGAGACTGTTTGGAGGAGTTTATATGTCTGGAGAAGAGAAAAAATTCTATTAGCTTTATCCTTGCTTAATTATAGATACATTGTGACACTTTTCCTGAAAGTTACTATTTCTTGTTAAGGTATTTTAGGATTTAAAAAAAATCAGATTTATTGTTTAAGTAATTGGGAAACATTGATTTTTTCCCTTTGGTTTAGCTAATAACAATACAAAAATACTCATTTTCCAACTTGAGAGTATCATCAATAATTTTGAAAAGCTCTGTGTGTCCAATCCTAATGACATCATCCTTCCTCTGTATTAATGTAACCAAATTCCTGATTTCAGTGCTTATCATTTCAATGCCTTTCTATGTGGTTTTACCAATTTGTAGCTGATAAAAAAGTATGCTATTTGATCTTGCATTTTTTCATAGAAATGACTTTCTTTCATTGAACAGTTAATTCATTTTGATGACTGTAACTGTATTTAATTCATTTCTTGATATTGATAATTTGTACTTCTGTTTTTCCTTTTTCTTTTTGTCTGGCTAAAGAGTTATCAATTTTATTGATTTTTTTAGCAATCGGCTTTAAGTTTCTTAATTAATTTTTGGTTTTCATCTTGATTGATTTCTACTCTTTATTATTTCCTTTCTTTTGCTTTTATTTTTCTATTTTTTAGTATAAAAGTTCAAGTAGTTTATTTGAAATCTTTTTTTAAATCAGCACATCATACTAAATATTATCCCCCTGCTTTATCTGGGTCTCACACATCCTGCTACATTATGTTTTTATTTCATTTAACTAAACATATTTTCTGATTTTTGCTGTGATTTTCTATTTGATCCCTGGTTATATAGAAAAATATATTTTTTAATTTTCCCACATTTGGAATTTTTCTAGATATCTTTATGTTATTGATTTATAGTTTAATTCTTTCATGATCAGAGAGCACACTTTGATGATTTAAATTCTTTTAAATTTGTTAAGATATCTTGGTCAGTAGTGTTTCATGTGTATTTGAATAGAATATTTATTCTGTTGTAGTTGGGTAGAGTGTCAGCTAGGGTAGATCTTCTATATCCTCACTGATGTTTTATTTACTATATTTATTGATTATTAGAGAGAACTGTTGAAGTTTCCAGCTATAATTGTGAATTTTTCTATTCTTTTAGTTCTGTTGTATATTTTTGCTTGATGCATTTTGAAGCTGTTTTTAGGTACATACACATTAAGAATTATTATATTCTCTTGAAGAATTATCCCCATTAATGTATTGTTATATGTTTCTTAAACCTGGTAGTTTTTCTATTGAAGTGTACTTTGCCTTCCAAAACTCCTACTTCTTTTTGTTTAGCATTATCTGGTATGTATATGTATGTATATACATATATACACACATAGATATGTACATACACATATATGTATATTTGTGTGTATATATATACACACACAATCATCCTTTTACTTTTAAACTCTCTATGGCTTTATAACTAAGGTTGATTTCTGACAGACAAAATATAGTTTAATCTTACTTTTTAATCCAATATTTCAATCTGTATCTTTTAATTGGATTGTATAAACCATTTATACTTAATGTATTTTTATGTGATAGGATTTAAAAGCTAACACTTTGCTAGTTTTTCACTTATGTTGTCTTCTTTTTGTTCCCTTTTCACTCTTTTATATTTTCTCTTGGATCAATTTAATATTCATTGTGAATCCAATTTACTTTCAGTATTGGCTTATTAGTTAAATCTCTCTGTTTACATTTTTTAGTGGTTGAAATACATATTTTTCAAATTGCATTAAACCATTTCTTCATGTTCCTCTTTTACATAGTGTTTTTATTAGAATTGTTCGGATTTTATAAAAAATCTTTTGGTATATATTGATGTGATTACACTGTATACTTCATTTTTGTTAAGAAAATAATTTGATAGATTTTTATATAGCTGAACTCTATCAAAGCGTATGCGCCTTGCTTCTTACATTCAACATTTTGCTTCTGAGATTTAGCCAATTTGATACTTGAAGATCTGATTTATTCATTTCAACTACTTCATAGTGTCCATCTTATGAATATATTATAGTTTATCTGATTCTCATTTGTAGACAGTTAGTTCGTACTAACCTTTGCTATAATTAGTGCTGCTATGACTATTTTTGCATATGTCTTATTATACTTATTATTACCTTGTTTACTGGAAGTGGAAACAGTGGGAAGCTTCATTCTATAAATGTTAACTAGGTCAGGATGGTTGACCATGCTGTTTGAGTCTTCCAAATGCTACTGATTCTCCGTCTCCCATCCTAAACATTTATCTTCCATAAGAAGACTTTATAATATACAAAGCAAAAAATGGGCAGAACTACAAAGGAGAAATATGTCCACAATTACAATAGGAAATTTCAGTACCTTGATATAAGTAAGAATATAGAAGACCTGAGAATAGAATCACCAACTTGACTAAGTTGACCTAGAACACTTTTCCCAGTGACAGAAGAACATATATTTTTCTTGAGTGCACATTGGATATTTACCAAGACTATATTCTGGGCCATGGAACAAACCTCCTATTTACAGGAATTAAAATCATACTCAGTTTGTTCTCTGACTATAATGAAATTAAACTAGCAATCAACTACAGAAATATATCAGGAAAAATCTCCCAAACTTAAAAAATTAAATAATACAATTGATAGGTTAAAAAGGAAATTACATGGAATATTTAAAAATATTTTCTTTTTTTTTTAAATATTTTATTTATTTATTTTATTTTTTTAGAGAGGGAAGGGAGGGAGGGAGGGAGGGGGAGAGAGAGAGAGAGAGAGAGAGAGGGAGAGAAACATCAATGTGCGGTTGCTGGGGTTTATGGCCTGCAACCCAGTCATGTACCCTGACTGGGAATCGAACCTGGGACACTTTGGTTCCCAGCCCGCGCTCAATCCACTGAGCTACGCCAGCCAGGGCAAAAATATTTTCATTTAAATGAAAACAAAAGTACAACATGGCCAAATTTATGGGATGCAACTAAAGCAGTTATTAGAGGGAAATTTATAGTATTCAATATTTATGTTGGAAAAGTATAAGGTCTCAAACATATCATTTAAGATCTACCTTAAGAAAAAAAAGTAAATATAACTTAAATCAAGTAGAAGAAAATAATTAATATAAGATCAGAAATAAATGAAATTGAAATCCAAAAAATGGTAGAAAAATCAATAAAATAAAATCTTGTCTTTGGAAAGATCAATAAGAAAAGATTGGTTGGGAAAAAAATAAGGAAGATACTTTTACCTATATCAGGAATTTAAAAAGTAATACCAGTATAGATAATTCAAATATTCTAAAGACAAGAAGAGCATATTATGAACAGCTTTATTCCTGTAAATTTGACAATTTAGATGAATTTACAAATGTATGCAAAGTATGGAAACATCTTCTAGAAGAAAGGACCTGAATCATTTATTCATTAAGAATTCAGAAAGAATTTATAGTTAAAAACATTTTAATAATGAAAATTCCACACCTAAACAATTTCACTGGTGAATTCCACCAAATAATTAAGGCAGAAATAATACCAGCTCTCCATAAATTCTTCCACAGAAAATGAGAGAAGTGACCATCTCCCAACCACTTTCTTCGGCCGGTAATTACCCTAATACTAAAACCAAAGACATTACTAGGTAATAAACTAGAGACCAATATGTCTCATGTACATATTTGAAACTATCACCAAAATGTATACTGTCATTTTAGCAAATGGCTGCTGTCACTCTCCCGAAATATGTACTGTCATCCTGGTAAGGATTTGAGCGATGCAAATTTAAACGAAATTTTTTTTAGCATCACATATGTTAAATTTGTTTTGCTCTGTTTAAAACTTGTCTCAGATTTTGACATTTGGACTTTCAATTACAGTCAGACATTTTTTTGGGCTTGAGTGGATTAACCTTTTGCAGTAGCTATCTTCCTTTAAGTAGTACCAAAAGATTCTCTGGGGAGAGAATCCAGTGAATCCTTATTTTTAGTCATAAAAAATGTATTACAGTTACTCAGTCTTCAGTTTTTATGTTTTAAATGGGATGAAAGTATTAACCATCAAAGAATTAAGCTTACTCCACAGTTTTTGTTTTTACACAAAAGTAGCAAAAGCCAAACTTACTTGTATTACAAGTGGAGAATTTGGAATTCTGAGATATTGGTCTGAGATAATGTAGTATCAGTTCTTTATGTTGGGTCTTAGAGACATACAATTTAATGTCTGACCCTACACTTAATTAATAATAGTGTTCTATAGCAGGTCGTGCAAATACATTTGATTTTAGACCTAACACTAAAGTCTGGAGTTTAAATGATTTTCACTTTCGCCCATAGTTTTAATGATCTTTGTCACAACTCCAACCAATAAAGTGCCTTAATGACCAACCACCCAGTTTTTTCAGGATCGTGGGAGGTCCTACTCTGTGAGCTTTCAGTGCTAAAACTGGGAAAGGTCTGGGTAAACTGGGAGGAGTTGGTCTCCCATATAACTCATTTTTTAAATGTCCCTTGCTGTTATTAACACATGTTAATAATAGACTCTTCTATGTAGTAAATGAAAAGCAAATAATACCTGCATTGTTGAATACATAGCTTTGTCCTCAAGAGCTTTCAAATGTTATCGAAAATCACTTTCATATGACTTGTGACATGTCTTTCAATTGCCAAAAAATAAAACACCTCTGGAAATGACTTGTACATGCTTTGTGGACACCTCTGTGATCACGTGGTTGTCCTGCTATGAATATACTGTATGTTACAGTTTCTGGGGTGGAAAAACATAAAATATTCTTTCTTAAAATATCATTTTCACTTATTTTTCTTTTCTGGCAGGAAAATAATACCAACGGAATTTTTAGATATCAAAAAAAAAGAATATAAGAGTCTGTGTTTATTGTATCAATGCTAACTTCATTTTACCATGTGCTAGAACAATGGATTATGCATAGTGATTACACATTAGATTACCCATGAAAAATAATTCTAGCCCAGAATCATGGATGTGGAAGATATTTTTTTTTTTGCTTTTCCTTTTATGAGACTTTATTTTTGGTGCATGTCCTAGTGTTTTTGTTTCTTGGCTGGAGCAACAGGAAAGGGCTGAAGAGGCAGGGATGAGGAAATGTGAGTAAACACGGGAGAGTTGAGATTAACAAGAAATTAATAATTGATTCCATCCAAGGATTGAATTCAGCCCCTGGTCAACTCAGGGGCCGACTCCCTATTTAGCTCCTCCCTCCCGGCAGGCACAGATCCGCTGGACGGTATCTTATGAGTAAAGTGGAGCAGACCTACCCCGAAACGCATCACAGGAATGAGCTTGCACCTTCCTCTGGTTTGAGGTTCACACCTACAGCAACATCTCTAAGTTTCACAGCAAATGAAAAGCATGCTTATCAAACTTTATTGTTTTTACTTTTATTAACCTGACCAGGCTCCATAAGAGAACCAAGAGGTCATTAATACCTGAAATCATCTCAAGTGCTTGAGTTTAAGGTAATTTTTAATGTATAATTCAAAATCTTTTACTTTATGGTCTTGGTCTTCTCTGTACCGCCCTTTCTAATCGTGCCCAAACTTTTCACTGAGATGAAGTTAATTAGACCAAATGGAACCCTGCCTCTAATCAATGTGTATTTGCATGTAGTTTTGTATGATTATAATGCCTATTTGTAAGGCAGTGCATTCTGTTTCTAAGATGTTTCTGATACTCACATTTCCTTTTTTGTTAGATCCTCTTTCACAGCTTCCTGTCATCTTGGCCCCCCTTCCCCTCTCGGTCTAAAGAGAGCAAAGCAGACCCTCCTGACCGGTACCACCCCTTGCCTGTAACGCTCTGTGTACGTCACAGTAACACGATGAAGTGTGAGCTCTACTGTGAGTGGACTTCAGATCTCTGTGCACGGCACCAAGGGTAATACAGAAGAATCAGGTCAAACTTAGGAGGTAAAGAGTATAATCTCATTTTTAAGGGTCATTTTTAGTTCATAGAAACTTAGTGAAGAGCTTCAAATGAATATGGGTTTGCGCTGGGCGAACAGAGTTAGCCCTATGGTGTTGAGGTAAGGAACAGGAATGCTCAGTAAGCAAATAATTCTGAAAGCGAAAGAGACTGTGGCCTGTGCATCGCTGTAGGGAGGGATTTAATGAATTATCCCGACCCACATTAAGGAATGAACTAACCAGAAAACCTTGAAAATTCTTGAAGGAAGTAGACTTCTGCCACAAATCCTTTTATAGCTCTTGAGACTTATTTGGTGGCCCAGGGTATGGTGAAAATTCTGGCTTCACTTGAATTTGTAATGTGATGCCATGTGAAAGGCTCTCTAAATGTCAGCTCAAGTTTGTTTATTGTGTTCTTTTATATCCTTGCCCAATGTTTTCTGTTTGCTTGTTTTATTAACTTTTGAAAAGGTAAATGGAAATCTCCAGTTAAAATTGTGGATTTTTCTTTTTCTTTTTGCAATTCTATCAGGTTTTTTTTTTATTTTTGCATGCATTTTGAGTTTCTGTTATTAGGTGCAGAAAAATGTAGGACTGTATGTACTTTTGATAAATTGACCCCTTTATAATTATAAAATTATGGGTTTTTTAATGTCTGATAATAGGCTTTTCTCTGAAACATATGAGGGGAGACCCAAAAAGACAGAATTAGAAACCAGAATTATTTTCTGGAGTGTGGGCCCTTTGTATTACAGGCTTCTCATGCTAGGTGAGTGTTCTAGGGACCCAGCTATTTCAGTGTACCAGCTGGCATTGTTGTGAGAGGCTGAGTTTGGCTTCAGTGAAATTTTTTTGAAGACTCTTTCAACACGTTTGCCCATTTCATGATGGGTGATTGATGAGCACACCTGTCCACACTGTGCTGAGTGTTCAGCAGTTTTTGACCAAAACAGCATGACGCTCATGTCCCACCTGTTAACTCTCACCATGATCTCACCCCAGGTGACTTTTTTTTGTTTGTTTCCCTGATGAGAAAAGTTCTCAAAGGGAAACATTTTGCTGATATGGAAGACATGAGACAAAAAAATGACAGAAACATTAAAAGGCATCAAAACCGACGAGTTCAAAAACTGTTTTGAGCGGTGGGAAAAACATCTCAGTAGGTGTATTGCATCCAGTGGAGAGTACTTTGAAGGTGACCGACTTCAAACATGCGGGAATAAATACACAATTTTTGTGTAAATAAATTCCATTTTTTTGGTTCCCACTCATACTTTGTCTTTTGATTATTGTTACCATAGTACATATTTTTCCCAGCCTTTTATTTTTATGTTCTTTGTATCTTTATATTTAAAATACATTTGTTGTAGGCAGCATGTAGTTGGGTATTGCTTTTTTACCTAATCTGACCAATCTGAATGGTTTTTAATTACCATTCTCAGACCTTTTACATTTACATTCCATGTGGGTGTTTATGTGGTTAGGCTTAAGTCTGCCATGCCTTATCTATTCTTTGTTCCTTTTTTCTCTTTCTACCTTCTCTTTGGATTCATTCCATTTTTTCTCCTTTGTTGGCTTATTAGGTAACACTTTTAGTATTGTTAATTTAGTTGTTTCTGTAAGATCTATAGTTATGTATTTAAATGAATCCATTTACTTTCAAGTGATATTATGCCACTTTCTATATAAAAATCTTGCAATTGTATAGTTCCAGTTCTTTAACATTGTTCTCATACACTTTACTTATATATCATATAAACCCCACATTGCATTATTAATTTGTTTAAACAATTATATTTTAAAGAGATACAATTATAAGAAAAAATTGTGTGCTTACCGTGTCGTTACCATTTCCAGTGTCCTTCATGCCTTTGTGTAAACCTGCATTTTTATTCATTATCATTTTCCTTCTGTTTGAAAAAACGCCTTCTTTCTTTTATATTTCTTTTAGTGTGTGTCTGCTGGTGATGATTGTTTCAGCTTTTATATGATCGAAACATTTTTTATTTCACCATCATATCCGAAAGAAACTTTTGCTGAATGTAGAATTCTAGGTTGACAAGATTTTTTCTTTCAGTAGTTACACATGTTGCTGCACTGTTTTCTTGTTCGTGGTGTTTCCAATAAGAAATCTACTTCCACTGCGATACTTGTTTCCCTTTACTTAATGTCTTCCCTCCACGTATGTGCTGTCCTTATGATTTACGTAATTTAAAATTATGTGCTATGGTATTTGCCTCTTATCTTTCGTACTTGGAGTTAGTTGGCATTGTCGAACTTGTACATAGTTTTCCATATTTGGGAAGTTAATGTGCATGGTCTTTCACATTTTTTTTTCCTGCTTCTCTTTTCCCCGCCCCCTTCAACCCTTGACAGTGAGTTTGAGGCAAGCAACGGCTTGGCTGGAAATCTAGCATTACTTTGTTGTACCCTTTAGTGCTGACCTAGAGTCCCACCTATCCTGTCTAGAATTGAGATTACTCCCAAATGATGTCATGGACCGATCACTTTACCAATATCACCAAGTTACAGTGCTCTTATACCTTCCTTTCTCATTTGGAGAGTTCTTGTGCATTTGGTAAGTAGATGAAAAGTGGATGAGTTAAGTGCTGCTTTCTGACTTACATTTTAACTTTTTGGTTTTAGAGTTAAATTTTTCTATTTTTTCTTGTGCTCTGATGTTTGTTTCTTTTAAACTTAGCACTATCTGGGTGTTACTTTTGAATTTTAATGACCGGCCTCATGTGGAGCTAAACTTAGAAGGCTAGAATAGAGAAACATATCTTATCCATTGGATTCTAATACTGGAAAATATGGTTGCTTTTCCTGAATTTAAAATACCTGCTTTGAATCCCATCAGTATCTGTGCCTTCCAAGTTATGTGATAAAATTAAACTAAGTTTCAATAAACACTATACTACACACTAAAAATATGAACAGAGTATCAATTATTTAGGAGTGGGAGTCAGTAATATGGATATGACAATTTCTCATTAACACTAACAACTTAAGAGCTGTTTTTACATTAGATTAAAATAGTAATTTAGCTGCTTAGTAAATGATTAAATGCAGAGTGTTATGTAATCTGTTCACTAAGAGTTGGTAAATGTTGTCAAACACTAATGATTCATTTCCTTAATAACACTAGGGAGTATGAGGCTGCGAGTCTCAGTTAAGGAGGTTCTGCCAGGGCTGGACATGGCATGGGGCAGCGGCAGCCCAGTGAGGGTGGAAGAACACAGACACGTCTGCGGGTCTCGATTTGGGTCTTCGAGTTCTGCAACCGTGAGCAACTTCACGCCTCTGAAAGTTCAGCTTTCCCTCTATGAAATGCTTCTGTGTATATTGTAAGGTTGCTCTTCTTCTTCTTATTATAAACACATACTAACTATATGCTGTCAATCAAAGTTGTTGCTGTCAATTCAATGCCAATAGGAATTCTCACTTTGGGGTGCGGTGCAGGGAGAGAGACCAAATTCAGTGCAAACAGCTCAGTTATGATGAAACAGCATGTCTGTGCAACGGCTCGGTTGTGACAGGGCTTGGCTGTGGAACAGCACAGCTGTGGAACAGCAGGGCTGCAAGGCAGCCCTGGGGATTGGCAGCCCTGGCCCTGGAGTTGCAGCTTGGCCTTCCCTCTCTTGCTAGACAGCTCTGCTCCATTCTTCTCTGCTCTGCTCCGCTCTGCAGGGGGCTGCTGAAATGGCTCTCATCTGCTCCATTCCAGCGGGCGAGGCAGCTCCTCTCAGTGTTGGTGTTACAGCTCCAGCCAGGGAAACAGTCATCTGTGGGAAGGGAAGGTGCGCTCTCCCCAAGCCGGAGGGGAGCTGACTTACCTAGAGAGAAGTCCCCAGCCCTGGTCCCTAATTGGTCTGCCCTTGTGCAGGTAAGGACTCCATATCCTCACAGTCTGGCCCAAATCAGAATGGATCCACTCTGATTGGTTGGTGAAGATGCAAATGAAGGGATAGCTGCACAGCCTCTATTGGACAGGAAAAGCCTCAACCCCTTTGGTCAACTTTTCATCCTTGCAGCTCTCATACAAGGGTTGCCTAAGCAGGAGTAAGAGCACAGGCTGAAGGCTCAGCCTGCAGCTTTTCTCTGATAGGCAACCTGCAAACAGTGGCTGCTAGCCTGGGGTTATGAATTTGGGCCCAATTGACCACAGGTCCTTCTTGGCAGGTATATTTCTTCTCGTGGAGGGTGGTCAGCAATACACAGTATCTGCCTATGTTACTGTTAGGGGTTGAACTGGAATGCATCGGGGTAATGCTTTCTGTTCTAAGATGGCATTTTTCTCAAGAAAACAATGTAGGGAGGGAATGGAAACAATTAGTGAGTGTTGTCTTTGTTGCAGTATTTTTGAGGGGAAGATGAGGTAGGCTTATACTATGGTTTTTTAAAATTCCTATTATTTGTTTCAATGATGAAGGCATCCAAAATAAAAACCTAGGAACAAAATAAGTAACCAATAGCTTTGTACAAACATAGTATGGAAACTGAGAAGAACTTTTTTTAAATGTATCTTAAACTCTTGAACTCGGGGCTTTCTCAAATAGTGAGGAATGAGAAAGGGCTTGATTTTCTTTTTTGGGTCCAATGGCTATATCTTCTCTTTAACATTTGGAAAGTCAGTGGGCTCACATTGGATAAGGTGTTCAGGAATTAACAGAAGATGGTGGAGATGAAATCAAGATGCAGAATAACCACTTTCAAATAGTTTTTCCCCCCTTTTTAGCAGAACAACAACATCTAGGTGCTTGTGGCTACAGCACAGAGTACAGGGTGCAAGTGGAATAATTCAGAAAAGAAATAGTGGTTTGAATTTTTGTGAAGGTAACAGATAAGGACTTCATTTTTGGAGGAGACCTTCTAATATCATGTTCTGTTTTTGGTACATTGTTGTTCTCAAAGACTGTACATTGTTGCTTTGTTACTAAAATCACATAAGTTGTACAATAGTAACATTAGGGTGCATACCACTTTTTATGCATAATAAGCATTTAATTCTTTGAATGAATATTCATTTGCATTACCAATTATGAGTTGGGGACTGATGAGATAATATATATATATATAGACATAAAAAAATCCCTGCCCCGATGAAACTCCTATTTTAGATAGTGAAGGTAGACAATAAACAAATTAAGAAGAGGATTTAAAATGTTGGAAGTTAATAAATGATATGAGTGAAAATAAAGCAGGAAATAAGGACATGGTGTATGTGCAGGGGGGCGGGGGATCTTATTAAGAAGGTCACCTATGAGCAAACCTGTGAAAAATGTGTGTGAGTGAGTTGTGGGGAAAGTCTAGAGAAGGAGAAGTCTTCCATATAGAGGGACCAGCAAGTGTCAAGGATTTGTGTGCACTTTTTTGTGGTCTCTTCTCCTCGAAGAACGGCAAGGAGGCCACTGCTCTTGGAGCAGAGTTAGTGAGGGAACAGGAGATGTGAAATCGTGGAGGTGGGGTGGATCATAAAGGGCCAACTGCTCCACTCCAAACAAGCCACTGCTGCTTGGAGTGAGATGGAAGGCCAACGCAGCGCTTTGAGAGAGTACTGATATGAACAGACATTTTAAATTATTATTATTATTATTTTTATCCTCACCTGAGGACATGCTTATTGACTTGAGAGAGAGAGGGGAAGGGAGGGAGGAAAAGAGGGAGAGAAACATTGATGTGAGAGAGAAACATCAATTGGTTGCTCCTCATATGTGCTCCGACCTGGGACCAAACCCGCAACCTAGGCATGTGCCCCGGCCAGGAATCGAACCCATGACCTTTCAGTTTGCTGGACAATCAATGCCCAACCAACCGACTCACAATGGCCAGGGCAGAGCTGATGCTTTTAAAGGTTTACTTTAGCTTCCATATTGAGAGTCAAATGTAAGGGGACTAGAGAGGAGACAGAAAGACCAGTCTGTTAGACAGAACTAATTTAGTGGGTTGCTTACTTGTTTCCTCGTGTGTGTTGTGCCAGGGAGATTATTAGTGAACACCCATTATACTTCTGAGATTGGAGGGGTTGGCTTCCGCAAGCGAAAAGCGGTTTCCTTTTGGCACATAACGCGCTATTCCTAGGTGAGGCAGACACATCCTTTCTCCCATTAGTAGTGACTCGATGACAGGAACGTGAACTTACTGGCTCTGGCCCACCTGGGTGTTTCAGATCTATTTCTGGAAGGAAGATTCTGTGAGGTGTGTGTGGAGCTTCCTCTTGTTATTCCTACTTGAAAGTGCCCTAATTGGGTTGAGTTCAGATTCTGTGTCATTGTGCTGTTGTGCTGGGTGACACCAATAAAGAGAGAAACGATGTATTCTTAGCTATAGGACAAATAGAGTGCAGTAATTAGGCAGGATTGCTCCTCCACTGGACAAAAGCTTTAAGCAGCTCAGGCAAACACCAAACAAAAACCCGGCACACACATGCCGTGTGGATACCTGGTAAAATCTTAGAAAATACATTCACATTTATTCTCCGGCAGTGATATTCTTTTCACAAAGCATTCCACACTGTGATAGCTATATCATTAGCCTGGTAATCTCAAGTTAGTTCTCTATTGCTTTTTCCATGTTTTGCTCTATAATATTGGTTTAAAGCAGAAGGCCGAACCGCTTCAGGATATTGGTCTAAGAACTTGTAGGTTAGGTGGGTAGGGAAAATGGTCTACCTTTGGAAAAGAAGTGTAGGTAAACCCAAAAGGAGCAAACGTCTTCCCATCAGTGGGTGTTTGCCTCTGTTAAGTAGGTAGTAATTTCCACACGTCCCACACTGGGCTGAGTATGGGGGGCGGTCAACACAGTGCTAGCCCCAGAAATGCTAATATTAATCTTGCTATCTTGGTGTGCTGTTGCTTCTTTAATTATTGTGCATTATTGAGCATTATCTAGCACAACACTAGTTGTTGTTATAAATAAAGCACAAAATCTCCGTGGCTTAATGAAATGACATTTTATTTCTTGCCCATGCAAATGTCCAACACAAGTGACTTTCTTCCATGTGGTGATTCAGGGACCCAGGCTCTTTCCATCTGGACGCTTTCACACTCTAAGGCCTCAGAGTCCCCTGCATTTAGTCGGCAGACAGGGAAAGAGAATGAAAAGGGACAGGTAGTTCCTGGATGTGCATTCATTTTTCAGCTAAAACACTTTTCTGAGAAGAGAAAGCACTTTGTTTTTTGATGGACAGGTACCTGGTCTTGCTACCTATGATTTCTAATTTTTCTCAGTTGCCAACAGTAGTACTTTTAAGTAGCTTTGAACAAATGATTTCTCTTCTATTTGAGAATAGGTTATTTGGGATATAGTTTTAGAAGTGAATATACTAGATGTAAGTTTTAATTGTAAAATAAGTATGAACTATGTTTTATTTAATAAGTACATTAAAATTTTAATTTATATGCTTATAAAGTTATTAAGTATGAGCCACCTCCAATTCATTATTATTATTAAGACTTGACTGAGCATATTTTTGCTATCCTGTCCCAGGACAATGAATGCCATGACAATAACAAACATATTTATATCATCATATTTAACTAAAATTTTTTTATTGCTTTTATATTTTAGTCAACATAAAGCATGAGTTAACTGATTTAACAAAACAGATACATGTACTATTAGGCTAAATTATTTTCACAATACTTGTGTCTTGAAAAGAAAATTGGAACATGTGTCTAATAGTTTTCATATTCTTTTTGTTTATTCATAGACAGGAAAAGAAATATGATTTCAAATTTCTCAATTTAGAATGAATCTGCCTCAAAGCATAAAAGGTAATTATTTTTATAACTTCAGATGAAACAACATATGTGACTGAAATTGAACAGATCATTATACATACATATATATGTAAATATATTTAAAGTATTTCCAGCACAATTGAAACAAGACTGATGCTGGGTTTCATTTTATGGGAACTAAAATAATAAAACAAAAACTACATTTCTTTGTAGTGAAAACTAACAGGTACACCATAAGAAAGAATGGTGTCAAAAAGTTGCTATCATAATAATTTGTTGGTGGGGGAAACCCCTGACCATCCCAAATATTTAAAGAACTCATTTTAATATATAATGTTCTTTGTCTGCCTCCATCAACTACAAGTGGAAAGCATATGGGAAAATGTTCTCATTTGTTATGAAACGTTTTTTGTCAAGTTAGCAAAGCCCCACCAAGTAAGACCCAGAGAGCTCAGAGACACACTTGACTTAGGAGGGTAGAGTCGTACATCTTTCTGAAGATGCTCTTTAATGCAGCTGAGTGCCTGGCACGCCCTGTCCTGTGTGTGGAAAGTTGGACCTCAGCCCCATCCTCCCGGAGGGTCTGCAGGATTCGTGAATGGCCGTCACAAGGTGACTGCGAATCCACGTGGCTACTTGCTCTGTAACTCAACATGGCGCTGGTGTAGTTGAGCCCTTCCAAGCTTCTCTCCTCCCAGTAACACTTTTACAATGTATACTAGTTTCCTGCTTCTTGCATATTATTGCATTGTCCTTTAAAGGTACAGCATCTTTTTGTGTGCATTGTGTGGCTGTGCTTTATTTTGTGTATTCTTGATTAAGAAGAAATTACTTTTCTGCGCCTAGCATTTGCTATCATGTACTCAAATTGAATGAATTTCCATGTTCTCACCACCTAGTTTTCTTTCAAAGTGTTTTATTAGTTTCTTTTTCAAAATTGAAAAAATTAGTACGTGCAGATAGTAAAAAATTCAAGCAGAACAGGAAGATATGCAATGAGAATGTCAAAGAAGGAACATGGGGTTTGAAATAAGACATCTGGTCGATGCCTAAGTTCACCATTTACTCTCGGCACAAGCCTGAGAAAATTACTTAAACTTTCTGAATCGTAGTTTTTCAATTGGGAAAGTGGGGATTAAAATACTCGTTTCACAGTATGTTGTGAGGGCTAATGTTAATGTAAGAAAGTGTTTTATAAATAGTAAATTGCTATCTAGATGTTGATTATTATTAATTGTCACTAATGGGAAAAACTTGAGCACTTCATCTCACCATATTTTGGGGTGGGAAGTGAAAAGATGGTTTCAGCTACTTAACTGCCATATTTATGTCTATATTTATTTATTGAATCTCAGTTCTGAATTTTTCTGGGGACTAAAAAAAGCTTGAACACATATTTGGAGGGAAAACTTTAGACCTAGCTGTGAATAAGTAAGAGGAGATAGTGGTAGAGACTTGGGTGGACAATATTTCTCTTTTAAGCATTGGTCTCTCAAATTATAATTATCATTGCTGTTCCTTGTGCATTCTTCCAAAACTTCCATTCACAGATGAAACATGTGTGAATCCATTTTAAAAGAGGCTCATACAATAAGAGCATAACATACACTCTTCTGAATTTTATCCACTTAACACTGTATTTTTGAAATCACTTTATAGTCTTGTGAATTCTTCTCATTCTTTATAGTAGTTCTGTGGCATTCTTTTATATGGATATAACCATATTTTTTTTAAAAAGTCCACTATGGATAGATTACTTGTAAATTTTTATATTAGTAACAACTGCCATGACTACCGCATGCCTTAGCTTATATATACAGACATAGCAGTACAATAAATACCTGGAAATGCTGACTCAAAGGGTATAGGCATTTAGCGATAGGATATTTATGACCAAGTTGCCCTCTGAAGAGGTCATACCAATTTTCTCTCCTACTACCAGTGGGCGAGAGAGTCCGTTTCCTTTGAACTTGGAAAACTCATTTCCTATCAAGCCTTTTGATCTTAGCCAAATGATTTATTTTAAAATTATTATTTTAATTCTTATTTATTTAATTATAGCTGTAGTTCAATGTCTTTTAACTGCTTATTATCCATTTTTTAAATGTAATATCTGTCTATGCACTTGCCCATTTTTCTATTGTAGTTTATTTTTTAATTAATTTATTGTTGTTCAGTTATAGTTGTCTGCATTTTCTTCCCACCATGCCCCCCCACCCCAGCCAAACCCACCTCCCTCCCTTGCTTCCACCCTCCCCCTTGGTTTTGTCCATGTGTCCTTTATAGTAGTTCCTGAGAACCCTTCTCCCCACTGTCCCCTCCCCCCTCCCTCTGGCTATTGTTAGATTGTCCTTAATTTCAATGTCTCTGGTTATATTTTATTTGCTTTATTTTGTTGTTGATTATGTTCCAGTCAAAGGTGAGATCATATGGTATTTGTCCCTCACTACCTGGCTTCTTTCACTTAGCAACCTAAGTGATCATCAGCAAATGAGTGGATCAAAAAACTCTGGTACATTGACACAATGGAATTCTACTCAGCAGAGAGAAAGGAGGAGCTCCTACCCTTTGTGACAGTGTGGATGGAACTGGAGAGCATTAGTGTAATTTTTTAAAATAAGTAACCTTTGGAGAAAATCTTATCTTCTACTTTACAGAAATTTGTTTTAGATGTTTCAAATATTTGTCTTCAATTTGCTATTCATCATATTTTATTTATATTTTTATATGTTGAATTTTAAAATATTTACATGTAGTCAAACTTATTCAATTTTTTTTTACAATATCCAATATTTTTATTTCACCCACTCCAAGATGTTTTCTTACTGTCTTACAATATTATGTTTCAAAACTTTGATCTCCGTTTCCTGACTTTGATACTACACAGGGCTGTAACTGTTCGCATGAGTGCACTTCCCCACGTGACTGTAAGGTGCCTCAGCTCGGGGATTCTACCCTGTTCACCACCTTCTTGCCATCCAGGCACAGTGAATGGGACATTTACATGCCCAACGACTATCCACTCGAGCTTCTTTTGATAGCCCGGAGCCGAAACACCTTGCAAAATCAGGCATATAGTCATTTGCTTCTATCTGGGAGTTATAATGGAAATACCAGGAGATTTTCTTATGTAAAAAGAGAGAAAAATGCTCTCTATTTAACAGTAGTTATCTCCTGTTTTTTATATTCCCTTAGTCAAATATAGGAGCTGTGATAAAATAATTATTATATCATAAAAAGTGCAACATCTGTCTCACATTTGCCATATTTCAACCTTGAAATTTCTTGCAGAGCAGTCTGCATTTTGTGCTAAAGAGAAATCAAAAGATCAAGTACAAGTGACTCATTTAAGCTGAAGAGACTGATTTCAAAGAAATGACGCTGTAAATTGAGCAAGAAGTAAAGCATCAGACTACCTGTCAGTGAACCGCAACTGATGAAAATATGCCCAGAGTGTGACTTCTTACTATGAGGGTCAAGCATCGTGGCCTGAGTTTGCAGAGTGTTCATGAGAACGTGACCGGGAATTAAAACCACCTTTTCTCAGCTAGAAAAAAGGCACCCTGCTGCTGGGAGGCAGGGGGGGAGAGCCGCCACCCAGGCACAGATGAGGTGAGGATCTGTTTGTGGAGCGTGGGAGAAGGTGGTGCAGAGGTTAATGATGTTCTTTGTCCCAGGTATAATAAACCTTGTGAGTGAATGGCGCCTCAGGTTTTTTGTTGCTGTTGTTAAATGTATCTCAGCTTTACTACAAGCGTAAGTGAAAGGACATTTGGGAAGAAGGCACAATATATTAATTCATCAGGAATGAAGATTAAGAAAACCCAGGAAAATACAATCCAGTTCGTGCATACCTGGATTGGATAGCAGCTATAAGATTTGTTGTAGCATTCCTACTGTATAAATAAAATCCCCTTGGGGAGGGTCAGAAGGGGTGGCAAAGTGTTGTGTGATGCAGCAGTGAAATCCTAGAGCTTTTAGGAGAATGAAGCAGCATGAGGAATAAGTGAAGGGGGGGTGGATTGGGCCACTGACCATGAAAGCCCTTGCTTGGATAGTAGCTTGGACCCTGTCTTGAGCCACAAGAAAAGGATGGGGTAGAGTGAGAGTGAATGGAGAATGGAGAACAGAGTAGGAGATGAGGTGACGAGTGAGCAGGTGCCTTGGTCACAGAGGAGAGATCCAAATAATCTGCGGGTTTCGCTTTCTCTCCCCCTGGTCTCATTTTTCTTTTTCATTTATGTATGTATGTATGTATGTATGTATGTATGTATTTTTAGAGAGGGAAGGGCGGGAGAAAGAGAGACAGAGAGAAACATCAATGTGCGGTTTCTGGGGGCCGTGGCCTGCAACCCAGGCATGTGCCCCGACTGGGAATCGAACCTGCGACACTTTGGTTTGCAGCCCGCGCTCAATCCACTGAGCTACGCCAGCCAGGGCTTCATTTTTCTCTTGGACTGTTGTGGTTGCATGTGGAATGTACTCATATAGAACCTTTGCCATCTCCCAGGCACTTGCAATCAGAGACAAAAATATTTTAAATCCCTTTTCTGTATGTATATACACTTTGAAAGCCCTGTGTAAGATATGCCAGCATCCCAATGCCAGTTTCACACATGAAGAGAAGAGTTCACGGAGGTTACCATGACTTGCCGAAAGTCACTTAGGGATTTATGTCAGGATGGGGATTGCAGCCCAAATCTCTAACCCTGTTGCTTTGCAAAGCAAAACATTTGTGGAATATTTGGTCATTATATAGGTTGTAAGGGTTGCTGCTCTCCCTCAGAAGTCCATTATGCCAGCCAGGGTTTTAGACAGCTTTTGCTCAAGTAGAAAAAGAACTGGCAGGATGATCTAAACAATTTGCCTTGATCTTCTCATATTTTGAGAGAGGTTCTGTTGTTCTAGCCAAGGAAGCTATTTTCCATCACAAATGCTGCTGCTCACAATAAGAAGACTAAAAGCTTTGTTAAACTAAAAAAAATTAGAAGAAGGAAACAATAGCTAACATTTATAGAAGCAGTTGTGGAGAATACATTAAAGTTAATGAGGATTAGGCCACTTAAATTATTTACAAGACTTCGACATTTTAAATATTCGTCTGGATATAAGCTAGTTCCTGTTCCCATTCTGATCAGTCTTCCGGACTGTGGGATGGTTGGCCACGTTCCCCGGGTCTAGAGGGAGGTCCTGGAGTGGTTTGGACTCAGTATATTAAATGAGCTCTGGCCAGAGGCTGTATATGAGGATTCCAGACCTGTCTGCTGCTGTGCGCTGCACCCTCTCCTCTTAAAGTCACCAATTCTGGACCCTTCTTAACTCATTCTGAGGATTGAGGGTCTCATATCTGCTATAATCTGCTGTAGGTATTTGCCTTGTCTAGAAGCACTCAGTGAAGAAGGCAGCGGTGAAGTCAAAAGAACGATCCTTTAATGATGGGGCCTTAGGGAATGTTATACCTAGATTTATAATCCATAAATCCTGCTTAGGTATGAAGGCTCATCTAGGGTCTTCTCATCCCTTCTTTCTGACTTGCTGTGGAAGGTGTTGTCGCAGCTGACACTTCGGTCTGGGTCAGACACATGCAGCCAAGATCAAGTCGGAGGGCCTTGCCTTCGTTTTGTAAAAAACATGCCACATCTATGAATGATGATAAAGGGATATGCAGTAAACTGGGTATGCTTGGGGCTATAATTTATAACTGATACATTCATACACACAATGGAGTATTATTCGGTCTTCAGGAAGAACATCCTGCCATTTGCAACAACACGGGTGGACCTGGGGGACATCATGAAAAATGAAATTAGCCAGACACAAAAAGACAAATGCTGTATGATCTCACATATATGGGGAATCTTAAAAAGTCAAACTCACAAAAGAGGAGAGTGGAATGGTGCTTGCCAGGGGCTAGGGTAAGGAAAAAGCAAAGGATACAGAATTTCAGACTGTAGTTAATAACACTGTACTATGCACTTACATTTTGCTAAGGGAATTGATTGTGTTCTCACCACACACACACACACACACACACACACACACACACACTCAAAAGTGGGTCCTTCACCCTCAGACAAGCAGCACCAGATGTGGAAAAGAGGGAAGCTTCCTTACCAAGTTCGGCACAAATTGCAGCTCTGCGAGCGTAATAAGCCATTAAATTTGGTGAGGGCGGTGGTGTGTTAAGCAGTTATGAATAACTGCTATAATCTGATGTATCTATTGTACCCTTTACTGTTTATTTGTATGTATGAATTTTGTTCTTAAAGAAATTCTTTCTTCTGTCAAGACCATAAAGGTATGGATCTATTTTTTCATCTAAAAGTTTTCAAGTTCTGCTATTATCATTTTGGTTTATCTAAGTTTTATGTGTACAGGCTGGGGCAAAAGTAGGTTTACAGTTGTTCGTATGACAAATAATACAATAATTGATAAGTATTAATTAATTGTGTTTTGTGTACTCACAACTGTAAACCCCCTTTTTGCCCCACCCCATCTATATTGTGTCTTGGGGCTCTAATCTTTTCCCATATAAACAGTTTTTTTCAACACAATTTATTGGCAAGTTTATCTATAGATTTTAAAGCTACCCCCTTTCCTGTTTACATTTTCATAGACTTGTGAGTCTGTTTCTAAATTTCTTCTCCCTTTCCTCATTTTTTTGTTTTTGCCCATTCCTATGCCAATATCACATCGTCTCATTTGCTCTAGTCTTTATATCTGTCAGAACATAATTTCCTGTTTGGTCTTTTTACTCACAAATGTCACAACAATTTCAGGCCTTTTGTTCTTCGGCATTAACTTTAATATTAGCTTGTCAAGTTCTATAAAATAGTTTGTTTATAGTATTTATAGACTGATTTGGAGAGAACTGTATCTGACTATGCCTCTTATAATTTTATTTTATTATAAGTGGCAAAAGAATGGACACATTATAGTACAGAATTTAAAAAATTTCACATTCTAATTACTGCTGGTAGAAAAGATTGCATGTGTCATTCTGTTTAGGTATGCGTTACATGCAATAAGATACACCCATTTTAGGGGTACAGTTTGTTGATTTCTAGCCAATGTGTACATGCCCATAATACACACAGGCAATTAGAATATTACCCTCACCCCATAAAGCTCCCCCATGCCTTTGTCTAAACAATTCTCCCCCAACAAACACAGCTGTCACCATTCTGCTGTCACCGTACGGTGTAGAATCTGAAGGACGAGCCACGTGTCATGGGACCCTGTACACCCTCACTTGCCCAAGTGTAAAACCTTCCTGGCTGTGAAGAGGTCCCAAGGGATTTATTCCCTTGAAGAAATTCTCCTTGTTTATGTGTACACAGAGAAAAAAAAGCCCGTGCCTCCATACATGTGTAAAAATTGTACATAGCGGAACCGATCTGCCACAACCAGGAAATTCTACTGAGAAAAACCTCATGATTAGGATCCCAATAGCTACATTTTCCCTGACAGCCGTTTCCCTTGGGGGCATGATGAGGCTTTGGAGTCCGTACCCCTGTGTCGCAGGGGTGCACTGTGTGCTCCGAGAGCTTTGCTCCTGCGTGCATCATTATTCACGGGAGAACTTGGAAACTCAAACCAAGAGCTGTGTTCTTAAGATCTGCGAATGAATTTCATCTTTGCCTGTCATCTGCGATGTGAAGGTGATACCCATCTTCAATAGGAATTTTATAAGCAAGAAGTGGTCTTTCATTGGTTCTCTAGTGGCACAGTTTCTGAATTTCTCTGTTTTGAATTAGTTGGAAGTGGCAATGAAGAGGATGAAGGATGCCAATCACTTCCAGGCCCAGGAGTGTGAAGGGCGTGGGGGAGTCACGGCAGCCATCACATAAGTAGGCTGTGGGGGAGCACCGCGCCCTCCTGGGCTAAGACGGAGAAAGGAGGCGCAGGGTTTGCAGGTGAGTGTACACCTGTGAAACCATCACCACCGTCTATATTGATCTCCACACTCACCAAGTTGTGTGCATTAAGTAGGCACAGCGTTTTGCATGGCAATGGTACCCCAATCAAGTGGGTTAAAAACATAAAGACGAAGACATAGGGAAGCTTTACTGAAAGGATTGAGGATGTCGGGGATTTTGATGATGATGAACCACAAGTTCCAGAGGACTGGGGGGGTAAGGAAGCTGAGAAGGAGTGGAAGGTGGGGTTCCATGACAGGATTTAAAGGGCCGCAGAGAAACGAGGGATGGCGTGGCAGGTTCGGTGGTTCACCCAGCTGCTCAGGCCTTGCAAGACTTGGAAACATCCAAGCAGGTATTGTTGGTTGTAACTTTAATGTCAAATCTCACTTCTGATCACTTTTATTGTTCCCACTTCACTCTGAGCTGCTTTTTCCCCTCTTAGCCAGACTGCTTACTGGTATTCTTCTTCCAGTCTGCTTCCCTTCCTTCCCACGCAGCAGCCAGAGTAGTTTTTTAAAGAAGCATAGTCAGATCATGTCATTCTCTTGCTCAAAAGCTTGAGGGGCCCTCACCATGTTTAGGATGAATTCAAATTTTTATCAAGACTTAGACTTCTGACCCTGGCCCATCACACTTCCCTAGCCTCATTTCCTACCGTTCTGTTCATTTTGTACTGCTGGCCGCATACCAGACGCTGAGCATGCTCTTGTCCGAGGGCCTGTGCCACCACTATTTCCTCCACTGGAATGCTCTTCCTCCAGATGTCCTTGGGGCTTACTCCTTAGTTTCATTACGTCTGTTCAAATGCCATCTTAGAGACCACCCATGACTGTCTTGACTAAAACAGCATAACATTTTTAAATTATCTCCAAGGCATGGGATTTCAGGAGATACAGATTTCTTTAGGTATGTCAGTATTTTTGGATTTATTAAAAGAAAGAACATTCACGGTTTTTATAATGAAAAGAGAAATTCTCATTTGAGGTGTAATTGACACATTGACAAATCTATTGTATATTTTTAAGGTATACAACATGACAATTTAATATATGCATACATTGTAAAATGATTATTACAATCAAGTTAACACATCTGTCACCTCAATGGGTACCTTTATGTTTTTCCTTTATGTGGTAAGAATGCGTAAGGTCTACGCATTTCTCAGAAAATGTCGAGTAAACAATACACTCTATGTTATAGTATTAAGGAAAGTCCCTTCTACTTGGAGCAACCTCAGTCTTTGTTCTCAGGGTCTCTCCTGCTTCAGTGAGGCCCAACCACATTGTGGAGGGCAATCTCATGATTAACTTCCCGAAAGTATACTAGTTACTGATTCATCAATTAATTCTTTACCTGTTATTTAACTTATTAACTCATTTACTTAGTTACTGATTTTCTTATTCAAAGTCTATATCTAAGAAATACCTTTACAGAAACATCTAGACTGGCGTTTGAGCGAACAAATGGGCCCCGTACCATCACACACCATCACGGAATGCTACACTGCCTTGTGAGTGGAAATGAACCTGGCCTTCCTTGGGTATAGAGATTGTTCTTTGGAGGTGCAGTGCAGCATAAGAAAGCAGTTCAGATCTGGCTGGCATAGCTCAGTGGATTGAGCGTGGGCTGCGAACCAAAGTGTCGCAGGTTCGATTCCCAGTCAGGGCACATGCCTGGGGTGCAGGCCACGGCCCCCAGCAACCGCACATTGATATTTCTCTCTCTCTCTGTCTCCCTTTCTTCCCTCTCTAAAAATAAATAAATAAAATCTTTAAAAAAAAAGAAAGAAAGAAAGAAAGCAGTTCAGACCACCAGCTATGGAGTCAGAGTCCCTGGTTTAAACCTTAACCTCCACCCTATGCTAGTTTCCTAAACCTTGGACAGTTTACTTCATCTATTTGTGCGTTAGCTTCTGAATCTGTAGAATATGAATATAGATTACCCATCTGATAAGGCTATGAGGAGGATTAAATGAATTAATGCAGATAGAGGGCCTGAAGCAGTGTCATATGGAAATGCTCAGTAAATACTAGCTATGGTTATGAACATGATGATTACTGTTAGATGGTTTCAGGGGCAGAGCCCAGGGGCCCAGGAAATAGGCAAAGGCAAGGCAGGGAAATAAAGTCTGATCTGAACCAGGGGCAGACTCAGCAACAGGTCCGGGGCCAAGGAGAGAAAAGGTCAGCAAAGGTGTGTAATGAGGGATATCTTGTAGATTTTAGGAGTACTTAGGTTTCAAGTTTCCTTTGTCAGTAGTGTGATTTCTGATGATATCCCCACATGTTCCGGAAAGTTGGTTAAGAACTGTAATTTGGCGTCAGTCATGGTTTGCGGCGGCCTTGGGGACTCGCGGCCACTGCATGGCTGCATTCCCAGGGAATGGGAATGTGGTGGGGAAGGCAGGGACTCCAGTGCTTTTATCCGACTAATGGAGGACAGAATGGCCCCAGAGTCCGAATGCTCGGGGACCTCTCAGTGACACACATGCCGTTGCTACCATTTCATATCCGTGCGCTGGCCAGGCCCGCCACTAGTCATCTGTCTGCCAGGCTGGCCTGTCCCTCTCCGTCGCTTGGCTTTTGTGTGTCAGAAATGGTGCCTTTGGATATTTTGGGGGGTAATTTTTACTTTGCTTAAAACATAGGAATAGTAAAGAAGGTAAAGAGAGAGAATTAAAACCAGAGGCTTGGCATTATGATCTTACAGCTCTGGTCAGGCTCAAGTCGGTAGAGAGAGGTGGTTCTGGAAAGTGGTCTAATCACTTTGGGCACCTCGTGATAAGGCCCTGGAGCAAAAACTGGTGAAATTCTGAAGGCTTCCCTCCATTTTCCACCCCATCCTGAACACCTGGGTCCCAGGCTCGGTCTAAGGACTGGACAAGGGCAATTTGAGATTGGTCAGACTTGAGCCCCTTGCAAACAGCTGCAAACAGCTGCAAACAGCTATCACAAGCCAAGTCACTGGTGGCCTGCAAGGACATTAGCATTTATCACGTTTCAGTAAAAATGATGTGGCCCAGTTAAATTAGATTTCCTTTCATTTGCAATAGACTTAAAATCCTATTTAGCTATAATCCGACCATTGTAAAATTGGTTACAAGGATCCTAATTTTCTGAGAGATTGAAGCCTCCCCATTCTATCAGAGCATCTCGATTTTATCCATTTTCATCCATCGTTAAATTTCTCATGGCTGAGAATGCCAGAGGCGACCTACCTTTCCAATCCGCTGCTGCATTCAGCAGTAACTGGATTGAGATCAGAAACATTTATTTTATTCAATGCCTTGGCTGCCCTTTTCCACTGTTTTAAACACTACCGAGGGTCAGACTGAAAATCCTCCTCTGATTCTAAATGTAATCAAGCGGGAAATGATTTTATTTTATTTTAAACTAATATCAAGCCTAAGGAGAAAGCATCATTTCATACAATGGGACTGAATGGCCCATTCTGCCATTGCTGAAAATTTACAGCGTGCGTATCTTACCACGAAACCCATGCTTCTGTTGTGTTTCACACTTAAAATTCCCTGGGCCTTCTCTCTACTTAAATTGATGTATCTTTCATCTGGGAGCCAGCTTGGGCTTCGTCACCTTTAGGAACTTAGAGTTGCAGGTGATCTCTCTCCTTCATGTGAATTCCTGCTGCTCTGAGGGTCTGTGCTTCTGTACAGTCCGTTTGTCCATACTATGATGTCCTTAGCTTCTTCTGTGTGAGTCCTGCTTCCCCATCCAAATAGGGTGCTTGGTGAAGGCCAAGACTATGGCTCAGACGACTCCACCTGCTTCATTTAGTTCACAGAGAACATCTGCTGATGGGTCGGTTCCGACAGGAGAAAGCCTTGTTTGGACAGGGTCTTGGGCATTTCTGGGTTCCTGACATTAGGATCCTTAACATGATGGTGAGATAATCCTTTGAGGAGCTACTTGCTGCCTCCTTCCCTCTAGTTCTCCCTAGACCTTCCAGGAAGGTGTCAGTGGGCTCAGCAGCTCCAGGTGTGAGGAACTGGGTGGTCTGGGAGATGGGCTGGGGCTCAGTGGGAGAAGCTGTGTCTCAGAGCCCATGCTGAGCTCCTTGGTTCCCCAGGAATTGCAGCTGCCTTCTCTTCAGGGCAGGGATTGACTCTACCACGACAGCACATTGTCCTCCTCCCCGCCCTGCCCATGTAGTGGACACGTAGAGCTTTCCCCTGGAGCCATCTGCAAAAGGATAGGCTTGTAGTATACGTAGGGAACTTGGATCACTCTGATTCACAGCAGGAGATGGGGCAGAAGACGTTGTTTCCTAACCTTGTGTTCCTAACCTTGCGATCCTAACCTTGGTGTTCAGTGTTCTCCGGTGAGCTGCAGAGCTGGCGTGCACCGAAGCCTGATGCCGTCCCGGCTACTCCTCAATGAGGCAAGGCTGACTGCATGCTTTGAGGCCTGCTCTGTTAGAGGCGCTCGAGTTTTTGGTACAGGGACCTGTCCAATATGGCCCTCGAATTCGAGCTGCTGATCCCTCTACCTGGGGAGATTGAACCTGAGCCCAGTGCTCAGAGTCTCCTGTGTCCAGGCTACATCTCTTCCAGGTCCCACACCCCAAAGAAGAGGAAATGTGTGAGGCATGTAGTGTGGTAGGGAGAGGGACACGTAGGGGGAGCAGAGACAATAGGAATTTATCTGTTTGTTACTAATGAACCTAATGAGCCTCCTGTCAGCCAGAATGTACGTACAAAACTGAAAATGTTTCTCTTTCACTGAGGGAGAGAAAGCAAGGGGCTTCCTTCACATATTGCACAGCAGTGTGGCAAGACGTGAGCGGTGCTCTGCGGAACACGGGAGCTGCGCGAGCCCCCGGCGGGGCCACGTCATGAGCCAAGGCTTCTTGGAGCCTGAGAAGCAGAAGGCATGGAAAAACTGACAAAACGCCTTTCTTTTCTCAAACCAATTGAGAAGAATACCAGGCAGAGTGCCGACAGAAAGAACTGTTCATCATTCCAGAAAGTTCGGGTCAAGTATCTATGCCTCCTTTGTTTTATTTGGGTTTCCAAGGTCAAAATACCTATGTTGTTGACATTGCAAAGAAGGAATTTTCTGGGGCTTGGTCTGGCCTCAGTCACGTAGGGTCTCAGCGACTGTGCTGAAGGAGGAGTGGGGAGTCTAGGTCGCCCCGATGTCTTTCTCAGTGACACGGTGCCGGGCAGCGGTGGGTGCAGCCCTGTGGCAAGGAGACGCCCTCACGCAGGGTCCGTCGATCCTTCTCTTCCTCTCACATGTGTCTGTCCTCCTGGGTGGCACATGGGTTACAGAATATTGAGGAGGGGACAGCTTTGACCTGGCTTGGGATCCGGCTCACCTTTTTGTTCTCCTGGCCTGCTGTGAATGTCCTGGGTCCTTCTCAGGAGATTCGTCATCTCACCTTCCACCAACAGCCAGCCCCACCCTCCAATGCTGGCTACAAGCATGACGTCGGTAGGGTTACGCAGGGTTCCCATCGGAGAGCTTTGTCGCTCTGCTGTCCGTGGCGGTTGTGTGCTAGAGGAACACTGGGATTCTGACTGTGGCAGACTTGGGGCCTCCTTCTGAGTCATCTAACAGGCCTGAAAAGGAGGCCCTCAGAGAGTTGGGGCTCTATCTGGTCTAGCCATCCAAACCCCTTTCTTCTGTGCCCCTTACTTTTATAGGCGTCTGCTCCCCAAGCTCTGAGGGGCAGGGGCAACCTGGCCTGTGGCTCTGGTATAGCTGGGGAGAGTGGCAGCGCATTGCTTCTTCGATGGCCCGTGTGACTGAGGCAACTCCCACGGCATCAGTCTTGTGGCCAGAGGCACCGGCACTAACCAGCAGGGGTGTGAGCGGCCCACTTCCTCCCAGCCCGCCACGGAACACACCTGCTGGGACAGGGTTGGGTGAAACCATTTGAAACACTAAGAATAAGGGAGCTCGCAGTCAGACCCAGGGGAGACTCTCTCCCCTTCCGATCCAGGCTTTTCTCCATTGACTTCTTGCCACTGAGTTTACTATATAGCTCACAGGTGCTGCTCTGAAGGGAAGCCATCAGAGATATGGTGAGATTTGAAGTCAGAGGCCAGGAACTCCTGCGTCTGTTCCCTGATGGACACAGAAAGCTCTGTCTGTGCAAAGCTCTTCCCTAATTTCTGTGGAAGGCCTTTCACAGTTTCCCTGTTGGTAACAAGTGGTAGAACTGAGTATAACCACTTGGAATAACCACTTGGATGTTGTTTAACATGACAGCCGGGGTCCAGCCCCATGACCTCTGTCTCCTTCATCTTTAACTCCCAGCACCCGTCAGCCCTGTCTATACAGCCTTTAGAGAGTGACCTAGTCTCTGAACCTCATCTGTAAAGTGGGGCGGTCAGTGGCCGTTTCACGGGGTTTTCAGAAGTGTGTCGAAAGAGAATATTTTGCGCGGTGCCGGGCACATAGTGTGTCCTTCTGACAGTGGCAGTTATTAGTCTCAGGCTTTGATCACGAACACTGGGTGACCACAGCTGCTCCCGAGGGCCGGGACGCCACAAGCCTCTGAGGATAGTGGTGGGGAGGCGATAGGGAGGTCTGGCTTTGTGACATTTGACCCTATTTCTCTGCTCTCTCTGGGTGTCAGACTTGTTACAGAGACCATCTGCCTTAGTCCAGTGCCAAGGCTGCCTGGGATTCTGGTTTGTATTCTCCTGGGGCCTGGAACAAAGCCAGGGAGACACAATGAAGGATGTTTCCCTTTGTGTCTACAGCTGCTTCCTGGTTACAACGGTCCATTGTTGTGCTAGGTGACAGTGGAAGGTGGTGTCACTGATCGGCCAGTTGATTCTGTGTCATGTCTTGGTGTCTCAGAAGCCCTGCTCTGTCAGGGGTATCCGAGGACTTGGGAAGTTGTCTCAAATAGATTATTAGTTATTAATGACTGACAGATGGATTATTGAACTTAACTCTTTTCTACTTCCCTATAACAGAAAGATACCTTCGTCAGCTTTGCCATATGACTTTGGTATACCTCCTGTTAGAGTGGGAGTGTACGCAACATTGATATTGAACATGGCTTTAACCAATGGGGCGTTGTTGTATGTGGAATGAGCAGAGGCTTTGAATGCGCTTGGGCTATTTAGCTTGGCTTCTTCCATTTGTTCTCTGCCATAGAATGACATGCTCTGAATACCTTCAGGTCCATGAAGAGCGATGAGACATATGGACCACACCTGAACTCTATTCTTAGTGTAGACCCAAGCCTAGTGGAGCCTGGTTGGGATCAGCGGAACCTCAGCCTACCCGCAGACCCATGAGAGGGATGAGTTCATGTCTGTTGTTAAAAGCCAGTGAGATTTGGGGATTGTTGGTTATGCCTCATTGTTTTGAAGCAGTGGCTGACTAACACACTGACACGTGGATCCTCTGGTAAGGAAAGGATCAGTAGGAGAATCTGATGGCTATGGACAGGCTGATGAGAACCCACTAGAGAGGGACTCAGACCTTCCTGAACTGGAACGCTCAAGTCTCCTCTTCCCTGCAGGAGACTGTGGAGAGTGCGAGTTGGGCACGGTGCATCCCCTTTCTGCTCCCGATACCCAGCCTGGTGCCCTGCTTAGAGCAGGGAACTGATACGTGCATGTGAGATCTTATTAGAGTGAATTAGAACACAGCCAACTTAAGGAGGGTTTATTCCTGAAAACAGGGCTTTCTGTAGGAGCATCCAAGATGCAGATCAGAGAAGAGGCCACGGGAGGGGCGGACCGACTGCAAGAAAAATTTTAGAAATGTCCTGAGCCCTTGAGTGATGTGGGTAGCTTTGGTTTCTGAGGGTTGCTAGAGAACACACTTAGAACCGCCATCCCTTCCTCTGTCAGGCGGTCCAGGCTGTTACAGCGGAATAGCATAAACAGCGGAGCATAGACCACAGGAATTTATTTTTCTCAGCTCTGGAGGCTGAGAACAGCGAGACCAGGGTGTGAGCATGGCTGGGTTCTGGCGAGGGCCCTCTTACTGGCTTGCAGACGGCCACCTTCTTGGTGTTCTCACGTGGCTCAGAGCAGAGAGAGAGAGGAGAAAACTCTCTCCTGTCTCATCTTATCAGGGCACCAATGCATTATGGGGGCTCTACTGTCTTAACCTATTTACCTCCCCAAGGGCCCCCACCCTCAGACCAGCTCACACTGGAGACTGGGGTTTCAACATTAGAACTTGGGGGGGCCTTCTCTAAAAGGGAAGATGTCCCTTTTAGAAAAACTCTTGCTTATGTAACTAAATGCCCCCTCCCTCCTTTTCTGTGCTCTCTCCCTAACCGCCCCCCCCCCCAAAAAAAAATCAGGCACCACTGTGATGTTTCATCCCAGCAAAGGCTGGCTAGCAGTTAGCTGATCCCCACTAACCTGATTTCATAAAGACATGAGACATAATCCTTCTCAGAGATATTTGTGTTTCTAAAGGGAATTCTAGGAGTTTCAAAAGACTTCTCTAGGCAGAGAAATGAATTGCCAATGGTAGAATATCAAAAACTATATTAGGTTGTCAGTCTTTGGGGGCGGAAAGTTCTGATGCCCTCCGCCCCCACCCCTCCACCATAATCCCTCTATACGGGCTCCTAAAATCCTCCTGTATTAGGATGAGACCTGCTCATCTGCTTCTATGACTCCTTTTCCTACATTTGGAGTGAAGCACAGAGGCAGGCAATGAAAGTACAAGCTGGTTCTTTTTAAAATTACTGGGGGGCTTCAGGACACGCATTTTTAAGAGGGACTGGTTGTGCTGACACCTGCCGTTGGAAGGTAAGAAGGTGCCCTGGGACTTCCGCGGGAGGTGGGGCCCTGGAGACTGCCTCCCGCCGCCTCATTAAGCAGGCAGCCCTGACGCCTAGACAGATGCCACCCCATCCTCTTCCTCTGGCCAGCCCCTCAGAAGGAGCGGACTCTTAGGTCACTGTTTCCAGGTAAAGGATGACTGGAATTAATAAAGGGCCAGCATTCTAAAACAACCGTGTCACTCTCTGGTAGTGGAGAAAAGCAGCAGAGGGGTGGGAACATACGGTGGGAGGAGCCTGAGGTTCGGGGTCTGAGGGCTGTGAGCTCAGTGCTCTCATCTGAGAATTATGGGAAATAAACACTTGTCCCACAGGGTTGTTGTGGGGGTCCAGTGAGAGGTGGTCTGTGGAAGCCCTTTGAGGGACAGAGTTCAGTATTTTCTCTCTGTGACAGCTGTTAACAGAGTGGTTATAGAGATTCACATACGGCGTCAAGGCTGATGGGGTTTACTGCAACTTTCTCTTGCCAGATGTAGTGCCAGGAGGCAAAGTCGTGGTCAAGCAGGAATGTTCTGGTGCCAGACAACCTGGGCTCCAATCCCACCTTTACGCCTATCTTCTCTTTGTGGTGGTTGTCACATTTAAGGGAGGGGATACCTAAACCAAATACCTATACTCTAACCCCCCAAATGTATTTAAACAGTGCATGGCGGCCAGCAGTCTCTCAAGTGATGCAAGCTGTTTTCTTAACTTCTTATTTTGAAATAACCACAGATTTGCAGGAAATTGCAAAGAGATGTGTAGGGCGATCTGAGGTACTCTGCACCCAGCTTTTGCCCAGATGGACAGCTTGTATAACGACTGTTCAACGACAATACCAGGAAATTGATGTCAGTACAATCTACAGAGCTGGTTCAGATTCCTCCAGTTTCACATACACCTCTGTGTGTGTGTGTGTGTGCGCATGTGTGTGCACGCACACACGTGTGCATGTGTAGAGCCTAGCATGGCTTCATGTAAACATTGCCACAGTCAAGACAGAGCTTTACAGTCACCAAAAAAAAAGCTCCCTCTTGCTACCCCCTTATTGCCATTCCAGACAACTATTTTTAATTCATTGAAGTAGTGAGGAAAGAGAGTTCTCAGTAGAATTATATTTTTATAGCAAGCAATGCCTGACATTGAACTTGTGAAATTATAAGCTCCCTGTCCTTGGAAAGATTCAAATAGGAGCGGTGTCTTCTTTATCAGGGATTCTTCAGATAATAATACAGGAGAGAGAGAGAGAAGGGACGGGGAGAGTTGAACTCTGAGTCCCATCTTGAAGCTTTTAGGATTATACAGGAGGGAGCCTAACGGAGGTGAGGTTTCAAACGGACCTTGAGGAGCAAGAGGGCGTAGGAGAAGAGGGGAAAACATGTCTGGAGAGCCAGAAGGAGAGCTTCTTTTGTTCTGACTCTTCTCTGCTCTGCTCTGATCCCTGACCCTGGGTGACAAAGGTACACCTCTGGGGTAGAAGATTAGCTTTCGCTAAAAAAAGCTGCTGTCTGAGTAATATGGAGCCCAAGCCCTGGGCTTCTTTGTCTCAATCCTGGGCCAAGGAGTTAACAGCCAGGCTGTCCAGTAGTCAACTGACCTGCCACATAGTCAACTCGTCAAGAGAGGAGTCCCAGGTAAAGTCGGGCTCCTTGCTCTGCTGGGCTACCATGCCACACGCAGTGCGCGTCTCCTGGTCAGTCTGTGTGGAGTGGTGCCATGACTGGCTTTTCTTTCTAACCCAGGCTCCTTTTGAAAAGGACATATCAGCAGACCCAGGGGGTCTGCTTCCAGCATCCTTTGTGACACCCTTCTTTCCCGAGAATGCATTCATTCTTTCTTTTTTTTTTTTCAGGGGAGCTCAGCAGGTAATTTAAAAGACTAACAAACTTTGGCATAGATCACTTTTAGAGCCAGAGAGCTGGCTGGCATATTAATGAAGCCATCTAGCGATAGACTTGCTTCCTGATGCAGGAACGTATCAAAGAGGTTAGGTCCACGAGCGTTGCTCTGCAGAGCCCCATCTCTATTATCTAGCTCTTAATTACTTCATTAAAATTCAACAGAGAAGCTGCCCAAATCCAGTAGCGTGCCCACGGCTTGCTGGGTGATTTCCCTGCCTCTGGCCATACGTAATTTTTAGCTCTTTAGGTCTCCGGAGATGGGAGGCCAGATCTTAGGCAGACAGTTCTGCCGCTGCTGGCTGTTGATGGGCAGAGCTGGGGCAGCCGCCTGCCTTCCTCACGGCGGGGTTTCTGCCCCCTCCCTCCCCCAAGCATGGGGACCCCTGCCTATCGTCTGTCCTTGGGGAAGGAACTGCCCTACAGAAGTGTTTTCCAGATCACAGAAGTCTCCTTGGTTAGAAGCACATGCTTTCTGAAACTTTTTAGAAGAGATAGATTGCTGCCTGCCCTTCCTCCTTAAAAAGGACACCGTTCCTCCTTAAGGTGGGACACCATTTCAGCTTGGGTGGCTCGCTGGGGGAAGTCAGTGCACAGGGTGGGCTTTGTGGGAGAACACCTAGGCTCCATACCTAGCTTTGAGTGGCCTCCTTGAGTTCATTTTTGCTGTCTGTAAAATGAAGCTGTTAATTGGTTTGGCCCCTCTTTATTGTTCAATTCTCTTAGTCTGTAGGAGTGATCATTATCTCCTAGGGCTATGATCTAGGGGCACCTTTTGGCTGGAAACTGGACCAGTCAGCTTCTATGTGAAACTGTCCCTGGGGGCTCTCGCTTCAACATGCTGTTCCTTTTAGTGATATCCCTCGCCGCCACCCTCCGTAACTAACCCTGGGATCAGGAACACTGCCCGTTTTCAAACATGATTTTCAGTCCACATGGAATGACACGAGGTGGTCCTACTTTTTCTTTAGCGCCCAGTGAGTGCGTGGACTTCTGGAGCTGTTTTTAGGTCCAGAGGCTCTTTTAATGTTTCTGGGTCTCCATCTATATTCCCACTGGAGTGGGGTTTTCAGAATCACATTGACTTCACAGAGGACGATGCACCTGAACACGTCTTGGTGGGGCAACGTGTGCTCGTCAACGAAGGTTGTAGACGTTTCACGTGCCCTTTCCTGTGCTGCTTCTGCCTCCCTGTGTTTGCTTTGCTTTTTTCTAATCACCGAATCTGTCAAAGGTCCTTCAGGGAACAGCAGAGGGAGTTCAGGGTCTCCTGGGCTGTGGCCACTGGAGTCTCCAAGAGTCGTATGACGGAGATCCGTTGTGACAAAAAACTGTGCCAAGGGCTTGCGCCAGGAGGGCTCAGGCAGACACGGCAGGGCTGAGCCCACAGACAGGAGGTCAGTGGGGAGCACAGGCTTCTAAAGAAGAACGATTAAGGAGAAGAGCTCGTGCTCAAGTTGGAACCTGTCAGGCACGTAACCAGATGGAGATCTGACAGATGGTAAGAAAAAAAGCAAGTGTGCACCTTCTTCTAAGTATTTCTAAGGTAACGAGAGCCTTTGACAGGGCCTAGTCCCTCATCCCTTCCATCTGCCCAGTGAAAGAAGAATCTGGAATCCTTTCCTGGCCCAGCCCTTGGTTCCTGGGGGCATTTCTAAATCCAGGAGGTATAGGCAGTATTTGAGGACTTAGCATTTGGCTGGTGATTAGCTCCAGAGCCAAATGTCGCTTTTGGCCCCAGGACAATACTAGATAGAGAGAGTCACTGGCTTTCGATACCATGCACTGCCCAGAGAACTTAAGTTCTTTTTCTTTGTTTGGTGGTTAAGACTTTGGGAGAAAGGATGATCTTTTTTTTAAAGATTTTATTTATTTATTTTTTAGAGAGAAAGGGAGGGAGATAGAGAGAGAGAGAGAGAAACATCAATGTGCGGTTGCTGGGAGTCATGGCCTGCAACCCAGGCATGTACCCTGACTGGGAATCAAACCTGCGACACTTTGGTTTGCAGCCCACGCTCAATCCACTGAGCTATGCCAGCGAGGGAGGATGATCTTTTTGTAATGCACTTTCTCCTGAATTTATTCATCACTCTAAATGGTCATAACTCTCAATTATATTGAATTCCTCAGACTTCTTTTTAAAATGTAATTTTCCTTGTTTTTCTATTTGGCTCAGTGTCTTTCTGTCTCCTGGGTAGTAGGGCTGCATATGTCCTTTGGTAAAGGATGACCTCTCTATACTGGCCTCCAGGACATGTGGCATCGAATTGCTGTGCAGGACCCCCATTATTTTAGTGATAATAGTGCCACATTGCAGGGCCTGGACTTGGTCTGAGAAGAGCTTGGGCGGGTCATGTCACCTTGGGAAGCCTTGGTTGGTTGGTGTCCCTGTGCATTAAATGTCCATTAAGTGGAAATGCTATGTGCCTAGTTTGCTTTAAAGACCTGCTATGAGTATCAAATGGGTGTAATCTGTGAAAGAGTCTTGAAAATTGTAAAAGTTTGGAGGTGATGCAACGGTAAATTTTATGTCAACCTGAGTGGGCCCCAAGGCTGCCAGATCAAACGTTATTTCTGGGTGTGTCTGTGAGAGCGTTTCTGCATGAGACTGGCATTTGAACCGGTGGGCTCATAAAGCAGATTGCTCCCCACATTGCAGATGGTCAGCATCCAATCCACTGGAGGCCTAAGTGGGAAAAACACAGGTAGGGAAGACTCAGCCCCCTTCCTGCATGGCTGCATGAGCTGGGAGGCCGGTCCTCTCCTGCCCTCAGACTGGGGCTGACACCGCTGGCTCCCCGGGTTCTCAGGCCTTCAGACTCAGACTGAATGGCACCACCCGCCGTCCTCGGTTCCCAGCTTGCAGAGAGCAGACTGAGGGACTTCTCAGCCTCCATAGTCACACTGGGCAATTCCTCATAATCTCTCTTTCTGTCTCATCTCTCAAGAGGATATATATGATAGATAGACATTCCTGCTCTTTCTCTTTGGAGAACCCTGACTAACACAGGTGAGTACATGACGCATGACCCCTTCTAGGGCTTCTTGGAAGGGCAGTTATTCCCAAGAGGCAGAGCGGCCAGAAGCAGAGGTTCATAACTGATTCTTCTAAGTACAAAACATTTTGGGGGTTGTTCAGGTTTATGCCTGGTTCTCATATACTTAATTCAGTGAATATACTTTAGCTCCTTGTGGAATACCAACCATGTGCCACGCCCTATGCTAGGCAAAGGCAGGGTGATGTGGCATAGAGATAAGTCACATGGGAGTTCTGACCTGCAGGGTCATGCTCTGTCTCTGTTGGGGCCTCTCATGATTTACTTGGCCTTTATGTTTGACAAAGCTGTGTGTGCTTCCACCCAGGCCCTGTGAAAGCAGTGCCTGTGGCAGGAATTAAAGGAGGTGCAGTTTATTTGGGAGGTGCAGACCCAAGGGGATGAGCGCGAAGGCAGATGGGGGAAAGGGAGGCAGACCAAGACGCGAAGTCCTGCAATGCTCTGTGCTCCGGTGTTCACGATGAGCACCGTGGGGACATTAGATCCCCAACAGGTGCGTTTCCTGGGTACGCTGGATTTTTTGGGGAGGTTTGCAAGGAAAAAACACACTTTGAAGTAATTCACACTGAGGAGCAAAGAGGCTATTTCTCTGTCCAGTTTCCTTGCATTGCTGTTTCTCATTGGCCAAGGTGACGCCCACAGTGAGTTGACCCAATTGCACTTGTAGGTTGCGTCATCTGGTCCCGAGTGTCCTGGATTCCATGTCCCATGATGCTATACTTCATACCAGTGCAGAAGTGAGGGGACAACTTGGCACAGGTGTGGCCCAGCCAAGAGAAAGAAGGGGACAGATGAGGGTATCTGAGAAGGCATACAGGCTCTGGGTCCTATACCGACCCTCTCCTCCTCAGGGTTAGGAGAACTTGGAACCCAGTGCAGCAAGGGGTAGATATGGCCTGACTTCTAAATTCCTTCCTGTATCTCCATCTGTTGGAAATGACTGCAGTCTGCTGATAGGCCCCTAGGCTCAAAATCCTCCTTCATGGGCTTAACAGTCACAGAATGGCTCCCGTTGCCCCACCTCAGCCTCTCTGGGGCCCCACACCAGCCGTATCCTGTCCACAATCCCTTACAGGAGGCCAGATCCTTGTTAAGAAACACTATGGATTTTTGGAGTTAAAAAAAGTCTGTAGAGAGACTTCAGAGACAGTCTGGGAAGATTATAAAGAAATGTGGGTCAGTTGCAGAATATTCAATAGCACACATATCATAAGAGGTCTACGGAGGTTTCCAAAGTCGGGGCTCGCCCCGAATTATGGTTCCCTGATGCAGAGCCAGCAAAGGTCACAGCGTAACAGATTAGGGCTCGATTCTGCGGCACTTGGAAAAATAGAGCCACCTCCCTACCATGCAGCAGGGATATTAATTTCCGCGACTGAAGTTCAGTTGAACAGAAAGAGGAGGAAACAGAGCCATCTCTTCAATCCCAGTGGTGACAACAGAACCCCATCCTGGTCCTCTCTGGAAACCGTCTCCCAGCCAGATTCCAGATGTCCGACAACGTGCCTACGCTTTTCTTTCCGTGAAAACTGGACCCGGGTCGCTGGAGGGACAGCAATTACTGTCCACAGATGAGGAACCCGAGGTGCTGGGAGGTAATCGGCTCTCCCACAGGCACAGAACAAGTTGGGCCACGAGGCAGTTTGCAGCTGGTAACTCCCAGCTGGGAGCGGAAGATGGTGTTTACATGTAACGCCTGCAGAAGAAGGAAGGGCATGACCGAGCATCCCTACTGTGTGGTAGGCCCTGTGTGTAGTGCCTGATGGACATCTTCTCACTCAAGTAGACAGTGAATCTGATAGGTCAATATTCTCTCCATTTATTAGAAAACCGAGGCTCAGAGAGGTAAGGACATTTTTCCAAATAAACCGCATAGGTCTTCAGAGACCTGGGGCCGACTGAGGCCAGATGCTCTGACTGGTGCGGACTGGCTGTCCCCTTGGCCTGCAGGCATCTGTCTTCTCGCTTAGACCGGGATGTCCAGTAGATCAGGAGCCGGGTCCTCGCTCTCCCCTGCTCAGGGCACAGCTTTCCAGGCAGCCAGAGTAGTGAGGAGGTAGGGACCCGCCAGGAAATTTCTGCGGTGTTGGGGGGATCTAGCCTGTCATTCTTTGAAACTGGTCTAAAATTTAACCCAAACTTGTTCTCTTTACTTTAAGACTCGGTACAGTGTCAGTCTCTGGGCTGATGGGAAGAACTTGAGAGTGAATTTGTCCATTTAAATGAGAATGGGAGCTCGACGGCAGAGACATTGGAAGGTCAGACAAGGGATCTTGGCTGATGGGCCACAGAATGACTGATGGACGGGAGGAAGGATTTTACCGTTGTTAAGGTGGACTCAGAGTAGGCACTTAGTAACATCTCCTGTGCCTATGACAACTTCTTCCCTGGATCCTTGCTCTTGGTCAGCAATGGTTACCAGCCCAGGCTGGGGCTCAGCAACACAGCAAGCCCCTTGCCCAGTGGCGATGGGGGGACCTCCGCCACGTGGAGCACTCCAACAGATGTTGCCTGAGCCCTGAGCCGGTAGGTATTCCATGTGGGGCCTGGTGCCAGGTGCTCCCTCCAGAGGCCAGAGAGGTACGAAGGTGGAGGCAAAGCCTGGAGCTATGGGTCATGCGTGGGCTTTGGGCTCAACCTTACCCATGACTGAGGGAGGCACTGACGGGAAGACACATGTGACCGCACCACACCAGCAGAATGCACTGTCCCTCCCCCGCTGCCTGCATTCGCCGGTCCCTCTCAGCGGCCAGTGCAGGATGAAGGCAGTCCGCTGTTGCCAAGGCAGTGATGATGGCCCCGGTGAACTAATGTGGACATCATCTGAGGCAGCGATAGCCACATGACTGTGACCCCGGCCTGGACTTACAAACAGGAACTCGGGTTCAGCTGTGGCCTGCGATCGTTGCTACAATCTATATCCTGCTCAAAAAGGAGCTCATTAGTGCCTGGGGAAATCTTCCTCCCTGCCTCTTCTAACGCCGAGCAGTTTTCATTGTATCCAATCGCCCTTCTCGAGGACCTCAATTTCATCTAACCATTTTCTTATCTCATAACTACTCCGAGGCTGTGTGCGCGCATGTAGCCTGCCCCTAGTGGGTAGGAAATGGTTACCTACACGGCTCCGAGCGGGGGAGGAGATTGATGTTTAATGGTAGTACGCGGGAGGTGTCATAGCCTCCATATTTGTGCACAATGGAGAATCTATTTTCAGCTCGCACCCCATCTGCACGTTACTTTTCTGGGCAAAAAGAGCAGAAGTTACCCACCCACTTCCCATTACCACAGTGTGGCCAGAACACAGAGGGGAGAGCAAAAGATTTGGATCCGAGCGGTTGCCTCTCAAATTTCTGCGTGTTTACCACCTCCCTTACCTGGGAGGTGTGTTGAAATGCAGGGGCATGAGCAGCGTCCTCAGAGATTCTGCTTTTTAGAAGATCTGAGGTAAGGACTAGGCACCTGCAGTCTGAACAACCTCTTGGGCCGTTTCCGTTTGTGGACCTTCCTTGTAGAGCCGTTGGATTAGGTAAATGAGTTAGAATCAGGGAAGTGCAGGAGCCACACGCAGAGAGACAGGCCCTTCCTGAGTACGAGTTCATGAACAGCTGGCGCATGTAACCATTTCAACGAGATCCTCAGTAAAGCCTCACTGTTCTGGTGGCCGTGTGCCCTTTTTGGTCTGGGTCCATGGTTGTTGTTGATGAGTTAATACCTGTTAATTACCTTTAGTGCTGCTTCTCTCCCTCCAAAGAGTGCCTGGGTTTGGACAATAAATTATATGGTTCCCCTACTTCAAAGTGAACTTCAAGCAAGCTTTGTAAAGGAAGGAGGCGTTCTTTTCCTGCCAGCATAAGCTCCCGAGATGAGTTAATCATTTCCCGGCCAGTGTCCTTGGATGTGGAGGGGAGGGGGCATGAGCACATCACGTGTGCTGAGCTCTCCCCTCCGGGGTCCCCAGCTAAGGGATCACTCGGGACAGTTAAAACGCTCCTGATCTCAATGAGGTTTCTGAGGCATAAATGATTCAAAAAGGCCAAAGGCGTGTTTGCAGAAGCATTAACAATCTTATCGAAATTACGGCTTACCCTCAATAAATTCAAATCTGTTTACACCTAACTTGCCACTTGCGGCGGCAGAAGCCAACCTTCGCTCTTTCTAATCCCGACCTTCTTCTCTCTTGTTCAACATGCAGATTTTACTTCTGCAAACACAGAACTGCCTTCTACATCCGAGGACGTCATTTAAGGCCGAGAAACTCCAGTGAGAAAGCATTCATCAGCAGTAAAGTTTGTTTGAGGATTACCCACTGTGAATAAAGCCAAGCTCCCCTTTCAAACTGAAGCATGCTATTTCGGGAATGTGACCCCTTTCATGAATAAATGACATGGTGACATTTACAGATAAAGCAGGATTTAACTGCTATGAAAGGAGGTGACAAATGTCAGGATGTCAATAATGATCCGTGAACATAATGGTTTCTTGCCTGAGCGCGGAGCAGATACATAATGTGACTGCTGCCTGCCAGCCTTCTGCCCAGAATGAGGCCCGCAGTCTGGGAACAGCAGAGGAGGCTCCCAGGAGCGAGAGAGCGGGGCTGGTGGGTGTAGGGGGCGGGGTCTCAACGCGGTCTGGCTGGTAAATGACGCTCTTCATCCCATCCTATTGCTCTTATGCCGGTGTTCCAGGGAGGTTGAAATTTTTCTATCATTTGTGGCGAAATGTCGTCAGAGGAAGATTCCAATGTGAAAATAGCTTTCTCATTATGCCCTCGTTTCCTAAAGAGCCAGGGGTTTAGAGAAAAATGTCAGGAAAAAGTCTGGCTGTCACTAGGGTGCTGAGGCCAAGACCATAAGTGGTGCCTGACCCAGTGGTGCAACACAGAAGTCATGCCAAAGTCACCTGCCCCCACCTGCACGGGGCTGGCCCACTGTCTCAGCAGCAGGTGACCAAAGTCCCCGAGTGTGTTGGCCAGGGTACAGATCATTCCGCTGGAGTGGCCCCACCCTGTGGAGATTGCTATCCAGGCCCGCTTTCCTGCCTGGGGTTGGGGTCCAGGGTGCTGGGCTCCCCACTTCTGCCCCTGCCTCTTTGAAGCTGTTCTCGCTTTCTTTCGCCGGCCTTCCAGCCCCTCCCTCCCTGAAAACCAGGTGCCCTCGGGCAATGGTAAATGTTTAACAAGCAGCTCTTGGAAAACAAGCTCCAATTTGTTCGCAGTTTTCTGAGGTGTCAACACTGCCCCTTCCCCTGGCCGATTTTAAGCGACTTTTCAACACAAAGTCACCGAACACGGACTCTGTTGGGCCAACCAGCTTCATTCAACACCACCCGGTGGTCTTCGGGGCCTCTTTGCTCTTCAACATGCACTCCCCGCCTCAGCTGCTGCTCTCCTCCCCCAGATGGAGCTGTGGTTTCCATGCAAGGAACCTCGAGCGTGTATTTGCAGCCTGAGTCTCTCCTTAGGTGTGGCCCCATATAGCTCCTTCTCCGGAAGACAATTTTCTCTGTGTCCACTTTTGCAATTGTCCTGCCTGATCCTCTGTCCATCTTTCCCCTCCCAGAGCAAGCCCAGGCCTGGGCCCCGCTCCTGCCCGATGCCTCCTGGGCCTGGCTCCTCTCGCCAGACCCATGATGGCACCCCTACCCCACCCCTGGGTCTGGGCAATGCTCTCTTTTATCAGAGTATGTGAAATCTCACATGTGTCCAGCTCTTACCCCCATTTAACAATGAAAACAAGAAAACAGAGGCTCTGAGGTGTTGGCTGACTGGCCGGAGGCCCTGCAGTGTGTATGTGTTGTATCCAAGTTGCGACTAAACCCGAGTTTCTGGATTCCCAGTGCCACTGCCTTTCCCTGGGTAGCCCCCAACTCTCTACAACTCCTGAAGGCCAAGGCCAGCTGAAATCCTCATGCCCTCAGCTCCGCACCCTGGGCCCCACCCCTTGCTGCACAGTGACTCCCTGGCCTTCCTCTGAGTTGCTGTGACAGGGCCACTTCCGGGGGGGGGGGGAGCCGCAGTTGTTGACAGTTGTCACTCTGGAGCCTCTAGTAGCACATGGTGGCATGTTTTGCTCAGCGCTCCTTCAGCCTCTTGGTAGAGGTGTGATTTTTCTTGACAGATACCATGGTTTTGTCCTCCGTGGCTGCCAGGAAAGCTGTGAACTTTAAGAACAAGAGCAGGTCAGGCAGCGGTGTTGTCCCAACCAGCGCCGACAGGCCACCAGCCGCCACCGGCACTGCGGAGAGCGAGGAGTTCTCTCCACGTGCGGAGAGCCTTCTAAGACAGACAAAGGGATGACCTTCCGCATCCGTGTGTCCGTGGTGGGTGTGGATTCCACGCCATGCCCCGTGTGTGTGAGCAGCACCGTGCTTGGTCCCACTGAAGGGGGGAGCCAGAGGCTCACGGGCCGGGTCAGGGCATCTGGATCTGGGTGACTCAGTTCAGGGAGAGGACACGGTGTCATTGGCTGGAAGCATCGAGGATGGTTTTCTGGGGAGGCAGGGTGTGAGCGGAACTGGGAAAGACAGTTGAGGTTTGGCATGGGAAGATGCAGTCAGGTGGGGTAGCTGGCGGAGGATGGCTGCTGGAAAGGGAGGGTCAGAGGAGGGAAGAGTGTCTCTCCCTGATCCACCTGCTGCCTTTCTTGCTGCCGCTGATGAGACCTCAGCCCACGACGGCAGGCCCCAAAGGGGAGAGGACCTTTGATCTTATCCTGAAAGGAGGAGCTGGTGGGGGCCACCTACAGAGAATGCCCCTGGCTCTGTGGGGGCCACAGAGTGGCGTGAGTTCAGGTCATGGGATCAGGCCTGCCGCCCACCTGCTCACTTCCCTAGGTGAGCCTGGGGACCCCTGGCCACAGCGAGGCCCCTGCCTTGGCCATTCCAAGAGGCCAGTGGGGCCACTATGGGCAGCGAGGGTGCAGGTGGGGTGGAGGGCTGTACCTCCTTAGCAGGTTCTGAGGCAATTAGGAGCCTGACTGTCATTTTTCCCCCAACACTAACTCACTTCCATCCTGCTTTGTTCTTACAAGCTGACAAGATTTCAACCCGCTGCAGGAAGACTCACGACGCTGTCACAAAGTACCTGTGCAGAAGCGCTGAGAGCTAAATGCATTTCACTGGGAGGCAGTTTTGTCTGGAAGTTTCCCTGTGGTTGGAAGTTTCTTTGGAAACTTGGTGATTATTAAGATGTCGGGGGTAGGCAGAGTTGGCCACTGCCTGTGTGCTGCTCGGCCCTGTCTGCCCTGACATTCCTCTTCCTCGGGCCTCTGCACAGAGCGGGGCGGAGAGAGGACAGGGGACATGGAAGGGGGGGGCAGACAAAGAGCGCCCACGGAGGCCAGGGCCCTGCAGGGCTTTGGGGGGTGGGCCCTGGCCACCTGTGCCAGAGACCCTTCAAGGGTTTTGCTGCCTCTACATGTGGCAGATCCCAGACGAGCATGCAGGTAAAACTACACAGGTATTCTGGATTCTAGGAGTATTCTGTGTTCTGTATGTACAGAATGTCTTGGAAGGTGCGGTGTCCTTCAGCCTGGGAAACTTTGTAGTGAGCTGTTTGGTTATGCCCAAGCAAGGCTGAGCCTAAGCCGGCAGGAAGAGGGTGACCGAGGAGGACCGAGGCCCCTCACGGTGGTCAGGGCGAGAGCTCCGGGGGAGGTTTTCTGAGGCGAGCTGTTTTGCTTGCTTGGGTGTTGTGGGAAGGATGCCGTGGGACTCCTGGCCGGGGAGCGAGGAGAGAACCCCAGCAAACTGCCATCAGGGAATGCTCCCAGCCTCACAGTGGGACGGGTCACTGTGTGTGTGACGTGTGTGAGGGTCCACGCTGCCCGAAGAGGGATCTGCCCTTCGTCGTGGCATTGCACTGTTGACGGACGCTGGACGCTGCGGCTTCTGATATCCGGGGTGGAGGCTGCCTTGGCAGCACTGTATTCCCTCGGCTCATCCTCAGGTGGCACTGAAGTGCTGAGATTCTGCAGCTGAGGATCAGCCTCGCTGTGGGGAATGACGGGAGGGAGGGTGCCCACGTGTGTGTGGGGAGACGCGGAGCAGGAGGAGGCCGGGTGGGGCCTCTGAGTGCAGGGTCGGCAGGAAGAGCTCAGCACGTGGGTCTGGAGCAGGCCCGGAGGCGCAGCCCCTCGGCGGCTGGCTGCTTGCCTTTTCTGGGGTTCACAGCAGCACTAAGAGAGGGGAGACCTGCTAAGAGGCTTTTCTGTAGTCACAGCGGAGGAAGCAAATTATTTTTATTTAGCCAGGAAAGGCATTGGTGACCCTGGAGGACAGGAATATTAGGCAGGCTTGCATTTACCTAGATATTCCTTTATTTAGCACTTTATGCAGGTAAGCACTCATCACACTATTCTTTAGCGCTCTTTTGGAATCAGGCTGTCAAGGGCGCAGAGCAGAAAAAGACCCAGTGTTTCCCCACTTTCCCCCTCTGGCTAGTAGTTTATTACTCTGACCATTACTACTGCTGCTGCTACTGCCATTACTGCTACCGCTGCTGCCGCTACAACTACTGCTGCTGTTACAGGGGCATCTTGTATGATTTAAGCAATTTCAGCCTTTTAGGGGAAGGCTGTCTGTGCCCAGCACTGGCCACAGCTGCTTGGTGACACTGTGGTCTGTACTCGGGTCCCTGGAGTCAGCTGCGGGGTATGGCACCCTGATGGGAAAGGACAGATTGCTCAGGGCAGGGGTGGGGGGGGACTAGCACTCACTCTTACTCTGCCGAAGTCATTTCACTCCGAGAACTCCGCAGCGTTAAAAGCAGCGTACATGTAGGCTAGAGCTGGCATTTTGAAGACAGTCTCGGGGTTCTGTCCAGACCATGCGTTTGAGAACTTATATCTCTCTCTCCGTGTTCTTGTTTAATATCTTGTACTGGGGTGTCTGGCCCATGGGACTATGGGCGTAGAGAGTTCAGAAACTGTCTCCAGAAAGCAGGGCATGGGTCTGAGCACCCAGCAGGTGCCAACCTGCTATTGGCCAAATTAAGCAAAGGGCACACCACCTGCTTCAGAGGGGTTTCCTGTGTTTTTATCAGATGGCTTGAAAGTAGCCGCCACTGGTGTTCATGGCCCCCTGAGCAGGGTTTCTGGGTTGGTAGCCTTGACCTTTGTTCCCCGTCTTAGTCGGCCAAGACTGCCATAACGAGATACCAGACTGAGTGGCTTAAACAACAGAAACTCATTTCTCAGAGTTCTGGAGGCTGGGCATCCAAAGTCAAGGTGCCAGCCAGTTCAGTTCGTGCTGAGAACCCTCCTCCTGGTTTGCAGGCTGCAGTCTTCTTGCTGTGTCCGCGCTGGCGTCTCTTCTTACAAGGGCACTAATCCCATCGCTGGGCTCCACCCTCATGACCTAGCTACCTCCCAAAGGCCCCATCTCGAAGGGCCTTCTCACTGGGGATTAGGGTTTGCACGGCGGACTTTGGAGGGACACAGACATCACTGTGTGAGGGCACACAGTTGGTGACACTCCCTGAGCCCTCTCATCCCTGCCTTTGGGCCATGCTGACTCCCTTACCCAGAGGCAAACGGGAGTCGTGTTTTCTCTCCTACAATCCTGGTTGCAGCCAGGCCCTTGCCTGGGGCCCACGCCCTTCAGGAGAACAGCCTTCCTGCTGTAGGAGCCGTGTGCTTAGCCTGATTGCTCCGGAGAGGGAAATGCTGTCTCCTGGAAATGAAGTTCTTAGCTCCGGCCTGTGCCTCTTTCTTTCCTCTGCTCAGTTGACTCTGCTGCTGTCCTTCTGACTGAGGTCTCTGGAGCTCGTGCCCAGAGGGAGCCCCGTGACCCCTGCTGCTGGGACCGTGGGCATCGCTGGTCTTCTGGATAAAACGATGGCCCTGGGAATGCTTCAGGAGACTGGGGCTTTTCACTCTCAGAGTTTCATCCCGTTGAAGCGTCGATCCAGACAGTGTGGGAGAAGTCAGAATGAAATGAAAGCCTTATTTTAGCAAATCTATGCAAAATGTATGTGGCATGTAGCAGGTTTTTTGGGGGGAAGAAATGTGCATGTGTGTGCACGTGCATGTGCCTGTATCTGCATGTAGGCCCATGCATGTAGTAAAGCATGCATGTACTAAAACATAACAGCGCAGTCAGGAGATTAGTGTTTTAACATACGAGTCTAGATGAGAACATTGAGCTCTGGCTTGTGCACCCATCATTGAAAACACCTTGCTGACTACCATAATGAGGGAATAACTTTAACAGGACCGTTTGTCATAAAATCCATCTTCCCCTTGACCAGTCCTTTGATTCCCCCCAAGGTCTGCTGCCTGCCTGGCCTGTCTCACCGTCCTGGGCACCAGCATTCACGGGTGCGGATCCGCAGACACAGGAGGAAGGGGCAGCGGCCTCGCTCGGACGCAGAGGACGGCGGCTGTGCCTTTGCCTCACTGGGCTCTGCGGTCAGGAGCACCGTTCTCTGCACCTTTTAAACTTCCAGGACGGAGGGCACAGTGCCAGTTCTCTGGCGTGGCATTTCTGCGACGGAGCCCACAGCGCTGGGGAGCTGTAAACATGTGCATATTATGGAGCAGCATGGAGCAGCCAGGACTCCGAGGCTGATGTTTTCTCATACCCCACGGTTTTACGACCCCATACCTTTAAATATTCATTTCCATCGCTCTCCATGAGGACATAAAGTCAGATTATGCTTCCACAAGTCCTGGTGGGTGCCGATCCCTACAGCTCGCACAGCTGCTTCCTCGGGAGAGGAGAGCCGCCCCTGCCCCCCACCCAGCCCACGGCAGAGCCAGCCCGCCAGCCCTCTGTGTTCCCAGTGTCCTCTGCCGAGGGTCACCTCTCCCTCCTCCTCCTGGTGTCGGATCTGGTTACCGCACTACATGTATGTGCGAGGGCTTAGACGCTCCTCCCTTGAACTTGGGGCCTGAAACAGACCCGGGCGGTCAGTACCCACGTGTGAACTGATGAACGATTCCCCCTTGCAAGGGCTGCTTCTCCACAGGCTGCGGTTTTCCAGCACCACTGGGCTGGGAATGATGTAACGAGGCCAGAGTGTCGGGCGAAGTGACGAAGTGCACGCCTTCACCACCTCGCAGTCCCCCGAGCCCGGCTGGCTCGCTGGAGGTGGAGGCTGCGGTTTGGTGGGGTTTGGTGGCGGGGGAGGCTGGGACTGCACGAGAACTCGGCCGGGGCAGGCGGCAGGCGCAGGGGACTGAGCTTCAGTCGCTGTGAAAGGCCCTCTTCGGCCTGCGGTCGTCAGCTCGCAGGGCATCTCTTGGCTGAAGAGGATTGCTTGGCTGCTGAAACTGCTTGTAATTCATTACAGCAGGGCGTAAGCTGAGTGCACAGTGTCTTCCCCTACGGAGCAGCCCGACTTTTCACATGTTTTAGTGCTCGGACACAGAATTGCCCATCAAGCGGAGCCACTTCAGATAGGCACGCTGTCACAGTTCTTGGACAGGGAGGCCGTTCCAGTGTGATGAGAAAGTCTGGGTCTAGGGCAGGACCCACCACAGCCCACAGCAGACACTCAGCCCAGCCACTTTATGTCTCTGTGCTTGATTTTCTTAGAAAGACATCCCCGCACAGGTAGTTCACCGGAGACCGAATGAGCGAAATGTGTCATTGAATGAGAAGATTGGGGACCACAGGGTGTGGAAAGTAATGGTACAACACACCATGTTGGAATACCTGTCCGTTCCAGCATTTACACTGCTTCTCTGTATATGAGCTCAACACAACACATGGGAGAAAGAAACTGTCCCCACCCCAGTGTGCCTGTCCGCTGTGTTTAATGGCAACACAGTGGCACACAGAGGGAGAGCCAGGGATGTGGGCAGTGGGCTCCGTGTCTGGCCACGCCCCATGAAATGGGAGGAGTCACAATACAGCTGTCAAAGCCACGCTCGGCTCCTCCTCCTCACTTTGCGTCCTGACCTGTAACTTAGGGGAGCACCGTCCTCTCACACCCTTCCGTGCCTACGCCTGTTGTCAGTGTTGATACCGGCTGTGCGGCCACAGTTCCCACCTTGCAGGCTGCCACGCGCTTCCCCGCCCACGGCGACCCTGGTTCTCACACCGCCCCTGTGACCTGGGCCAGGCTGCTTCCTACATACAGGTCTGGACACTAAGGCTCAGAGGGGCCCAGTGACCCGGCCACCGCATCCAGCTGACTGGAGACAGGACTGGCGCCGGGACTCAGGACTTCTGAACCCTACCCCAGCGCTGTCTCTACTGCCCAGCACGCTGCTGCCCTAAATGCCACATTTCCTTCCGTGCTGCTTGACCTTAAGAAATCCTTTCAATGCCAATCTTCAAAACTTCTGAACTGAACTCTCCCTGTCCTTTCCAGCCCCTTGGCCCCATAGCTGGGCGCTGGCTTGATACCGTTCCAGAAGTGAACGGTAGATGTAGATGAGCTTATTCTTGGCCCACCCCCCACCCCCACTCTCTGCCCCTCCCTGTGTCATTTGAGAGGAGCCTGGAACTATCCAGGCCTGGGCAGGGAGTCCCTTGTCATGCTAGCTGGCCCCCCCGTGGAGAGGGGGCTGCAGGAACACGGGCGAATGCGCCTGGGGCAGTCTCGGCACACAGCAGGGACTTCAACGTTAGTTCAACGAAAAGTTTAGTATTGAAACAGTGACGTGAGGTGAAGAACAAGCTGAAAGGGGAGTGAAGGGCACTTGCCTTCTGAATCCCCTGTCTCTCTCTTCCGGCAGCTCCCCCGTGCTCCTGACACACACACACATTCAGAGAATGTGAACTTCTTCTTTTCTAAACATGTTCCCAGAAAAGGCCAGAGATTCATTGATTCTTTTTTTTTAAATTAAATTTTTTTTAATTCTTATACATGACTGGTGCTTGTTTTTGGGTAGACTTGGGGGCTAGGAGGAAATAAAGTCCAGATAAAGGGAGGGGGCTCTGGTGACGTTGGCCAGCATGGGGTGGGGGACCAGGGAAAAGGATCTGGGGTCCAGGCCACCTGCCGTGGGGCTACGACCCATCGGAGGAGCAAACGCAGTTTTCCTGCCGTGGCTGGGCTCCGGCGCGCAGACAAGACTTGAGATGCTGCAGCGTCGCACCAGCATGCTCTGCTTCCGACTTCAGTTCTGTGAGTATCACAGTCCCTTTCCTTCCAGAGCCAACTGAATTAATTGGGAAAGGGAGAGAGCCCCAGTGACTTGTGCTCTGACAAGCCCTTGGTCTCTTTGAGCTCCGGTGACAGGCAGCCAGACTTCAAAGGCCCTGGTGCCCTCCAGCTTTTACCCTGCCTGTCAGGAGAGGCTGCAGAGGAGTGAATGCTGGGGCTGGGGGAGGCGGCCAGGGAGTAGGTCTCCCTGACATTTGTCCTTCCCTCACTGCCGACAGCCACCTCAAGCCCAGCTCTGCAGCCTGCTGCCACAGCCCTCCAACCTCTCACACCAGGGAGACAGCTCGGACTCTAAATTTAGCAGGAGGAGGGGACAGGGAGGTCAGCGTGTCCAGGGTGAGGGCTGGAGGTGGATGCAGAATAAAAGAGACAGTGGACAAGCGAGGGCAGAGAGAAAAAGAGAAGATTGAGTGAGGGGAGGGACTCCTAGTCAGAGTCGTGGTTGCAGATCGAGAGGAGAGTCTTTTAAAGAGTTTGTAAAAATGTAGTGTGTGGCTCTGTCCCTATCAGTACCAGGGAGCATCGCTAAGGCTTGCTAAAGAGAGCGTGCATTTTGCATTTGTGAGGAGGCTGGATTGGAGCTCTCTCTCCGAGCAGCCTGTTTCAGCGGTTAAAGCTGCTGCCTCGGAAACCGGACCAATGACATTTCTGTCCAGCAGAAGGCGAGGACGCAGAGGGGGGGACTTATTAAGCATCTATTATGAGCTGGGTTTGGAATTTGCACTTTCCATTACTTAGCTCATTTAATCCTTACAATGGTTTGGCTTGATAGCTTTCAGGATAATTGTCTTTTTCGAATTACGGATTAAACGGAGGCTTGACTCGCAGACTAGCGCCAAGCAACTAGCCTAGGGGTCAGTGAGATCCGTCTGATCGTAAGCCCGTGCCCCTTTCTGCTCCTGTAATGAATGAATGTGAATATTCCCTCCAGAATGAGAGTCTATGTTTTGGACCTCCTCCTTCCAAAAGGTCGCAGTCCTCACGTTCTTGTTAAGACAACGATTTGTCCCTTTAAATCGCCGGTGGTTTTGTTTACACCTCGGCTTAGCGGAACAGACCACGTCTGTCTTGAAGGAGGCTCCGCTGAGTTGCAGGGGGGCTGTTGGCATCAGATCACACAGTTGAAACTTTGGATCCAAGCACCTGTGTGGCTGGTCGGGGCCATGAAAGCTTAAGGTCAGAGCACGCCTTCAGGAAGTAATTTTGGCGTAGAGATCCTGGCGATCTCAGCAGGAGACTTTCAGGCAGTAGAAGCATTTGGATGGAAATGTCCTTAAGCAGACAGGAACTCCATAGTTCGCATTCAGCTGGGAAACCATGTGCACTTTCTGAATTCTATAATTCTCCAAGGAAGTCTTTTTATTTTTAAAAAATGGCTAAATGACAAGCTTCAGAAGATTATTCCAAAGTGATGTTTATTTATTATTGCACTATCACCACCGGTTGCTTGGCAACCAAGAGTTTGAGTAGTCACCAGCGAGAGGACCAACGTCCCCAGGTCCTATCTCTGGCTCAGCCGGCATCCGTGTGGGGCTTGCAGCTGGCCAGGAGACGCTCAGCTGACCTCTGCTTCGTCCCAGAAACGTGCTTAGCAAACACTAGGCACTTCCACACATGCCTTCTTGACCAAACAGGCAGATGAATGAAGGGAAGACTGTTCAAAAATTGATCTAACATTTTTTTTTAAATGCTAACCTCCTGGTGAATCCTGGAAGCAGTTTAACAAAGGTTGAGAGTGGAGCAGACCTCTGAAATGACTCCGTGTGTGTGTGTGTGTGTGTGTTTGGAGGAGGAGAGTGAGGGTAAAAGATGTGGTTCTGGGCAGAGGAGAAAGAAAGGTTGAAGGCTGGCAGATTTTATCAGCAGCCACTGTCCTGCAGATGCGCACGCTGTGCAGGTCCGTGGCTCAGGAGCCTGGCCACCCTTCATCCCAGCCTCGTGCTTTTCGTGTAGGCCACCTGACCACTTCCACTCCTCGCCAGTGCCCAGGGTCAGCCCGAAAGGTGGGTTCTTTGCTCTCTAAGGCTCAGGTTCCACTTCCCTATTTCACCTGGTAGGTAGGGGAGATGCTGACCCCTGGTGTCAGGAGCCTCGGATTTCCCGCTTTGAGTACAGATGCGTCCACGTGAGCAGTGCAGGCCTATTTGTTGTACAAGGAGTGATTGCTGCATTATGGAACACGGCTCATTTCTAGCTACCTGCGTTGTATCCCCTGCAGCTCTTTTTATGTTAAAGCCTGTCTCTCCCAGTGTTATCTGATGGTTTCCTAGGAGATGCCCTCACCAGCCAAGCTCTCTGCTGATGCGCTGATGCTAGAGTAGGATATTATCTATAAGCACTAAATAGCTGCTTTGTTCACTCAGCACTGCTCTGCCCTTTCTCCCTGGGCCTCTGGCTAGTTTCTCGCAAGGGTCCCTAATGGCTGTGCAGAGAGAGGGAAAGGCTAAATGTATCTGCCTCTCAACATCTTCCACAGCCAAGAGCGGGCCTCCAGTCCTCTGATGGATTTACTCACCGGTAATCTTCCATTCAAGCTCATGGAAAGACTGTGTTGGTGGCTGGTGGGTTTTCCAATGTGAGACCGTGTTGCTAGATTTCATACGGAAAAGAACAGAGATCCCTTCCTCAGAAGGGGAGGGAGAGTTGTTTATTCTCTTAATACCTCGGCTTCCGGCTCTGCAAAATGGAACCTTTCTGGGACGCCTAGAAGCATCAGCAACAGCTGCTGGAAACTTGAAGTGGGGATCTTCACTGCCCATTTCTTAGTCTTCTCCCACAGAATGGTTGCATGTAGCTCCAGGCTGGCTTTCCATAATGTGATGGGGAGACAGGGCGCCCCTGAGGTTTGAGGGCGCCGGCTGCCACTGCAGGAAGAGGACTGACAACTTGGGCAGTATCCACACAAAGACACAATTTCTAATCTGTCAGATTGCCTTTTCTTAGGAGCCCTGATTCCATTAACACATTATCTGATCCGATTATCTCTCAGAAATTTTCTTCTTACGGCTGTAACCAAAGACAATCACATTTAATTGAGATTGGGAAATAAGTACATTGTTTAGGTGGAAAAAAAACCCATATGCATATGTATTATTTCTAGAAGTTTAGACCAGTTTTCTGAAGCGAGAAGTGGCAGAAGAGGACACATGGGCGCTGAAAAGCAACAGTAACTGTTAGAAGAAAATGTGAGACCAGTATCTGGGAGTGAAATTCAGTTCAGCCCTCTCTCTTTATAGCATAAGACTAAAGACTAGCATTTGATTAAGTGAAGCAAATGATTCCAAGCAACTGAGTCAGTATTTTTTCCAACAGAAAAGCTCTCCTCATCTCTTCCCTTCCCCAGCTCTGTCTGGGGACCCTTGGAGGGACATGCATTTGGGGGTGTTCATGACAGAGACTCCCCAAAAGAGTGAACACAAGTGCTTGAATAGTGACAAAGGCTGTACCGACTACACACACACAATGGACATATCATCTCACTATGTTGGATGAGCTAACATCCTATTTTTCATCCTATTTCATTTCAGTTCATTGCAGATAAATGATTATAATTCTCTAAATTAATTTAATTGCTCTGACACTGACCTAGGACTAGGTGTATGGGAAACCTCGGGATCATGTCTTCAAGGTTGTTGTTTTACTTGCAGGCCTGGCAGAGGACAGCCCTGTGTGACAACTATTTACATGTCATCTGAGAAATCGCATCAAAAACACAGTCCTTTTGAAAAACTGATGGATCGTCATTTTGCTTCAGCATCATAGATTAAATCACATACAAGTTATTTGGAGTGAACTTTAATATTGTAAATATTACATTAATTTAGTAAAAAGTTATTTTCTTTACATGTATTTTGGAAAGGGGACCGTAGCAAAGGGTGTCAATACTTGCTGAGGCCTTCCCTGTGACCAGTATAGTGCACGCTGCCTTGTATAACCCTCAAGGTCACCCTGAAAGGAAGGTCTTGTTATCATCAGTTGACAGATGAGGAACCTGAGGTGTAGCAGCGTATGTGACGTGTCGCCCAAGTCCATGCGACTCATCAGTGAGGGAGCCGAGATTCACAATTGGGCCTGTGTTGCTCTATAGCAGGTGCCCCCTCACGTACACGCGGCTGCTTTCCAGACTGGCCTCTCACTGAGCTCCGGCCTCCTTCGGTTGGCAAGCTCCCATGACTGACACGGCTCTAAGAGGCCGTTAGTTTACTCCCGGGTTCAGAGATATCCTAAAAGTAGCTCACGCGAGGGAAGTTTTGACTCCATTCTTAAACATTTCCTGGGTAGGAGATCTCGTGTCTGGCCTTTCATACTAAGAACACAAGTCAAATTTGCAGTTGAACTGGTGATGTAAGAATTTCTCAGAGAAAAACCTATGAACGCTCAGGTATATGTGGGATTACAAATATCCTGCTCTCTCAGAAAGGAGCCTGTGCTGGCCTTCTAAGAGGCCGAGTCACTGCTGGGGCTTGGCTAGAGGATTTGGCTGTTGGTCAAGGGACAACAAACAAGAGACCGATTGGTGTCGTGGGCACCAGAGCTGCAGGCCACTGTGCTGCTGTGCAAGCTTGTAAACGCCACTCAGTCCTACCGAGCCCGTTCTCTCATCTGGACGACGAGGTGAATGAGGATCTTTACTTACAGAAGTGTTGTATGAGGGATATGTAAGAACGGTGCATAGTAAATTATATTAGATATTATCACTCTTGTTATTATTCCTTGTCCCTCAAAGCATCCAGCTTCGCTGTTTTCAATACTTAGCCGTTGCATTTGTGTCCAATGTCAGGTGCTGGCTAGAAATGTAGCCTTTGCACCTGCCACCAGAGGGCTGTTGGTTTTTAATCATTGCCTGCCAGGAACCTCCAAGATCACCATTTGCCTATCCAAAGGCATTTGATTCTTTAGTGTTCTATGCTACTAAAAAGGGGTCTGCTTTGAAAACAGCAAGGCCTTGAAGAGAAATTAGGTCTTGCCTTGAACTCAATCCTTTAGAAATTTTAATTTGCTCTGTGCTTCTAAGAGGAGGCACAGGGTGGCTTTCGACTCAATGATGGGACCCGTGTTAATGAGAAAGAAAGTTAGAAGCAGGGAGAAAACTGTGTTGCAGTGGTGGAAAAGGCAAATGGATTTTTCAAACATGCCCCGCCTAACCCCTCTGAACTGATGGCGAAAGGAACCATTCGGAGTTCCAATGCCTCAGAGAAATTTGTGCGGCAAAATGAGCCACATTTGAGTAGAGTTGGGTCCAGGAAGGAGCAAAAGGCTTTAACTGAGCAGTGAGGCTGGAAGAAACCCAAGTTCTTAACTTGGAATTCCCCTAGGTCAAGGCTTCCTCCCCGGTTCTCTCTATCGCTGGTTTCACCCATCAAAGCAGAGGACATGGATGGGGGGTTATGTTGTCTCAGACTAGTCACTTGCACCAAATGATTACAATTGGGAAGAGACCCACTAATATTTGAGAGAAACAAGTCAGAAGTTGATGTCTTAGGTGGGGAAGAACTGAAGCATTAGCTCTGGGAGAGACAGTAGAGCACAAATCAAAATGAAGTTTCAAATGAGAATCCGCCTTTGTCTGGGACTCTGTGCCAGTAAAACAGCCCGCAGGTGGGTGGCTGCCGTGGACAGCAAGCTGTGATACGTCCCACTGGCTGGAGTTAGTTGTTCAAGGAAGAGGGATTGTCCTTGAGGGGACTGGAAGCTGCTCAAAAGGTTGGTCATGATCCAAATGCCACTCAGTTATTGGAATGACAGTGGTGGCTAGAGGTTGGCACACCATTCTGGATTTTTCCTTTAGGCCACTAATTTAGTAACGAAGGCACACTCTATCTATCACCAGTCAGGAGACGGTAGTGGTCGCTGGCTGCTGGTCATGTCCTAATGCTAGTGGAGAACCAATAACAAAATGAATCATCTTACATTTTCATGCTGTGCCTTTTGCTTCAAGCTTTGCCTCTGTCACGGGGCCTCTGTAGGCAGCAGTCAGGTCCTACTGTGACGTGTGCAGTTCAGGAAACCAATTCTCTGTTCCTTTGGGTTGTGGAATATGGAGAGACCCAAGGAAGGTGCCTGTTTTCCTGTCTGTTCCACCCAGGGGCATAACCTTCAGATATATCTTTTTAGCCCAGTCCTGCCTCTCTTTCTACCATACCCTGGTACAGGGTCTGGACACATGTTCTTTCTAGCCTGTCTCCCTTTCCACCTGGGACACCACAGTCCACTTACATCCCCTATTTCTTCATTTCCTATCCAACCTTGCTATCAAAACTCACTGTGACCGTCTTCCTCGTGAAGGTAAATGACAGGCATCTTTTAAAAGCATGACTTTTCTCAAGGATATTTGCAATTGAACTGGGTGACAGTGTCTCTCACAGACCAGTGTCTCTTCACTCCTTCCTGTACTTACTGCTTCTGTTTACCCCTTTATTTCTACAGCCACACTTCCAACTACTGCTGCCTTCCAAAGTGATTGCCATCTTCTTCAATTATTAATCAATCACCTGAATGAATTTTTTTTGTCCCAGCGTTTTAGCTCCTCTTTGGTTTCAACAGCTATCTGATATCCTAGTTTTGGGACTGTTTCTTTTGTCTACAGTCGCCAAAATTTACCCATAGGTATGACCATTTCAGACCTTCACTATCACTAGACAAACCTAACACCTTGAACTTGAGTTAAGATTTCCCAGCCATAATCTATATACCTTTTCCTTCTTCCCTACTTTTACACCCAACTGAACTTTCCTCTCCTTTTATTCAGGCTTGTCAATAGCTTCCACTCTTCAAGTCAAATTGAAACCACTTTGAATTTACCTGAATGCTCATTTTGTCTGAATTCCATCACCAATGGTGTCAAAGATTCTCCAGTGAACAGCCAAGACTCCCGTGTGCCCTTACCTTCCTCTGAATCTGGCAGGCCATCTTCTTCCTGAAAGACTGCCATCCTTAGGAAGTTGACTAAAGAGTCAATGGACCAAGCAGACCCACATCTCATGGAAAGCTTGGATTTGGGGCAGCTCCAGGTCTCTGGAGCAATTGTGTGGTATGACCCCACCTGTCTGAACCTTTTGTCTTCTAATCTATCCAACCCAAGACACCTGTGCCACTTGTGGAGACTTTCAGCCGGGATTATTTGACTGCCACCTGGAAAGGCTGAGCGATTTAAGTGCCCCAACTCACAAAGAGGCTGCTCAAGTGAGATAAACAATTTGATGTTTAAGAAGCAAAAAGAACGTTTACTTTGGGCCAGATGTGCCATTGCACGTCACCGTAATGGACTGCTCTGTGCCCGCTGTGACGCCCCAGGTGATGAGCTGCAGGCAGTGGCAGAGCTGGGCCTGGGTCCCCAGACATGTTCCTTTAGAGCCTGGTATCTGAGTTTCTCATGACTTATATGTGGTGATTGTTTCTCCCTGCATTGTATGTAACACATTCTTCACAGTGGGGACAACACATGGGGGGTCTGCTGCTGTGTCATCAGCTCTTTCAGGGAGCCTCAGTGAGCTTCCAGGCTGGAGGGCATGCCTTTCCTTATGGATTCTCATACTGCAGTCTTTTGGGAAATTCAGAATGATTCTCCCATTCCAAGATGGTCATTGTTCATGTAAATGCAGCTTACTATTTAGCCCACACTTACGAAGCATATGCTAAACTTAAAGTAATGTGCTCAGTCATGTATATGCAGAAAGAAAAGAGACATGGATACTGTGCTCAAGAAATAGTTTAATCAAACGAGCTAGAGAGCAGTGTATGTATGCCTATAAACAGAGTGAAAGTGAAATGGCATTATACTACAAGTAATAACGAAAACTCATGAGAACACCGATGAAGGAGTAAAGAATTCTGATGAAGCAAAAGGCAGTTGAAGATTGAGGAAAGCTTCTTAGAGGGGCTGTCATTGGAGCTGTGGCTTGAAGAGCAGATGTATCAAGATGGGCAGAGAGGGGGAAAGAGCAGAGAGAGGAGAGGGATTAGAGGAGGAGGAGGGGACGGAGTGAGCAAAGGGCTGTGGGTAGGACCGTGGGGGCAAGGCTAGAATGTGGAGTACATGTGTTTGTGGTGGGAAGGGAGAGGGAGAGGAGGCATCAAGGGTAAGTCAAATAGGCCCCAAGTTTAACACTCATTCAATAAATGCCACCAGTTGTGCGAAGCATGGGGTCAACCTCTGAGAATGGAAGAAGGGGTACAAAGGATGCCCTGTGTGCCCAGGAGACACACATATCTAGGGGCTGTGAGTGGACCTGGTGCTTTCCCCACCATGGGTTTTTCATTGTTTTAGTTTTCTCTGACCGTCCTTCTCACCCTTGGCATTCTGAATGTTCACCACCAGTCTTCTTTGCATTGGTTGAACCCCGATGACATGAACCATCTAACCTGCCTAGTCTCCAATTCTTGTCTAGGTTGCTGATTCCGACCAGTTTTATGACATTTAGTTGTTTGCCATAAAAGTGTGACCTAATCCTTCTGTGCTGTGGCCAGCCCTGAGTGGAACTTGTCTTCATGTAAATACAGACATATTTTGCCTTGGTAATTCTTGCTTCCGCTGCATGTTTTTCCCTCCAGGCACTCACTTTGTTGTTACGTAGCCACGCTATTTCAATGCCTGGGATGGCTTTCAGTGTTGTGGATGCATCAGAAAGAAAAAGAAAAAACAATAACAACACAAAAAACTGTCACAATCAAAGGCGTTCCGACTTCAATGAGTAATGAAGTTGCATGAATTCCAACTCATGGTTCCAAAGGATTTCCATGAGCCTCTTGATTTCCAAATGAGAAAATCATGATAAGCAGTTAATTAGCTCTTTAAGTGAAGGCGAGTCACCGCAGCCACTGCCGTGCACTCCACACTCTCAGGAGACAGAGGCCAGCCCCGCATCCAGAAACACACGCAGCACAAGCACGGGAATGGAGTTCATACGAATTCAAGTAATGTCCTGTGACTTTTCATTAAGCCGGGCATGTCCCGGATACCCCTTGGGGACTTTCTTAATGTTATCATGGCAACATACAATTAAGTCAGGTTACATTTTTTTTTCTATAGGCAGGGAGAGGTGCTAAGATACCATTCTAAATTATTCATCAGTTCACTCTTTACCACAAAACAGCCCAAGACATGACTTGAAGATGTGCAATATTAAAAAATAGCAGATAATGAGATATTGCCATATCACATAAAGAAACCTTTCTTCCTTTCCCCAGGGAGAACAAAAGACTTAATGGAACCCCACATGTGTCACTGTGCTTATCACAGCTTACCGTATTACTGTGATTCATGTGGCAGATTGTGAACTCCTTGAGAATTAGGAGTTTCTTCCCCAGGGCTGAAATACTCTGATTTCAGTGTTAGAAAGCCAGGGACAGCTTTGAAAAGGAGCGAAATAATTTCTTTCTCTATTCCTCTGTGTGTGTGTGTGTGTGTGTGCGCGTCTGTGCGTGTGTGAGGCCCTTGGTTATCATATCTCAGTCACTTAGGTATTACTAAGGAGACTGATTAAATCAAGGTAACTTCAGATTGGCATCCTGTGGTGAGTCTTAAGCTCCCCCTCACCTTAATCTTTAGAACAAGATCCCTGTATCAAAGGAGGGAGGATGCACTGGGGTGCTGAGTTAGCTAGAGGCCAGCCCCTGTTGGGCAGGGCTAAGTGTGGGGACACACTCTTTTAGGGTGCTCCTGTGCTCCCCTGTGTCTTGCTGGGTGTGCCAAGATTGTAAGGCACTGGCCATTCTTTATCTGGACCATTTTTTCAAGGTTTGTTTGTAGCAAGTAACTTTGAGGGATGAAGTAGCATCTCCTCTCACAGAGAGAGCAGGTGTTGTAATACACTGCCCTAAAGCAATGGCTTCCCCAGGGTCACAGTTGCTCTCTTGCGATGCAACTCACTTCCTGTGCATGCAGCTGGGTGCACCTGTGCAGACCGCAAGGAAATCGGGGCTCTGGCTACTGCTTTTGTTGTAACAAAGTCTTTTGTGTCTGACTCAAGAAAGCATCCAAGATTGTAGCAAGTTCACCTGTTGGCTTGCAGGGAGGGTGACATTTAAGGCCCTTTGCAGACCCTGGCAGTCAGTGCGTCATGCTTGTGGTTGTGTCCTTCCCTGTCTATTCCGAAGATCGAGTTCTTCTGTTTGGAATATCCTCTTCTATTGCACTGGTCCTCCTAAGTAGGCCAAAGTCTGAGTAGAAGCCTTCTTTGTTAGGATCTCAAGGCTCTTCCCACCACCTGGGAGCCCGTGGAGACTGCTGGGAACAGGACTTCTAAAATGACAAAAAATGTCTGGAAGGCTGTGGGCTGAGGCCATTTTTGCTGGCTGTAAGCAGGGTCTCTGGAACCAGAGGGAGCACACAGCTCTTCTTAACACTGAAGGTGTGTGAGCTCCAGACGAAGCTGAACTCCGTCCAGGCCAGAGACGGGCCTCTGTGTGCAAAGCAAAGACCAGCACAGTGACTCCTGGCGGCAAACCGAACAAAACCCGTGTCGTCTGGGGAAAAGGGACTCGTGCTCATGGAAACAGTGGATGGCTCGTGCCAAGTTCTGAAGGAAGCTTCCTGCTAAGGGCTCTGGACACAGAATCTGTGTCCCTCCAGGATTTACACTCATTGAAAAGTAAATAAATAAAAGTGGATTTGTCCTCTTGTAAGAAAACAGATCTCCAGAAGCACAGTGTATCATTGACCTCTGAGAAACAAAATGCCACACAATCCCTATTGTGCCAAACCTCATTATCACAATGCACTTGACTCATTAAGCCCGTGTGGGCAGGTAGACAGAATCTCTGATGTGTGGCAAAGTGTTGCTGCCTGGGTCTTACGTGTTCAGTTTTACAGCATCATCATGCATCCCAGAGGAGAAGTTCAGGTGCATTTTTTAAATGTCTGCTACTGGGTCCTGTCCCCCAAAAAGCTGGATTCAAGTTATTCTGGAAGTGGACTTGTAGCCCAAGCTGCTGTCTTCCAGGGGCCTGTGGAAACACTGGGGTGTGCCAGGGGGTGCTGACGGCTCCCCCCGAGTTCTGGGACGTCTCTCCCACCTAGCACAAAATAGGCCCCTTGTGTTTGTTTTGAGGAGGGGTGTGGTTCTCCCCCAGCTGGACGTGCGCTTCCCCAGCAGAAACAGTAGCTGCTGTTGCTATGTCCCACTCCGAGGGGCCGGCCCGGTGCAGGAGTAGATGACACACAGAACTACAGCCATCTCCACTGTCCCCGATGCGGCAGCACTTCTTCGTGTGGTAATTGTCCCCTCTGTACTGACTCCCTGAGATCTATGATCTGGCAAGTTCACAGCAACCACGAGGAGTGGGTATCACACCGCCCACCGCACACCCAAGGAAACAGGAACTAACGCGGCAAGATCACACAGCTTCTGAGTGGCAAAGCGAGGATTGTAACCCGGAGCTGTCTGAGTTCAAAACTTCCCATCTGGTGCGGGTGCCTCTCTAGTCCTACTTTCTTCATAAAGGCTCAGCAAGACGAGAAGTGGTCTGTGAAATTCATAAAGACTGTCGTTTCCGAGTTCAAACACCTCTGAAGAATTCGTATCACAGAATAGAGTCCAGTCTTCCTACCTCTCTGTAAATTCCCCTTTCCATCCACCCTCCCTCCCGCTCACCCACAAACAGACCCTAGACCTTAGCCCAATGCCAATACTCGTAATCCCCTCAAGTGTCCTCAGTTTTTCTCTGTGCTTCCGCTCAGGCACCCCCAGCTTCAAGCAGCCCACTTTTTTTCTCACAACCAACTAAAATCTGACCTGTCTTTAAAGGTCTTAAATCAGAAGTTACCTCCCTGAAGCCAGTCCTGGTTCCTACGGCTGAACGTGAACTTTCCCTCTGTCTGACATGCAGTTCTGTTTCTACATATTAAGGCCCCGATGGCAGCCTGCCTGCATGCACCCGTCTCCCTACAGAGGACATGATTCTGAAAAGCAAGATCTTGTGCTCTGGATTCATATATCTGAAAGGTCTTGTGCTCTGGATGTGTATATCCCATGCTTACTAAATATCTAAGCCCTACTAACTCCTTGGGGATTCTACAGGGGTCTCAACCCATCCAGCCAGCACAGAAGCCCTAACCCCTCACAAACCTGTGCCCCCTCCCGCGCTCCTCACCCCAGGGACTCTCCTACACCCATTTGCTCAGGTCACTGTGGTATCATCGCTGGCCGCATTTTCGCCATCCCTTGTCACGTCCATTGAATTATCTAAGTATTTCTCAAATCACTGTAATTTCCCAGGTCCAGGTGGCCATCATTTGTCACCCAGATTACCACGGCAGCCTGCCTTCTCACCGGCTTCCAAACTCGCAGATGTGCCTCATCCAGAAGCTTCTCGCGGCTCGAGTCAGAGAGAGCCGTAACAAATGTACTCTAAGCACGGTACTCTCCTGCTCAGAAAACGTTCCTGCTTGGAAATTGCCCTCAGGATAAAATCTGAACGAATGGTTTACAAGACTTTTCTCTGGGTGGCTCTTTTATTCCTTTGCAGCCATCTCTTTCACGAGTTCTTCCTCTTGCTGTTTACGCTTTGGCCGGTCTAAACCCCATTCAGTTCTGCAGATAAGCAATGCTCATTTCCACGTGTTGTTTTCTTTACCTCCCAGGATACATTTCTTCTGCCCCTGCCCCAGTGTGTACATTTTTGCCTGGCTGCTCTTCTGCTCTCTCTTCGTTTTGATGTAATTTGTGAGAAGTTTTCTGTGGCCTCACAAAGACTGGATGGGGTGGTCTCCAATGTCCTCTGTAACTTTCTCCACCCCCTACCCCCCATCATCGTAAAGCGGAATCACTGCTTTAATGGTCTGCCTCCCTCATTGCTACACTGGTTAGAACCGACCCATTGAATCGGGATAATCCTGGAGTTCTTTTCTGTGTGGTGTCTGGGGCTCCATATAATTGTGAACCTTCATGGAGCCCAATGCATAAAAAAGAATACTAGTTTTTTTTCCTTTTATTTATTTGAGAAGAAAACAGGTGTTTCCAATGATACATGTTTGCAACTAGTCACATAGATTATTAGAGACTGTCTTGGATCTTTTAATTCCTTTTCTTTTCGGTTGTTGATACTTTAATGCTATCTTGGTGGTAAGCAAGGGTTAACAGCTATTTAAGAAAGACCCGGGGAAAGTAGGAAAGAACTTACCTGTGTTCACAATGACGTTAATTTATGAGGAAGGGTTGGAGGAGCAAGCCAATCAAAGGCTGGATGCCAAATTACCACATATCACACAATTTACGAGGCAGTCAAAAGTGTTATTAAATTGGAGACCAGAACAACCTCCTTAATTCATCCTTATGACAGTGATTGTAATGACTTCAAGAACCTGCCTTAACCTGAGTTCACTTTATAAAAGGTCTTTCATTTTTAAACATTACATTTATTGAATTTTAAAGAAAGCTTGCTTTAAAATGTATACAGTGAAGGCGTAATGAAAATGCCCTGATAATCAATCCACATTCACTACCTGGGTCAGCGTCAGCATCCAGGGGAGACGTGCAATAGATTCCCGTTTTCAAAAACTTGGTATTGATGCCTTTTTTCTTTTTTGCTGTAAAATAAAATAATTAATTTTCAGATTCCATTGGAGTAATCCTGCTCCCATCTTTTATTACCCCCTCCCCATCTCTCTCTCTCTCTCTGTCTCTCTCTCTGTTTGGTGCTCCCACGGTCCCAGCATCTCTCTCACCAGGCCCTAATTTTTGTATTCTGGTAACTCGGGAGGAGTGAGATGTCCTGGTCAATCTCAGGCCCCTCCCTCACCCTTCTTTGCAGTTGAAGTCGGCACCCATGCACCCATAAATCCTGGTCAAAGATGAGGGCTTGCTCTTATCAGTGGTTTGGGTCCCCTGGTCCTGGGCCTCGTGGACTCGAGTGAAAACCACAGTCCAGCATTCTCTGTCCCTGCACTGTGGTCTCCTGAGGGCACGGGACACCGTTGGAGGCACTGAGCTTGCATGGCTCCTGCCCCAGCCTCCAACCCCTGGCTCTAAGCACAAAATGGATACTCAATAGCTCTTGTGCATGAGTAAAGGAATACTTCTATGTATTCTATTTTGTGATTTTTATAATCAATTCAAGACCGATACCAGTAAGCACCAGTCTATGGTACATTTCTTCACGGGAGCTGGCCCGCACAGGGCCTGGCCTACTTGAAGTCACCGGGATGGGATACAGCTCTGCTGCAGCTTAGGTGTGCTCTGTTCTGTTCTGGCCTCAGTCCTTAGAGCAGCTGGCTCCTTCGGCAGCAGCCCACTGATCTGTGGTGACGGGTTCTGGTTCTGTCATGGCACTGGGATCCCTGTTGGTCTTCTGCAAAAGCTGGGGAATGAGGTGGCTTCCAGAGTCTCAAATGAGCCTTTCTTCTAAAGAACTCATTTTCAATGCCCTCAACTTGGAACAGGTACCAACTGGCTTAGGTTGCGGCCATGTGGTTGGTAAGAGTTAAGCATAGGGGGTCCGGCCTGTGCCCTGTACATGAGAAGCATGTCGTAATTGTCAGTACCTTTTATAACATTCTTTCACCCTTTGGTGATGTCACCTTGCTTTTGGTTATGGAGATAGGACTAGTAGGAAACCAAGAAAGACCCTAAAATTGTGATGTCTGAGCTGACCCTTGAAGAGTGAAGGAAGGGTTAAGCAAGATTAAGAGAGATGTTTTAGGTAGAAACAATGACTTCAGCCGCAGTAAGAAGACCAGAGATAGGAAGGAGTGTATGGAGATTTCCATGGAATTCCATGCAGGGCGGAGAGTGGCCAGAACCGAGGATGCAGTGCTATGGCTACCGTGGACCTGCTAGGTGGTGCCAGAGATCGTGGACTCTGTAGTGAAGTCAATGAGGAGACATTAGGGGGTTTTACGCGGTGGTGGGGAGTATAGTCAGATCTTTGTTTTTGAAAGATCACACGCTGGTTGTGACGTGGAGAAGGGATTGGAAAGTGAGTGTGTGAGGAATTAGCGCAGGAAGCTGATGCTGAAAAAGGCTGTTGAGAGACACTGAGGCCTGATCCGGAGCTCTGGCAGAGAGAGGAAGAGACGCTGCCCCTGCTTTGCTAGAAGCTCTTCTCTCTGCCATCCTTCATTTCTCCGCGTGTTTGTGATTCCATTCCAGGATATGCATTGTTGTTCTCTTTCTCTCTCTCAGCAGTGATCAGAACTTTATGGTAACGGGTACACCTCAGTGGTGGCATTTCAGGAATCGACATGAGTGGAGTGGAAGTTCCGCAGAGCACAAATGTAGGGTCCCTGACATCATCAAGTATGTGACATGTTTCTGGTTCCCTGGCTATTTGTTCCAAAGGCCTTCCAGGGCCTGACCCAGGTGACTTACAGGGGCTGACCTGTAGGTGTTCTGTCTCACTCATTCGCCCTGAGCTGATCGGCCAACACACCCAGCATCTCCAGCTGGACCCCCAGCACACGGAGAACCACCAGAGCCTCTGGGATTCGGTCTGATATGCTCCTTGTGAGAAGTGGATGCCCATGGCTCTTCTCTGCTGTCACCAGGGGGTGGGGCTTTCATAAAATGTGTTTAGCGTGCAGCCCTGGGTTAGAGCCATTACTCTGAATTGTTCCTCAGATTTTAGCATCTGTGACCAGTGATTTCTTCTTGCACTCCAGTGTGAAAAGCTCTACAAAAATATCTTTGCGAACATCTAACAAATGAACAAATCCATCAACAGGGAACTCATCTTTCATGGAAGAACTTTCTACATTTGGATAATTAGTCTTTGTCTATCTTGTTAAAAAAAAACTATTTCTGTCCTTTTTATACATTGGATTTTATTCTATTTTCTGAACCTACTAGAACATCACGGAACTGAAGATGCTCACTCTGAAACTTTATTGCTTGCAGAGTCTTCTCTTCTTGAGAGTAAGCATCCTCCATACCTGGGATTATTTCCCAAATTATGTGGTTTCTAAGCTCTCTACCATTTTCACTTCCCTTTGATGTAAAGTGAATCCTCACTTAATGTCATTGACAGGTTCCGTGACTTTAAGTGAAAGGATGTGTCATGAAGCCAATGTTACCATAGGGTAATTGATGTAAATAAGAGTTAAATTCCTGCAGCATCTCATCAATAGGACAATGAAAAGACATGAAATAAAACAGTATTTAAGGACCTGCTGTATTTCTCGTTACTGTGGACCCACTGCTGACTCTAGCTAGGGCCGTAGTTCTTATAAGTAATTGGATAAGTAGTGGGGATTATCTGAGGGCCAAGCTCCGAAGCAGCTCTGAGGGAGAGAAGCACAGGATAGGAATAGGGGTGAGAGGAGGCGGGGGTGGGGGGGGTGGGGGGGAGGCGTTAACACCTTGGCTGCCAGGCTTCTGCAGTGTGGCTGTGGGGGAGAGGGCAGGGCTGCGGTCAGCTGTGGGCTGCCACCGTCCCAGCTCTGTAACTTATTGGGTAAGAGGCATCCAATGTAAATCCCAAAAGAAAGCTACTGATGGATGCGCCTTGAGCTGTGACATTCCCTCCGAGCAGTCACTGTGGCTGGAGGGACGGGGGCATTGCACTGCATTGGGTGACACTCGTGCTGTCTGACTTTCCTGCGAGGTGGGGAGGGAGGGCCAGGGAGCCCCTCCAGAGCTGTCTGGAGCAGAGAAGACGCAGTCCTCCGAAGGAAGGGGATGTTGTTTCCAAAGGAAGCAGGGAAGGATACCCGGTACTTAAAACCAACAGGTGTCCCCCACAGAGATTGTCTGAGGAAGAAGCAGGTACAGACAGTGACTGACAGAGAGCAAGATAAACCTACCCTTTGACCTCACGGGATTGCCAAAGTCACTGGAAGAGCCTCGCTTCTAAATGCCAGAAGTCTGTCTCTTTCAAACCTTATACTCTTCTGCTTGGAGAAGGGCATCCACACAGCTGTATCAAAGCAGACCCCGGGAACCCAAGGTTTTGTCTAGCATAGATGATGTCCGGGGACATTCTGACTCTGTCACCCAGCTGATGCCCCTTCTTCCTCTTGGATGATGGCAACAGGCGGCTGAGATGATGCCCAGCACTGCCTTCTGGACAGAAGGGGACCAAAGGGGACCAAAGGTCTGGTGCCGGCTTCGGGACCCTGGATTTTCATCCACACTGGAAAATTCTCCGTGACTTCAGCTCACCTTAACTCAACTGGAGTTTGACCTTAGAATGGAATGGTCGCTTAAAGAAAAATCTTAGTAATCAACTCCAGCCCAAATAACCCCCTAATGGGATGTTTTGAAAAGTTGTTTCAGCCTCTTTTAGCTTAAGGCCTGCCTGCACTTACAAAGATTTCTTCAATGCCTCATCTCCCCAGAGCATTCATGCATTGGAAGTACCTTCTGTTTGCTGCTTAAGCTGTTTATTAATCACATTTTTTTCCTATTCAGCCATAACCGGGAGAAATGACAATTTTAAGCATTTCTCAGTTACCTTCTGTAAATTGGCCCAATTACTATATGATCTTATAGACTATTCCTTGAGGTGTTTCACCCACTCCAGTACTGTAATTGGTTTTCTAAAAAGGAAAAGAAAAGAAAAAAGTCTTGAGCCTTAATGCTGTGCTGTGGGGTTTGGCTGGAGCCTAGATTGGCTCTTAAATGGTTAAAGGGGTTTTAGGTCTATACCCTTGTTGCAGCCATCACAGTTAATGAACACATACACGCTCACTACAATTTTAGGGAGAATAGCCAATTTTCAACATTTTTAAACCTGGAAACCGAGGCCTTTTCTGTCCTCCTACGCAGGGTTAGGCTATGGGACTGAAAATCTAAATTGGATGCAGTAACCATTCACTCAAGATTGGAAAATATCCCCCTCGCAACCAGGACGCATGAGCCTCATTTATTTTGTATTTCTAGGAATTCCTCTGAGGTGGCTAGATACTTGCCCAGTATCCCTGCCCCCCCCCCCCCCCACACACACACAAAAGGAGGGGGCCTTTGTCAGCCCCATCCCTTCGGGCGCTGAGGGAACACGGCGCCCTTCCGAGGGGCCGGGGGCTGAGCTCTGGGCACATGTGGACGGAGAGCGGGGCGGAGAGCGTGCACGTGAACTTCACCCAGCAGGCAATCCCCTGGACTGTGTCCTGGGGTGGTCTTGACCACCGAGGATTCTAGAAACTAGGGCACTCTGCCCTGTGGCTTTGGGACCTGGATTTTTAGATCACTGGGTGATTTTGAGAAAAGCACATTGGAAGTGGGGGATGGCACTATGGGAGGCAGCTAAGTGAGACTTCCACTTGTGCAGGGGAAGATGGAAACACCAAAGTTTCCATCCTCCTCCAAGACACAGTTCAGGTTCTGTGCTGTCCAGAAATCCATGTCTGAAGCCTAGGCTGAATCAGTGACCCTGACCTAAGCTTTCAGCACCACATGCCACCGGCACCCATGACGTTGCATCGGAATGATCTGCTTTGTCTGATTTCCTTTCCAAGGCAGGGGTGCTGTCTTGCTACCCAGCGCATCCCTGGCACGTGGCACCGACCTGGTGTGGCAGGTACTCCCGCGTGACTGTGGCGTCTGACATGGGCTCTGGGCTTGGTGTCAGGGGAGCCCTGTTGGCAGAACTGCAGTGAGGTTTTCATAGTCATAGTTTATGTGGGGCAGAGGGCAAAGTTTTTTTCAAGGAATATTTTCCTTCTGGGTCTTTGGTATCGAATGCAAAAAAAGAAGGGAGAGGTGTTATTTTGGTACACGGGGCCGCCCAGCCTGTCCCAGCAGGTTTGTGTCAGCAGCCACAGCACTGGCCGGGGTGTGCGCTGGGCTCATGGGTGGGACAAGGGGAAGGTGGCCTGGTGGCGGGGAGCTGAGACGAAGTCCCCCCCCGATCCCTCACCGTCAAAGAGCCACTGCTCACAGGGTATGCTTGGCGCATTGCTGGCACCCCCATAATCTGTGGGAGATTTGCTGTCTCCCCAAGTTACTCAGGGGCATCCCTTTATTGCTAATGTTGGAATGGGTCCCTTGGAGAGACAGCCCCATTGTCATTGCCTCCTTTATTGGATCATGTGGCCTTCTGGGTATTGCTATAAATGTGGAGGGATGAGTAATGATCTGACTCCGAAGGCGCCAGTGCCGGGGTTAGAATGCCAACTATTTTCCTTAAAGTTGCCGCTGGAATTGGCCTCATCTATTAAAGGTACTGTATCACCCTTCACTGCCATGTATTTAATTATGCATCGTGGAAGGCCTTAAATAACAACTTTTACTTGTAAAAGTCTGCTCCAAGTCCTCCAGCATTACTTATAGAAATCCCAAGTAGTAAAGCCTATATTAAAATAGAAACTAAAAAATGCATAAACTGCACCCAGCTAGTGTGATGGAAACCTTGCCAACACATAAAAAAGCATATGCATACTATTTTATTAAACTTAAGAAACGTACACACATTTCTCTGTGGGATCCAAGTCTATTAGTAACAGATACACCATAAAACTCGGTTATTCAACAGTCATAAAAGACAGCACCGACCAAGAAAACGCTGCCATTTTAAAGGAAACGTTTCAAAATGAGAGAAAAAAAGACATTTACTATGTAATTGCAACTGGGAAAATGACAGGGATGTGGTCAGTGGCCATGAGCATTTCCTGGGTGGCTCCAGAGCTAGCGGCAGCAGTGGGGTGCCGCGTTACATGGGGTTTCCCAGAGACACAGAACCAGTTATGTATGATCATGCCTATCTGTGTGTGCAGAGAGATGATGCAGTGTGCATGTGTACCCCATAGAGGCAGGAGTTGACTTACATGCTTATACGATGATGGAGGCTGCAAGGCCCCCCACGTCGTAGTCAGCAATCTAGAGAACCACGAGAGCCACTGGTGTAAATTCAAGCCCGTGTCTGAGTGCAAGCTGGTAGGAAACTGATGTTTCAGCTTGCAGATAGTCAGGCAGAGAGAGAGAGAGAGAGAGAAAGAAATATTTGTTACTCAGCCTTTCAATTATATTCAGGCCTTCAACAGCCTGGATGAGGCCCACCACACTGGGGAGGGCCGTATGCTTTCCTCAGTCTACAGATTCGAATGTTCATCTCATTCAGAAACACTCTCACAGGGACACCTGGAAATAATGTTTAAGCAAATACCTGGCCCGGTGAAGCTGACACATAAAATGAACACCACAGGGGCCACGTCCTGGAGTGCTCCAGCCCAGGAAAGACCACCTGATTTCGCAGGGGTGGGTGTGGGGTTATCTGTACAACACCACACCATTCGCAAATTGGAATAACTACTCTTGGAGCCGAGCAGAGGGTATGCATGTGGCACTCATGGTTTAATTTACTATGCATTCTTCTTTTCGCCCAACATTTTACACCTAATTAATTCTTCCTCTAGATGCCTGGATATAATTTGCATTAGAATATATATTTCAAAAGACAGATGAATTGCTATTAGAAGAAGGGATTTGATTTCTATTACGGAATATTGCTTTTCCCAGGAGCAGAGGCTCAGACTTATCAAATGGAACCAGGACCCATAATACCCCCTGATTCTGGGGTCCTGACCAACTCCCAGCGTTACTCTGAGCCTCCCACGCTGCTGGAGTTCTCATGTACACATGTGGAAGGTGAGGAACCAATTTCCTTGGATAGATTTTTTCAGAGGATAATGATACTTTCCTTCATCATCTTTATCTTCCAAGCCAGAGGGGTTGTGGCATAGGCTTGGGAAATCACTTCGCAAGTGGGAGGATTGAGCTTAAAAAGCAAGACTTGTGTGAAGAGGGGGCTTCTTTCCTTGTCTTATTTCACCACAAATGCATCTCAGGAGACGTGGCTGGACGGCTTAGGTGGAAAAATGACATTTGCCTAACAAAACTCTGGCAGGCTGGAGTAAAGGAAGCCAGAAAACCAGCAATTGTATCCTCACGAAACAAGGCGTGTTTCTTGAACTTGGGTGCAGACAGCCCTGGGGTAGGCAAAGATACAGAACAAATATGGCATCTTCCTGAAGCATCAATTCTGTCCAATAATTTTGGGGGAAATGATTTTGCATTAATCTCAACAGATACTTCAGTGAGTTGCATACAGAATTTACAAAAACTTAAGAAATTGCAACATGTGAGTTCAAAGAAAGTTCATGCTCGTAGTCAGCCTCTATGGGTTCTATCTAAGTCCTGCCCTTGCGGTATGTGTATACCATCTTCTGTACTTAAAGATTTAGTTGGGAAAGTGTGAGAGCTCTGACAAAGACCATTTGCAGAAAAGAGACATGATTTCTAGACTCAAATATTTTGTTGATTTGCTGTCTGGCCCTGAGCAACACACCTGTCCTCTCCTTACCTGCACCGTATTGATAAAATTGAAATAAAGTTTTGTTTTGTCTCGATGCTTTAGGCTGAGCCACATGATCCCTTGAACGTCTCTGAGCTCTTGGCTGTTTACTTTTCACTGGTTTTGAGAAGAGGAAAGAGCTGTCATAACATTTGGGGTGTGGTCCATTTTTCTACTGCATTTGAGCAAGGGTTTCATTGGCCTTCACCCGCGGGTCACGGCCTCAGAGAGGCATTTTGGGATGCCCCACAAGGAGCAGGAACTTGCTGCTGGGACAGAGCTTCTCTGTCTCTCTGGTCATTACGCGCACATTTCTCTCTCATTGGAAATGAGCGATGGCAGCCACCCAGCAGGTGACAAGCTTCCAACCAGCCTAGTGGGGGTAGCTGTGGAAGCACACGCCTTATTAAACACAACCCATGACAGATTGAAGTGCTGTGAGCACTTGCTAAATGGTTTGGCAAAGACACAGATACTTTTGCCAAGTCTCGAAACTACAAATCTCAAATCCATTATAGATCAGCTTTATACTGAGGGCCTAGCTGATTTGGAGATTATAAGAAGTACTGCACTGCTGACAGGGTTTTCAGATATTTGCACGGAAAATGGATCCTCTTCAGGGTTCCAAGGCATCTTTGTTGTGGGGGAATCAAATGTTAAGTGGAGATTTGGTACCACGGAAGAAAGATGTGTCAGGGCTGTTGTGGGTAAGCTGTTTGTGAGTATAGCTAGCAGGGTCCCAGCCCTGAGCTGCGGAACTGGAGGAGACCCGGGGCCTCAGCTCCGCAGGCTCCCATTTCCCGGGAACAGCAAAGATGGGATGCTGAGCTTCCATCTGCAGCTGCTCTGGTGAGGCCTTTTACCCTAAAGTGGTTACTTGGGGGTCCCTGCCCTCCTCCTAAGCTTGACATTCACTCTGCTCTGTTCTGGACCAAGTCATTGAATAGTACTGGGCCTGACCTCAGGCATGGTCACCAGTGCCCCAAGGAGAACACCTTTGCCTTTATAGAAGGCTTCTGCATTTACTCACTTGTTTATTTATTAATTCTTTTTGAGCTCATACCATGGAGTCTGAAAACTTAATTCTTCCATTTTACTCTTAACAGTAAGTTTAACATACTTATTGGTGTCTATTGGTTTGAGAATCATGGAATTATCCGTTTTATGACACCTTATACTTGCCATCCTACTAGATGTTATCTTAGGATACCCTATCACACATAATACTGTGAACAACCTATTCTTCCTCTATAATAGCACTTGTCATATTTCACTGTAGCTTCTTATTTAATCACCTGTCACCCTTTCTAGAATAGAAGCTCTATGAGGGCAATGATGGTGTCTCCCTTTTTAAACTGTTGTATCCTTAAAGCTTACACATATTTCTGGGGGACAGAATTAAAGAATAAATACTTTATTGACATTGGCCTTCTGATCAGTTCCAGCAAAGGGTAAAACAAAATTCTCAAATGGTACTATTTCATCTTCCTTGAATCCTCAATATTTTATAGACTCAGTGTAAGTCAAAGTGTAGGGGTCAACTTAAATTCACTGAGAATGTATATTTGTCTACCACCCAGTAGGATTTGGGATTTCAGGGAACTAATTTCACTTCAAATGATAGTGAGACAGAAAACAAATATAACTTAGAAATGTGTTATTTTGAGGTTCAGTAAAAATAATCCAAAAGCTTCACTGTCTCAGTGAAATAACATTATTTTCAAGAAAGTTAGAGTCATTAGTGCAATTCTAGAGTAGAAGCCAAATATTTTTTGCTGTTTCTTCTTCATTTTTATACTTTTTATTCAGATGTTAGCAGATTTAGTAGAATGAGAAGAAATAATAAACATACAAAAACAGTTTTGTTCTAATAAATATGTACTTAGGCTGGTGGTTTATTCCAGAAAGAAATTGCATCATCATCTCCTTGTAAAATATGGATGTGTGGTCAAAAAACAACCAAGTTTGCCTTTAGCAAATTCTTGTGGCCTCAAGAAAGTATAAATAATGCAGTTTAGACTCTTTTGTTTATAAATATAACTAGTTAGAAGCGAAATGTATGGCACATAAATTTTAATGGGTGATTTGCTGACAATTGTTATTGCTTAAAAAATATAGCTGAATTTAAGGAAATAATGAAAACCTTGGGACACAAGGAGAAAATTTTGAACTGTAGTGCACTTATCTAAGGATTTTGCAACTCTTCTTCTTTTCCTTAATATGCAAAGTCTAATGGATGCAAAGTTGAGTAGATCGTTGCTGCCCTAAAAGACCCTCATCTCGGTGGAAGACACACATTTAACCTGAAATTACAGCACCTTGGGCTCTGAGAGAATTTGGGGTAGAATGTTGAGGCAACAGAGAGGGGAGAACTGGACTTGTGTCAGAGCTGACAATGGAGCTAGAGCTTCCCAGTTGAATTGGAAGTCTCTAGATAAAGAAGAGGGGGCAGGGTTTTTAAAGCAAAAAGCAAACAATACGCAGACATGAAGGTAGCGAAGACCTTGGTGCCCTGAGGAATGTCCAGGAGTATGCTGTGCCTGGAGAGGAAGCGTGATCTCACGGAAATGTGAACAATGCATTGATGAGAGAGATGGAAGATGAGGTGAGAGAGGTAGTTTGTGTGGCTTGTGAAGGAGCCTGGGTTCCAAGGTCAGGAGCGAGTGGGTAGATGACAGCAGCAAAGGGAGGATTGGGAGACTATCCTGCCGAGAGAGCCATGCTAAGGAATCCCAGCAATTCTAACTCAGACAACAAGGCCTTTAATAAGGCGAAAGTGGTATTCGTGAAGGACAAGAACACATTATCCTAATTAAGGGCCAGGGAAGGCTGTGTGGAAAGGCTGATACCTGAAGGATAAATAGGAGAAGCCAGGGAAAGAGGTGAGAAGCAACTATTCCGGGAAGAGGGACCATCCTGTGGAAAGGGATGAGTTGGGAAGGGGGATGGTGAGGTCAGGGGAAGGGAGGGGAGGAAAGGGGAGGGAAGGGAAAGAAAGCATAGGAGAACAGAGGGGAGGATATATGTTTTCAGAACTCAGAATCATTGGCAGTCGGATGGGAGCAGAAGTTAGTGAAGGTGAGTTGGAGGAGATGAGGGCAATGGGTAGATCAAGAGGGTCCTCGTGAGCAATCTCAGTTTGGGGGAACCTCTGAAATACTGAAAACAAGGAGGTGAGGTAATCAGGTTTGAAGTTTCAAAAGCTCTCCCTAGAGCATTGATTGGAGGATCTATGGGACACTGGGATTAATTCCTTAGCTGTTTCAGATGCCTAGAAAAGAGGTTATGGTAGCCCAAACTAGGATTTTTTTGGGGGGGGGATTTTTTTTATTAAGATATAACTGACATATAATGTCATGTTAGTTTCAGTTGTGTAACAAAATAATTCAATAAATGTATATATTGTGAAATGATCACCACAATAAGCCCAGTTAACATTCATCACCATACCTAGTTATATGTTTTTTTTTCCTGTGATGATAGATATCTTTTTTTTTGTTCAAGTATAGTTGTCTCCATCCAACTAGGATATTTATCAGTAACAGAGTCGAGGGCATTACCAAGAATGAGATTGAATGGGGACCATGGGGTTTCTTTCCTAGGGAAGACAGTGGAGCTAGGGCTGAGCCCACAGAGAGTAGGAGGGGCTGGTGTCCAAGGACCGAAAAGCTCTCTGGGGTTGAGCATTGGCTGGGGGAGGTGGGAGAGGGATGCTGTAAGAAAGCATGGTGCTCAGAAGGCAACGTCTAATTTATTTATTCTTATTTCAGAGATGAAGTGGTCCTTGGTGAGGATAAACTGCCCGTGATGTGGATTTAGGAACGTGAAATGGAGGAGAGGACGCCCTGCTGAGCAGAACGTGGACGGAGTGAGCACATGGGGTGAAGCACACCCACCTGGGCCCGGAGAGCCCTGGGTGGAGAAGGGAGCCGTGGGCCAGCTGCTGCGAGTCTTCATGGACTAAGACACGATACGGCACGGACAGATGATGGCCCATAAGTACAGTGACATGACTCTAGAAGGAGCAGAGGGCTTTTACAGGACCACAGTGGACAGTGGTCCAGAAAGAGCCTTGAGAAGCTGCAAAGATGTGCAAGAATCCTATGTCTCAAAGTGAGAGGGAAGCAGAAGTGATTCCTCAGAAGAGAGCCACATTTCAGGTAAAGCCAGAAGGTGGAAGGAGCGGGTATGGAAAGACCTAGAACACGTGGACCTGGATTGGGGTCTGGAGAACACCACTTTAGGAAGGAAAGGGGCAGCGGTGCAGACCGGGTAACTCAAGTGAAGCTGGATGCAAGGCGTGTGAGTTTTAATGGTCGTAATGTTTCTGAAACTGTCGGGGTGGGGGGAGAGGTGTGCTCAAGCTTGTTTAGAGAGGACTAGCTATGCATCCTCTTATTAAATGTGAAAACGAGAGGCTGTCAGTTTTCCTAAGTGGACTTTGCTGTTTAGACTGCAGCCGTAGCTTCATGGTGCTGCCAGTGGGCCTCACATCTAAACACGGACCAAGGAGGCAAATCCAGGGGGCATCCCTGGAGCTCCGTGTCCTGGGCACAAACTGGTGGCTGTATTACTGACCCCTCAAACTGATGTATAATGGTGAGCTATCTAGACAGGATGCTGCAGTAGCCAGGACAACTCACCCTGTGAAGATTTTAACCTCCAGATCGTTTTCAGAGACTTTCTCAGCATGACACGGTTTCTCTTATTGCGTATCTAAACGAATGAGCTCTAACCTCGGGGAAGGCAGCATCAAAGATCTGGCCGTGTTTATCATGAATAATGAGTGAAAAAGCATTGAACAGTTAACTGGGAAAATTAAGCATCAGTGTAGTGCTTGTGCAAACTGGCTCTTGGGTGTTGGGGTAGGTTAGCCTCACTAGCTGTCTGTGGGAAACATTCCCGGTGCTGCTTAGCTTCTCTTACTCCCTCATCGAGGACACCTTCTCTTTCCCCTCTCTCGTCCTCTAAGGGAGTATTCTTTCAAGCTCAATTCTCAAGCTTGTGAATTTTTTTCAAACGCTTGTTTCTCAAGGCCTATTTATTTTCAGATCTGTATGGCCTATTTCCTTCTCTGACCCAGAATCCAGACTCTTGCTACTAGAAATACACATATACAGGCTGGGGCAAAAGTAGGCTTACAGTTCCGAGTACATGAAACACATAGGCTATTCTTGTATTATTATTTACTAATTATTACATAGTTTTCTATACAAACAACTGTAAACCTACTCTTGCCCCTCCCCCCTTAGAATACCTTTCCAGGGATGCACAATTATTGTCATCTCAGCAAACTTATTTAGGATGTCAGCTCATTATCTCTCTCCCCAAACTCCCATTCTCTCTCAGCGGTGCCATTACCACCCCAGACATTTAGGCCCCAAATCATATGGTCCTGCTGTCAGAGTAAGTACATGTAGATTTTGCACAAGGTCTGGTGGTCGTTTTCCCCATTCTCAAACACACAGCCGAGTTTGACCAACTTGGTAGTTGGTTCAACCACCATATTCAGTCATTCATTTGTGGGGTCAAAGCTACCACAGAAAAAACTCTGACCTGCCCTTTACCCCTCGATCCCCCTGCAGCCAAGATAGTGAATCAAAACCAATATTGCATTCTGGAGAGGATGGTTGGGACTAGTCCTGTATTTAAAGGATCTAAAGGATGCTGGTCATGGTACTTATTACATTTTCCTTTCATTTATGAGTTAGTCCTTGCAAAAACTGGATGGAGCTTGGAGAATGAGGGTCAATTCTTACAAGCTCAACAACATAGTAGCCCCAGTCATGGCTGCCTCACTGGATGTGTTGTTTTTGCTAGAGCAGATGAATGTGGCCTCGGGTACATGGCATACGGCCACTGATTTGATGGCCGCTCTTCTCCATCACGACCACAAAGAAGGTTCAGAGACAGTTCACATTCTCATCATGTGGAATGGATAATTGCATGCAGTTATAATTTGGCTTCAGGGCTGTGTTACTCTCCATCACAGTATACAGGCTGAGGAGCTCTAGGCCAGTGCTGTCCAATAGAAATAAAATGTGAGCCACACATAAAATTTAAATTTGCTAATAACCACATTAAAAAGTAAAAGGAAATTGGTGAGTTACTTTTAATAGTATATATTTTATTTAACCCAAGATTTCCAAAATATTATAATTTCAACACATAAGGAATATAAAATATACTTAAAGATATACTTAGAAGTTGACTGATAACTAACTCAAATACCAAAAATAATAATTTTCCTTAAACACCCACATTCACATGGACAGAACTGGTCTATATTATTTTATTCATTTTTATTTTTTAAATTAAATGTACTGGGGTAACTTTGGTTAATAATATTAGACAAGTTTCAGGTGTACAATTTTAGAATATATCACCTGTATATTGCATTGTGTGCTTACCACTCAAAATCTAATCTTTTGTGCTTCAAAGTCAAATCAATTCTTTTTTAAAGAATTGATTTGACTTTGAAGCAAATGTGTGCCAGTTTCAAAATTACAACTGTTAAAATGAAGTAAATTAATTCTTTTGTCAACTCAATATTATTAAAGTTGAATTCAAAGAGGTAATGCATAAATTGAAAAATTATAAAGTGACTAAATTTATTCATATCAAAAAGTGTTTTTCAAAGTTTTTTATAGCTTTTGCAATCAATTTACATAATGCTGTCAATTACAATTAAAATTTTCATAATGATTCATGTTGAAAAACTACGTATAATCATTATTATTGATTTATATGACAAAAAGTTTTAATTTCAACATAAATTTGCACTCAAGTCTACCTAGGTCACGAGTAAACTTTTTTCTCCTCTTCACAGTTTCAAAGTTAATTTATTCATATACATTGTGATGTCAGTGGGAAAATATACATTGCACTGCCATTTTTGCCTTTGATTATTAAATTTTTGGTAAGGATTTCTTTTGTCTAAGGAGTTTATAGTTTATTAGAATTAGAGTTAATAGTTTATTAGAATTAGAGTTTATATTTCAGGAAATCTTCATATAACTCCTCCATGACTCAACCAATGAGAATAAGGTCATTAAATTAATTGTCTTTATTTTTTCAAAAGTTGATAAGCTGGTGATGATTTTTTGCATATATATACCTTATGATTTTAACCACTGTATCAGTGATGCTTTCCCTAGAGTTTGCTTCAGAAAACTAAACACAAATATTTCTAATATGTATTATATAATGGGATAAATCAAAAAGGGATTGTTTTAAAATATCAGTAAATCCACTTTTGACTTAACATAGTTGGAACACCATCCACAGTCATAGAAACTATTTTTCATATTTGGATGAAAATTTTCTTTGAGATATGTAGAACACTTAAAAATAGGTATACCTTGAGTCTGCTTTTTTTAGTTTTGCTAATTGATATTTCTTTATAAATTGGGAAGTCAGTTGAGACAAAATATGCTAAACTATCAATTGGGCCATATCTCTTCATCTTGTATGTGTTGTCGAAAGCTAGTGAAAAGTACTTGCAATTTTTCAAATTTTGAATCAACTGATTTTTGATACTGTTGGAAAAGTCTGTTATTCTAGTGGTAATTGTTGCTTAATTGAGGATCTGTTAATTGTAAATTTCTTTGTTAGATTTTTCTTATTATTCTTTAACAAACTTTTATACCTGAACTAATTTATTTTATCATCTATAATCTAAAAAGGCCATTTTCAATTTTGTTTAAGAATTCAAGACATTTTATAGCTGGTCAACATTATAAGCTCAGATCCCATTAAGACTCTTACAAAATTTTTGTTGGGTGTTTAATTCTGATTTCAGGTAGTTACAGTAAATTTGAAGTAAATTTCAAGTAAATTTGAAATTTGTAAAGTTCAAGTAAATTTGATGATGTGATTCCTTTTCCACGATTGAGAGGAATTTTTAAAAATCAAATTCACGATGTATTATTGGCTAAACATCTCTTAATGTTGCTCACTTATTATTTTAAAATGTTTTTTACACAGCAAAGAACTTTTCTTGTTTTCCCTTGCTGCATCAAATTATAATTGTCACTCTTCATGAGATTTGTGATGTACTTCCTCTGGTCACTGCTTCTTTATCTTTCCAATTACAGTACTGGCTTCTGCATCTTCACTCCATCTGCATTGGTAATATGCTTTATTTTGACTTAAAATTTATTCATATTTATTTATTTTTGTCTTTTTTGTTTATATTTTTCCTTGTTTTACATTTTGTTTAATTTATTGGGGTGACCTTGGTTAATGCAATTATATAGGTTTTAGATGTATAATTCTATAATCCATCATCTGTATATTACATCGTGTGGTCACCACCCCAAGTCAAAATTCTCCTATTACCATTTATCTCCTTCAAAGAACAAACTGACAGTAACCAGAGGGGAGGGTGGAGGAGGCTGATGGGGAAAAAAGGGTCATCAAAGAACATCCATAAAGGACACATGGACAAAGCCAAAGGTGGGGTAGGATCGAGGGTGGGAAGTGGGGATACGTAGGGCAGGGGGGAGTGGTGAGCAGAAAATGGAGACAATTGTACTTGAACAACAGTAAAAATAAAAAAGAAAACATATTAAAAACTCGTGTTACATTTACACAGTGAAACACTACTCGGCTATAATAAAGAAGGAAACCTTACCCTTTGCAACAACATGGATGGACCTGGAGAGTATTATGCTAAGTGAAATAAGCCATTCAGAGAAAGAAAAATACCAAATGATTTCAGTTACATATGTAATCTAATGAAAAAAGTAAACTACGCCCTGGCTGGTGTAGCTCAGTGGATTGAGCTCGGGCTGCGAACCACAGCATCGCAGGTTCGATTCCTAGTCAGGGCACATGCCTGGGTTGCAGGCCACGGCCCCCAGCAACCACACATTTATGTTTCTCTCCCTCCCTCTCTCTCTCTCTCTCTCTCCCTCTCTTCCCTCTCTAAAAATAAATGGATAGAATCTTAAAAAAAAATAAACTAACAAACAAAATGAAACAGACTCACAGATAAAGAACAGAAAGCTGTCCGAGGGGAGGGGGTTGGCAGGCTGCATAAAAAAAAGATTAATCAAAGAAAAAAATTTAGACACAGATGACAGTATGGTGATGTTCATATTTATTTTTAAACTGGAAATCGTTTACTTATATTACAACGAATAGTAAACACTTCAATTATCAATTATATTTTACATAGGTGTTGCTGTAATGCAAACTGATTACAGAAAATATTCAAATAAACACAGTATTATCCTGATGCCTGAGAAAAGTACTTTATCAATTTGTTGCCATCCGATTGATCAGTCGTGAGTTTCCATGTAATACTAGAAATGATGCAAGTCCCTGGAACGTGCTCTGTGATACGACAATATTACATTATTTCATGTAATTGTTACTATAACATCTAATCCTACCAAAACAATGACTTTAGCAAAAAAGGTATTTTGCACTGCTTCAATATTTATATTTAAACTCATTAAAATGGAAAATGTAATTTCTCAGCTGCATTAGCCACATTTCACATGGTCGGTAGCCATGTGAGGCTAGCGGCTGCTAAAGCAGATGACACAGATGTAGACCTTCTGGGCATCTCGCAGACCATCGTGTTCATCCCTCGTATCAATGGCATGGTGTTGTTTGGGTGGAATGAGGAGGAGGTAGCTCTCACCCTAGAAACTTTGATAAGACACATGTTCCAGGGAGAATATTGATCTGTCTGAAGCCACTGCCAGCTGCCTAGCCCGCCAGCAACTGAAAGCAATGCTGAGCACCCAAATGAACACCATTCCTTGAAAACATCAAGTGGCCATTTATTTGATAGCAATATGACAACATCAGGCCCCTTTCATCCCGAGAGGCTAGAGGTTCACTTTCACAGGAATAGGTACACGTGGCTTGTATAGGTAAGCCCTTCCTGCCTTCAGGGCTTCAGCCAGAACCACTATTCGTATAGTCTTGGGTCCACAACATGGGATCTGAGAGAGAGAGAGAGAAAGACAGAGGAAGGGGCGGGGGAGAGGGAGAGGGAGAGAGAGAGAGAGAGAGAGAGAGAGAGAGAGAGAGAGAGAGAGAGAGAGAGAGAATGATTGAAATGACTGGGAATGCTGCATTCCCAGAATTGAAAGGTTGGAATGGTGCCTGGAGAACAGGAGAAGGAGTAGCAAAGAGGAGTTGGCAGAAGAAATTGGGGAGGTCATCAAGAGCAGGTTATGTATGAAAAGCTTTGCAAGCCGTGCTAAAGAGTTTAGGCCATGTGGTCTGGTAGCCGATGAAGGGTTTTATGAAGGCAGGCGACACGATCTGATTTGCCGCAAACTCCTCATTATCGTGGAATTTACGTCTTACCTGATTTGTTGAGGAGAAGAGGAACGTGAATTTCTGAACAAAATTACAGTCTCAGGCGAGCCAGGCCCCTGTCCTATTTGTCACAGAAGAAGGCCCTCTCATTTTTAGAAAGAGACAATTGTCAAGATTACATTTTTTTTTCAAGGAACAAAAACATACAAATGGGGTAGGGAGGGGGTCTTTTCCTGTTCATATTTGTAAAAACCAAGAGCCGAACACAGAAATGCTCAAAGAGCATGTTTGAACACATCTCTTTGTAAAACATGACAGAAAGGGGTGATTATTTAAATTGGACGGGACTTTGCGTCCCTGGCTCCTTGGTGGCAATGCCTTTTGTCTGAACTCCCTTACTAGAAAAATGTCACAAAGGATAAAAAATGAGTCCAATAAGTTTTATTCAATTTCAGAGTCTATTATATATTCTGTTTTACACAAAGCATATAATTTTAAATTTCATAGATAGGCACACGGAACATATACTTGGTAGATATACAGCTATTTGTACGGGTGAAATTGAAACCCTCCAGGGAGGGCACATTAATAATTCCTCACTTGTAAGACAGAACAGTCATCTCGCATTCCAAACAAAGCCCGGCCGGTGCAAAAGTGATTCATGGTCATTTATAAAAACTGATTACCAATCATCACATCTTAAAGGCATGGAAACCTTTATTTTTCAATCTCGCAAACAATATAGCCCCCTTTTGTTAAATACATATGAAGGACCCCTCTTTCCCACCGTGGAGTCAGTAAATGCGAAAGCTAATTTTCCACAGCTGACAGCATGCATGGAAGCTGATAAATACATATATGATAAATATATATTTCAGTGGAAAGAAAATACTAATGTGTATATATTTATATAGAGGTTTTTTTTTTCACTGAGCTGTTGATTCAATGTGAGGGAAAAAAAATCAGAAGCTGACTTCTTTGTTTTGGTGTCCCAAAGGCAACATTTTTTTCTGACAGCACATTTTACAATATTCTTCATTAATCCTAGATAAAACCCACATTCATAATTAGTTTAAATGGTTCTTCTGAACAAGATATTAAAATAGTAGTTTCTGTGTTTAATAGTGGGAAGCAGATTAAAATCGTTCCTCATTTGTAGCTTCATCTCAATGGTTGGGAGAGACGTTAGACACACTATTCATCATTTTTGATCCCCCGGGAGGCCCAAGGTTCCAGGTAGAACCAGCATAAAACTCTGTGACTGGCGGATCTTGCTGGGGCTCCTTTTCTCTCTTTCGATGGCTGAGGGACATACCAAGTAGATAAGAGAAAGTAACAAGGTCATTTCTCTGCTTGGCCTTCACTTGTTGTGGCAGCGTCTGTTGTGTGCTCCGGTGTGACAGTAACCTCTCCAAGGTCAGCCGGAACGCTTGGAAGCGTGTTCACCCGTCATGCGGCCAGAAGTGCCTGTGAAGGGAGGTCCAATCCAACACTCAGCGAAGGAGAAGAAGAAGGTGGAGAGACGGAGGAGCACGGGCAAATGGGTGTTTGTTCCCCACCCTGTACACGACGGTCCCTGCATTTGGAAGGGTTCCTCAGAATGTTTTATTTTAGTTTGGAATGCAGTGAAGAAGTGTCTGACACAATACATAATAAGTTGTAAGTCAGAGGATATTTTGAGCCATTTTCAAGGGTGATGTGATCAGATTAAACCTTACCGGCAGAAGTCCACCAGCATTTCTGGTTCCCCGCATCAAATAACTGCGTGTCCAGTACCTGTGGGCTCCTGCTTTGTTCCATCCCTTCCTCGCCCTTTCGCCAAGCTTTTGAGATCAAGCTCGAGCTCCTTTTCTGCTGTAATATGACTCGATCCATTCTTGTTGCAAATCATGCCTGGTGGCGTCATGGATGGGAGACTGACTACCTCAGTCAAAAATGGCCGGGCTCCTGCCTGCCTTCCTGTCTGCTTCTTGGAACATTTTCTAGTGAAACTTGAAAAGAGGCTTCGTTGTAGGGGCAAAGGTAGTTCAAAAATTCCAGTCCACTTCTGGCCGCAAGAACAATGCTTTAGCTCTGTTCTGCACCAAATATATAATCCCTCCGGGGTCTGTTCTAAGTTGTGTAAGCAGATAATGTTCAGTTCTTCAGTGGCATTTTTATACAATAGTTGCCTTCTGGAATTCAGCTTTCAAGCGATTTCCTGATAAGAGCTATGTAATCAGGATAGAATCTCTTATTAAAAGAACTTTCTTTTTCCAAAGCTCAAAAAAAGCTCTGTTTCTCTTTTTCTCGAACTATCAGACTATCTATCAATAATTGAATGTAAGATCAAAACTATGACCTTGGCAGGTAGTGCAGAAGATTTGCTGAAGTTGTTCAATTATGTGAGCTATTTTTTTAGACTATGTGCTTTGGAACAATATTAAAAGTAAACTTCTTTTCACACTCTTCAGAATGCCAGGAACAGGCTCACTTATTCAACAAACACACTATGAAAGTAGAGGAAGAGAACAAACAGAGGAAGTTTCCAGCTGTTCTTCCACACGGAGTGTCCTTGGCACGTTGCTATAGATGAGTCCGTCCTTGGCCTTGTTGGCATAATGCCTCACAGTTCCATGTTTATTTCTTGGTAAGTGATGCACTAGTGCATACAGACCTGGCACAGGACTCTACAGCTTTCTTACCTGGCTTTCTGCAATGCCAGAAGTCAGACAGCAAAGGTGAATATGGCTGCGCCTGGTGCATGGCAGGAGCTTAATAAATATCTATGGTAAACCGATGGCTTTCCTTATTGCATATAGTGGTCTGGGTTAGAGCAATCCTTGGTTTTCCCTAACCCAGGTTATGGCAGCGTTCTGTTTCCTTCATAAAATCGTGCTCTGGATGATCGAGGCGTCCAGAATGTTGGTCTATCTATATCTATCAAGCTACAATATGGCAGTGCTGGTATGATAGTGTGGAAAAGAGGAATGCCTCCAGAACCAGGAGGAAAAAAAAATGCTTGCCTGGTATCACTCAAGTGTAAGAAAAAGTTCAGCTTGGCGACTTGAAAAAAAATGAAACAACAACACAAAAACCTCAAAGAAAACAAACAAACAAAATATGGTTCTGTTTTTACACGGAGCTAAGTTCAACCTCATCATCATGTGTGGGTAGCCTTCTGTTGCGTAGCACCACTCTGGTCCAGGGGCACAACTGCCTGTGACAGGGAGTCACCCCACTGGGACCCATACAAATGGTCTCATGTACTGTGTTTTTGGAGCAGCACACCACAAGTGAGATGTTCCTTTCAGTTTGGGGGGATCGAGGTCCCTGGGATGCCTGAGTGAGGAAATTAAAAAGAGCACCAAGAAGTGACAGCTGAGCCCTGGCTGGTGTGGCTCAGGGGATTGAGTGCTGGCCTGTGAACCATAGGGTCACCAGTTCGATTCCCAGTCAGGGCACACACCTGGGTTGCAGGCCAGGTCCCCAGTAGGGGGCGCGTGAGAGACAACAGCACATGGATGTTTCTCTTCCTCTCTTTCTCCCTCCCTTCCTTCTCTCTGAAAATAAATAAATAAAATTCTTAAAAAAAAGAAGTGACAGCTGAAAGCCAGATTGCAGAAGAGACAGGAACTTTCAAATGCAGACAGAAAGTCCCCCAAAGTGCAGCAGTCAGCGACTACTGCGTAAACAAACAGTCTGAAACCTTTTAATCATCCTTCTATATTATAGTGGCGCTCATCTGCAAAAACTTACACCGCTTGGCAAGCGCAGATCAGTGAGGAAAAGTTGGATTATTTTAGAACAGGCGTATGTGAGGGTAGAATGTCATTTAATCAGGGGATAACCCACAGGAGGTGAGGGTGTCACGCATTGTGATAAGTTCTCCATTCACACTGGCTGGCGTAGCTCAGTAGATTGAGTGCGGGATGCAAACCAAAGTGTTGCAGGTTCGATTCCCAGTCAGGATACATGCCTGGGTTGCAGGCCAGGTCCCCAGTAGGGGGCGCATGAGAGACAACCACACATTGATGTTTCTCTCTCTTTCTCCCTCCCTTCCCTCTCTAAAAATAAATACATAAATAAATAAAATCTTAAAAAAAAGTTCTCCATTCAAAGTAGTAGATATAAAATGCAGGTGCAATTGTACTTTGTGTTGGCAAATGTACCTGGAATGCTGCATTCCCGGAGAAGGCCAATGAAGAGTTCATTGAATGCCTGCTACTGAGCACTTCCGTGTCAGGCCTGTGGAGACATTCAGACATAGGACCTGTCCCCAAGGGGCTTGCAGTGTTCCGTGGATTACTCCAGTGAATAGCATTTGCTTCTCACAGGAGGTGATTAATGCTGGTCTCCTTGGGATCCCTGAGGGGCTTTTTAGTGACACTTGCCTCGTCCTTCACTCAGAAGATACACTGCGGTGTCACCCAGGGTCCTCTTATCACAAGGCAAAGCTCCATGACTCTGTTCCTCAGAGGTGTAACAATGCAGGCCGCCCTGGGATCCAGGGAAGGGCTTGGGACGGATACCGGGATCATCCCTGACCCAATTAAAAGGTTACGTCACGAAGCATTGTCCCTCAGGTCCCCCCTCAGTCCATGACACTGCAAGAAGGACCCTTACCTCCTGGGAGGCGGTATGTAGCATGGTAGGGGGTGGCCTGGCTCTCAGTTATGACTCAAAAGCTATAGGTTTTGGGTGAGAGATTCCCTTTGGGGATCTTAGCTTCATCCCCTGAAGAATAAGAAGATTGAACTCACACCCTCTCTCTGCAGGGTTTTTCCTGTGTCGTTGTAGTCCTGGGTGGGGTCCGTTTCACTGACATCACAGGAAGCCCAGTGAGGCAGTGCATATACAGTCCAAGGCTCTGTATGTGGTGACGGGGTGGGCCCTTGCTTGCTGCGGCTCCTGTGTACCCAATGTCCCCATTTTAAAAGACCACAAAAGGCAGTGGCCGCTGGGATTCTGTTTCTCTGACTCCATGGTTCCCACTCCCTGGGCAGCACACTTTGGTGAGGACCAAAGGGAGGCCTTGAGGAGCCATGTCGATTCTTGTCTGTCTTTGACCTTGATTATGTTCTTCATACTGCTTGTGGGATTGGCAGCAGTGTCCAAGTTTTCTTGGTCAAGACCGTGTTGACAATCTTTGTAAGTCTTCACGTCTGAGTGAGCCTTCCTGTTCTCCCCCAGGACACGTACCACCTGCATTGAGACATTAGAGCTCATTAGATTGTATTAATTCCCAACCATTCCTTTGAAGCAAAGAAATAATGATTAGTTATTAATGTGTTTATCTCCTATTTGCTCACTTTGGACATCTTAAGACATCCTTAAGTCTTCTCTCTACCTTGGGCCTGCCATCTAATCAGTAACTAAGCCTACTGGTGCTTCTCCATAATATTCTGCTTTGTGTCTTCCTCTCCCAGACTAATGTAGGAGTTTGTCACAGCTTATCTTGACTCCTGCCATATCCTCCAAAATTGTCACCATGCCTCACTCACCTTTTGACATTCCAAAATCCCATTCACCAGAAGTATGTACCTATATCAGCTTCCCAAATCTTAAATGTGGATCATGGCTTTGCCTATTTAAGAAAATTCAGTATTTTCTTTTTTACTGTTGTTCAGTTACAGTTGTCCCAATTGTCCCACCACCCCCATTACCCTCTATTGGTTCAGAATAAAGTTTGAATTTCTCCATCTCGAATCCAGATCCCTTCAACCTACTTCTCCAGTTCTTTATCCTCATCTTGATGCACTGCAGCACAAAACATAGGCTCCATCATCACTAGTTCCTTCAATGAACTTCCAGAGAACTTTTAACTTCCTCCCACCATGCTGCAGACTCTTTAGAAGTAGTATTCACACCAGCTCACTCTGCCTCACACAGCTGCCAGCCCAGAGCAGAGCACAGACCGCTTTGGAGTGTGTGCGGGACAGACCAGTGAGTGCACCCCGCAGGACTACAGCCGCTCCTACCGTCAGCCTTTCTCTCCCAGCATGCTCTCTGCTCGGAGTGCTCCCTCTGTTCACTTGAAAATGTTTGCTAACTTAGGTAAATTAAAGTTATTTTTCATCTAAGATTTTCCATTCACTGGCCCAAAACTCTTCATAAGCTTATCTTATTAATTTTGTGGCATATGTAATTAAGTCCCCTTTTCATACCTAATATTGTTTATTCATATGTTCTCTACCTTTTATCTTGATCAATCTTGCGAGAGATTTGTTAATTTTATTACTCTTCGTAAAGAACCAGCTTTTGCCTTTTGTTTTATCTTCTCTATTGTGCGTTAGTTTTCTATTTTATTAGTTTCTTCTTCTCTTATCTTTATAATTTCCCCCTTCTACTTTCTTTGGGTTTAATGTGCTGTTCTCTCTTTTACTATTTTTTAAATAATTTTTTATTGTTGTTCAAGTATAGTTATCTCCATTCCCCCCTCCCCCCACGCCCCCTCAACCCCATCCATCCCGCCTCCCACCCTAGAACCCACCCTCTTTGGCTTTGTCCATGTGTCCTTTACACATATTCCTTTTACTATTTTTAAAAAATTTCCAAGAAAAGTACTTCAATAATTTTCAGTCTTTTTTCTTTTCCTAATACAAGCATTTGAGGTTATACATTTCACTCTCAGTACTGTGTTGGTTGTATTTCACAGTGCAGGAAATTGTTGCACAGTATTAGTGTTTAGCTATAGATATTTTCTAATATAATATGATTTCTTCTTTGATGTGTGAGTGATTTAGGGGTGTGCTTTTACATCTCCAAATGTGAGGTTGTTCCTAGTTATCTGTTAGCTACTATGTCTTACCTTTTTCCTTTGTGCTCAGAGAACTTAGTGGGATTCCAAATCCTCTGACATTTGTTGAGACTTTCTTTATGGCCCAAGATATTGTTGATATTGGTTGAAAAGAATTTGTTGTCTTTAACCATTGGGTGGAATGTTCTATAAATGTGCATAAGGTTATACAATTAATAGTATTATTACAACTGGTATTCTTAATGGTTTCTTCCCTTGGGCTAACAGTTACCAAAATAGTGACGTTTAAAAAATCTCCTAATACCTGGCTGGCGTAGCTCAGTAGATTGAGTGTGGGCTGCGAACCAAAGTGTCGCAGGTTCGATTCCCAGTCAGGTCACATGCGTGGGTTGCAGGCCATGACCCCCAGCAATCGCACATTGATGTCTCTCTCTCTCTCTCTCTCTCTTTCTCTCACTCTCCCTTCCCTCTCTAAAAATAAATAAATAAAATCTTTAAAAAAATCTCCTAATAACATGGGAGCTTGCCTATTTTTCCCTATAGTTAGAAAAATTTTAGCTTTAATTCCACTTAGCATAATGTTCTCCAGGTCTGTCTATATTGTCACAAAGGGTAAAATTTTCTTCTTCTTTTTTATGACCAAGTAGTATTCCACTGTGTAAATGTCCCATAGTTGTTTTATCCACTCATCTATTGATGGACACTAGAGCTGCTTCCATATCTTGGGGATTATAAATATGCTGCAGTGAATGTAGGGGTGCTTGTGTTCATTCAGTATTAGTGTTTGGGGTTCCTTTGGATATATCCCCAGAAGTGGGATCACTGGGTCAAAAGGCAGGTCTATTTTTAATATTTTAAGGTATCTCCATACTGCTTTCCACAGTAGCTGCACCAATCTGCATTCCCACCAACAGTGCAAAAGTGTTCCCCTTTCTCCACATCCTTACCAGCACTTGTTGTTTGTTGATTTATTGGTGAGAGTCATTCTGACCAGTGTGAGATGGGGCTTCACTGTAATTTTAATTTGCATTTATCTGATGATTAGTGATGTTGAGCATCTTTTCATATGTCTGTTGGCCACCTGTATATTGTCTTTGGAGAAGTGTCTATTCAGGTCCTTTGCCCATTTCTTAATTAAATTTTTTTTGGTATTGAGTTTGTAAGTACTTTGTGAATTTTGGATATTAACCCCTTATCAGATGTATTGGCAAATATGTCCCCCCCCATTCTGTGGGTTGTCTTCTTATTTTGTTGATATCTTTTGCTGTGCAAAACCTTTTTAGTTTGATGAGCCAGTCAGAGAGAGACAAATACCATATGATTTCACTCATGTGTGGAATCTAATAAGCAAACTGAACTAACAAGCAAAACAGAGGCAGACTCATAGATGGAGAGCAGGTGACAGCCAGTGGCGGGGGGAGATGAGGGAGTGGAGGGGCTGGGCAGAAAGGAAAAAGGGCTCATGGACATGGACAACAGCGTGGTGATTGTTGGGGAGAAGGATATAAGGGGGCTAAAAGGTAATGGAAAAATACAATGAAGATGAAATAAAATACAAAAATAAAAAGTTTAGCTTTAAATATTTTCAGGACATATTGTTATGTACATGCATGCACACTAAGAATGAATACAATTTTCTGATAAATTGAAACTTCTAGTATTATGTAGTGAGCCACTTTCTTTGTTTCTCTGGCTGTGCTTTTCCACTAGAGTTGATTTCATCTAATTTTGGTAAAGTTTTTTTGTTTACTATTTATGTATATTTATATTTGCATTCTTTTACTCCATTCTTTTTGTATCCTAGCCTTAGACATGTCACTTATTGAGTTACATTTATTTTTATCATCTTCAATTGGAACAGTTTATGCATCAATATTTATCATAATTACTGATATATATACACAATATATTTATCCCTATGTATATATTTATATATGTATACTACATTTATTTTATATTTATAATTATGGCATTTTACTTTTCTTTCTTTTTATTTTGTGTATTTTATATTTCTTTTTCTTCTTAACCTTACTTGTGCATAATTTTATATTTTCTTGTTACATTTTTCTGTCTTTTAGAAATGTACTCTATTTTTCTCCTTTTAGTAATTTCTATAGAAATTTTAACATGCATTTATAACTTGAAGTCTAGGGTTAATTAATATTTTGACCTTTCTCCTCACCAGTGACTCCATAAATTATTCCTTTATCCCTCTCCCAGGATTAGTTAACAGCTTTAGGATATAATTTGCATACTATACAGTTTGTCCATTTAAAGTGTACAACTCAACGAATTTTAGCATATTCACAGAGTTGTGTAACTACCACCAATATCTAACTGTAGAACATTTTCCTTACCCTCCCCCCCAAAGATGAATGTAGCCATTAGCAATTACTCCCAATTTCCCTCTATGTCCCTCTAAATCAATTAGTGGTTCCCTCCCTGTCAACCACTAATTTACTTTCTGCCCCTATGGATTTGCCTATTCTGGACCTTTTACCTAAATGGGTTATATCATATCTTGTGTTTTGTGCCTATTTTCTTTCACTCGGTACAATGTTTTCAAGATTCATGTGCATGGTAGCATATATTGGTACTTCATTTCTTTTATGGCTAAACAATATTCCATTGTATTGATATACCTGATATTCATGTTTACTAGGTTTGCAAAATGCTTTGTAAGGTTAAAGTTGGCTTCAGTGATCATTTTAAATCTGAAGGTTGCTTATTCATTTACTGTCTGGTTTCAAATGATTTCATTTCCTGACTGTTCATACCCAGTCAGGAAGTCAAAGCCATTAAAATTAGCCTTTGTAGATGTTTGTAGCAAGTGATTTAGTCTGGGTGCCATATTGCTGAACAAAGCAATGATCCATAAGTCGCCTCTTTTCTATACATTCAACTCTTCTGTCCATCCTGCTCCACCAGATCAAGCACTTTTCACTAGTGAGCATTTTTCTGATCTGTCAGCTTATTAAGGTCTCATTTGTGCCAGATGCACTCAGCTCCACGTGAGGGCTCAGTTCAGATGCCTCCTGACACGGACGGCCTTGCCTTCAGTTACCGCTCACTGTGATGGCAAGCTCTGGGTGGGGGTGGAGGGTCCCTGATGTTCCTCTCTGTCTTCGGGAAGGTTATATGACTTAGCCATAGCATGGGGTAGGGCAAAGGGCAGGTCTGAAGAAATAATTATGGAGTAGGTCAAAAAACAGAGCCAATGGCTCCTATTTTCTCCCCTGACGATCGACATCTCAGAGTAAAAATTTATGTATGAGGCTCCTGATTCCTAGAGACAGCCAGCTGAGATCTAGGAACCACTGCCCCGCCACCTCCTTTGGGCCTGGCTCCTTGATCTGAGGACAAGGGAGGTAGGCCGAGTTCGGGCTCTTATTACCCACAGCCTTCACAGGGCATCTGAGGGAACGCGGAACGGGTCATCCTCCCTGGTCTGGCTCCATCGATGCCTCAGACTCCCCACGGTTGGGAGGCATGTGTTGCAATTTTGATTTCCCAAGTTCAGAGGGGACCTAGATGTACGTCTCTCTTAAGCTCCTTATTATCTTTCTGCATATTAAGTTGCAAAACCAAAGTCTCGATGGAGCATATTCAAAAGGGAGCTCAAGAGAGGAATTTGGATCAGCTCTGATGGAACCCTCATCTTATTACCACACTGGAAGGCAAGTGCTGACCAGTGCCAGCGGGAGGGCGTTTTTCGTGGAGCTGCTTACGTGGCTCGGTCTGGCAGGCAGGGCCCAAAGACCAGGCAGGAGGCCTTATACTGGCCTCAACGGTGTGGGAGGACTTCCTCTGAATGTGTAAACCTTTGAATGGAGCTAGGAGTGGAGAGCATTGGGGTTGAAGGGATGGGGCTGTGTCTACTCTGCTGCAGGCCAGTGAGAAGTCAGCATTCTCAGATAGCGAAGGGCTTGGGAGGGACCCCTCCAGCCAGCTTCCGAGTGCTTAGACAAGAGCGAGGGAGGCAGCGAGGAATCGTCACTGTGGAGCTTTTGCTTGCCTCACGAAAGCAGCACGTGGCCCTTGTCCTTTCTTCCTCAAGTAGCGCTTGGTTCATCAGGGATGTCTGATCTTGACACGGGCCAGAAATGTCTAGCTCTTTTTTAAAAGATGGAATAAGTGGAGCAGAAGTGAAAATACGGCACGGCAGCCTAGCAGTAACCGGGGAGGGTTTCACATAGGCAAATCTAATTTGTCATTGGCGCTTGCAAAGGGTTGTGGAGCCTTACACGTAATAGAGGCTTAATGGGTGTTTGTTGAATTTAATGATTGGAATCATTTGCAGCAAAACAAATTCCACTTTGTCTGAATTGCTCAGATAGGTTTCCTCTTCACTCCATTTAACTCAGCAAGCAGGTAGGATTTTCTGTGTGCAGTCGGACGACAGGGTGGGAGGCCCCGGCCCGTTGGTGCACCATGGACACTGAGCCACAGAGGCAGTGACTGCGGCACTGGAATAGGGCATCGGTGGCCTGAGTCCTGTTAGTGAAAACATGGGGCTTGCTGGTGAAAAATAATGTTAATAATGAAATAAGACAGTGTCTGGCACAGAGTAACCCTCCTAAATATTTGTTACAGAAATGCATTGTGATCTCCCCTTAAGAGGACGTTGAACAAAAGTGAGTGATTTAGGCTCAGGATGTCCTCGTAAAACATCCATGCATTCCGAGGAAAGGCTGAAAAGTCCTCCCAGCCTGGAAGTGCTACGATGGCATCTGCGATGGATTTACATGAATTACAACAAAGTATGTGTCTGAACAGCAATCCCTGTTACCAACTGGAGCTGGCGCCTTTGCCATTGGAAAGGTGGATGGCACACCTACAGCTCAGGAGAGAGTTTAGGAGAGACACGTGATGAGGAAGAAGACTGCGCCAAATGGAAAACCCATAGCAAAACTGCTTTCTAAAGGGTTAAGAATGGTCCATTTCCCATGATTCATGCCCTCTCCTCCGTCTGCTCCTAGTATATAAATCCCGATTGTATCAGGTGGTTTAGATGCAGAAGCAGGCTAGGGGAGGGGCTTGTAAGCAGTGAAGTCAGAGGAAGGGGCTGTGGCAAAGAGAGGGAACTTCAGGGGCTGGGCTTTTTGATGTGCCTTTAAAGAAGAATGGCTGGAAGCGGGAATGCCTGAGAAGGCAGGCCCTGTCCGAGGCTGTCCAGGTGAGTCAGATACGGAGCTAGGCTTGCAAGGTACTACTTCAGATTATCCAGGAATACATTTTCCTTCAGGTGAGAAAAATCAAATCATTTTGCATGCCAGTATCTACAATAGAAAGATAATCACCAAGCTTGTTAAAAATACAGATAATAGAGCTTCACCCAAGTCATGGCAAATCAGAATCTCTGGGAAGGGGTTGGGTTGAGGTTTGGGAATCTGCATTTTTAGCAAGTTCTCAGTCTGCTTTTTATGCTTCCTGAAGTCTGAAAACTAATGTCAGTGGACTGCAACCCTCACTACATGTTAGGATTACCTGGAGAGCTTTGAAAACAAACCTGATGTCTGGCCCTCCTTCTAGAGATTTCCATTTAATTGGTCAGGCAGAGGCCCTGGAGATCAGCAAGTTGAAAAGCTGCCCAATGGATCCACTGCACTGCTAGGATGAAGAACCACCATACTCCAGGCAATGCATGTTAATAAACCAGTGAGCATAAAATGCAAGTGAAAATCCTTGCAGCAACTATGTGGACAAAACATACATCCCTCTGGCTTATTGGTTACACACTTTTCCAATGCTAAGATTATTGAGCAGACACTACAAATATGGAACAAGGGGAAGTCCTGCAAATATACAGCAGACCAATCTCTTCTGGCATACCCAAGGAGTACAAACTAGGTTTGTTTCCTTTACAACAGGAACATGGCGAGCATGTTTCCCATTATTGAAATGTTGTTCTGTAGGCTTTAACTAATAAAATAAGGCAAAATTAAAAAAAAATAGAGACAGAACTAGTGAAATGGATTAGCAAAATGTTTCTGATGATACAGTTTTTGTCTAGTGAACCTAGTAAGAGGAAGCAATCTTCCCGTAGCTTATCAGAGCCACAGGTTAGGGCCTGACACCACACACCAGGTAAAAATATTACTATTTGCCTATACTTTTGCTCTAGATGTAGTTATGTCTCTTGGTGACCTTTCACATTGTAGTGGTCTAATAAAACATTAGGTGATTTTAGGTCTTTACCTAATACCTTCTTAATCTCATTAGAATTTTTCTGCCTCTATTGTGAGAGACTGATTTTACAAACAAACAACAGCCAGACCATCTATTAAAAAACAAAGCTCTGACCCACAGCAGCAACCAGCCCAGAAAGACGACCACAACTTCTCTAGCAATTGGCTCAAAACAGTAAGGACAATATCCGACAATGACCCTAATATTTGCCCCTGCTTCCAACTTAGGACCCACCAGAGAAAGCCAAACATGCTCCCCTAGGCAGTCACACAGGAGGCTCAGCTCTTGGTTAGCAGGCCTCTAGCTTCTCCTGTGCTGACAGCGTCACAGGAGGGCACGCCTGCACCTTCCCTTGGTTGTTAGTATTCATCCTTTACCCTCACCTGCCTGCCTTCCAGTTTCTGTGAAACTCAAATAGTGGTGGCTGACTCTCTCACTGTAATAAGCCCCAAATGGTCTTTCCTTGTTCTCATCTGGGTGGTCTCCATTATTCCTACACTCTCCATCTACATATCTCCCTATATGTGTGTGACTCTATAGAGAAAAGAGAGAAATGCCTCTATCTGTAGAAATGTGCATAATCACAAGAGGTAGAGATTGCTTTTATCTTGGAAAACAAAATGTGCAGGGTGGCCAGATTGGAATTCAAGAGAGGCTTGGCTCCTAGCACTGTGCCAAGAAGGTATAAAACTTCAGGGTGGAAGAAAAATGCAGGGTAGACTGGAGTCAGGGAGGATAAAAAACTACAGGATAAAACACTAGAGGCCAGGTGGAGACAGGCCGGGTGAGGTCAGTGTGATCTATCTGGTTGGCAATAGGATCACGCCAAGGTTGGTTGAATGGACCGAGTGTAGCCTGGACGTGCTCTGCAGAGTAGCGAGGAAGAGAGACCAGAGGCAGGGGAATAGCCAGGAGCTCTTCTAATAATAGTGTAGGAGAGGTTCTGTGGTCACCCAGGAAGAAGAGGTGGAGAGATCAGTCCTTAGAGACATACTGTGATGGTCAATTTTATGTATCAATTGGACTGGCATAGGGTGCCCAGATATTCGGTCAAACACTGTTCTGAGTGCATCTGTGAGGGTGTTTTTGGAGGACATTAACATTTACATTGATCGACTGAGTAATACAGATTTCTTTCTCCCTTTCTCTCTTCCCCTCCACTTCGCCTCCCCCCACCCCACACACTCCTATTGGTTCTGTTTCTCTGGAGAACCTTGACTAATGCACACGTTTTAAGGCTTTGATTAGATTTAAAAGCTGAGCTGGTCAGATGGGTGAAGGAGATGGAAACTTTGAAGACAAAAGAAAGAATTTTATTGACAGTTACGGGAAAACACAGAAGTCTGGGCATGATACGGAACAGAGGATGGAGGAAATTGGTCAGTCCTCTTCAGAACATGTTGCGTTTGAAACAATGGCAAGAGATCCAAGGGAAGCTTGGGAGTGGGTCTATACAAAGGTCCTCAGGGATGTGTCATGAGGAGAGGAAAATCCGCGAGACGGAGAAGTCTAATGAATTGCAGATACATTGGTTGTCTAAAACAGTTGTCTCCATCACGTTTCTTAAGGAATGTAAGCAGGTTTTAATCAAAATGAATTTTCGTTTATTTTGCTCAATAATTATGATCGGAAATAGTCCAAACTAGTGGGAATGAAGTGGAATGGAGAAGTCCCTCACATACTACTGATATTTTGCAACTGCAAGCGAGTTATAATTGTTATGCAGAATTACCCAGATGGCCTGTCTACACTGAACTCAGCAGGTGACCCCTTCAGTCTCCAATCCTCTTTGCTTGTGCATGACCAGACTTAATGGTGGACAGAGGGACTGCTAAAAAATGTGGACTGTCAAATGCGTAAACATGAACCCGGGTTAGAAAAATAGGATTTATGCAGTCTGCTTAATGAATGTTCTCTAGCGAATGACTCCTCAGCAAAAAGGCAGCCGTCCAATAGATTCGAGACTCTAACGAGAGCAGCCGGAACAGGTCCGCTGGTGGCATCTCTCTCTCTGAGCTGTCTGCTGCCCTGCTTTGCGCTTCAGTCCCTGCACACCGAATCGTTAACCTTTGCCACGGAGTAGGGTTCAGCATTTCAGAAGTGTCTTGATTATGAAAAATCTGCCAGCACTAATGGGGAACCTCTGACCCAGTTGCCAGCCCAGCCTCAGAGCTTCTCAGCTGCTGCGATTTTGATTGAAAAACAGGTCTCTGGTGTCAGGAACAAAGTAACTGGGAATTGGGCCACCTGTAATAGTCACACTTTTATGCAGACCATGAAGATTCTTTTTTATTTTCTGTTCTTTTTTTCCCTGCTGTCAAAAGACTGATTTCCAGCATTGTCTGAACACAAAATTTACAAATCACCATCTTCAACTACCTGTTCACTCATCCATCTCTGTTAGGAACCTACTGCATGCCAGCTCACTGTTGGTTATGGGGGGCTATTAAATGGGGGGGTTATTAAATAACAGAGAGTCATGGGCTCACACATACACAAACGCACACGCATATTGGTGTCAGGTGCTATAAGTGACATTAACACCATTTGGTCTTGAGATAAGAGGGACATAGATCAATGTGGCGTTGAGTGGCTGGGAAGGCTTCCTGAAAGAGGCAGCAATGGGCCTCAGCATGGAAGAATGGGTAGGGTAGGCAGAGGGAGGTGGAGAGGACCTCTGAAGCAGGGAAAGCAGTCTGGACTGGCGATTGAAGTCAGAATGACCCCTGAAATTCTGGTTTGGAAGTCATCTCTGCACCCCTGCAATTAGCACATGGTGGACCACAGAGCTGATTAAGCATCACTTTTTGTTTGCTGAGTCTTGTATAGTCAGAGGATAATGGACAGTGTACCCTAGGTTTCTCAGAATTCCCCTAAAATATACAGGCAAAAAACCCCCAAAACAAAACACAAACAGACAATTCAAGAGCCCAACTAACATGTTTCTGTAGGTGAGGTTTTTTCAACTTGTTTTTCTGATGGGACATGGTCACTATACTTCTCTTTGGAGTGAATCCAAGTTTATTTTTTGAGGTCTTAACAAAGTCCACTCATTCATTAAATATTTCTGATGTTCTCATATCCTAGGCACTGAATATACAATGGTGAATTTATATGCTGTAAGTTTACCCTTTTAAATAACATATATAATTCATCCCCACTGTTTAATTCCAGAAAATTTTCATCATATCCCCCCAAAACTCTGTGCCCATGAGGAGTCACTACCTCTATTTTCTTCAGTTCCTTAAAACCACTAATATGCTTTCTGTGTTTCTTAGATTTGTCTAGTCTGGACATTTTGTGTTATGGTATCATACAATATGTTGCCTACTGTGTATGACTTAACTTCACTTATAATGCTTTCAAGGTGAATCTGTGTTGTTGATTTTTATGGCTATATAATAGTCCATTGCATTGATCTACAGTATGGCCATATATTTTCAATTTTCTTCAATATATACCAAGCAGTGGAATTGCTGGTCACATGGTAACTCCATGCTTAACATTTTATGGAACTGTTCAAGCTTTTTTTGAAAATGACTGTACCATTTTACATTCCCAGAAGCAACGCATATGGGTTCCAGTTTCTCCGGTCTCATTGACACTTGTTATTGTTTGTCTTTTTTATTATATCCATAGTAGAGATATTTTATATGATTTACATTCCTCTGATGGGTAATAATGATGAACATCTTTTCACATGCTTATTGGCATTTGTATATCTTTAGAGACACTTTTCATTTCTTTTGTCCATTTAAAAATATGATTATTTTCTTTTTGCTGTTTATATTTTTATGGTTGAATTGTAAGAGTTCTTTATATATTTTAGGTACTAGGTTCTTATCAGATACAATGCATCTTGCAAATATTTTCTCCCATTTTGGGGGTTGTATTTTCACTTTCTTGTGAGTGTCTTTTGAAGCATGGACTTAATTTTATCAAGTCCAATTTATCTATGATTTTTCTTCTGTTGCTTGTGCTTTGGTATCATATTTAAGAAACCATTGTCTAAATCATGATTGTGAGGATTTGCACCTATGTTTTCTTCCAAGAGTTTTATAGTTTTGTCTGTGATATTTAGGTCTTTGATTCATTCTGAGTTAATTTTTGTGCCTGTGGATATTCTGCTGTGCCAGCATATTTGTTCAAAGACTATTTAATTGTCTGGACACTTTTATTGCAAATTTGTTGGCAATAGGTATATGGGTTTATATCTGGACTCTTGATTCCATTTCATTGGAATGGAATCTATAATGTATATCTTTCTCTCTCTCTATATATATACAGATATATGTATAGCTATATAAAGATATATATATATATATCTTTATGACATACATAGTCATCTCTATGATATAGATATCTTTATATATATACACATATATACATATAGATATCTTTATGCCAGTATTACACTTTAGTGTTGTAATACACTTTGAAATGGAAAAGTATTCTTTTCTAGATTATTTTGGCTATGAAAGGTTCTTTGCATAGCCATATAAATTTTATTATAATCAGCTTGACAGTTTCTGCAAAAAGAAAAAGAAAGAGAAAAAGAAAAAGAAAAAAAGAAGGCAGCTTTGATTTTAGTAGGTATTGAGTTGAATCCATACATCAATTTGGGGAGTGCAACAGCTTTAATAATAATAAGTCTTCTAATCCATAAGCGTGGGGTATCTTTCCATTCATTTAAGTCTCTTTTAATTTCTTTGAATGACATTCTTTAGCTTTCAGTGTACAAGTTTTATATTTCTTTACATTTCCTTACTATTTTTTATGCTATTATAATTGGAATTATTTTTTAAAGTGTTTTGGATCATTTATCATTAGTGTATAGATTTAAACTTGAACTAATTTTTAGCTCCAGAAGATCTATTTAGTGTTATTTAGTTTTTTTACACGCAAGATCATGTCACCTGCAAGTAGAGATGATTTTACTTTTCTAATATGGATGCAATTTTATTTTGTTTTCTTGCCTTTTTTCCCTGGCAAGAACATCCAGTACAATTTGGAATAGAAGTGATGAGATTGGTCATCCTTGGCTTATTCATGACCTCTAGGGGAATGCAGGGATATGTAATTTTAAATTAAGTAATTAGATCAGACTTCAATAAAGAAGTGGTATCAGACTTCAATAAAGAAGTGGTATCAATAAAGAAGTAAAAAAATTGAAGGTAATTAAGGATCCATATAGGCAACTGTCTTGGTGGCGAAGTGTTCGAGGTAGAGGGAACAGCCAGTGCACAGAAAATAAAGGATTGTGGCTGGAATGGAGTTAGTGAAGGATAGAACAGAAAAAAAGAGGTCAAAGGGACTAAATCGAATAGACCTTTGGAAGCCATTGTAATGACTTTGGCTGAGTAAAATAAGGATCCATTAAACATTGTTAAGCAAAGAGATGGTGTGATCCAAGTTACCTTTTGAAAGAATCACTTTGACTGCTATTGGAAGAACAGATAACAGAAGAGCAACATAGGAAGGAGGCAGAGCAGGAGGTGATGGGAAACCCAGGCATGAGATGGTGAAGGCTTGCACTACTTGGTAGCAGTGAAGTTAGTAAGAAGTGGTCAGATTCTACGTATATTTTGCAGCCAAAGTCAAATATACAATTTAAATTAAGGGAAAGTGAGAGGTCAAGGATGATCCAAATATTTTTTAAAGATTTTACTTATTTATTTTTAGAGAGGGAAGGGAGGGAGAAAGAGAGAGAGAGAGAAACATCAATGTGTGGTTGCTGGGGGCCATGGCCTGCAACCTAGGCAAGTGCCCTGACTGGGAATCGAACCTGCGATGCCTGGTTTGCAGCCTGCGCTCAGTTCACTGAGCTATGCCAACCAGGGCCTGATCCAAATATTTTTAGGCCTGGACAACCAGAAGGGTCAACTGAGATGGCAAAGACCAGGTAGAGCAAGGTGGAGGAGGGGGAAGTTGAGTCCTGATAAGCGAAATGTTGAGAGGTCTGTTAGATATCCAAGTGTCATCATTGAGTAGACAGTTTGATAGATGAGTCTGAAGAAGGAGAAATATCTAGGCTAAAGACACAAATTTAAGCATCATCCATATAAAGATATTAGCTAAAGCCACAGACTAATGAGATCACCAAGAAAATGATTATATGTAGAGAGATGGGAAAACCAAGGAATGAACCCTAGAACACGTAAACACTAAACATTTAGACTCCAGAGAGAATTGGAGGAACCAACAAAGGAGACGGAGAGAAAAATCCGTGAAGTAGGGGACAAGGGTGTGGGGTATCCTGGGAGCTGAGTGGAGGATAGAATGTCAGTTCTTTTAATGCCTGTCATTTTTTTAATTTGAAGAACTGTGGTAGCCTATTCAGCTTCTGAATCAGAGATGGAATCTTGATGCTCTTCTCTGTCAGGTGAAAGTCTTCTGACTTCAGATTCTGGGGGTCTGGCTTCCCTCACATACATAACGGCGAGGGGTGGGGCTTCGGGAGGCGGTGGTGGGGAGACAGACTGTGGGAGGAAAACAAACCGACAGGGTTTCCCTACATCTTCCTCTGTTAGTTTATTTGCTTGGAAACTGGTCTTTGCAGTTGTTTTGAGCTGCTAATAAAGCACGCCAGATTCTCGGCGTTGGGGTTGCAAACTCAGATCTTGTCAGTTTGATCCCACTGGAACAAGAGTTAATTAAAGCAAGATTAAAATGTTAATAATTTGGGTGGCAATACGGTGAAAGCTTGAGTCTCTGGAGATTGAGGATGAAAGTTTTTCATGGAAACTAAAAGGATAAAACAATGAAAAATCTGTATAAATTGTCAAGTGAGTCTAATTTCAGAATGGAATATTTGCTTTTGAGATTTATGATGATCCTTCTCATTTGAAAAGAAATTTATGATATTCTGTAGCTTGTTCAGTGTGCAGGCCATTAAAAGTGTGAACATAGGTCCAAGTAAAGCCTAGAGTTTCTGTGTAGAACGTAAAGTGCATCTGTCTGGGTTTACTTAACAGGCTGTATATACCGTGGATAGATGCACTATCCATGTCTTTACTCATGATAATAGGTAGCATTTCTGTTCCATTGCAGAGGCCCAAAATGCATTCATTAAATAAGGTAATAAAAAGGCCATCTTGGGCTTATGCAGCCCATTTCTTTGACCACCTGCACAGTCCCATTCAGATCATTCCAATACCTTCCTCGTTACTTTACATAAGATGTGGAATCTGCTGCTTTGCCTGGAAGAGTTTGTAATCATGCTCTGGAGCCCAGAGTCGGTGGCCATTCTTGCCTTTCTTTGGGGTGTCCTGGGCACTGTGCACAGATCTCAAGGGGGCCAGGACTTTATTCCGGCCCTGGCTAGAAACTGTCAGGATTCCATTGCTAGGGACCTATGCTCGGTTCGGGGATTAATTTTCCCACAGTGCAGTGCACTTGCTGCCTGCTCACTCCAGTGTGTCCTGCACAGGAGCCAAGCTCACATGGCATGGCTCACCAAACTGTCACTGCTCTCTTTGGCTTTGTAGCCTGGAGTACACTGTTTAAAGCATTGAGTGTGACAAAGAACTGATCTAGGACAGCATTCTTAGGCTAAAGGGTGCAAATACACTCTCTACAATGGCAGCAGCTGTTGGGAGGTTTTAAACCACTTCTTCCATATAGAGCTGTCTGTCTTTGCATGGTGACGGATGCTCTGGACTGTGGTAGCTGCAGACTAGTTTCCTGCAGGCATGCCTGGCTGTGTGATGGCGCCTCTGATTTGTAGCTGCAGTTCCTCTACCTGATGAATACGTGGTCCCATGCACTGAGGGCTCTGAGCTACTCCTGAGAAGGAATAAGTCAGCTAGGGAGAAGTGACATGTTAGACAGCTGAGCTAAAAAAATCGATTTGATTAAATGAGCTAATACATGTACAGTGCATTAGCACGAGTCTCAAGGTATCATCACAACCATATGATGATGGTTATTATCTGAAAATTTTTTTACAAATGGTCTTTTCCTAATCTATAGGCTGCATACCTTCTTTAACCTTCCAGATGTGTTCCGTCCTCTTTGTTCTTGCTCTGTGCTTTTAGGGCACTGTCTTGTATGGACTCCCTCCATTGGCTCCCGTACCCTCGGGCACTGGGCTGGGTTCAGTCAGTGAGGACATTGGACGGTGCTCTGCAGGAGGCAGGAGAGTGTGTGGTGTGGATGTTATTCCCCATCTGCCCTGTAGGGTCATCTGAGGTTGCTTGGTCTTGTGAGAGAAGGTCACAGCTCCTGTCTGGCCATTCTGTCCACATAGCCTCTTTTTCTCCAGGTTACAGAACCTGTTCCCTTCCTTTGCTGCTTCAGTCACAGGGTTGGGAAGGCTCATTTGGTCAGCCTCAGTATACTGCACTGTCCTGAGTGTTTTACCTCTACTCTGCCTGCACTCCTGTGGATGGTTCCTTTATTAAGTGCTCCCTTAGTCAATTTGAATGTCATCTATTGCTGGGTGAGACCCCAACTAATATACAATCCTACTTCTTTTCACCATTACCAAGGCAAAACAGGGAAACCTGCACCTCTTGCCCATCCTCTGCTATTTCTGGCCATACTTCATTGACTTCTTTTACACTTCAGCACTGCATTATCCTGAAATTACTTGATGGGGCAAGTGTGCTTATTGAATGTGTTACCCACCCTTTTATTTTCTACTGAAAGCTCTGTCCAAAAGAAAATACAGGTCTTAGCAAGAATCATCACACTGTTTGTAGGACCTTTTGAAACTCCACCACCAGGACTTCCTGAGCTCTAATTCTGTTAGAAGATTTTCTCATAGTCACTTTTTCCCTGATGTGGCTTCGATAGCATGTTCCTCTCTTGATGGGCCCTGGCTCTCAATCTGCATTCAAATAGCTAATAGTTGATGCTGGTGAAAATGCCTAGAAAACGACATGAGAAGACTTTTCGAGTCTTAGATAACTCTCGGGACTTCCTGAAATCTGGGGAGATGTCCACAGTTAGACGACCTTCGAGTTCACAGACATAGAGATATAAAGGTTATATGTAATTGTTTCCTATTTATTTACCTTCATTCACTCTATTTCCTCTCTAAATTTTCTAATCTCTGACATAGTTCAAAATAAATGGTCTGGGGCTGTATTACAACAGCTCCTCATTTCTTTGTCAGTTAATGCATTTTTTTCCCCACAGTGTGAGATTTGCATACCCAAACTTGTCATTGGCAGACACACAATGTCACATTTGCAACGAGTATCTTGGGCCAGTGAGAGAACAGCAGGCATTAGAAAGAAGTCACAGTGAGTTATGCCTGAGTACACACTGAGAAAGTTGAGAGGTCAAGCTGGGTAGCCTAATGAGCTCTTCCAAGATCACACTTGTCTTGAGTAGGACTAAGAAGATGCTCCAGAGATCTGAGAGTTGGTTCAGAATCATCAGTCTATACTGTGAAACAAGCCCTCTTGATTATATTCAATGGGAGTTTGAATACATATTGTTTTCCATATCTGAATAGGCCTTGTTCTCTGTCTGCCATAAGACACAATGTACTTCCCATGCAAACAATGGCCTGTGATGAGGAGTGTTTGTCAAAGAAAAAGTTAAGACTCAGGGGAATTATAAATAATCTTTCCAATGCAGATCTTTCTGTGGGAGAGAACTGAGACCTGCCTTCCTTATCTGAGGTTTAGTGAAAAGTCTAGTCTTCTCTGGGGGGTAAAAACCAATCCTGTACATTAAATAGAAATGCCCAAATGCAAATCATTTCTTCAAGGTCTTTAGCCACTATTGATAAAGGCATCCTTGATTGGTTCTTTATTTCACACATATTAATACCTATATGATAGAGAAGCCATGGGAATTTATTATTCTAGTGAGAAAGGGGGCTAGTATATATGAATTTTTCTGGCTTGCTGAAACTTTTAGGCTACTTTCTCTGACCAGATCTAGTTCTAGAATTTTTTATTTCTTTTTTCTTTTTAAATGGCTGTTGATACACAATAGTATATTAGTATTAGATGTACAACGCCATGATTAGACATTTATGTAACTTACAAAGTGATCACCCTGATAAATCTAGTACCCATCTGATACCATCTATAGTTATTACAGTATAACAATATATGCCCTATGCTGTACATTACATCCCTGTGACTATTTTGTACTTACCCATTTGTACTTCTAAATTGCTTCACCTTTTCCACCCATTCCCCCAAACACCTCTTCCGGCTGGCAACCACCAAAATGTTCCTTGTTATCTATGAGCCTATTTCTGTTCTGCTTATAAATGAAATCACTAGGCATTTTTCTTCCTCTGCCTGACTTACTTCACTTATCATAAAACCCTGTAGGTTTATCCATGTTGTTGCAGATGGCAAGATTTCATTCTTTTTTATGGCTGAATCATATTCCATCGTATATATGCACCGCTTCTTTATCCGTTCATCTATTGATGGACACCCAGGCAGCTTCCATATCTTGGTTGCAACAAATAATGGATGTCTGTGTCTTTTTGATTTAGTATTTGGGTTTCTTTGGATATATATCTAGAAGTGGAGTTGCTAGGTCCTTTTTTGTTTTTTTTTTCTTATAAAGTCTATTTTGTCTAGTATGACTATTGCTGCCTAAGCTTTTTTATTTTGTTTTGTTTCCATTTTCATGAAATATTTTTTTATCCCTTTGCTTTCAGTCTGTGTTTGTCTTTTGATCTTAGGTGAGTCATTTGTAGACAGCTTGTGCTTGGGTCTTCTTTTGCTATTTATTCAGTCACCATATGTCTTTTGATTGTAACATTTAATCCACTTGCATTTAAAGCACTTATTGACAGGTACATATTTATTGCCTTTTTATTATTAATATTTTTCTTGTTCTTGTTCTTCTCCTCTTCCTCCTCCTCCTTCTTCATCTTCATCCTCTTAAAGAAGACTCTTTAACATTTCATATAATACTAGTTTGGTGGTGATGAACTTCTTTAGCTTTTTCTTGTATGGGAAGCTCTTTATTTGTCCTTCAATTCTAAATGATAGCTTTTCTGGGTAGAGTAATCCGGGTTGGAGATTCTTGCTTCTCATCACTTTGAATATTTCTTTCCAATCCCTTCTCATCTATCAAGTTTCTGATAGAAATTTCTGATAGAAATTTCAGTTGAGAAATCAGCTGACAGATGTATGGGAACTCACTTGTAGGTAATTGTCTTTCTCTTGCTACTTTTAAGAGTCTCTCTTTGTCTTTAATCTTTTGTCATTTTAATTATGATGTGTCTTCTTGTGGTTTTGGGGGGTTAATTTTGTAAAGGACTCTGCACTTCCTGTACTTGTATGTCTGTGTCTATTTTCTCCACTAGGTTAGGGAAGTTTTCTGTCAATTAAATTATAAAAGAGGTTTATAAAAGAGGTTCAATTTCTTGCTCTTTCTCTTGTCCTTCCAGCACACCCACGATGCAAATGTTGTTATGCTTATAGTTGCCCCAGAGGTTCCTTACACTGCCCTCATTTTTTTTGAAAATTTTCTTCTCTGATTGGGTATTTTCTGCTTCTTTATATTTCAACTCACTGATATGATTCTCAGCTTCATCTTCTCTACTGTTGATTCCCTGTAATTTAGTCTTCATTTCAGTTAGTGTAGGCTTCATTTCTAATTGGTTCTTTTTTATGGTCTCCATGTTGTTTTTAATGCTGTTGAGGTTCTCACTAAGTTCCTTGGGCATCCTTATAACTATTGTTTTGAATTTTGCATCTGGTAGATTTTTTTTATCTCCATTTCATTTAGTTCTTTTCCTGGAGTTTTGTTCTATTCTTTCATTTGGGACATGTTTCTTTGTTTCCTCATTTTGGCCACTTCTTTACATTCATGTCTATGTATTAGGTAGAGCTGCTCCATCTCCCAGACTTGGTAATGTGGCCTTATATAGTAGGTATTCTGTAGGGCCCAGTGCTGCAGCCTCCCCATGCACTTGAGCTAGGTGCTCTAGGTGTGCAACTTGTTGGCTTTGTGCACTGTTCTATTGTAGTTGAGTCTTGATTACTGTTGGCACATCACTGGGAGGGATTGACCCCCAAGCTGATTGGCTATGATTACTGGCTTCGACTACAGTGGAGGAGCTGCCATGCAAAGTGGAACCCCCACAGAGCAGGACTGACTTCAGCTGGGCTCTGGTGCCTGATGAGTTTGCCCCTTGAGTGTGTTACTCATGAAGGTAGTTAGATGGTGCTCCGGTGTGACCTGAAGCTGCATGCTGGATACACTGGCTCTGGGGTTTCCCAGGAGTTCATATTAAGATTAGCTGCTGCCTGTGCCCTGCATAGTGCCACTCAGCATAAGCTACAGAGTGATCTGTCTATGATTGCCACTCATGCTGGGCTTCGAGGTGTCTAGGAGAGGCCAAACTTGGAATTGAAACCAGCTGCTGCTCGTGCTGGGCCTGGAGCCACTTAGCAAGGGGCATAGGCATGCTAAGGCCAGGTGTTGCTTGTTTGGGGTTTGTGAATCTCTGAGAGATTTTAGGGAAGTCCACAGCATGAGCAAAGACAGGCCATTTGTATGGAAAAGCCACTGGAAACTGGCTTGGGTGGGCCTGCAAGTTGCGTGGAGCAGGGCCTTAGGGAATCACCAGGGTGGGGCGAATGCTGTTAGCCAGTGTGACAGAGACTGAGATATGGTGCCTGCCTGCGGGTTCCGTGGAGGAAGGGCTCAGAAAAAGAACACTGACCTCTGCCATCACTTCTGTCTGGGAGAAAGCTGCCCCTTTAGCCTTTGTTCAGAAGCCAGACAATTCAGGTCCTCCCCATGTGTTTCTGGTGCCTTTTGAGTTGCTATTCCAGTGCTAGAGCCCAGAGCAAGTGAGTCTGAGTAAGTTTGTGTGCTGGCCCTTTAAGAGAAATGCCTGGGATGCCAGAAGCCCTCTGTCTTTCTCAGCCTCTATGCCTGCTGTTTTTTACAGCCAGAAGGTGTGGGAACTTCTCTGCCTGGCACTGGAAGCCTGATGTGGGGGCTGGACTTGTGAATCTGCAGCTAATATATCCCTTTGGATTTTAACTGCCATAGGTGATTGTAGGACCAGCCTGATCTAGGTCTCTGCTTCCTCTGTCAGCCTCCGTGTGTCGTCTTCTTTACATCCTTAGTTATAGGACTTCTGCTCAGCCAGATTTCAGGCATTCTGATTGGAGGTTGTTCTGTAATTTTGTTGTAATTTTGATGTGGTTGTGGGAAGTTCTGAGTACCGTGTTTACCCCATGCCACCATTTTGATTGAACTCTAGAATTTTTAGTTTTTTAATGCAGTGACAGCAAATACCAATGGTATTTAGGTGTGAATACTTCAGATATTTCAGACTGGGCAGGTGTCTATTTTCTGGTTTTATTCTGGACCCTTTCATGACAGTGCCCCACATAAATCAACCATTTTTTTCCAGAGCTGTCCATAAGGCTAACACATGATAAGAAAAACTCTTTTGGGAACTCCCAAGTTCTTGCCATGAGACCTAACTGATGTTGAAGAGTTCATTGCTCTTTAACACAAGGTGGAATAATTCCTCCAACTGCATTACATAATACTTTTTACATTGAATTTATCTGTTTACATCCGTCTACTCCTGAAACCTCCAAATATTTTGTATCAATTTTGCTTTGACAGCAAAAGACTTCTAGTCAGTTGAAACATGAGGCTGTTGCTGGATTTCTTCTTTTATTACCATTCATAGAATGGTAAACAAGATTTGCACCTAGCACAAGTCTCTTGGCTGTGTTACTCTTTACACCTACAGGCAGAGAGAATTGCCATCTATCCCTACTCTATGTTTCAGTCTTAAAACCAATTTTTGATCCCTGACAAACAATTCTTTCAAACCCAGGGTTAATCCATTTTCAATGGCCTTGGATGTGAATACTTCTAAGTGGCTTAAAAAGCATATTTCCAATCATTCCCTTTTAGTCCCCTCAGGTCAGGATAATTTGCCTTGGAACACTGGTTTCCAGAGAGGGTGCTGAGGACCCTGGAAGGATATGGAAAATTTAGCAAGGAATCTGTAAATCCCTATGCCTTTCTGACACTTTCTACAGATGGAAAATATGTATTTGACTTTTATATTCATATACTACAGCATTAAAAATAAATGTTGACAAGTTTGTGATTACTAAAATCCAAATTATTTGAAAAGAATTGTGAAAGTCATAGGATCTGTTTAAACAGAATGCAGACATCAGTGAATGTTAAAATTCAGGGAAAAGTCTTTATAGTATGGGCATTTTAAAGGGCCCTGGTCCCCAGAAAAGTTGGCATCTTTGCCTTGGAATGACAATGTTGCCTTGATTTAAAAGTCTATGCTGGCTTCGGGAGTTGGTGGCAAATACTGGGTCAGCGGGTCGACTCTATATTGATGACATAGTAAGTAGAAAACAACACTACACTCTACAGCTCCCCAGAATTTTCTCTGTAACAGGTGCAGGTCACATGGCAATTCAGCAGTATTCTTCCGCCATATGTTCCCTACAACACCCTTTTATTATTTGTTTTCTTTCAAAATCTGGATGCAACCTCAATTCTGCGGGCCAAGTTTGGTATTGGCTGAATCACCTGCATTTCTTAATAACCAGCCCATCTGTTAGTGGTTTTGCCTTGTCATGGCCTTTCAATTTGCTCCTGACTACAAGCAATGAAAGAAGATTAATGCTTTTTAAAGTATAGCTTGATTACAGACTGTGGTCATTTCATTGTATTCATAAGCATTAACCATGCTCATGGTGGGGATGCAATGAGGGAATGCATGTCATGGTGCATGGGGAAAGGTGGACTGCTAAGCAAATGTGCTTCTTCATTATTAATACAGAAGCATACCACTTGATTCTTGATCTAAAAAACATACAGTCTAGCATATGGGGTGCACAGAGCATACCACATCAAGGCGTTAACATGGGTGGCGCAGCAGGATAAAGGGAAAGGAGGTGGGAGGCCACTGGAGGCTGGGTTTGTTGGGGGTTGGCTGGAGGCGGTACATGGAACAACAAGTGGGGCTTGAAAGATGTGCAAGGAAGGGGAGCTCCTTCGATGCTGATGGGATACTTGGAATTTTATAAATATTATGGCACTTCATCTTCATATTAGCTCTACAAGGCAGAAAATTATTACCTCCACCTTACTGGTGAGAAAACTAAACATTAAAAGTTAAGTGGTGTAGATTTAAAAGTTACACATATTAAAACTATTGCAGGATCAGGGCTTGAGTTCAGAACTGACTGCAGTCTGCATTTGTAAAGTAGAATTTAGATATCAAGGAGGAAGGTAGAATTTAGATAGTTGTTTTCTCTCCAATTACACAGTCTCATTGGTAAGTTTTCTTTTTAAAAAAGCCAGCACCAACTATGTATATACAAATGTGTATATCCATGTATATACATGTATACACAACTATGTATATACAAATAGCTCCACATGGATATCACGAGCATGGAATTCTGAAGAAAGCTTCAATATCATCCAAGGTTCAACAAGAGAAGCAGAACTAATATTACCAGAGTAAATTATCTATCTACCTATCATTTATCTATCTACCCATCCATCATCCATCCATTCAGCCATCTGTCATATAGCTACAGTCAACCTATAGATTGATTGCAGGGAATTGACTTATACAATCGTGGGGGCTGCTTTAGCAGTCCCTGTCAGGCTGTATCCACATCTAATGTGGGATCTTGAAGTCCATAAGGCAGACAGTCAGGAGGGGAAGATCCCCAGCAGACTGGAATTCCATAAGCACAAGCTTAAACCCTGCAAGCATGGGCCAGATAGATCCCCACTATGATGGCCTGAAACCTGCGTTTGTGTCTCTTGCCTCTGCCTTTTTGTCATGAAGGTATCCCACAGAAGCTGGAACTTTTGTCATTGGCCTGAACACACTTAACCAGTCCTGATGCCCTATCACGTCCCTGGGGTGAATCAGCACCTCAGTGACAACGTAGTAAGCTGCAAAATGACTGCCTCCTTCCTTCTACCTTCCTTCAAAATCTCCCTGAGGATCCTGGGAAATGTAGTTCAGCCTACCCAAGTTGGCACATCAGAAAACCATCACACCTTTTTTTTTTTCCTAAGCAGCAGAACTATCATTCCTATAATATGCAGAAACTCTGCTATTATAGGACTACACACACCAGCATGAAAGTAAGCTGGTTTGTTAGGGATCATTCAGTCTAGACACTGTATATAATTAATCTCAGTAGTTTCAGAACAGGAAATGTCAGAGTCATCATTTATACAAATGAAGGCATTGCCACCTATGAGGAGAGTTTTCAATTACTATTCTGAGCACAGTACGAATAAAGCAGGAATAATATGACTTGTGCCTTTTGATTTGGCTGAGAGGCTAAGACCTCAGCTCCTGGATTCATTCCCACTTAACTTTGCCCATAGAAAGTGATTGAAATGAATTTCTTTCCTGATGACTTGCATACTTACTTTTTGGGATAGAAACATGGATTTTAAGCATTTGTCTGAAGTCTTTTGTTTCCTCAGAAGACATAGACAACCTTTTTCTGAAGCCTGCTGTAGAAAGCACTAGAGTCTTATCCCAGGCAAAGACAAAGACGAATTTAAATTAAAGTAGAAGATTGAGAATCTTAAACCTGGTACTCTACTTCAGTATGTAAATATTGTAGCTAGCAAATATATAGATAATTAACCAGTGTTTGGCGTGAGATTGCATAGCAAAATGATGTATGTGCCATTAGAATTCTTTAGTATGATGTATAATCCAGTCACATACATAGGCTAAACAAATTAATGCATCTTTGATTCCCTCATAATGAATTTTTACTAGCCTTTCAAAAAGATTTAAACCATTCATTCAGGCCATGTATGATT